>NC_138051.1:98633703-99233703 GCF_964194185.1 Rhinolophus hipposideros
TGCGTGCTAGGCTTTCTTCTACAGACTTACATAGAGGGTCTGATACGGCCCCACTCACCCTTTGAGGCCGGTGCCACCAGGATCCTCCTTTCACACACTGGTCCAGAGGCATGAGCCGGGAAGTGGCAGAGCCAAGATACATACAGGTGTTCCAGGCTCCAAAGCCTGCAGCCTGACCGTTACACCCTGTTGCCTGTGTGTCCAAGGAGCTATGTTCAGTAGAGACACCGAGGTGAACAAGACCCAGGATCCACCCTGGAGAAACTCACGTCTGCTGGGGGACACGGAAGTGCAGAGGAAGCCCGAGGTCACAGTGATGGAGCGACATATGGGAACTACAAGTACATCTAGCCTGGCAAATCAAGGACGGCTTCCTGGAGGAAGTAGAACCCAAGCTGACTCAGGAATTTGGGGGAAAGAGAAGTGCGATGGGGGGGCATGGTTGAGGGAGAGGAAAGTGGGTTCTCAGCAAACAGAATGAGGATGTGGACCACATGTGTGTGGAAATGTGGGGTGCAGGGAGCTGGGGGAGATGAGTCTGGGGTGCAGGAAAGGGAGCCTCAGTGTCATGCAGTTCCTGGCCTATGGGGTGCACAGTCCCCAGGCACTGCTCCCCACTTCAGGGTCACTGAGTACGTGCTCCGCTCTCCTGCCCACCCGCCCCCCCACGCCTTCAAAGTGAAGTGATGCTTTTCTCGTGCGGGTGAGGCTTCCAGGTTAATCAAATACAACTTCATTTGATAACATTAATGGGTTTCTGGTGGCCCTTTGTCATGATCTATCTTCTCAATCAACAGATGGTAAGTAGACTCTGCCGTGTGCGCGTGTGTGAGTGTGAGTGTGGGAGGGGAGTTCTGAAACGGTTAGACATTCAGAGAGCCCCCTGCCTGATGGGTTAGGGCTGCCGCTGAGCTAGGGACAGGAGTCATCGGTTCAGCTTGCACTGTGGGCAGCTTTCCCTGGTCACAGCAGCTGGTGGGTGTGACTGAGGCGCAGGGTGAGCTGGAGGAGGGGACAGAACAGCGGCCAGAGGGAGGAGGCCTGGCCTGCCCAGTGCGCTCCTCCAGCTGTGGTGTGCTGCCCTCCGAGCCCCGCCATCCAGTCGGGGAGGTGATGGGGGCTTTTCCATGCCACCTCTCTCTGGGGATGGTGCACACCTGTTGAAGATCCACTTTCATTCATTCAGCACTTACTTGTTGTGCACTTACTGTGTCCAGGACTTGGTGCTGGGGCCGCAGTGGTGAGCGCCCCTTGGGGGATGGTGAAGGGGTTTGGACCTCACCCGTGGGGAATGGGGCCGCTCCTGCTGAGGGGTGTTGTTGGTTTCCATGTCTGTCTCCTTGGCTAGAGGGTGCTCCTGGAGGATGGGGACCTGTCCTGGTGGTCTTTGTGTGGCCATTATCTGGCCAGGGCTGGTGCATGAGACAGAGCTGTGGCTGGCCTTTGCTGGGCAGTGAAACCCATCAGGGGCCGCCAGAGAGGGGGTAGTGGGCTCCACCCAACGCTGCATCTCTTCCCTGCACCCCCCCACCCAGGTCCTGCTGGGTGCTCTGTTTAGCAGGGATTGGGCGGGCTTGTGCAGCCCTGTGGCTCTTGGCCTGGTTTGACTTCTCGTCCTTTCTCATCACTGAGTCTGATCTCTCACTTTACTTCATCTGCCTCTTTTCGCCTTTGGTGATTTGGCTTTTTCATTTCAATCTAATTAGAACTCCCTGCCAGGAGAAGGCAATGCAGGGCGTTCTCACCGGCAGTGCTTTGGGAATTAGTCACTCGGTGCCCATTGTCGTTAATGGGAATTTGGCGCCAAAGCCATTTATCCTGGTGTCCTCAATCAATACAGTTAAAAATCTGTGGATTCTAAAACGTCAATACTTGGCCTGAAATATGGAGGGCCAGCAACATTTTATCTCGTTAATTTATAGTTCTGACGGGCTGTTGGCTTATAGAACAACCATGAATCAACACTTAAATAAAATCTGCTCACAGATTAATTATTTGTGATGCTCCCGTTTCAGTCTGGAACCTTCCGAACAGAGTCCCTGGTGCATTCGGCTGAGGCGGCCGCAGGGAAGGCCGAGTGTCTCTGGTTTGTGAGTCAGCTATCCTGCATCCCAGAGGCTCTGGCAAGCTCGCGCACTTCCCAGCCATCCTTGTTTCTTGCAGAATCCAGCCCCTCAGCCTCCGAGGTAAAGGAGATTGTCCTCTCCCCGGAGCCCCCAGGACACCCTGTCCTCCTTCCTGTGCCAGGCAGCTCTCCCGTGGATGCCCAGCCCGCCCAGGACATCGCACAGCCTCACCTGGTCCCAGCTCCCGGATGCAGGAGTGGGACAGGAGCACGGATGTGGCTCTTCCACCCACCGAGCTGGGTGTCCTCGGGATGGTCCTTCACCTCCGTTTCCGCATCTGTGAAAGGGGAGGACAGAGCCTGGCTGGGGTTGTTGAGGGTGACAGCTGAGATAAGGTGTGCAGACGTGCTCTGCTGAATGCCGGGTGCCCTGGTAGGCCCTCGGCAAAGGGTGTCCCTTGCCCTCCTCCCTCACTGCCTCATGGGGCCCTTGAGAAGGTAGGAAATAATGACCTTGTTCCTGCTGAGTGTCCAGAGAACCGCCGTTGCTGGGCCATTTTCCCAAATGGGGCAGCTTTGGGGGCTCAGTTCCAAAAGCCCCCTTGCAAGTGCCACTTGCAAGTGTGGCTCTTGGTTCCACGTGTGGGTCTGGGGACAGACTGGAGGAAGTGAGCAGCCTCTCCACGTCACTTCTCCATGACGGAATGGCCGGGGGTAGGGTCACAGCCTCCCCCTCGTGATGGGATGGCACGGGCCCTTTACTTGGGGTGGGTGTCCTCCTCACTTGGACCCCACTGCTGCAGTCTCGCTGTCTGCAGCCCGTGGCTGGCTCCTCCTGCTCTGGGTGCCCCGTGTCTTTTAGTGGAGGGTCACGGTACATGGAAGTGAGTGGCCAGCTGGGTCTGGACCCATGAATGACCACTTGTCTCGTTTTCCGAGAAGTGTCTTCTGGTGCCTCCCTCGCGCTTGCGTCATGATTGGCCCCATCACAGAAATGCTACAAGGAATCGGGAAGGCCACTTGGCCGCATGCTCCCTGTGGGCCAGGCCTCGGGCCATGTGGCCCTGGTTCCCGGCACTGCCTGGCCTGCATCGAGCTGAAATGAATAAATGGGTGTCAGACCCTTTGTTTATTATGTATTTAGTCTCCACACTAACCTGAGAGCGGGTGTTTTTATCCCCATCAGTGTCCCAGACACTGAGGCTTAGCGCGTTCCGTGAGTTACTTGAGGCCGTGCAGCCAGTGACGGGAGAGCTGGGAACCAGCTCCAGCCTGTGGCGAGCGGAGCCTTTGCCTCTTGTCACTCGGGAGCCGCGGGCCCTCGCCACGCCTGTTTTCCTGCTGTGGACACGCGGTCTGCTTAGGCTGGCTCCGGGGGCGCCCACTTGGCTATCATGGGCCAGCCGCTCGCCACCCGCGGAGGACCGCCGGGCCTCGGGGAGGAAAGTGCGCCCAGATGGTCCTGACGGGTCGCTCTGATGAAGCACCGGCTGAAGGATGCTTCTCCGTTATTGACAGCTGCCGCCCCGTGGCGGAAGTGTCAACCCCGCGACCTTCGAGCACTTAGCACAGGGAGGGCGGGAAGCAGCCAGAGTGTAACGCTGGTGCAGGCTGCTAGGGCCCACGGGGCTTCGGAGAAGGGGTCCCTTGTGGGCCAATGAGCCCTTAGAGGGGGGCTGTCCCCGCTGGGCCTCGGAGGACGGCCTGGGCTTCTCCTTTCTCGGGCTTCCTAGCACCACGACTGAGGGTCGCCAGCGCATCTCAGAGGCGTCCCTCAGGTGTCTGCGGAGACCAGGAGGCCGGTCCGTAGCCAGCGTGGGCTGTGACGTGGCCTCCTGCAGTGGCACACAGGCAGAGCTCCTGATGGCACACACACAGTGCATGCGGTGGTCCTGGGGGTTTTGCCGCTGGATCCAGACATGGGGGCTCCGAGGGGTTCTGTAACCCAGCTGTCGGAGCAGCTGCCCCCCGGCCTCCGTGCCCAGGGAGCAGCTGCCCACCCACCTTCCCACAGATTCCTCTGCCTTCCTCGTCATCTGTGGCTCCACTCCTCCCTACCTGCTCCTTCACTGGTGCCCCTTTCCTGGCCTCTTTTAACCTTGTCTGTTCTCCAAGGCCGTCCCCTTAAGCTCTGGACCACTGTCCCTAGTCACATGCAACCCCTTCCCTGTCACTCTGCAGCATGTTTCTCTCCAATCTCAACCTTGTTTTCTCTGCTCTTTCCATACAGCTTTGTGGTGAGAAGCCGACCCTAGTTAGGGATATTGTCAGATGTTTTTAAACTTCAGTAAAACATGCTGCCAGCCCGTATCTCATGCTGGAAAGTGCCCAGAGGGCATCCACATCTCCACAAGTGTCTGTCTCATCATCCTCTTCTAGTTAAGCTCGTGCCAGTCCTCTGGATAAATACAAGGTGGTTTTTAATCAGCAGTACTATTTCATTCATCCCCATGATTGCGTAGGGGTGATGTCTTATCCTTGTGTGTGTGTTTCATAGTAATTGCATTGTGTTTGGCGCCCTTCGTAGGTAAGACGACCTGTGTCATCTGACGCTGGAGCCTAAACACGGTTTATAACATGTGTGCTGTCCAATGGGTGACTCCTGAGTCCCAGAAAACCAACTTAGGGCCAGCCTTTGGGACATACCTTGTTTGCAAGTTAAAAAGGCTTTTTTTTTTTTTAAACGGGAAAATTCAGTCTTGTCCAGATAATTAAAAGCAGTAGCTAAACTTGATGTAAAGAAATCACCACAGCAACCACCATTATCTCTTGTTGCTGCTATTGTTGCTGCTGTAGCTACTGTCCATTGGGCCTGTCATTTGTCGGGAGCTTGCTATTTTACCTGCATTATTTCTAATTCTCATAAGCTCTTAAGGTCAGTTTTATTTCCCCATTTTGCATATGGCATCCCACGGGTCTGAGGGTGTTGCTCGCTGATCCATAGGCCCCCCCCCCACCGATCCGTAGGGCACACTCAGGTGCTGGCCCGTCTGACTGTTGCCCGGACCCTTCCTAGGACTCGGCCCCATGTGCCAAGATGGCCCCTGTTTCTGACTCACAGAGTTTGATTTGAAAGTTAGTAAGCTCCTTTTCTCGTTAGCTTTGAGTCAGGATGGTTCAATTTACAGCTGGCTGGATACTTCCCAGAGGATGAGTGTAACGATATTGATTTTAGCGAAATGAGTCATATGCCGCCTGGCTGGGAACACGAGCTCAATCACCACAGCCAACAGCATCAGCTTTCCCTTGTCAGTGTCTTCCCTCCATGCTCATGAGTCTGGATGTGCACAAAGAGCTATGGAGAAGGAAAGGTCACGAAGAGCTTGAGGGCAGGTGAGGCAGGTCAGAGAGCTGGGCTCGGGGTTAGACAGCTCCAGCCTCCACCCCATCATGGCCGACTGGGGGGGCCCTGGGTGAATCCTCCCCTCTCTGGGCTTCCATTCATGTCCCCAGCTGTGAAATGGGTTAATCATACATACCAGATAGGGCTGTGTCAGGACACAAGCAAGCCCCAAGCAGGCCTGGAGGTGACAGGCGCCATCTCCCCGGAGAGGAGGACATGTGGACTTCCTTTCTTTTTCTTGGCGACCATTCTGGGATTTCATCTTAACTGGGCTGGGGGCCGGGCATGAGGACTCTCATGGACTGGGAGCCCTGCGGGGCCCCAGGGGAAGCATTAGGGTGGGCAAGCAGTGTTGTCCCAGCCATGTGTGTGTGGTCACCTCTGGGGAGCTCGCTGCCTCCACCTGAGAAAGGAAGACGGGCACCTGTGAGGAGTTACCTGGCCACTGGTACCAGCCGTCTTATCCTAGCAAGGTTGGCAGTAATAATAGTGTCAGGAGAACAAATTGAGTCTCTGCATTCCATTTTAAACATGTTTTTGCTTTAATGACAATGTATAGTCCATTTGTGTCGTTATTGAGTCAAGGAGGAAAAGAAGTGATTTTTTTCCTAAGTGCAAGAGGATCTGAACAATTCTTATACTGTTTGAGTTCATTAAAACAAGGTCAATAAAGTCAGTGATAGTGGATTAAATATTTTTTTAAAAAGATTTTATTGGGGAAGGGGAACAGGACTTTATTGGGGAACAGTGTGTACTTCCGGGACTTTTTTCCACGTCAAGTTGTTGTCCTTTCAGTCTTAGTTGTGGAGGGCGCAGCCCAGCTCCAGGTCCAGTTGCCATCTTCTAGTTGCAGGGGGCGCAGCCCACCATCCCTTGGGGGAGTCGAACTGGCAGCCTTGTGGTTGAGAGCCCACTGGCCCATGTGGGAATCAAACCGGCAGCCTTTGGAGTTAAGAACATGGAGCTCTAACCGCCTGAGCCACCAGGCCAGCCCAGGATTCAATATTTTAAAACTCGGTTTCCTATAAGCAGCATACAGTGACTAATAGAATTTTCTATAACAAACATGTAAACAAGCAAGATAGTCTCCAGGTGAAGGTTACACAGCAACTAACAGTTGTGCTTAAAGTGCCCAAAGAGGGTGTGACAAACAAGCTCCTTGATTTATGAACTGGTAGAGTGGGAACGAATCTGACAAGAAAGGACCTTCACCTCCAGTGTGGTTAGTGTTCATGCTCAAGATGGCTTCTGATACATGTTTTCCAGCCTTTATCCATATCTCTTTAACAAAATGTAAAGGCCCCCCCACCATGGCATTGTGCCTCATGACAAAAACTCAGCGTCGTGAATTTCTCAACATTTCTGCTGTTCCAAACTCATATCCTTTGGCTTTAGCTTTTGATGTAACCAAGGGTGAACTCAGTCATTTTGCATTTACTTTTTTCAAACTGTAATAGCTCTCTTTTGTTGTTTGCTGTCTGCCATGAATGCGTTATGTCCCCGAAAGCCTGTGTTCACAAGGGCCTGCAACACAGCAGTGCAGGGACCTGCCCGAGGCCCCTCCACTAGAAGTGACAGAGCTGGGGTGGGACCCCGGTCCGTGGATTCTCAGCGCCTCTGCTGACCCCCTCCCGCTGCTGAGAACACGCAGACGAGGGCGGCTGGGATCCTGGGTTCTTACCCAGTAGAAGTTCCCCCTTGCTGTTGCCCATTAGCTATCTGGAAGCTTATTACAAATTTTTAAAATCTTATAGTTTTGGACTCCTTTTAGCAAAGAAATACAGTAAAGACCTCGTTATTATAAGTAAAAGTAGGAAAAAGATGTAAACTCTGGCTTGTCTTCTAACTTGAAAATTTAAGTACTTAAAAAACATAGATTCTCTCTCAATCCCTGCAGGGAGCTGAGGAAGAATAACATATTCAGAATAACATATTCTTTTTTTTTTTGAACCAGAAAAAGTTCAATCATCAATTTTTAGCAACTCAATTTCCACTTTTCTTCCCATCTTTTCTCCCATTATTGGCAAGACTGTATCACTGCAATTTTTGAAAACCATGATGAATTCACTGCCATTTCTGAAATAAGCATATGTTATATGCTATAGTCCAAGCAACAGGGAGCAAGTTTTTCCCAGGCAGATAGAGTTTGTTTTTCCTTTTGGATGTAAGGATTGGCGGTGAATTCCAAATGAGCAAGAAGTCGGCAGTGGCCGTCGCTGTCAGAGGCCAGGCTTGGCCTGCCGGGGCCTCTCGGTGATGCGCTGCGCGCCGTTCCCAGCCCGGGGGCGCGATGGTGGGCCCCGCCCTCGGCCCCCAGACTGGGCCCCCAGCCGCTGGCGAGAGCATCCTGAGGCCTGCGCTGTAGGTAAAGGCCCCTCCTGGGCTCTCGGGGGGCGGGGCAGCCCTCTGCACAGCCTCCCTAGGACGGGGAGTTGCTACGGGCGCCCCCTGCAGCGCATCAGGTGAGGGAGAGCTTGGGGTCCAGATGAGTTTCCGGAAAGGAAGAGTGAGCTCCAGGAATGCCAGGTTTCCAATTAGATTAATTCCCCAGGAAGCGATATTTCGTTTACTGGAGAGTGTTGCTTCTCTGTTGACCTACTGAGAGCAGCTTAACACCACAAGTCTACTCATCTCCCTGGTGCCTTTTTTAGAAGGATTCTTCATTTATTAAACAATATTACAACAATGTTAGTGTAATTTAAAAAGTGATTTTACTAACGCTAGAACAACTCATTTCATGTTGGTGAATCTCTTCGCAGTCAGTCTCTGTCCATATCAATCCCTATTTCATTCTCTTTTAATTTAAGAACAGGCATCAAGACAAGCATTGTCCATCATGCCATGAGCGCTATTTCTGATGCCGGTTTCAAATGGCTTTTCAACATCTCACCAGGTGGAGAGTCATATTTGCCTTAACACTCCCCTCGGGTTGGACAGCTAGGCTATTGTTCACAGTTCCTTCACCGTTATGGGTGACACAACATGACGTGTCCAGCTCTTGACAGCATTGTGATGACATAGGATGACCAGGAAAATCTTTATGCTCTGCTTTTTGTTGCAAAATAGTTAAGGAGCTTGTTGAGTTTAAAGAGGTATAGAGTTTTCATGTACAAAAAGTCAGGTGTTTCCAAAATTTTCTCTGAGGACAAGTGACTGCCAATTGTCGGCCCCTAGAAGATATTAGAAAAAAAGTCAACACACTGATGCATCCGTTAAGGTAAAGATGACGCTTTAACAAAGTCAAGAGTGTAACTGCTTTCCAAAAAATCTGTTCTATGGAAATCACATTTTGAAAACAGATGTTTTTAATTGTTTCCATCATTCTGTAATTTTTGTCACCAAACATGATGTAAATGTGTCACCTATTAAAAACTCTAATATCTGCACCCTTAACTTGGGAACAGTGTTTTTCTAATGTGCTTTAAAATCCTTTAAATGAAAATTTCAGTGGATTTTGAATGGGATTGTTAAAAATACGAGCATGCCATAATCCCCTCTGATGGGTTGCAGGAGCCATTATTTGGCACTGGGGGAAATGGGGCTTTATGAGCTAAATGTTCCCACAATGCTTTGCAGCAGTTCTGGGTGGAAGCAGAAGGCTTGCTGCCAATAGGGAGCCTCTTCCATCGGGGTCTGTGCGTCTCTGGGAGGGTCTCTGTGGCTCAGACAGACTCCAGTGAATAAACTGAAGCTGCAACTGGGCTACTTTCAAATCACCTAGTCACAAAACATTCCTTGTATTTGAAATAAATGGAAGCATAGGCAGCCCTGTTGCTCCCATTAAAAATATTGTAACTTGGGCCGGCCCGGTGGCTCAGGCGGTTAGAGCTCCATGCTCCTAACTCCGAAGGCTGCCGGTTCGATTCCCACATGGGCCGGTGGGCTCTCAATCACAAGGTTGCCAGTTCAATTCCTCGACTCCCCATAAGGGATGGTGGGCAGCGCTCCCTGCAACTAAGATTGAACACGGCACCTTGAGCTGAGCTGCCACTGAGCTCCCAAATGGCTCAGTTGGTTGGAGCGTGTCCTCTCAACCACAAGGTTGCCAGTTTGACTGCCGCAAGGGATGGTGGGCTGTGCCCCCTGCAACTAGAAACGGCAACTGGACCTGGAGCTGAGCTGCGCCCTCTACAACTAAGACTGAAAGGACAACAACTTGACGTGGAAAAAAGGCCTGGAAGTACACACTGTTCCCCAATAAAGTCCTGTTCCCCTTCCCCAATAAAATCTTTAAAAAAATATTGTAACTCGTTGAATTTAATGATTTCAAAGATGTTTGTTGATACTCTTAGTAAATGGCAGATTTAACGATTTTTAAATATTGGTTATTTTCTCCTTGTCTCATCCTCTAAAATACTCTGGATTTGGCATTTGTTGTGCTGTTCATGAGGAATTGGTACAGTGGGTGCTGTATAACTAACAAACATACACGGGTTGGCGATGTGTGCTTCTGGGGTTCTCGTTGATGGGATGCGCTGTCAGACAAGTTTGGAGACCACGGATCTAGGCTCATTGGATTTATAAAGGCTACTGCTGTAACTGTCCAGGGTACCAAGCGATGGCTTTCGTGTCCTTACCTAGCGAGCTGGTAGAGCACTAAACTAAGTGTGTGGGGCGTCCTGAATGCAGAGCAGGGCAGCCTCTAGGAAGTGCTTTCTGAATTGAATGAGCAGACGTGCTTCCGGGGTTCCTAAGAGGAAATGATGCTTGGGGTCTTGGCGTTGCGTTGGCTGCCTTTTGGGCACCAGCTTCCTGTGTCCCTAACTGCCCGCTGCATCAATCTGGGGTAGGAGTGAGGGGTGCGCCTCGTGAGGGGGAGCCCTTGTTGGCCTCTCTGCGGGAAGCCCCTTCACGTTCCTGATTGGCAAGGTGTACAGCAGGTTCTGTACCTGGTGTGTGAGCAAGGATGTGGCCTAGTGGCCCAGCCCCGAGGACACACACACAGGAGCACTCAGATTCTTAGGGGCGACAGTGACTCCTACGGCCAGCTGGGTTCCTCGCTGTAGTTTCACTGGGTTGAGTTGGACCCAGAAGAATGACAGCCAGGGCTCTGGGACACAAGGCAGCACTGGCAGAGGAAGGAGCACTGGCCTGGAGCCCCGAGTCTGACCCACTTACGTAGCTCCCTTAAGAGATTCCAGTGACAGACCAGACAGTTTGCACACCATATGTACGCATTTGCACAATCACACAAATGCTTGACAATAGTTCTATGACCGATAGGTAAAGGGCGAGCCCTGTCTGGAGTCCCACAGACCCAGTGAGACCCCCGATGGTCTGTCCCGGGGCTTGGGCCACTGTGATGTCACTCTCGTTTGTCACTCAAAGTATCATTCGACCAACCACCTGCCAGGCTCTGTAGCAAACCATTCATGGAGTATTGTAAGGGTGTGATTGCAGGATGGGGATCCTAAAAAGAATCACTTTGGAGCTTCCTACTTTTGATCTTCAGACTCCCTGGCAAAGAATCTCCTGTGTTAACTGTGTAGCTTTCAAGAGGTTACTTAATCCCCTAAGCCTTGGTTTTATCCAGTTGTAAAGTAGGTTTGGAGTGGTCATGTGGTTTAAATGAGTTGCTCCACGTAATGTTTATGGAGCACATAAAAAGTGGGATTCGTGGGGCGGACGGGTGGCTCAGTTGGTTTGAGCGTGAGCTCTGAGCAACAAGGCTGCCAGTTTGATTCCCACATGGGCCAGCGAGCTATGCCCTCTGCAACTAGAATGTAGTCAATGAGCTGCTGCTCAGCTCCCGGGTGGCCAGATGGCTCAGTTGGTTGGAGCATGTCTTCTCAACCACAAGGTTGCCTGTTCAACTCCCGCAAGGGATGGTGGGCTGCATCCCCTGCAACTAACAACTGCAACTGCACCTGGACCCTCCACAACTAAGATCGAAAGGACAACAACTTGACTTGGAAAAAAGTCCTGGAAGTACACACTGTTCCCCAATAAAGTCCTGTTCCCCTTCCCCAATAAAATCTTTTAAAAAAAAAAGTGGCATGCATGGATCCAGCCATCTAGTTTAATCCAATCCTGGGGTGGGAGTTCAATTAATCAAAGGTGGGAGTGCCCAGAGAGTGAGGCCAGAGTTGCTGCTGCCTTGTTGTGTTTCCAGAAAGTGTTTATTGGCCACCTCGGGCCCAGGTAGGCTACGTCGGCCTGTAGCTCCATTCCAGGTGGCATCTTCATTTTAGGATATTTATTTTGTGATCTGAGTATTTTCTAACCCTCTCTTTTTGTGTTGTAGGAACCCAGCTATTCAGTGGTCAGAGTGACTTTAGAGTCACTACGTTGAAATTTCATCCTAAAGACCACAACCTGTTTGTGTGTGGAGGCTTCAGCTCTGAAATCAAAGCCTGGGATATAAGGACCGGCAAGGTAACACCCATCTTTCTCGCTTGGCCTTTCCACAAGAGAGCTGGCCTTGACAATGAAGGATTAGGCGCAGGTCAGCATCTCCGTGTAGGACCCTTCAGATGGAATCATTACCACTTACTAGGTAATCAGTGCTACGCATAAGTTTTAGATGTTTTGAAAACCATTTTTGAGTCGTTAGACTATTAAAACATGATAGGTACAATTCTGTACAGCATATTACTAGAAAGATTCACTGAGTATCTACTGTGTGCAGACGCTTCCAGATCATATAGCCTGAACCATCCTTGGGTTTCTCAAGGGGCTAATGTGTGGCTACAGATAACTGTGCAAAGAGGGCTGTGTGTGTGTGCAAGGGAGGGAGCGAGAGAGAGAGACTGTGTGTGAGGAGGGGGATGGGGAGAGGGGCCAGCATTCAGAGGTGTGACTGCTTTTAGCTTGGTGTGAGGAAGGCTTCTTAGAGGAGACCGTGTTCCTTTGGGGGCTTAAAGGCTGGTCAGCATCAGTCCCGCGAGAAGTGGCGTCTGCTCCCCGCCTCACCGCAGCCTGTTGCTCCTGCTGCCGGCTTCATAAAACGCAACTCTATCCTTCCAGTTGTTCAGGCCCAAACCATCAGAATCATCCGTTTCTCTGCTCTTTCTGTCATCCGCCCACAGCCACATCTGTCGTAACTCTGCTTTAAGCCACTGTTGTCTCTCGCCGGGATAAGTGCATCTCTTTCCCCGTTGCCCCTTGCAGTTTGTTCTCAACAACTGGAGGCCAGAGTGGTCTGTGACAGTGTAAGTCAGATGTGTAACTCCTCTGGTCAGAGCTGTCCAGGCTGCGACCTCATTCACAACGGAAGCCAGTGTCTCTACAATGGCCCATCAGGCCTACACGATCTTCCCTCACCCGCTTCTCATCATGTCCAGCTCCACTGGCCTTGCCTTTCCTAGGACACACCCGGCCCAGTCTGCCTCAGGGCCTTTGCACTTGCTGTTCCTTCTGCCTGGAGTGCTCTCCTGCCAGTATTCTGCTAGAGGCTCGTTCCCTCCCTCCTACAGGGCTCTGCTCAAGTGCCACCTCTCCAGTGAGGCCTTCCCTGACCACCATGCCAGCCACTACTTGGCACTCAGTAGTCTCCATTGCCAGCTCATTTCTCCCTGTAGCATTTATCATCAGCTGGCACCCTGTGGAGCCTACATGTTCATTTGTTTGCCTGTCTCCCGCCACTTGAACGTAAGATCCACCAGGGCAGGGATCTTTGTCTGTTTTGTTTGACACTGACTTCTAGCTTCTAGAACAGTGCCCGGCACATGGCAGGCAGCCAGCACATCTTGGCTGACTGGATGAGTGAATGAAGGAGGAAGGCAGTCACACCAATGTGTGAGTACAGGAGGGGGATGGGAAATGTGGGCAGGGACCAGTGACGGGCGCTACATGGTTGCGCATGGGCTCCGGGCAGTGGGACGGGCCCGGGCAGACAGGCGGCCAGGGCCACGAGTCTTGCTTTGGATCAGCAGAGGGGAGCCATTGGAGGTTTATGAGCTGGGGGTGCTGGGATCAGGGAGGGGTTCCTGGAAGGGTGGTGAGGAAGAGCCACAGGCTGACTGTGTCTGGGAGCTCAGTGAGTTCAGGACGGCTTGTTTTCAGGACCTGAGAAGCACTGCCCTGGTCTGAAGGCGGCACATAGCCGCTCGAGTCCTACAGAGTAGTTTATGATAAAACTCATGTGGACTTGACTCTGAGAAAAGAAGGTGCAGAGTGTCCTCGAGTTTTCTCCTCCCGTGGCGCCTGCAGTGCCTAAAGGTTCTACCCGAAGGCTCCCGCTCGGGGGCTCTGCCTGGACAGGTACAGCGCCAAACCTGCGCTGAGCAGAGGATGGTCCACGTGGCCAGGAAGGAGGGAGGTGAGACGGACAGCGCCCCCACGGCCAGACTCGAAAAGTCTCAGGTCGGTGTTTCAGACCAGCCACGGCAAGAAAGGCGCTCTTCCAACAGGCTGCTGGAAGGAGCTGCTGGTATTTTGACAGAACCTAAACACACAGACAGTTTCTTTAAAGAGAATGAGACCTTTTATCCATAGATATCTTGCTTAAAATACTTCACAAGTTGGAGAGTTAGAGCACAGAGAGATGTACGCTTTTTTAAATTTTCACATTTTTCTTTTACAAAGAAACTCTTTTTACAAAAAACTTGGAAAAGAGAGAAAAGTTACCCATAAAGAAGTGGACACGGTGGAATTAAAAAGCAACAACACTAAGACGGTTATATTTGGGATATAAAAATGCATGATAAGTGAAAGAAAACCCTGGGAAGTGCTGTGTGAGTTGGAAACTCTCAGTTACGTGACCTCCTGATTCCCCAGACCCTGCTGAGGGCTACGTCCCTTAAAGACGCACTTCCATCTTTTAACCTTAAAGACCTAACACATGAGAAATTACTCACTAAGGACGCCATCTGATTTAAGAGTTTGTTAAAAATACCGGATTTTCTTCCGGGGCTGACGCCAGCTGACAGGCTCTGAAAACGCGGGGAGAGAAGCCATTGGGAGCAGCTGCTGCTGTGACTGGTATTGGCATGTTTGCGAGTCCCTCCCAAGCTAGTAATGTGGGTCCAGGGATCTGTGCAGTATTTGTTTTTACTTCCTTCTCACCAACAATCTGACTGCCTCGCCCCCCTGCGGGGTCACAGGGCTAGTTCCATTTGCATCAGCCAGGCTCAGGGGACAACTCTCTTTCTTGCTACAGTTGTTTCCTCTGACAAGTGTTGCCCGAGTGTCTCATCTGGACTCAGCCTGGGGACCAGAGAGGAAAGGCACAGGCTCTCTGCCCCCCCCCAACCCCCCGGGCCCACCTGGGGCGGTTCTGGGCTGAGCCCGCTGGGCTCTGTCCCAGGTGCTGAACGCTCCAGCCCTCCCTGGGAGCGTGCGCTGGGCTTTTTCTCACCGCGGTCAGGGACAGTGCTGGAAACTGCAAGTGGAAGCTGGGGGGACCAGACCTTAGCTTAAAATCAAGACAAGTGTCCCCTGTTAAATATAGCGCGGAGGCCAGTTTTGTCGTAAAAGTAACATGTGATCATATGGAAAAAAAGAGGAAGTAGAGGGAAATAGAAGGTGTCATGGAACCAACCAAAGGTAAACATTAGTAACATCTTGATATTTTTCTTTCCTTGTTCTTTTCCCCTGTGTGTGTGTGTTTGAAAACCATTGTTTGGTCTTATTTTTATACATAGTTTTGTACTTTGCTTTTCTCGGAGCATTGTAAGGGTTTTCCTTGTTATCACAAACTCCTGTGGGATTTTTGGGACATCCCTTTGGTGCAGTGTGTTTGACTGACTTGTTCCTTGCCTTATCCGCGGCACTCAGAGCAGTGTCTGACATACGCAGGCACACGATAATTATGGACTGAATGAGTCAATACCAAATGGTTTAGCTTATCCAGCAGTTTCCCTAGGTTGGACATTTAGGATATCCCCCCACACTCTTGCCATTTAAAATTAATAGATGTGAGGATGGAGATCAGGGATCAGCAAGCTGCAGCCTGGGGCTAAATAAATCTGGCCCACCGCCTGTTTTTATAAATAAAGTTTTATTGGAACACAGCCACGCTCATTCACTGATGTATTGTCTATGGCTGCTTTCACCTACAGTGGCAGAATTGAGTAGTTGCAGCAGAGACCAAGTGGCTGCAAAGCCAGAAATATTTACAGCCTGGCCGACCCCTGCTATGGGTAGATCTGACTGTGACATCTGTCACCCTGTTCATTGTTGGGACTAATGCTCCTGATCTGGCTGACAAGGTGGGTGCCCCTATTACGGGCATCCTTGCGGAAACCGTGTGCTCAGAGAATGCGTTTTCCAGAGAACTGTTCTTCACTCAGCAGTGTCTGAGGCATTTCTTTGTCTTGTTATGACGTCCAAACAGCCATCCAGGTCTACGTTACTATACACTCCTCTGTAAGACACATATCTGTGCATCTAATGCTTTCCATGTTGGGGGTTTATCCCCTTAAGCTTGGGTCCCAGAAGTCAAATTGTTGGGTCAAAGCGAGTCAGCATTTTGAAGACAAGGGATAGGTTTCTGACGAAGGAGCCGAGGCATGTGGGGCGAGTGGGCCCCCCTGGAGCATGACTCAGGGCTGGGGTCTGAGAGAACAGTCTGAAGAGTACTTTTAGGCTACTTTGCAGTCCGACAATTGTATGATTCCTTCAGCTTAGCCAAATGGTGACTGTTGAGATTCTGGACTTCTTTGGTCCAGCCCAATTCATTATAGCAAATGGGCTGCTTGGCGCCCCTTTCTTCTCTTGTCTGCCTCTGCCTCATCACATCCCTCATTACTGCACCGCGCCTCACTTCATTTCCAGCGGGTCAGCAGGATGTGTCCTGCCTGAGCCCGCTGACCGTGCTGTCTCCGAGCTGGCTTAGTGCTGCCAGTACAGAGTTCTCTGGCTCTTCTTCCTTGAACGTGGGTCTGGCTCTTCTTCCTTGAACGTGGGTGTGGGTCCATGATCTGACCTTCATGTCACTGTGGAGGTCCCTCCTCCAGAAGCTCCTCCGGGCCTCCAGTGCTACTGGCCTGAGATATTGGGGACTTGGCCTCACATCCTCCCACTACCACTTGCTCAGCTGGGGGATTTTAGGCAAATCCCGTTGCTAAGGCCTCTCTTAGTCATGTTTTTCCTATTGGTATAGAAAAGGGTGGATGAGGTTGTCTCTAAAGCAGGGCTTCTCAAACTCACCGATACACAGGACAGCACCTGGGGCTCTTGTTAAGCTGCAGATTCTGTTTCAGCAGGTCTGGGGTGGGGATGGTGTCTCAGTCAGCTCAGGCTGCTATAACAGCTACCACAGACTGGCGGCTTAAAGAACAGAAATTTCTCACAGTTCTGGAAGCTGGAAGTCCAAGATCAAGGTGCCAGCAGGGTTGGATTCTGGTGAGGGCTCTCTTCCTGGCTTTGTCCTCATGTGGCGAGGAGGGAGAGCTCTGGTCCCTTCATCCCATCATGGGGCTTCCACCCTCATGACCTCATCTAAAATAAAAACCATTGGAGGTTAAGGCTTCAACATTTGGATGTGGGGGGACACAAATGTCCACTCCTGCATGTCTGCTAAGCTCCCAGGAGATGCAGAGGCAGTTGGCCCCTGGACCACACTTTGAGAAGCCCGGGCCCAGAGGGCTTGTGACATAGAGGGCCCATGTTTCTCTCCCGTGAGTGCCCTCAGCTTTGTCCTCCACTGGCCTGTACCACTTGTGACCCACCTTAGTGATGGATCCTGACTTTACGTGACCATGAGCCCTTTATCCTATAGCTGTTCATTTACAATCACCTATGTGTGGGGCTGAGTTGAGTCACGCCTGCACCCTAGCACCGCACACAGGGCCTGGGCCAGAGCAGTGCTTGGGATAACCTGGAGTGACCAGATGGGGTCAGCTGCCTCACTCCTTGTGATGGCGTTCTGCACGACGACCCACCTGCTCACAGGGTGGCCACCCTGGGATGTCTGCAGGGGGCGTGGCCCTCCGACAGATGGGATGTAAAGGCTAGCTGCAGCTCAGCAGCAACTGGTCGTTCTAGAATTGTGGACAGAGGACTTGGGAGATCTGTGTCAGATATGGTGTGATGTGTGGGTCCTGACACCGCAGTTCTGCACTCTCGTGTTGCCCGTCGTTGGTAGGCGACAGAGCTGCTAGCCACACTCATTTCCAGCCGCACCGGGTGCTGGCTCTGTGGCCAGTGTGGAGCTGTGGAATTGCACAAGTGGAAGATGTGGGCCCAGCTCTCCAGGGCACACCAGCACTGTGGGAAACGCTCAAGGTAGTTACTTTAAAGTTACTTTCAGATGACTGTGTAGTTTGAGCCAAGTTAGGATAAGAAATAAAAGAAAATTTCCCTCTCACATCATGAGTCAAATTTGTAGAATAACTCCTACAGAGGCTTAAGAATCATATCGCATATTTAGTGAATCACCCGTTTTGCAAGACTAAATTATGGAGCCCCAACTTCAGCAAACACCTCTCGGTTGAGCAGACGGAGCACTGGAGATTGGAGTAGCTCTGGAAAATCTAGGACATGTAGCCCCAGGCTGGGAGCTCAGCCTCTGCCCCAGTTCCTCCTGCCTTCTGTGGGTGGCTGGCCAGTGAGTCTTCCGTGTACAGCTCTGCTCTGCTCCAAGAAGAGAGGTGGAGATGCACTCAGGCCCCCATCCGCTCTGGGGTCAATTCTCACCATAAAACCGGCTTGGACGGGCCAGCTCACCTTTGATCCAGTGTTGGTTTGACACGATCATTGATATTTCCTGCTTGTTCTACATCTTCCCTCCCTTCCATCCTTCCTTCCTCTCTCCTTCCCTCCCTCTCTCTCTTTCCTCCCTCCCTTCCTTCTTCTTTCCCTCCCTCATTCCCTCCTCTCTTCCTCCGTCCCTCACTCCCTCCCTCCCTCCCTCCCTCCTTCCTTCCCATCTTGACTTCCAGATCTTGCATTAGTTTCCTGACCTCCTTTTGGACCCCGACAGCTGTGTCCCTGCATCTGTGTCCCGGCAGCTGTGTCCTAACGTGCAGCTGATAATCGGGGGAGGCCTCGCTGCCCCTCCAACTGCTCGGATTCCCATCTTGGCTCCTGTTGTCAGCGCCCCTCAATGTGCTTTCCCAGCAGAATGTAAACTGCCTGAAGTCGGGAATTTGCCTGATTTGCTGCCATACCCCCAGTGCCTACCAGGTGTGGGGGGTGGGAATGTTGCATGAATGACTGACAATCCCAACCAAGACCGATTTCTGCAATCCCAAGTAATGGACTCACCCGCTGAAGCAGAACCTGAGCTACTGTGAGTCATTTGTCATCTCACGCCCTGCTGTGAACAGGAGTGATGGCAGCTGGGAAAGCATGGGTGGTTGCTGCCTGCACTGGTGGTCTTAGCACAGTGGTCAGAAGCACCTGGGGTGTTGTCTGGAGGCAGCCCAGGCATCGGAGTTTTTGAACCCCTCAGGTGATTCTAATGTATAGACAGAGTTAGGGGCCCTGCTTTGGGTGACTCAGTCAGACTCCTGAGTGGTGTCTTGCAGGATTTCTGCCTGTGTGGGTGAGGGCGTTCTGAAATTTGCATTCCCGAGATGCTCGCTGTCTGGAAGGCTCGGTGCTTTCGCTCTGCGGCTCTCAGTGCCATCAGTTTTCGTGGCATGGTAGGCAGGTTGCTTATTTGCCCTAATGAGGTTTTGATTACTTTCCATTTGTCTTTTTCATCGGCTTTATATTAAAAAAGCTTTTTATTTGGACTCTTTGTACTTTCTGCAGTTCTAAGTTTTGCCTCAAACCAAACTTCTATGCGAACGACAGCAGGAAACTACCAGAGGAAGAGAGATGGGGGAGGACGCCAGGAAGCCTGGTGCAGACAGGAGCGTGGCTGCCACACTCCGTGTGACTTCGGGGGTTTGCTTGTCTTTTCTGGGCTCCCATTGCCCCGACTGCCAAGTGACACTAGGGCTGAGAGCTCTCAAGCCCCTGCTGACGGTCAGGAAGTACGGATCCAGCTGGCATGTACTGGGCACTCACCACCTGCGGGGCTCTGTACTGAGCACTGTACATATCACAGCTCACACTGCACGGGCTACTGCTACCCCATTCCACTGGCAGGGGAGCCTCGCGCTTCTGAACCTCGGGTATGTTCAGGAAGGTTCTAGGTACTAGCACATGGCCGGTTGATAGTGAGGTCTGACTTGAGCTAGGTGGCTTGACTCCCTCGCTCCTCTAGATCCTCAGAGTGGCTGAAGCTTCAGTCTTGGGTGTAAATAAGGCTTTGTCTGTGAGTGCCGTGTGTTTTGGTCTCTGGGAAGCCAGCATGGCCAGCCCTTGAGTTCAGGTGTTTACCCAGCCCTGCAATGCTCTGCTCAGCGCCTGGTGTCAGGGACCCAGCTGTGAACGGGACACTGGGGGCCCTGCAGCCTCAGGCCTGAAATCATAACCCCAGCACCTCTGTGAGGGCAGCTTTTCTGTGCCCACGATGTAGGCGAGGAGACCAAATCTGAAGGGTCCAGCTCTCAGTGCAGCCGTGGGCAGACACTGTGGGCTTGCTTCTGAACCCAGGTCTTTTTCTACATTCTCCCTCTCCCTAACACAGGAAGAGGACACATGGCATTTATGGATGTCACAAACATTTTCTGAGCCACCACCAGACACCAGCATTGTCTCAGGGCACTGGGTGACCAAATCCGGTTAGGCAGCCTTGCCCTCTAGGAGCCGGTCCGTAAGGAGGGGCCGCAGAAGCCCAGTGAGCATGCACGTTTCTGTGATATCTGATGAATCTGTGGGCCTCACGGTTGCTTCACAAGCATCTGGGGAGTCCACGTGTGTCTCCTGGGTCATCCAAAATCTTGGGCAGAGCTAGGAAAGTGGTTGCTGGAATCTAGAACCCCAGAGATCTGCTGCGCAGCCCAAGCCCTCTTTGCAACCCCACTCTGCAGCACCTTCTTGGGCAGGTGAACAGACTCCTGTTGGAAACCTGGCGCCGAGTTTGAGAAAGTGGGGTGCTCAGAGGGCACTGTCCCAAGACTTCCCTTAACACCCCATTTGATAACTTCACTTCAAAATGCAGTAGAATATATCAGAAAACATAAAGCAGACTCTGGACCTGTAATGGTTATGTAAACACAATATTTATATAATGCTAATCTGAGTCCTTTGTAATTCCTTTTGCCGTGAAAGTAAGCTATGGTACACTAAACACCTCTCCTTGAGATTTTTAAAAATTTAATTTTTTTGTTGAAATTGATTTACATTTTTACTTGGAAACTTATTTTAGTTTGCCGTAACTAATAGTATTAAAATATCTTTGGATTTGATACCCTAGTTATTTTTGGTCTTAAAATACTTTAAATACTTAATTTTTTTTTGTAAATTGAGATATAATGCATATAGCATACAATGCACTCCTTCCAAGTATATAATTCATTAGTTTTTAGTGGATTTAGTGTTATACGACCATCGTCACAGTCAATCTAGAACATTTTCATCACCTCAAAAAGAAACCTTGTGCCCGTTAGAAGTCACCCCAATACCACCCCCCACCACACACACACCTGCCCCAGCCCCTGGCAACTACTAATCTACTTCCTGCCTCCGTGGCTTTGCCTATTCTGTTCATTCTATATGAATGGAATCGTACAATACGTGGTGTTTTGTGACTGGCTTCTGTCACTGGGCACAATGTTTTCAAGGTGCATCCACACTGTAGCATGTGTCAGTATTTTGTTCCTTTTGATACCTGAATAACATTCCATTGTATGGACGCGTTTTGTTTATCCGTTCGCCAGTTGACGGACGTTTGTGTCGCTTCTATTTTTTTTTGGCCGTTATGAAGAGAGCTTCTGTGAACATTCGTGTTGCAGACAGATGTTTTCATCTGTCTCAGGCTCTGCACAGGAGTGAAATTGCTGAGCCTGTGGCAGCTCAGTGGGAACCTTTTGGGAAAGCCGACTGCGGCGGCGCCATTCTGCGTGCCCACCAGCAGGGGGCGGGCTGGCGGCCTCCGCGTGTCCTCAGCGACCCTCGGTGTCTGTCTTTTTGCTCATCCCATCCCAGCGGGTATGAAGTGGCATCGCCGTGGCTTGAAGTGGGTTTGAAGTGGTCTTCTTCAGGTTTCGTACACGACTCTTCAGAGTGATTATTTCTTCATGAATGAGCTTTGGTGGTTTGTTTCCCTCAAAGAAGAGGTTCATTTCATCTAAGTTATCAAATTCGCCTGTATAAACGTGTCCATAATATTCCTTTATTATCCTTTTGATATTTTTAGGTTCTCTGCCCTTCTTCTTTCCTGGTAATATTTGTGTCTTCTTTTTTTTTTTTTCTTAGTGTGGCTAGAGATTTATCAATCTTACTGATCATTTCAGTGAAACATTGATTTTCTTCAATGTTTTTCTATTTTCAACTTCGTTCATTTTTGCTCTCATTTTTTTATTTTTGACTGCGTTGAGTTTAATTTGCTCTTCCTTTTCTAATTTCTTAAGGTGGCAAGTTAGATCATTGACTTGAAATCTTTTTTAATATTAACATTTTAATTTGATACATTTTTCTCTAAGCTTGCGTCCTAGCTCGTGTCCCACAATATATTGATATGCTGTATTTAAATTTTCATTCAATTCAACATTTTTTTTTTTAAAGGAGGGTACAGCTCACAGTAGCCCATGCAGGGATCGAACCGGCAACCTTGGTGTTATGAGCATTGCGCTCTAACCAAGTGAGCCATCTGGCCGCCCGTTCTTTCAGTTATTGACAGTGTTGGAGTCTCCAACTATAATTGCAGATTTGTGTATTTCTCTGTTCAGTTCTATCATTTTTTGTGCTTTATGTATTTTGAAGCTGCCACCATAGCTCCACGGGAGCCTGCTGTCAGGTCAAAGCTGTTAGAGAAAATAAGAAAAAGGAAAAACAGAAAAAGAAAAGCAAATAGCAGCTTACCTCTGTGCCGGTCACTTCTCCCAGTTTTGACCTCTCTCCCCAGCCAATCTGCTTTTGTCTACTTTCAGAGTTCTCGGGGAATTGCTTTTTGTTCTGTCCAGAGTTTTACTTGTGACGGCGGGGGAGAGAGGCTATAGTGGGCCCAGGTGGATTTTGAGCATAGTTTTTCCTTGACCTTGAATTTCCCCACTTCTCGTGGCCAGGTGCCCCGTCCTACAGGTGTCCACTGGTGTCTCCTCTTCGGAGCTTTGCCTTAAGTCCCACTGGATTGGTGTCCCTTTCCTTCCCTCAATCTTGGTTTTAGCTGCCTGGCAAGTCTCATCTCCCCACTGGAATGTGAGCTGCATGGGGCCTGGGAACACAATGGTCTTCTCCACCCTGGCGCTCCTGGACCTTTCTGAGCCATCATGGGATCAGTGGCTCAGTCAGTGTTTCCTTCTTTTGTTTGTCTGTTTGTTTTATTTCTTTTCCATTTTTAAAATTAGTTTCAGGTGTACAAAACAACATAATGATTAGACATTTACAGCCGTCACAAAGTGATAACCCCCCCAAGTCTCCTACCTCTGATATCACAGATAGCTGTTACTGTACCATTGACTCTATTTGCTCTGCTGTATTTTACATCATATATATATATATATAATTATAGTTGACATTCAGTATTGTTTTATGTTGCTTCAGGTGGTCAGTTAGCTTCAGGTAGCGCAGTGGTCAGGCATCTACACAATCTATGAAGTGATCCCCCCATAAGTCCCTCTGACACCCTATATAGTCTTTACGACATTGTTGATTATACTCCCCGTACTGTAATTCACATCCCCGTGACTACTGTGTGTTGGTCAGTGCTTCCTGAATAAATGAGCATACCAACCTCCTTGAACCGGCAGTGTGACTCTGGAGAGATTTTACGGCTCAAGGAACGTTTGTACAACCCAAATTTGGGCCCCACATGGCTCCCCAGTTATAGGGTGGTGTTGCCGGCCGTGCTGGTTTAACGTGTGGCTGTTGTGTGTACCCTGTCAGTGGGCAGACTCCTGGCAGCCATGCCCGTTCCTAAGTACCCTGAAGGAAGACTGCCTGGCTCTTGCTTGCAGGTCTGGCACGAACGTGAGAAAGGTGATGGGATGTGTCGAGAAGAAATGGCGCCGTGCAGCCTGTAATCAGCCAAGTGGCCTCTCATTACACTGTGTTCAGAGAGGAAATGAGGGTGGAAGAAGTCTCTCCTTGCCCTCTGCATGCTCTTCTTACATCAAGCAAATTTCTCAGTTTTTAATTACAGTCATTCACGTAAAACTTTTTTTGAAAACAGGCCCGGGTGTCTGGCTCACCCCGTTCATTTATTCATTGAACATTTGCTGAGCGCCTGCCATGTGTAGGACTTCTTCCTAATTTGCAGAATTTGAGGAAATGACAGGAAACGACTTGTTTCTGACCAAGCCAGAAACCGCGGAGGCAGCTTTAGCACCAGCCTCCCGTCACCGCCCCGGTCCTCTGTGCTCCCCACTCCTGTGGCCCCCACGGAGGGTGTACAGTTGTGTGCCGCACCCAACTGGGCACCTGGCTGAGGCTGGCTGGGGCTGGGATCCAGGTCACGCTCCACTGGCTGGTCAAGCCGTGCCCCTGGCATGGGGTGGTCTCCACCTGAACACGTGTCTTTTTCTAAAACACGCCGGGGGGCCACGTGGGCCCCGCCTGCCCCTTCTGTCTCTACTCAGCTTGACGAGATTCACGCCCTCTCCGTCCCACACCTCTCCCAGGTCTGCTCCTCACCCTGTCCCCTGGGCACACCGGTGCTGCCCTGAGCCTGCCCGAGCCCTCCCCACGGCCACTCCCTCTGGACTGGGCGGGGGACAGCACGGGCGGAGGACATCACACCTTTCCAGACTTGTGTGCCGTGAGTGGGCACTACTCTTAAGAACAAAGTAGATAAATTACTTTCCAAGGGAGGTAGAGGAAGAGGAGTTTGCAGAGGAACAGCGGAGACCTTGGGAGGCGAGCTGGCTCCAGGGCTGAGAGAGGGTGGGGCAGGGCTGTTTGCCCGGGGAAGGTGGGTCCCCGGTGATAGAAAAGGGAGTCGGAGGCCTGAGGACACAAGTGCACGCGTGGTGACAGCGGGTGGGGAGCTTGTTCCCGAGACATTCGTTCTGGTTACAGAAGTAATCCGTGCTGGAGGCTGCTTGGGGGGAAAGTGGACACTGTGATGAGGAAGAGAACCCGCTGGATTTCAACCTGGCCGTAACCACTGCTGGCAGTTTGTATCCTGCCTTCCAGTTTTTTATGCTTATATTTACATTTTTATATAATTTCCCCCCAACGTTCTATTATAGCATTAGTGTTTCCCATAGCGTTAAAAGTTTTGGGTGATATAATTTTTAATCATTACCCAGTACACTATAATGTACTTAACCAGTTTTCTCTAATTGGCTATTTATCATATTTCCAGTGTTTCCTTTATTACAAGACTAAGGCAAACATCTCTGTGCATAAATTCCTAGATACAGAATTGAGGAAGGCACATGCAAGGTTTTCGGGCGGATACCTCTGCCCACGTCCTTCTGGAGGGAACCCCAGCTCTCCCTGGACAATGGGGCTGGGTGTCAGTTGCTTGTGTTCAGCATAGGTGAGGCTTATGCACGCTCACCTCCTGGGGAAGACCTGAAGAGAGAGGCTGGGGCTGGAGAACGGGCCGCCTCCTCAAGCTGGAAGGACATGGACCTGGCGCCAAGGCCGCCAAGCCAGGGAGACCTGCTTCCTTTCAGCCCCATCTTGGCCGTGGACTAGGTCTCAGTGCAAAGTCCATTGCGCCCTGGTCCACCTTCCCTCAGCCAAGCCCTGCGGTCTTCGGGCATCAGTCGGGCAGCCCGCGTGTACCGTGTGCCGGATGGATACAGAATTCAGGATTCGGAGTCATGTGGGATGGAAGGATTGGAAATGAATAGTTGATAGGGTGACAGAGATGTCCTTGTGATTCTGGGGGAAAGGCCTGAACTCTCTAAGTAGAGGACAAGCATTGGGAAATGAGGTCTCCCCTGGGGGGAATGGGTGATTCTGAAGGTCGGACCAGGAGGGACCTCTCAGGAAAGGTGCCTCTTCCTCTCAGGGAGGGCCCCTGGGCCCCAAGTGTCAGCATAGCTCTGTCACTATGGGACTCCCTCCCTCATCCAGCTCCACTAAATGCATCTGTTTGCAAGCCATTGGGACTTGCCACAATAGTAGCGAAGCAGAATGTGTGTCCCTGTCACCACACAAGGCAGGCAGCAGGGGTGCTTGTCCACAGGTGAGAGCCAAGGACACACAGTGGCCTGCCCTCAGCGCCCCCAGTGGCAGGTGCTAGGCTCTGGCTCCAGGTCCAGTGCTCTCACCCTGTCCTTGGTGCTGCCCGCCTCCACCCAGAGGATCCCTGGGACTCAGCTGCTGTGATCTGGGCAGATGCCACAGCCCCCTGCTTCCCTTCAGCCATCACCTCCTCTGATGAGGCAGTCAGCTCCCTGGCCTCAGTGGTGCTCATGGGAGAGTAGACACAGGAGGACCCGGGGTGGGGGAGGTTCCCTTACTGGCCCGTCCGCCCGGCTGCGGCTCTGCGTGGTTCTGACCATGTTGGGCCCTGGGTGAGGCTGTGCCCCTCCGCTCCTGACCAGGGAGCGGCTGCCCAGGGCACAGGCCAGCTCGTCTCTGGTAGTCCTCCCAGTGGCCCGAGGTGGGTGAGCTCTATCCCTGCTTTGGAGGGTGGAAAACGGGTGGGGTGATGGTCAGATGGGGGCGTGCTGGGCCTGGGCCTTCCCCATGGCCCAGCTCTAGGCCAGCGCACCGTGACGTGGCCTTCACTGGTCCTGTGTCATCAGAGAGGCAGACCCCTCGGCGTCCTGGTTACAGTTGCTGGGGAGGCCGGCCCCACACCCACCTCTCTTCTGTCCAGAGCAGTCCTGAGCCTCTGTGCTTTGCCCCCGCCCCAACATTGCTTCTCGAGGGTTGGGGTCCTGGGAGAAGGTGCCCCAATGCTCTGCACAGCACGGGGCCGGTGACCGCAGACCAGGCTGCCCTGGAGGGTGGCTGCGCTGTCAGAACCTGATTTTGTTCCTGGCTCCATTGTAAAGTGAGGAAAACCAATTTTTCACTTGAGAGAATCAGCAACATAGATACACGTGTAATTGACTGTTTCTGCTTTTTTTCCTTCCCCTCGCGTTCTGTATCTGTAATTTAAAATTTCACAGTCTCCGACATGAGGCTTCTCTGTGGGTATGTTCAGATTTGTTTGGGATTCAGCGAGCACTAATTCAGCAGCTACTCTCTGCCTCTGGCTGGGCAGCCATGGAATAGGCAGGGAGGACCCGACACCCGTGTCGGTTGTGGATTGGGTGTCACGCGGGCTCCGCCTCCAGCCAGCTGTGTGACCCTGGGCGGCCCACGCCACCTCGCTGAGCCCATCGGACAGTGGGGCTGCTAATCCTGACACCCCAAGGTCGTGAGGATTAAGTGAGGTCGCATGTGGAGCACCTAGCAAGGCGCATGGCACACAGTAGGTGCTCAGTGAATGCTCCCTGCCATCTTGATGTTCTCGGATGACGATCCCCAGGCACGCGCCCTCCATGAGCTTGTGATGATTGGCGATCAGGAGCTGTCTTCAGTGTTGCTAAAAGCTGAGCTGAGACCGTCCCATTCTCCCAGCCAGGCAGTGCGCCTGACCAAAACGTCAAGTGTCTGCTTCCGTCTAAAGATCTTCTAACCCAGTGTGGTAACACGGGTCTGCTCAGGCTGACCAGAGGCTTGCGTATACATTCCCCGTGTCAGCGATTCATTTTCAAAAGAGAGGAATGAATTAAGTTTTCCTGATAAGTATGGATGCTCAGAATGTAGGGGCAGAACTGAAAGTGGGACCTTAGGAGATACCACAGTGGGGACCCTAGTCCCAGGCACCCCAGGGGCCTCGGGAGCCCCACGAGCTGTCTGAGTTCTGTCATTTCCAGGAAACTGACCAGTAAATACTCTCCGAGACAGAGGAAAGTGGCAACTCGGGACTTGTCCGGGGTGGGGGGTGGAGATGAGGGAGGGTCTCCTGGGTTCCCTGGGGGCTCCTGGAGAGTGAGGCACTGTTGGCTACTTCTCTCCACGTGTCCCCTCCATGCTTCGCTTTCCCCAGGCCTGAGGCCCATGCCCCCCACCCCCTGGCCAGCTCTTGGGGCTGCATTGTGGAGATCACCCTCAGGAAGGCTGTCCTTGGGGTGTGAGCCCCAGGCCATTTCGGGAGGTACAAGGAGAGAGACCCCTTGGCTGGGCTGGCCCTCGCCCTCCCACACAGCTCCGACAGATGGCACCATCCTTTCCAAGTTTCTGAGGACAGTTTCACAAACCTCCCCTCTGTTCCCCCACAACCCCTAGGGAAAAGGCCAGAGTGGCCCTTGTGAGTTCCCCACATCCAGTAGCCCCATTCTCTGGGCCTCAGTTTCCCCACGTGTCAGGAAGGGGCTGAATTCCGTGATGTGGTCTATTATGGAGGAGATCCCGGGGTTACCTGGGAAAGGCTGAGCGGAGGCCTCATGCTGAGTAGTCCACTCCCTCTCCTGGAGCTGCTTGGTTGAGATTGGTTCATCAGGGGGTCCTACAAACACTGTTGAATGCCTGCTGGGTGGCGAGCAGCCATAGGATGGAGGAGAATAGGCTCATCCCTGCCGCGAGGCCTGAGCTCCCATTCGAGGGGAGGAGACAGTAATGGCCAGTTAGAGTTCGGTGTGATGGGAGCCTCCATGGAGGTGTGACGAAAGGCGCACAGAAAAAGGAGCGGATGAGTCTGCTTGGCACTTCTGGGAGGCTTGGTTGACAGAGGGTTTTAAAGGATTCATAGGAGTTTTCTAAGCAGCAAGTCAGGGTAGGGCATTTTAGGCATAAGGAATGCAGAAAGTCACAGACGTGAAGGATTTGACAGGTAAGGGGACGTTGAGGGGTCTGTGTAGCTGGAGTACACAGTGTGTGTGTGTGTGTGTGTGTGTGTGTGTGTGTGTACACAAGGTAAGCCTGGCCGTCAGCGCAGGGCCTCTACCCTGGCCATCTCTAGGTTGTGGCCCAGAGCTAAACACTCCAAGGAAAGCTTTGGAACCAAGGAGCCCTCTCCAGACATGCAGACACCCAGTGCTCCCGATGACACTGGCTTGAAGGAAGGCTGGTAGCCCAGGCTGGTCTTCTGGGGGTCTGAGCCAGCTCATCAGTGACACCTCAATGTAAAGGGGAAGGGGTCCTCCCCCAGCATATGGTTATTAAAGCGCGCCATCTTTAAGCCTCATTAAGGAGTGTTAAATGCTAATGAATTTAGAGAGGGGCATCTTGGGGCCTGTTTCCTTGGAAACATTTGAGAGCAGGTGCTTTATAGTGAGCTGTACCTATTTTAAAAGGGAGCCACGAGGCCCACTTTGATAGGCTGGATCTCAGATGCTGATGGGTAAGTGTGAACAAAGCCGGTGGAGGCCAGTGGAGACGCTTTGTGCTCTCAGAAATATCATTCTCTGGTGGTTTCTATAGAAACCACTGGCACCTAGGGAGGAGAATTGCTGAGCTCCAGAGTCTCATTTACACAACACAACGGTGCCTCCAGCCTCTGAAGGCCACTGAGTCCCATTGGGAGGGTGGGACTGGTTCCTGGACAAAACGGGACAAATGTATGCTGCTGCAGCTGTAATTCTGCTTCAATTAGATCCTCTCCGTACCTACTGCTTGATTTAAGTGGGTCCTCACTCTGCTTATGAGTTCAGGCCGGGCTGACAATGAGAATGAACATTTGTGGAGCCCATCCTTCCCACAGATTACTTTAAAGAGACTTTTTATTATTGAAGAATGTAAATATATACCAAAGTAGAGATGATTTGATTTACCTCCTTGCAACCAGCACTGTGTTTCTACAATTATAAACTTATGGGCAAGCTTCTTTTATCTATAAGCCTCCCCATTTTCCCAACAGTTTCCTCTCTTCCTGCCCCCGCTGCTGGATTATTTTGAAGCAAATCCCAGAAACATTCTATTATTTCATACATACTTTTGTATCTTTAAAAGATAAGGACTTTAAATTATAATACCATTGTCACTTCTAACAATTTAACAATAATTCCTTAATATCAAATGTCCAATCCACATTCAGGTTTACCGAAATTATTACCTCATAATTTCAAATATTTTTAAACAGTTGCCTTGTTCAAATCAGGACCCAAACATTTGGTTGATAAGTCTCTTAAGTCTTGTTTAACCTGTAGGTTTCTCTCCATCTCTGTTTTCCTTGTAGTTTATTTGTTGGGGAGTAAATTGATTGTCTCTTCTTCACTTTCCTGATTGCATCCCTTCTGATGTCATCTAACGTACTCCTCTGTCCTTGTATGTCTTATAAACTGGGAGTTACTGCTACTGCCGTGTTCCACACGCCGGCACAGATCACCTGGAGGTCTTGTTACGCTAACTCTGATTCGGGTCTGGGGTGCCGCCGGGAAAGGTGCGGTTCTGATAAGCTCCCAGGTAATACCGACATTGCTGTTCTGGGGGTGCTCTCCTTTCCTTCCTTCCTTCCTTCCTTCCTTCCTTCCTTCCTTCCATCCTTCCTTCCTTCCTTCCTTCCTTCCTTCCTTCCTCCCTTCCTTCCTTCCTTCCTTCCTTCCTTCCTTCCTTCCTCTTTCTCTCTCTCTCTCTCTCCCTCCCTCCCCCCTCCCTCCCTCCCCACTCCCCGCCCCTCCCCCTCCCTCCCTTTCCTTATTTATTTATTTATTTATTTATTTACTTATTTTGTGGTAAGGATCTAGATACAGGCTTGATAAGAATTAAGGATTTTTTTTTCTTTTTTCAAAAATATTTTATCAGATTCAGGCTCCATTTTTTGGTCAAGGACCATTCATAGGTCGTGGTGCGTCCTTCTGTTTGGAGGTGTCTAATGTCAGGTTGAACCACTTTTAGTGATGTCGTGATTTCCCGGGGGTTCAGGTGTTGTCATCCTGAAAGCCTCCATTAGAAGGCCTCCGTCAGCCTGTCACCTGAAGGGCTTAGTGCTCACTAATGACCAGTGCCTAGACCTATGAATTCATCAGAGGTTTCAAAATGACGCACTGTCCTTTAAAGAAAGCTTTGCTTTTAAAGTCAGCTACCTGGAGGACAGGAGGGTAGGAGAAAGGCTCGAGTCTTCTCCTTTATTTACAAGTTTTCAGAATAAAGAGTTGTTTCCCTAAGATTTTCCAAAGGTACCTAAATAGGTTTTTTTTTTCTCTTTTTTTTGGAATCATTATAAACTCATGATTTATAATCTTCTTGATATGTTTCAATCAGTTGTGGCTATTGTTACTATTCCAGTTTTCAAATTGTCCTGCATTTGGTGACTGAGCTTACTTAAGTAGGCTCCTGAGTCTTTTCTTTTAAATCAACTTCACGGAGGTTTAACTTACATACAATTAACGGCCACCCACGAAAGTGCACAGTTATTTTTGTCAGACGTATATGTCCACGTGGAACCACCACCGCAATCAAGATGCAGAACACTTCCATCCCTCCAAAGTTCCTTCCTGCCCCTTTGCTGTAAATCCTTGCCTCCACTACAGGCAACCGCGGGCCACCACGGATCCATTCCGTCACCAAAGAACAGTTTGCGTTTTTCTGGACTTTCACATAAATGGAATCATGCAGTGGGTGCTCTTTTCTTTCTGGCTTCTCTCAGCATGTCTTTCAGGTTCATCTCTGTAATTGGATGGATCAGAACTCTTTTCTATTGCTGAGCAGCGTTCCACTGTGTGGACGTACCACAGTTTATCCATTTACCTGTCGGTGGACGATTGGGGTTGTCTCCAGTTTGGGGCTATGTAAATAAAGCTGCTGTGAATACCCCTGAACAAGTCTTTGTGTGGATATACATTTTAATCTCTCTCAATTACTCTGTGAGTGTCATTGCTAAGTGGTACGGTACATGTATATCTAAATTTGTAATAAATTGCCAAACGATTTCTTAAGTGGTTGTACCTCTTTCGCATTCCCATCAGCAGTGTGGGAGAGTTTTCCATGTTCACATTCTCATCAACCGTATTATCGATCTTTTCCATTTTAGCCATTGTCATGTGTAGTGGCATCTGATTGTGGCTTTAATTTCATTTCCCTGATGACTAACGATGTTGAGCATCTTTTCATGGGTTCATCAACCATTGGAGTATCTTCTTTTGTGAAGGGTCTGTTTAAATCTTTTGCCCGTTTAAGGTGATGATGAAGTTCTAGGAGTTCTTTGTATATTCTGGGATTATTTTCTCCCATTCCTTGGCTTTTTGTATTCTATCTAAGGAATCTTTGCCTAATCTTTAAGGTTGCAAAGATTTTGTCCTGTGTTTTCTTTTAGAAGTTTTATAGTTTTCACTTGTATATTTAGATCTATGATTATTTTGAATTAATTTTTATATGTGAATTGAAGTAAGATTTATTTATTTATTTTTGTTATGTGCGATACTCAGTTGTTTTAGCAGCATTTGTTGAAAAGACATTCCTTTTCCTGTTAGATTGCTTTTGAACCTTTGATTGAAAATCAGTTAGCCCTGTATGGTGAGTGTCTTTCTGGGTTCTCGTTCTGTTCCATTGATTGATATATCTATCCTTCCACTATCTTGAAATCAGATAGTACAAGCCCTCCAAATGTGTTTTCCTTTTTCACAATTGTTCTGGCTATTCTACATTCTTTATAGTCCTACTTTAATTTTACAATATCCTTGTCAATTTCTACCAAAAAACTCTGCTGGTATTTTGATTTGGATTGTGGTCAATATATGGATCAGGAGACCCGACATCTTAACAATACTGGATCTTCTTGTCCATGAGCATGGTATATCTTTGTGTGTACTTAGATCTTCTTTAGTTTTTCTCAGCTGTGTTTTGTAGTTTCCAGTGTTTAAATGTTGCACATATCATGTTAAACTTACTCCTCTGTATTTAGTGGTTTTGGATACTATTGTGAAAGAAATTTTATTTTAATTTCATTTTCCAATTGGTTGTTGCTAGTATATAGAAATGCTATTAACTTTCTTGTACAGTTGGCCCTCTGTATCCGTGGGGTTTGCCTGCAGATTCAACCAACTGTAGATTGACAACAGTATTTTTGGTCCACTGTTGCAAATGTATGGATGTGAAGGGTGGCCTGTGTGCATTGATCTACACCATCTTATAGAAATGGACTTGAGCATTTGTGGATTTTGGTGTCCTCCGGGGCTCCTGGAACCAGTCCCCCACAGATATTGAGGGATGACTGTATTGACCTTGTATCCTGTGACCTTACTCAATCCACTTCTTAGTCCTACTAGCTTTTTCATAGATTACTGAGAAATTTCCATGTACATAGTCACATTATCTGTGAATAATAGTTTTACAGCTTCCTTCCCAATGTGTATGCATTTATTTCTTTTTCTTGTTGTATTGCGATGGCTAACACATTCAACACAGTGTTGAATAAAAGTGGTGAGAGTGAGCATCCTTTTCTTGTTCCTGATCTTATGGGGAAAGCATCCAGTCTTTTACCAGTAAGAGTGATGTTAGATGGGGGTTTCCATAGCTGTCCTAAGTCAGTTTAAGGAAATTCCCTTCTATTCTTAGTTTTCTGAAAGTTCTTTTTCCGGAAAGGATTTTTTTTTAAACTATATATTGATGTTGTATTTTGTCAAAAGATTATATCGCATCTATAGTTTTTCCTATATTCAGTTAATATGGTGAATTACATTTATTTATTTTTTTTTAATGTTAAACCAATCATGCATTTCTGGGATAAACCCTACATGATGTATTATGCTTTTAATATGTGATTCAATTATAGTTGCTAATAATTTGTTGTGAGTTTTATATCTATGTTCATGAGGATTATTGGCTTATACTTTTTTCTTGTGTTGTCTTTTTCTGGTTTTGATATGAGATTAATATTGGCCTCAAAACTGAATTGACAAAGGTTCTCTCCTCATGTACTTTCTGAATAATTGTGTAGGATTAGTGTTAGTTCTTCTTTAATGTTTGAAAGAATTCACCAGTAAAGCCATCTGGACCCAGGTTTTTAATTACAAAAACAAAAACTGTTTTTTTAAAAGGTGTATATAAGGTTATTCAGGTGTTCTATTTATTCGTTTTTGTAACTTTTCAATGAATTTGTCCATTTCATTGAAATTGTCAAATTTGTTGGCTTAAAATTGTTCTTAACATTGTTTCATTATTTTTTAAATGGCTAAAGGGTCTTCATTCCTTCCTGTTGATCTGAGTACCAACCTGGTGTCATTACACTTCAGTCTGAAGAACTTTCTTTAACATTTACAAACAAACCTTGTAGTATAGGTTTGCTGGCAGTGAATCTCAGTTTTTATTTTTTTTAAAAAGTCTTTATTTTGACTTCCTTTTTTCCACGTCAGACCTTTTTAAAAAATACATTTATGGGAGTAAAATTGGCATACAATAAACTGCACATATTTGAAGTGTACAGTGTAACAAGTTTTGACATACGTATAAATCCATGAAACCATTACCACAATCAAGATAAGTGATATGTCCATCACTTTCAAACATTTTTGTGAACCTTTCATAGTCCCTTCCTTCTGTTCCTCTGAGACCCACTTGTTTTCAGCCAACCACTCAGTCTATTCCCTGTCATTATAAATTAGTTTTCACTTTCTAGAATTTTTGTGTAAACATGGCCCTATAGTATGTACTCTTTTTTGTGTGGCTTTTTCCCAGCATAATTATTTTGCAATTGATCCATGTTATTGTGTGTATCAATAATAGTTCATTCCTTCATATTGCTAAATAGTATTCCATTGTAAGGATATGCCACAGTTAACTATTTACCACTGACAGACATTGGGTTGTTTCCAGCTTTGGGTTATTACAAATAAACTTTCTATTAACATTCATGTACCAGCCTATGTGTAGATACATGCTTTCATTTCTCTGGGTGTTAAGGACGGCACTGTGTTCCCCCTACCTCCAAGCCATATGTCCAGGCCCCAACCCCCAATGTGACTGTATTTGGAGACAGGGCTTTAAAGAGATAATTAAGGATAAACGAGGCTGTAAGAGTAAGGTTCTAATCCAGGAGTGTCAAAACTGCAGCCCGCGGGCCAACTGCGGCCCATAATTCATTGTTAATTGGCCCACAGCAAATTCCAAAAATATATTTAGTTTACTTAAATAAACCAGGTGAGGTTTTGATATGAGATTAATATTGGCCTTCACCTCAGTGAGTGGCCCAGCTGTTTGTGTATTTTACCGCATATGGCCCTTGGTAAAAAACGTTGAGAAAAGTTTGGACACCCCTGCTCTAATCCAATAGGGCTGGTGTCCTTATAAGAAGAGGAAGAGACACAGAGCTATTTCTGTGTGCTGCACAGAGAAAAGGCCACATGGGGACACAGCAAGAAAACATCATCTTCAAATCTAGGTGAGAGTTCTCACCAGAAATCAATCCTCCTGGCACCTTTCAGCCTCCAGAACTGTGAGAAAATAAATGTCTGTTTTTTAAGCCCCCAGTCTGCGGTACTTTGTTATGGCAGCTCCAGCAGACTTAAGATGTTAGATCAATCCTAGGATTGGAATGTCTGGGTCATATGCTGGTGTATGTTAAACTTTTAAAGAAACGGCCAGTTTTCCAAATGGTTGCACTATTTTACACTCCCACCAACATTGTGTGAGGGTTCCATTGCTCTGTCTCTTAGCCGGCATTTGGTATGATCAATCTTTTTAATTTTAGTCATTCTGAAATGTGTGTCATGTGGTATCTCACTGTGGTTTTAATTTGCACTTCCCTAATGACTAATGATATTGAACATCTTTCCTTGAGCTTATTTGCTATCTCTGCATGAAGTGTCTGTTCAATTATTTTGCGTTTTTTTTAATCAGATTGTTTGTTTTTGTACTACTGAGTTTTGAGAGTTCTTCATATATTTTGGATATAAGACATTTATCACAAATGTGATTTGCAAATGCTTCTTTCCAGTCTATGAGGTGTATTTTTATTCTCATAACAGTATTTTTGAAGAGCAAATTTAAAATTTTTTGATAAAATCCATTTTTATAAGTGTTTTTCTTTTCTGAATCATGCTATTGGTATTATATTTAAGTAAATTTTGCCTAACCTAAGGCCACAAAGATTTGCTCCTGTTTACTTTTAGAAGTTTTATAGTTTTGGACCTTATATTAGTCTGTGGTCCATTTCATATTAATTTTTGTATATGATACAAGGTATGGCTGGAAGTTCATGGTTTTGCATATGGATTTGCAATATTCTGCAACATTTGTTGAAAACAGTATTTATGCCTTTATACCTCTGTGGAAAACCAGTTGACTAAATATGTGTAGGTCTGTTGAGTACTCTCTTCTATTCCATTGCTTTATCTGTCTTACACCAAAACCCTGTTGTTTTCATTATTGTAAGCTTATAATGAGTCTTAAAATCAGGTAGGGTAAGTCTTCCAATTTTTTTCATTTTCAAAATTGTTTTGATGTTCTAGGTTCTTTGCATTTACATTTCAATTTTACAATCACTTTGTCAGTTTCTACAAAAAAAACTGCATGAATTTTGAATGCTATTGCATTTAATCTACAGCTCAATTTGACAGAGAATTGAATTCTTAACAATTTTGAGTCTTCCAATCCACAAGCATAGTATGCTTCTCCATATATTTAAACTTTTAAATTCTCTCACCAGTGTTTTATAGTTTTCATTGTATTCCTTCACTTTTTTTTTTGCCAGAGTTATTCCTAAGTATTTATATTTTTTATGCTGTTGTAAGTAGAAGTTTTAAATTTCAATTTCTGATTATGCATTGTTAGTATATAGAAATACAATGGATATTTGTATATTCACCTTGAATTCTGCAACTCTTCTAAGCTCATTTATTAATTCTAGTAGTTTCTTTGTAGATTCTGTTGGGCTTTCTGCAAAGATGATCATGTCCTCTGTGAATAAATGCAGGTTTAATTCTTCTTTTCCAATCCGGACGCCATTTCTTCCCCCCTCCCACCCTCCCTGCTTCTACCTTATTTCACCTGCTCAAGCCTCAAGAACATCTGATAGGAGCAGTGAGAGTGGACCGCTTTGTTCCTAATCTTAGAGGGAAAGTATTCATTCTTTTTCAGTTACATATGATGTGAACTATAGGTGTTTTTGTAAATGCTCCTATCAGTTTGAAGACATTCCCTTTATTCCTAGTTTGTTTAAAGTCCTTATCATGAGTGAATGTTGGATTTCGTCAAATGCCTTTCTCACGTCTATAGAAGGGATAATTTGGTTTTTCTTTTTTATTCTGTTCATAGGGTGAATTTCGTTGATAGATTTTCAAATATTAAAACAATCTTGCATTCCTAGGATAAATCCCACTTGATCATGATGTATCATCCACTGTATAATTTGGGATTCTATGAGCTAAAATGTGTTAAGAATTTTTATATGTATGTTCAGGAGGGGTATTGATCTGTACTTTTTCTTGTAAATATCTTTGTCTGGTTTTGGTATCAGAGTAATTCTGGCCTTATGGAATGACTTGGGAAATGTTCCTTTTTCTTCAATTTTCTGGAAGAGTTTGTGTAGAATTGATATTATTTCTTCCATAAATGTTTGCTAGAATTGATTTGTGAAGCTCTCTTACCTTGAAATTTTCTTTGTGGAAAGATTTGAAAATTTAAATAAAATTTATTTAGTAAATGTAGAGTTATTCCAGTTTTCTGCTTCTCTTTGAGTGACCTTTAGCAATTCGCGTCCTTCAAGAAATTTATCCATTTCATCAAAGTTACCTAATTTTTTGGCATAAAGTTTTTCATAATATTTTAATTATTTTTAATATCTGTATAATCTGCCCCTTTCTCTCATTCCTGATATTGATACTTTGTGTCTATTCTCTTTTTCCTTTGATCAGTCTGCCTAGAGGCTTTTCAATTTTGTTGAAAGTACCAGATTTTGGTTTCATTGATTTTTCTGTTTCTTTCTTTTTTTAAATATTGATTTATTTTCTTATCTTAATTATTTTCTTCTGCTTAAAATTTGGGTTTAATTTTATCTTCTTTTTCTAGTTTCTTTTTTTTCAATTTATTGGGGTGACAATTGTTAGTAAAATCACATAGATTTCAGGTGTACAATTCTGTATTACATCATCTATAAATCCCATTGTGTGGTCACCACCCAGAGTCAGTTCTCCTTCCATCACCATATATTTGATCCCCCTTACCCTCATCTCCCACCCCCCACCCCCCGACTTTTTCTAGTTTCTTAAAGTGGAAGTTGAGGTCATTGTTTTAAGACTTCTTTTCTATTCTAGATGTTCAGTGCTGTTAATTTCCCTCTAGGTTTTGCAGCTGCATTATACAAGTGTTGATGTATTACTTTTCATTTTTCTTCAGTAAGAAGTACTTTCTAATTACCTTTTTGATCCATGGATTATTCAGGAGTGTGCTATTTATATTCCAAATACTTGGGAATTTTCCAGGTAACTGTTAGTGATTTCTGATTTAACTCCATTGTGGTCACAAAACATACATTGTATGTTTGAATCCTTTTACATTTATTGAGACTTGTTTGATGTCCTAGAATATGTCTATCTTGGTAAGTGTTCTGTGTACAATTGAAAAGAATGTATATTCTGCTGTTGTTGGGTGCAATGTTCTAGAAATATCAATTCAGTCAAGTTGATTGATAGTTTTATTCAAGTCTTCTATAGTCTTTCCGATATTTCTATTTATTTGTTCTATTAGTTAAAGAGCAGCTGGTTGAAATTTGGGACTGTAAAAGTGGATGTGTCGTATTTACTTTTTAAGTTCTATTAATTTTCCTTCATTTGTTTTCAAGCTTTAAAATTCTTACGTTTTCCTGATGAACTGACTCTTTCATCATTGTGAAAAGACCTTTTTTATCCTTGAAAGTGTTCTTTACTCCAAAATCTACTTTGTTATTAACATAGGCATTCCAAGTTTATGTTGATTACTGTTAGCACGGTACATCTTTTTCCATCTGTTTACTTTAACCAATTTGAGTCTTTATATTTAAAACACGTTTCTTGTAGGCAGCTTTGAGTTGGTCGTTGATCATTTATTTTAATTCTACATAACAATCTTTTCATTTGAACTGGTGTATTTATCCTGTTTTAATTAAGTGTAATTATTGATATGGTTGGGTTTAAATCTGACATCTTGCTATTTTTTTGTTTGTTCCAACTATTCTTTTGTCATTCTTTCTATCCTTCCCCTCTTTTTTCTTGGATTAATTTCGTATTTTTTTTATTTCATCTTATCTCCTTTGTTGTTTTATTGTCTGTAGCTTTGTGTTGTGGTTTATTTCCAGTGGTTGCTTTAGAGTTTATAGCATACTTCTTTATCTTACCAGTCTACTTTCCAGTCATACTATATCTCTTCTTGTGTAAGAACCTTACAACAATATACAAATTTTCAACTTTTCTCCTTAGGGTCTTCGTGCTACTGTTGACATACCTTTTACTACTATACATATTACAATTCCCACAATAGATTGTTATTTTTGCTGGAAACAGCAAGTTATTTTTAAAAAATACTTTAATGAAAAAAAGTATTTTATATTTCCCTACATATTTACTATTTTCATTGCTTTTAATTCTTTTGGGTCTAGTATTCAGGTCTAGTATAATTTTCTTTCTTCCTTAAGGACTTGCAATATTTGTTTTCAACAGTCGTGAATATTTCAGAGAACTTAATTGGAGGAAAATGGTCTTTTATATTTACCCAATCATATGCCATCACTATTACTCTTCCTTCCTGAAGTTCCAAGTTTTCCTCTGCTATTATTTTTCTTCAACCTAAAGAACTTTCTTTACCATTTGTTTTAGACAGAGCAGGTATGCTGATGACAAATTCAGTTAGTTAGTTAGTTTGTTTTTTCCAATCTGTCAGGCCTTTATTTCACCTTTATTCCTGAAGGATATTTTGATGCTAAAATTCTGGGTCACTACTCCTTTCTTTCGCCATTTTCGATATGTTCCACTATCTTTTGGCCTCCATACTTTCTGATGAGAAATCCATAGTATTTCAAATTATTGTTTATTTAATGCTTCATTTTATCCCCCTGGGTGCTTTCAAGATTTTTTTCTTTCAAGTTTTCAGAAGTTTGAGTATGATGTGTAAGGGGTTGGTGTTTTCTTTGATTTTATCCTCTATGTGGCTTGCTGAGCCTCTTCACTCTGTCAATTTATGCCTTTCAACAAATTTGGGCGCTTTGGATATACATATATATCCAAATATATATATATATATGTTTATACACACACACACACACACACACACACACATATGTATGTATTTGCACTGCTCTCTTTCCCCTCTCCTTCAGGAACTCCATTGACAAAAATATTTAAGCTTTTTATATTATACCACAGGTCCCTAAGGCTTTGTTCATTTTTGTTTCAGATTGAATTATTTCTGTCAGTCTACCTTCAAGTTCAGGGTCTGTCTTTTGTCACTTCCATTTTGTTATTGGGCTTATCCCGCGATTTAAAAAAATATTTTCAGATCTATTTTTATTTAAAAATATATAATTTCTGTTTCTCTATTGAGATTATCCATTCATTTCAAGAGTATTATTATAATGACTGTTCAAATGTGTCTGATAATTCCAACATCTGGGTATTTCAGAGTTGGCGTCTATTGTTTCACTTTTCTCATGGTTACTGTTTGCATTTTCCTGGTTCTTTATATGTCAAGTAATTTCAGAATATATCCTGCACGTTTTGAATATTATGTTTTGAGATCCTGGGTCCTATTAAAATCATGTGGAGAATAGTGATTTGTTTATCTCAACAGGCCACCAACCCTATTAGGTTCGGATTGTAAATGTTTCTCTCCTTCTGTGGGCAGTGTTCCATTTTCAATTCAGTATTAAACACCTTTGTGATGTTGAGCCACTAAACGGTTAGTTTCAGACTTCGGCAGTGGTTATGTGGTACTCCACTTCTCAAAGCTTTAGCTGTGCTTCTTTGATTGTATTCCACACATGTGTCCTGTAAGGATTGTCCTGGGACATCTGTCAGCTCATACACAGAATTAATTAGAGGATTCCCTTCTCAGCTCTCTCCTCTTTTGAATTTCTCCCTGACTCCCTGGCTCCCCAGGGCCTGCTTTCCTGGTTCTTCTGCCTAGAGAGATAGAGTTCTCTCAGTGTTAGCTTTGGACATTGTCACACAATGTCCACAACTGAGATGCCTTTCAAAGCAAAGTGGCTAACTTTGGAGAAAATAAAGGAAAAAAATAACATGGCTTTCCCTCTCCCTGTTTTGCTTTTGCTTTTGTTTTTTAAACAATATAGTCCCTTTCCCCCAGTTCTCCTATTCAAACTTTTTCCCCTTCTGGGTTTTGAGTACTTGTGCACCATCAGCTCAGTGCAGTTCTGCTGTTGGGGCTGGTATTGGGGCAGGACTGAGAGAGCAAGGAGGAGGTATTTTCTTTAATTTCCCCTATGCTCCCTGGCTTATAGGGGCCTATTTTCTTGTTCCTTTGACCAAAATGATGGATTTATTTCAAAATGTTTGCTGTTCATGCCCACTATGTAATTCCTTAATTCAGTCAGTCTGTGGGTCAACGTCACGAGTTAAAAGACCAAGAAAACACACACACACACACACACACACACACACACACACACACACACCTAAAAAATCCCACAAACATAGAGCCCCACTTACTATACTGGTGTTTCTTCAAATTTTGACTTCCTTCCCCTAACCCACCTGCTATTATTTACTTTTCAAAGTCTTCAGGTAGTTGCTTGAATTTTGTCCAGAATTTTTAGTTGTAATTTGTGGGAGAGAGTGAGAGGCCATGGTGGGTTTACTCCATTTGGGGTTAAAACTAGATTTCGTTCATATAAAAAATCCCGTCATTTTTTTCCTCTTTAGTTTGTTTTGAATCATTTTGATTGCTGTGTTCTTCTAGTTCACTAATGTGTTTTTTTTTTTTCTGGCAGTGTCTTCATCTGATGTTAATCCCATCTAACGTACCTTTCATCTCAACATTGTGTATTTCATCTCTAGAAGTTCAGTGAGGGTCTCATGTATCCTTCACATCTCTCCTCTACCTTTGTAAACATATGCTCTATAGTATAATAACTGTTGTAAAGCTCTGGTCTGTCATCTTGTCAGTGTAGCTGTGGGCGTAGCTGGGTTTAGAGACCAGAATCGGACTGCGGTGGTTACCCTTCTGTGGACAGAGCTAGGAAATGATTTTGTTGTTATAAAAAAGAATACATCATTGACAGTACTGATTTTTCCAATTCAAATTTGGGATCGCAGATTTTTTTCTCTAGCTTCTCTGCTTTTACATATTTTTTATTTCTTTTATACTGAAAATTTTTATTTCTATCTGCCAATTTTTTTGGTATATATTGACACTAGCAATGTAATGACTGAAAACAGTTTAAGATTTCTGCAGTTCTTTTTGTTCACAGTGTATATCTAATTAGGATTTACCATCAAATTACTGGTTTTCTGTTCATAATGTATATTCAACTTAGGATCTACCATTAAATTACTGTGCTTTAATGTCTCTTAAAATAAATCCTATGGTTAAGCGACCAGCTCAATACATGGTTAGTTTCATTTGCTTAATTTTGCTTTCACATTTTAGAGACTGCCTTTTAAGTTAATTTTGTTGTATAATGTTATAAAATATTACATTGTTCTGGAGAAGGAATTGGAGAACTACAGCCCCTGGGACCAATTTGGCCTTGGACTATTTTTGTATGGTCCTTGAGCTAAGAATGTTTTACATTTTTAAGCAGCTGTAACACACACACACACCTACTCTCACACACACACACACACACACACACACACACACACACACACACACTCAACAGTGACTACCTACTAGTGGCCCACGAACCCTAAAATATTTACTATTTGGCCCTTTACAGAAATTTTCTAAGTTTTACCTCCAACTCTGCCTCCTCTATTCTGTTCTCTCCCTCTGCTAGAGGCAGTCTCATTTATTTATTTACTTTATTTTTTGGTTTTTCTCTTTTTACCCTGTTTCCCCGAAAATAAGACCTAGCCGGACAATCAGCTCTAACGCGTCTTTTGGAGCAAAAATTAATATAAGACCCGGTATATATTATTTTATATTATATTATATTATATTATATTATATTATAATATTATATTATTGTATTATATTATATAAGACCCAGTCTTATATTATAGTAAAATAAAACCGGGTCTTATATTAATTTTTGCTCCAAAAGACGCTTTAGAGCCGATTGTCCAGCTAGATCTTATTTTTGGGAAAGACAGTACTGTTTTTTGTGTTTTTAATGTAAGCAAACACATATATTTAGTCGTATATCACGTCTTATACTTTCTTTCCACCCATTTTTCTCCCACTTTGCTTTTTTCACTGAGCAGTGTATTGAGGTCACACCATATAGCAGGGGGGGAGGCAGATCTCATTCTCTTTTTGGCTGCATAGCATTCTGGGTGTGGGGGGGTTGTACTGACGTTTATTTAACCGGTCCCTTTTTGATGTCCATTTGGGTCCTTCCAGTTTTTTATTTTCACAAGTAGTGCTGCTTTCAATGGCCTGTGCTTGGATCTCTTGGGGCTTTGCTGTGTCACTTTGGATCAGTTCCTTCAGTGGCCTGCCAGGTCATGCACGCGGCTGGGTGGCGAGGTGTGTCACTGTGCGCGAGGTGCCCAGGTTCTCTCCACAGGGACAGGACCACTTTGCATTTCTGTTGGTGGCATGTAGATGGACTGAGGCCCCAGAGCCACGTAATGGCGTGTGAGGTCAAATTTTTGGATTTTGCTAATTTGAAATTGTAATTTAAATTTTCACTTCTCATGAACAAGATCTCATTTCTTATGAGCAGGATCGAAGGACCAAGTAGATTTGAATTTATGTGAACTGTTCACTTCTCCTGCTCACGTTTCTGTAGAGCTACTGATCATTTTCATCTGTTTTAAGAAACTGTCTGTATATTAGGGGTAGGGAAGTTTGCCTCTAATATAAGTTGCAGATATACCCCCCATTTGTCTTTTTTACTTATTTATTTGCTTGTTTTTATGCCATGCGATAGTGTTTTTTTATTATTATTTTCATGTCATCAGATTTACCCATCTCTTGTCTTATTGCTTCTGGCCTTAGAGTCATAGCCAGGAAAGTTTCCCCCAGTCCCAGGTTATAGAAAACTTCAGTCATGTTTTCTTCTTAAAAGTCTTTAGTTTCTTTTTATTCTTAATGTAAATTTCTGGTCCTTTTTGAATTTACCAATAGCGTACTTTGGTGAACACTATCCTGTGTGAATGTCTACTTTTCCTTGTGTTAATTTAAACCCTAGAAAGTTTTACCCTTATGAATAGACCCCTCTCATCTTAGCATCTGAAAGAGACCAGTATGTTCATTTTCAGGGAGAAGGAATAGAAATCTGGGAAGAAGAGACTTGCCCAGGGACTCACGGCTCCATCCTGGGGCCTCTAGTTCTGGCCGGCTGGGGCAGAGAAGCTTTACGAGCGGTTGCTGCACTTTGGCCACTGAGCCAGGCCCGTCACCTTTGTTTACTGGCAAGCCAAAGGTTCTGTTACTGTCCGCACCTTACAAGTCTGGAGACTGAGCATGGAGAGGCGAGTTACTTGCCCAGGGCTACACAGTCAGTAATGGGCTGTCAGGCTCAGATACCCAGGTGTCTGCCTCCCACAGGGGAGGGAGAGGCGTCCGCCAGCCTCGCTGATGATGACGTGGCATTGAGCACAGTTGCTCTGCTCTTTGCTCCCACCCCACGTGGGAGCTCCTTGGAAAATCAGGTTTCCTTTGTGTCCATGTCACGGGCCACAAGAGAACCCTGTGAATGAGTGTCATCGCCCAGCCTGCCTGCTGGAACTGGTGGCAGTGGCTTCTTGCGTGTTGCTTCAGCCCCAAGTGCCGTCATGTTGCTGGCAGCCAAAGGAGTCCAGGTTGCTACTTTTCAAGTTGTCCTTTTGTTCATTCATCCATTTGTTTGTCTGCTCATCCACTTATCCACTCATTCATTATCCTGCCTGCAGTGTGCAGACCCAGTGCTGTCCCAGCATGACCCAGAAATGTGACATGTCTGTCCCCGGGAACTCACAGTCCTTGGGGTAGGCAGGCAACCTGGGCAGTCGGCTGAAGGAGCATAGGTCCTGTGGGAGCCCAGAGCCGTGTGTGCCCCACCAGAGGACTGGCAGGGGTACAGTGAGGGGAGCTGGCACCCACCGTGCTTAGAGGCGCAGAGGCCCAGGCTTCTGGTGGAGATGACTCAAAGGCCAGACCCGGAGAGAGAAGGGACATCCCTGGGACATGGTGAGTCAGCGGCTGGGCCAGGACTGGAGCCATGCCTGTGCCCCAACCCACACACTTGGAAGTGGCAGGGACCCAAGGAAGGGAAAGCGGTGCCTTCAGATGAGTCCCCAGCAGCAACTTACCCAGGTTTGTCTGGTGGGCCGAGCAGTTGGCGGACCTTCAGGACATTAGGTGATTTTCACCACAAATGAACATGTCATGATCATGTCTTCGCCTTTCCCCAAAGCCATAGACCTTTGGCCAAGCAGCTGCTTACCCGCCAGAAGAGTCCAGTGAGCCTCCCTTCTGGACCCAGCTAGTTAGGCCGTGTCGCGCCATCCCACGCCCCTGGGACGGGAGGCGCCAGCTGTCGGTGTAATTAAGGTTGCCATAAAACCCACCAGCTAGACACACGAATGGCTCCTTTGCTCTTTCCTGGGGCACGAGCAGTTGTGAAGGCGAGTAAATCATGTTCGGCAGCGATCACTTCAAAGGTCAGCCTACCACTTATGACAGCGTTATTGGCAGGGATCGCCCATAACACGGCTTGTTTCCCGGCCATTCAGTTTTATGAAGCCCTAATGAATTGGGCCATTTCCATCCATTCTCAGGAAACGCACAGAACAGTGGTTTTCGTTCTCCTGGAAGAGTTTGTGTTGGGAGGCGGGCAGTGTGCTGGGGGGGCATGCAGGTCGTTCTGTGGTGGACAGGCCGAGCACCCCTGGCTCCTTGCTCTCTCTGAGTCTTCATGCCACCCTCTGGGAGAAGCTACCTCCCACCGTCGCTGTCGTCATATTTGTGTGAACCCACCACCAGTGGCTGGCATGTACCGGACACTCAGCGAGTGGCAGAGAGGGCCCTCCTCTTCCTCCACCCTTTCCTGGGCCGATGTGTTTTCCAGCCCAAGTGGGGAATCGAGGTGCTGCTGCTGGAGGGGGCTGAGGTGCAAAGGCCCAAACGGGCCCACAGGGGCTCACAGTCCTGCTGGTGCCTGTGGAAGCCTGCCACTGGCCATTCTCTGTGGGCTGGTGGGGCTTCAGGGGCTGCTGTGTCCCCCCCGCCACCGGGCTGTGTCCAGGGACATGAGCTGGGCCAGACGCACTCCTCTCCTGCCTGTGCTCCCCTCACCCTCACTTGAACTGTAGTGAGAGAGAGGGTTTCTGGAAAAGGGGGAAGGGAGGCATTCAGACCCCATGCAGCCTAGGCCAGTGGAGACCTGGGTGGCTTTTGGGGAGGGTGGTTTAAGCGAGGGGAGACTGGAATGGCTGTGGGATGGGAGGAGCCGGTAAGGAGATAGCTTCAGAGCCACGATGATGGGGACTCCTCAGCATCCCTCGCCTCCAGAATAGTTCCAAACACTGCAATGGTGGGCCACGTCCCCTCCCAGGCCCTAGATGGCTGCTCCAGCTCCAGACTGGGCCGGCGGAGCCACTCGTCAGCAGTGCAGCCGCTGTGCCCCTCCTGGCCAGGGCTCCAGAGCTTTCCTCCCAGTCCACACTGTGATTCAGGGATCCCCTGGGAGGGCAGAGCGGCTCGTGGAATCCTGGTGCAGGGATGGAGAGAGGGAGGACGGGAGGGAGGAGCCCGCGCTGCCTGTGGAGCAGCTATACCCGCTGGCCAGTAAGGACAGCCCCTCCTCCTGCCCTGTTCAGAGGCCTGCAGGGCTGCCCTCTCTGTTTCTGGACCACTCCTCAGGCTTGAGGAGGCCCTCCCTGAAATCGCCCTCGCTGGGGGCTGCTTCTGAAGCAGCTCAGAGAAGGTCAGTCAATTGTTGCCCACCATCCCCCAGGAATTTTTTCCAACATTTACTGAGGTAAGATTGGCCAACAGGAGACTGGGATGTGGCCCAGGGAAGCAGCCAGGCTGGGGAGAGGCTCCAACACGGCTGGCTGTGTGATCTTGAGCAAAGGCCTGTGTCTGAACCTCAGTGTTCCTCATATGGAGAGTGGGCCTCCATCCCCACCACCCCCACCCCTACCCCGTCTCAATTGGATTTATGGAGTGCTGCATTTAATGTGAATTTGACTTACATACGTTTGAAAGAGGGCGATAGAAAATAAAAGTCTGCAACGTTTGAAAGGCCGCGAACTCCAGTTAAAAAAAAATTTGTCAACATGGCTCATTTTACAGCTGGGCGTGGGCGTGAGTTGGGTAGGGATGGGGTGAGGGGGGTGCAAAGGTACCGAGAACTCTGTTTATGCTTCGGCCACATGGTGGCGCCCTGCGAGCTGGGAAGTAGGCGGCCAGGCAGGCCCCAAGCACTGTGTTCTGGCCTGTTGCTCAGTATTGCAATTTAAAGTCGCGTAGTCCATGAATTTGTTAAATGGGGGTTCTTGTTACTCCTGGTACTGGGACCCCCCTCTCTCACCTGCCACTGCCAAAGCAGTTGTCTTAGAACGGAAGGCGAATGTGATAAAATGCGCTAGGGGTGGGCGAGTAGCTCGGTTGGTTAGAGCTTGGTGCTGGTAATACCAAGGTTGCTGGTTCGATGCCCGCATGGCCCACTGTGAGCTGTGCCCTCCTTAAAAAAAAACGCTCTAAAGAAAGCGGAACAACTACTTGATACTTAATCACGTTAGATTACGAGGCAGGAGGCTAGAATATTGGCGACGATGCTAATCAAGAATGTCTTTAAAGCTAACCTGCTCACCATGGTTCTGGCTCTGTGGTCTTTACGAACACTCGCTCCCAGTAACACAGCCACTACTCCAGGGCCAATAGGCTGGGACTTTGGGAGCTTATATTATGTGCCGTCTTCAGAAGCAAGACCCTTTTACAAGTATGGCTCTGGATTGATGGGCATCACCGATGCCCCTTAGGTGCCCTTGGCTAGGCATGGGCCCTGCCCTCAGGTCACCTTCATCAGGCACCAGCTGTTCCCTAGGGAACCAGTCTGGCAGGGGAGATCGTCTAGCATCCTTGGGCCCAGTGCCAATGGATGTGGAATGGGCACGGGAGGGGGGCTTTCCACCGGGAGGGGCCATCAGGCAAGGCTGTGGGAAGTATCGTGGGGCAGGTCTTAAGGGAGACAGACGTTTGCCTGGTGGAGCAGGAGGGTCCCGAGGTCTCCCTGTATCAGGCCCCAACTCCATGGCTGCTCAGCCTGCAGCACCTCACCCCACCCTGCCCTCACTGAACCCGCCTGCCCTCTGGCGCTTGGTGCACTCCCTGCGGGCATGTGCCCTGTGCTGCTGGGCTCACCAGCATGACAGATGCCTGCTTTTGCAGGTGGTGAGAAGCTACAAGGCGACGGTCCAGCAGACCTTGGACATCCTCTTCCTCCAGGAAGGCTCTGAGTTTCTGAGCAGCACGGACGCTTCGAGCCGGGACTCCGCTGACCGCACCATTATTGCCTGGGACTTCCGGAGCTCCGCCAAAATCTCCAACCAGATTTTCCATGTGAGAAACCCTATTTGCCATCACTTTCAGTTTCAGCCCCAGGATGAATCTATGTAGCCCTAGGCTTTCTGGGGTCCCCGTCACTTCCTGCAGAAAACTGTTCAGTAGGCAGGATCTTTAGGGACAGATTGACTGCCTGAAATCTCTAGGGTGGGGGACGGCAAGTTCAGGTCCAGGCCTGGCCAGAGAACCTTTCACAGGCTCCCCGATAACAATGATTCCCTAACTGTCCTCCGGCTCAGCCCTGCCCAGCACAGCCACCCCACAGGGTAAAGGTATGGAGTGGCAGCTTGGTGCAGATCGATGGGAAGATGGCCAAGCAGCCCAAGACATCCCTACCCTTCCTCTACCATGCTAGCCAGTGCACAGGTCTCCGTTCTGCCCTTGCTGAGTGGCTTTGGCAGGGGTTGTAACTTGGGAGTTAAAGCAGGAATGACAGAGTTAGGCCACCTGCATTAAACTCCTGGATTCACCACTTACAAGCTGGAGAGCCCTGAGCCCCTTATTTAGCCTCTTTGATTCTCATTTTCCTCTTAGAAAATTGAGGGTGAAAATATTACTTGCCTCATTGTATGGTTTGGAAAATTTAAAGAGAGAATGCTTATAAAGGATCTAGCACAGTGCCAGGCACAGGGAGTGCCCCATAAATGTATTACCTAACGTCACCACTGCCACGATTGTCACCAACATCATCCTCATCACCAACCTTATCACCATCACCACCGTCACTGTCTTCACCACCATCGTCGCCACCTACACCATCTCCATCTCCATCTCCATCACTGTCATCATCTCCCTCACCATCACCACCATCATCACCGTCACTGTTGTCACCACCATTGTCCTCACCTTCGCCATCACCCCCATCCCATCACTACCATCTTCATAATCTCCATCGCCATCTTCACCACTGTCATCTCCATCACCACCACCACCACCACCACCACCACCACCATCAGCACCATCACCAACGTCACCACCATCACCACCACCACCACCACCACCACCACCACCATCACCAACGTCACCACCATCACCACCACCATCACCACCATCACCACCACCACCATCACCACCATCATTATAACCATCACCATCACCATCACCACCATCACCACCATCATTATAACCATCACCATCATCACCACCACCCCCATCACCACCACCACCATCAGCACCGTCACCAACGTCACCACCATCACCATCACCATCACCACCATTATAACCATCACCACCATCACCACCACCACCATCACCACCACCACCATCACCACCATCATTATAACCATCACCATCACCACCATCACCACCATCATTATAACCATCACCATCATCACCATCATCACCATCATCATAACCATCATCACCACCACCCCCATCACCACCACCACCATCAGCACCGTCACCAACGTCACCACCATCACCATCACCATCACCACCATTATAACCATCACCACCATCACCACCACCACCATCACCACCATCACCACCACCACCATCACCATCAACACCATCACCACCATCATTATAACCACCACCACCATCACCACCACCATCACCATCACCACCACCACCACCATCAACACCATCACCACCATCACCATCAACACCATCACCATCACCATCATCACCACCACCACCATCACCACCACCATCATCACCATCAACACCATCACCACCATCATCATCCCTACCATCACTATCATATCACTACCATCATCATCTTTCAAGATTTCAAATAAGCCATGATTAATCTCTTTGGTGTTCTCACCTGAACTTAAATACACACACACACACACACACACGACACACCTTTTCCCTCTCCCTGCTTTTCCCTTGTTCACAGACTGCTCTAAGTGACCCTGAGCAAACTTACCTCTAGACCTTCACTTCAGGGCTCTAGTGCAGCCTCCTGGGAAGGACAGGTCCTGGGAGGGGCCAGGAGGGCAGCCCTTGCAGAGAGCAGGAGAAGTGAGTGAGGGGGATGAAAGTGCTGTGTGCCTGAGCCGTTGGCCCTCTTAGAATCAGGTAAGCAGGTTCTCTACTGGGCAGTGTCATGCCAGGAGCTCATTATGGGGCCCCATGGCCTCCATGCCTCTGAGGGGCATTAGTCTGCTCCCCACTTTGCCCTCTGAGTTTGGGCTCACTTAGCAACAACTAAGGGCAACTCTTAGGACATGGAAGGACAGTGCAGTTGAGAAGGGGGAGTTTCTAGGGGTGTTTCTGTGTGACCTGAGCGCATCAGAGATTGCCCCGCCTGGGTTTTGAACATGCTGTTCATGCATTCCTCTCTGCTTGGCCGTTCACCTCCTCACTTAATGTGCATTTGGTTGTGTGGGCCTCTGGGCTGGGTGGGCTGCCATGAGGGCTCATCATGGAGGGGGCGGAGATGGGCACGCCGCTTCATTTTCTATCGCTGTGTAACACAGAGATAAAACCATGAGAAATGTACTCCCTCAGACTTCTGGAGGCCAGCAGTTTGTAATCAGTGTCACCGGGCTGAGGTCAGTGCCGGCAGGGCACGCGCCCGCTGGAGGCGCTTGGGGGTGTCTGCCCCTTGCCGCGTCCAGCGTCTGGCGCTGCTGGTGATACGTGGCGATGGCTACATCCCCCCAGTCTCTGCGCCAGTGTCTTTAGATCGCTCTCTGCTCCTTCTTCACATCACCTTGTCAGCGTGTCTGATCTCCCTCAGCCTCCCTTTTGTAAGGACACACGTGGCTGCAATAATATAGGATAATCTCCCCATCTCAGCACCCGTAACTTAGTTACATCTGCAAAGACCCCGCCTTTTTTAATATATTAGGTGACATTCATTGGTCCCAAGAATATATTGGGGGGAGCATTTTTCAGTCTACCGCAAGGGCCATGACCAAGGAGTGAGGTGACCCCCTAGAAGCTGTGAAGTACAAGGAAAACATCCTCCCTGGTGCCTCCAGAAGGAGCCAGCCCTGCTGACTCCTTGAGTTTAGTCAAGGAGACCCGTGTGCGACTTCCGACGTCCAGCAGCAATAGGAACCATACAGACCCCTAAGCCAGGGGCCGGGAGGCGAGTACAAGGCCCACAGGCAGTGTGCTGGGCAGCGCGCCTGGCAGCGGTGACAGGCCCAGGCGGCAGCCGCCTCCACCCTGTGTGTGGCCCCGTTCTCTCTCAGGAGAGGTACACCTGCCCCAGCCTCGCCTTGCACCCGCGGGAGCCTGTGTTCCTGGCGCAGACCAATGGCAATTACCTGGCCCTCTTCTCTGCTGTGTGGCCCTACCGGATGAGCAGAAGGCGTCGCTACGAAGGGCACAAGGTATACTGTCCCTGTCCCCCGCCCCCCGCCCCCAGTAGGTAGCTGAGCACTGGTCCCAGAGCCCCCCGCCAGACAATGCCAGCGATGGACTTGGGGCCCCAGCACGCACGGACCTTCTGTCCAGCAGATTCCATTTTCTCCTTCCCAGGTTACCACATGTATGTGGCCCGGTCTCCACTCAAGGCCCTGGGCCACATCTGGCCCTGCCCCAGGTCCTAGCTGCTGGGCAGGAAAGGTTTCTCCTGAGTCTGTGGCTCACATGGACTGGTCACGGGTGGGGGTGGGGAGAGGGACAGAATGGGGGTGGGGCTATTTCCAGCTCTGCCCCTTCTCCCTGCTGAGGCCTGCTTCACTCGGGTAGAGGGGGCCGGGGACTTGGTGACTGTCGGCGAGCCATTCCAACTGGCTTCCCCTGAACTAGCCTCGCGAAGCAGTCCACAGCAGGACCCCAGCCTCCTGGACAGGCTCAGGCTTTGCCTGGGGGGAGCTGGGTGTGACGCCCAGCACTGCTCCTGGCCTGCCCCTCTGTAGAGTGAGTGTAATGACCCCTGCCTCACAGGCGCCGTGAAGATCGAATGTGCGTAGGGCCCTGGTGTGGCCTGCTCACCCTGTCACCCTCTGCAGGTGGAAGGCTACTCTGTGGGCTGCGAGTGTTCCCCAGACGGAGACCTGCTGGTGACGGGCAGCGCAGATGGCCGGGTCCTCCTGTACTGCTTCCGCACGGCCAGCAGAGCACGGACGCTGTATGGGCACGCACAGGCCTGTGTTGGCACCACCTTCCACCCCATACTGCCCTCCGTCCTTGCCACCTGCTCCTGGGAGGGTGACGTTAAGATCTGGCACTGAGCTTCCTAGCGCGGAACCTTCCAGACGTCGGCCAGTCCCCAGGCTCCCCTTTTTCTTCGGGGTGGATGGGAGTTAATGCTGAGGTTGGCTTTGGGGTCAGACCCAGCTGGAAGCTTCCTCCGCCACCCTATGGGCCTCAGTTTCCTCATCTGTGAAATGGGGACCAGACTCCTTTTGTCTCAGGGCTATGCGGTCTGCATTAGTGAAGGGACCTGGGAAGCTGTCAGCGGTGCTCAATAAACAGGAGTGTTTTGCTATTTCTTAGTTTATCCCAGCAACTAGCATGTGTTGGCACTTCCTCTTACCGCCCCACTCCCAAGCCCCTGGAGCTTCGAAACAGAGAATGGTGGGAGCTTTAGATGGGACAGCCCCTCTCTGCTGGTCCTGATGAGGGGGTCCCTGGGGCAATGGGGTGCTCAGGGTGCACTGGGTCTTCTGTCTGCCCTCAGAAGCTCTGTGCCAGAGCTTGGCAGGCCCGGTCAGTCTCACAGGGCCCAGGCCCAGCCTGCTCAGGCTCAGGCCCTTCTCCCTCCCCACAAAGTATGGCCAAGCTGTGCCCCTGGGTCTGCCTCAGCCCTGGGGTCCTCTGGGCTCCTTCTTGCCCACATGAGTGCATCTGCCCTAGTGGAGAAACAAAGGGCCCTTGAGGAACTCCAGGAAGTGGGGCTGTAAAAACCCAGCTCCCCAGGGATCGGGGCCAGCCGATGAGCTCTGAACCCTCCCAGGACCGTAACTGAGGGGCTGCCCCAACAGCCCAAGGATGCCCCGACAGGTGGGGTTGGGGACCACAGGTGCCATGGTTCAGGGCAGAGGGCTTCCTGCAGCCTTGGATGGCTTCCTGGAGGAGGCAGATCACAAGTTGGTGAGGAGGGATACTTGCAGGAGTCAGTGAGGAAACCAGAGAAGACCTGAGGAGGAGGCCCATGGGCGGGGAGGGGTGTTGGGGGAGGAGCTGCGGGAGTGGTGGGTGCCCAGCTTCGCCTCTCCAGAACCTGGTTCCAGCCCAGCTCTGCTATCAGTATAGCGTCTTCACGCTGGCCACTAATGAAAGTTCTGACCCTCCTGGGGCAGGGGTCCATCCAGGGCTCCCCAGAAGCCATTGTGGCTGTTTTTTTTAGCACTACTCCTCTGTGGGTTTGATTTCTCAACTCAGTGCCCTGTGGGTGCCAGCTGGCTGCAAGCCCCTCCCTTTTCTTAGGTGACTCTATTGGGAAGAATGGCAGGTGTACTCTATACCTTTATCTGTTTCTTCTTCTGAATGCTCACTCTGATCCTCTGCAAGGTGGTGAGGAGTTCACCATTTGCAATTTTAAAATAAGAAAGCTAAATTTAGAAAGTGTGGAGCAGGAATGAAAAAGAAGTGTGGGCTGTCCCTGCACCCACCTTCCTGGGCTGTGTGCTCACCTTAACCTCACCTACCCATCTGAGCTGTGGATCTGAGGCCATCATGGGAGAACAGTTTCCTCTGGAGATGCCAGCGCGTGGCTGTGTGAGCTGCCAGGCCTGGCGTGACTTTGGCGAGTGGAGCCAATGCTCGTATCCCCTGCAAGATGGGCATAACGCCCACTGTTCAGTTGAGGAATCCGCTGCTTGGAGGGCAGAGGGCTGTGCCCAGCACCATCGGACCCCAGACCCTGTGCTCTTCCCTTCCCTCGGGAACCCCCTCTGGCACAGCCTGAGCGGGGCTGTCCATGGGACCATCACCTGCCTCGGGACCCCTGGGAATCTCATTAGTCACTGTCCTGAGGCTCCAGAGGGGAACTGGACCAGAGGGGCCTGGGACTTGCCCAAGGTCACACAGCTAGCTGGTGGCCGAGACCCACTCTGCACTGACCTGCTGGGGGTTGAGAGAGAATGTACATGGGCGGGTGGGCAGATGGTGGGTGCACAGACGGGGTCCCATTGGGGGATGGCAGGATTCTGAATGAAAGGAGAAGGGGTAGTTGGTGAAGGAGGGCACCCCCACCAGCTGCAGCTGGCTTTCAAGGCCCTGGCAGGACAGCTCTGTGAGGTCCGGAGGCCTACTAGGGGGGCCTCAGGCTCTGAGGTGACAACACAGGGCCAGGACCCCAAATCTGAGAAGGGTGTCTGGTCCAGGCCTGCATAGCCCTGGGGGTTCCCAACCTTGCTGCTCAGTCGCATGGCTGACATAGGGGTGGAGGGCTGACCTGGCCCCGCTCCACTCTGGGAACACCTCTGAGCACTCGCTGGGTGCCAGGAGCTGCCTGTTTTTCCCTCCACCCTTCCAGTTGCCCCCTAGTTCAGCGAGGGTCACGTCCCCTCATGGGTGCCCGTGGGGAAACAGTCCCAGAGAGGGGAGCAGGATCCCAAGCCTCTCCACAGTCCCCTGAGGCTCCAGGAGGCTGCTTCCTGGGGTGCGTGTGCTCCTGGGGGAGGCAACCGGTCAGCTCTGGCCTTCCCTGCCCAGGCATGCTGGGAGCCACAGGGGAGGACTCCCCCCTCCTTGGGGTCGAGTGGCAAGAGGAAGACCCACCTTGGAGACTCGAAGCTGGGTGGGCCAGGGAACTTGAAGGCGTGCCCCGGGCTAAGGTCCCCAGCAGGAAGTGCCAGTCTCCTGGACGCAGCAGATGTGAATCCCCCCTGGAGCTGGGGCCGCCATCCTAGGCCTTGCAGAACCCCACGCATACATCCTCAGGGCATCGATGAGCGTGCGTCAAAGATCACCAGGCACACAGAGAAGGCAACGTGTGCAGGAAGCAAGAGAAACAGATCCGCACACTCCGCAGGATGGAGACGGCGAACCACTGTGCCCACTATGTTTAAGGAATTTATAAAAGACAAGCTTGGAAATGGCTCCAGGGAAGAGAAAGCTGTTAGAAAGCACAGTGGATTTGTAAAACCACCAGACAGAACTTCTGGAAATGGAAAACATTAGTAACCAAAATGGAAAACTCAGTGGCTGTGTTTGCTAGCTGAATGGACACAGCAGGAGAGATTAGTGAAGACAAAGCACGTGGGTCATATGGGACAGAGGGCACCAGACAGAGAGGATACAGTTAGGGGGAGAGAGTGGGCAGATAAATACTTTTTAAAACATAATAATTGAGAATTTTTCCAGAAGCGATGAAATACATCAATCCACAGATACAAGACTCCCTACGGATTCCTAAGAAGGACAAATCCACGGCCAGACACATCTCAGGGAAACTGAGGAAAACCCAAGTCAAAGGGATTTTGAAAAACTGGAGAGAACTAGGCATTACCATCAAAGAATATTTGTGGGCAGTTGGGGCGGGGGGACTGACAGTGAGGACAGTGAGTCCCCACACCAACAGGAAGCCCTAGGACATTGCAAATGGCAGCCCTTGTGTAGAGGGAGCGTGACCACCAGCTAACATCTGCCTCAGTGAGAATACCCTTCAAAAATGGGGCAAAGTAATCACATCTTCAGAGAAGTAAAAACTGGGAGAGTTTCTCACCAGCAGAGCCACACCAAAGGAAATCCAAAGGAATCATTAGGCAGAAGCCAAGTCTGAGATGCAGGAAAGAATGGGGGATGTAAATACAGGAACACTGTATAAAAGCGCAATAATAATATCTAGTGGTTAAGACGGTGGAACAATTCAAACTCTGGACAATAAGGCACTGAGGTGGGGGAAGCAGAGTTGTCGTCAGGAGCCCACTCTGGCCTCAGAGTGAAGGACGAGATGGGGGTAGGACAGCCAGGGCCACAAAGGATCAAAAGGCAGTGGGGAGAAGAAACATCCCAAACCAAAATTCTTTCCACCGATGTCTTTTATTAATGAATGTAAAATACAGTACTAACGAGACAGCATGCATCGCAGACGACAGGAAAGCAAGCTACAGAAACAGGAGTCGGAGGGCCTCATTACGTCTGAGGTAGAGCGAGGTGGTGCCAGGGAGCGGGACACGGGGGACAAGCACCGGCCCCACTCGGGACGACGGACCACGGAAGAGCTGGGGTGGTGTGTTGGCCACACGGCGGAAACAGTTTAAAAACATTTCACATCGTTTCACCCGCTGCAGTTCCCCCTTTGCGGACAGAGCTTTGGGGTTCCCTTGTCATTGGCTCACTGGGTGTCTCCACAGGACACCATCCTTCCTTCCAAGGGGCAGGCCCCACTTGCCCTCACCCGAAAAATAAAGGAGCTTTGTGTTGAAAACGCCAAGGCTGCCATCCAGGGAGCTGGAGGCCAAGTGCGTTAAGAAAGACCCTTTTTCTCTAGAAAAATAGTTTCACTTTATAAAAGGGGGGATGCTCACTGACCTCGGGTGGGGAAGGGTGTTGGTGTGTGAAAAAGTGTTCTCGGGGACATTCCGTCGTGGTGGGGTTGGGACGGACAGGGTGGCAGGCACCCTCCTCTCAGCCTGGACTGGGGTACGAGGAAGAGAGGGGTGCCCTTGTGGGAAAGGCCGGGCGACGGGTGTCTGGGGAGACGCCGCGGCCCCCTCCAGTGCCCGGGGGTGGTGGCGTGGGGTGGCCTGGGCCTCGGCCCGCAGGCAGGCGCTCAGTTGAGCAAGGTTCCGTAGAGCTGGGCTTTCGTGAGGCTGTCCTTGCGGCTCAGCCCGGAGCCCCCAGTCCGCGGGAAGGCCGGCTGGGGGCTGGGGCGGGCGGCCGGGTGCCTTTCCGGGGAGGCCTCCATGGAGCTGGGCTCCAAGGAGCCCCGGGAGCTGTGGGGGCTGTGCTCGCGCTCGGGGCTGCCGGCCGCCCCGCCCCGCCCGTCCCCGGTTCCCTCGCTGGCGGCGTAGCTGGGCAGCGGGTCTGCGGGGCCGCCCGCGCGGAGGAAGCAGGGCTCCGCCAGGCGGCCCTGGGGGCGCTCGTCGCCCTCCGAGAAGCGGCCGGCCTTGTAGCTGGCGTAGAGCGGGCCGGCGCGGGCCTCGGCCTGCTCGCCGGGGCTGCCCGCCCCGTAGTAGCGCTCCGAGAAGCTGCAGGGCGACGCGCGGCCCGCGGCGGCCGGGAAGGAGTAGGCGCCGACGTCCTCCACGCTCAGGGGCCGCCACTGGCCCCGCGCGTCCTCCCCGGGCAGCCGGGCCGACCCCGGCTGGGCCCGCAGGCTCCACAGGTTCGGGGGCATCAGGGCCTGCCGGGGGCCCGGCGAGGCCGGGAAGCGGAAGGGCTCGGCCGGGTAGGGCGACACGGTCCGCGCGAAGCCCGGCGCCACCTCGGCGTCCCGCGGGGCGGCGGCCTTGGCGAAGCGCGGGCTGCCCGGGAAGGCGGCGGCGGCGGGCGGCCGGCGCGGGAAGCGCTGCTCGCGGCCGCCCAGGTAGACGGCCTGCTGCGCGGCGCCGAGCGAGCCGGCCGGGCCGGGCTCCTTCTCCTCCGACGTGGCGCTGAAGCTCGAGTAGGAGCTGGACGTGGGCAGGGAGCCCGCGTAGCCCGGGAAGGCCTCGCGCCGGAAGCCCGCGGGGAAGGCGGCCGCCTCGGCCTCCGCCTCCTCCTCCTCCTCCGCGGCGCTGTCGGTGGAGTTCTGGGCCCGCAGGAAGCCCACGTCGCTCACGGGCGCGTCCACGCTGGGCCGCCGCTCGTGCCGCCGCTCCTCGGGGCAGTAGAGGGCCGTGTCGCTGCAGTAGATGTCGCCCTTGTAGGGGGGCCTCGGACCCGGCTTCTCCGCGCCGTCCCCGAAGGCCAGGTCGCGCGCCGAGGCGTCCGACAGGCGGGAGGACAGGCTGCCGGGCTCGGGCTTCTCCAGCACCTTGGCGATGACGCAGGCGGGGACGCTGTCCGCGTAGGCCGGGTGGCAGAGCGGGGAGGGCAGGCTGCAGCCGTGCTTCTCCATGTGCAGGCTCACGCGCTCCTGGAAGTCCGAGGGCAGCTGGACCCACAGGGGTGTCAGGGGGACGGAGGGAGGGGACAGGGGTTGAAGTCAGCCCAGGACCTGCAGCCATGACCAACCCACAGGCTGGCGGAAGGACGAGAGGGGCTTCTCCAACGGTGCCGGGACCCTGCATCTCACAAGCTCTGGGGTCCCCGGAGGACCCCGGTCACCTCTGCCCCCCAGCCCACTCCAACGGGGCCCCTCAGAGCTAGGAGGCTGGAATCCGGGTCTAACTCGGCCCCTCTCGGGGGAACAGTTCCCTCCCCGGCTTCCTCCCACGGAGGGGCTGACTTGCTCTCCTGGGTGCTTCTATAGAGACAGACTCAGACACAGATGCAACAAAGATTGAGGGCCTGGGCCAGGCGCCCCGCAGTTTCCGCACGAGCGCCTGGTGCCTTGTGGGGATGTCCCGCTACTGTTTGATCTATTTTGTGAGTGTTTTAGGTGTGGCCCAGGCCCAAGGTGAGGGGACGTGAACCGAGGCCTGGGTGAGGGGAGTGTATGGAGGGCAGGGGCAGCCTGGCCAGCGTGGGGGGTGGGGGGCCCTGGACCAGCCTGGCTTTGGCACCAGAGAGCCCTGTGGCCTTGGCTGAGTCGCTCCCACGTGAAGCCAGTTCTCTTGTCTCTGAAATGGGCAGCACTGTCAGTAATTGTGCCCAAACCAAACCATAGGGCTTCTGTGAGGTTCACAGAGGGTCTCTCTGCCTCATTTACTCTGCAGATGGGGGGCTTGGGACAGCAACAAGCAGCAGTCCCCAGAGGATACTGAGGGGGATGGGTAGACTGTGCAGGCTGAATGAGGACGGGTGCATGGGGGGCAGCCCTGCCTCCATATCTCAGAAAGGCCAGGACACTGCAGGAGTGGGAGGGGCAGGGGCTCAGACTTGCCCAGCATCTGTCCCTCAAGGGTAGGGAGTGGCCGTGGGATGGGACCTGTATGAAAGGAGCCCCGAGTGGTCCTGGGGGCGAGCCTGGCTGGGGCAGGGCTCACGTTACCTCGGACACCTTATGGACCCTGCCGTAGGTCTGGCTGCTCTGCAGCAGCTGGGCCGCCAGATTGCAGTCCTTCCTATAGAGCTCCTAAAAGACAAGAGAAGGCGTTTGGCGCAGGTCGCCCCTCGCCAAGATCCTTGACGCCCTGACTGGTGCCTGGTAGCCAACACCGAAACCGGTGGGCAGAGCCCTCTATGCAGTTGACAAGACAAGCCTCACACTCTCGCCTGCAGAATGGGAGCCTTGGCTCTGGTCTGGCGCTGCTGGTGCATGGACGGGGCCCTGCCAGGCAATCCTCCTGCTTCCCCAGATCCAACCTCCCACCAGGTGGGGGCAGTGGCAGAAGGGCCCCCAGTGGCACCTGAACTCCGGGAGGTCCCAGGAGTGGAGACCCAAGTCCCTGCAAAGAGAACTCAGTGGAGAGTGCTGGGACAGGAATGAGCCTGCCACCCCACATCTCAGACTCGCTGCCCACACCCCCATTCTTAGAGTGTGGTCTGGCAGTGGGGGTGGCTGCAGGACTGGCCAGGGTCAGAGCAAGTGGGGGCAGAGGGCCTGTGTGACCTCAGGTCCAGGGTGGGACCAGCTCAGCCTTCTGAGCTGAAAACAGATGCAAACAGTAGGAATCAGGGGGTTTGGTTTCGTCTTTGGAAAATCTCTGTTGCATGTGCCTGTGGCTGGGCCTTTCATCCCTGCCCCCACCTAGGGCCCCTCCACAGTGAGGGCTCTGCTCTGACAGCGAGGAGTCTAGAGTCCACTGACGGGGCCCTGCTCCACCAGGACCAGTGTCCTGCAGCTCGGGCAAGCTGTGGAAGCCATGGGCACCCCTGCGGTCCCCCCACCCTGGTCCCAGAGGCTCCCTCACCTCCACTTTCTTTGCTGAGGTTGGTACCCCAACTTGGCCTGCACAGTGGAGGGAACCCGGGTCCCTAGACCCCTCAACACCTCCTTGGCCTCCTGGGAAGGGCGCAGTTGGCTGAGAGCTGAGAAATGTCCCCCTCCCCCATGAGGTCCCTGACAGGTTGCCCCTGACGTTAGAGGGCTGTGGTCACTGCCTGGCCAGCCCGAGTCTGCCACTGAGTTGTTAACAGACTTCTGAGAGCCACCCTGTCCTGGAGCCGGACTTCTTCTCACCTGCATGCCTGCCATGAGGATGCTCATCTCTGCCCTAAATGCCAGGCCCTCACGTCCACGGCCGTCACATCATATCCACTAGGATGTCAGTGCAACTGCTGACCCCAGCTCCTGCCATCCCCACTCCTGCTCCTCCTTGGCCCAGGAAATGGCACGACCCATTGCTTTCTCTCATATCCCACATCAAAATCTGCATCAATCCTGTTGCTTCCATCTTCAAAACAGAACCAGAAGCTGGGTCCTCCTGCTCACCCCCGCGGCTGCCATCCCGCTGTGCCTCCATCGACTTTTGCCCAGGGTTGTTGCCATCGCCTCCTTCTTGACCTTCGCACTCCCGCCCACATCCCTACTGTGTGTCTGCAGGGCAATCATGAGAGCCCAGGAAAAGTGGGAGTCCAGTCGGGTTACCCCTCTGTCCAGGAAGCTTCAATGGCTCCCTATTTCACTCAGAATCAAACCCAGATTCCTACAGGAGCCTATACGGTGAGTCCTCCCATTATCTTTCTGACCTCAGACCCTGGCCCCACCTCCCCCAAGAGCCCACTCAGGTGTCTTCACTGTTCTTCCAATCATCCAGGCCCACCTTTGCCACTATGGGTCTCTGTGCCTGGAAGGAACACTCGTCCCCTCACCTCCATCAGGTCTCGGCTCCAGCAGCCTCTTCCAGAAACTCCCTTTTGAAAGTTGCCTACCTTGCAACTGCCAAATCCCTGGCGCCACTGCCTGCTCGATTGTTCTCTGCAGCGTTTAGCACTTCTAACACACCACAGAGGGTACGTATTTCTCTTGTTTACTGTCTGTCTTCCCTACTCAGATGTAAACTCCACGTGGGCAGAGACATTTTTGCCTGTGTTGTTCACACTATATTCTCAGAGCCCAGTGGGGTCCAGCAAGGAACAGACACTAATTAGTGAATGTGTGGTCAGCTGTCCATGGTCAGGGGTCCATGGCGGGCACCTGGGCCCATCTCTCACGGGGCCCTTGAAATCAAGCCCCAGGGGTGGCCATGTGGCTCTGATGCCCACTGGGCCTGGCGAAGCCAGGAGTCCCGAGTGGCCACACCCCAGCCGTGGGGTCAGGAAGCCCTGCCTTGAATGAGATAATATGGCCGTGTTCCCGACCTCGAGTCCTGCTTCCTCCCAGCAGAGGGTCTTCCAGGATGCCCCCAGCAGAGTGCCTCTGGTGAGGCATCCCTGGCGTTCCCCGACCACTCGGCCCATCCACCTGCACCCATGTAGCCCCTTGAGCCGGGGGCCGCAGCACCTGGGCCCAGGTCCCTTAGGGCCAGAATAGCCCAACACTCACGTTGTCTTCCGACAGCTTGTCGATGGTCACCTTCGCCTCCAGCAGGTGGCTGTTGAGGGCGACGATCTCATGGCTCAGTGCCCGCTTTTCTTCCTCATAGTGCTGGCCCTGGGGCAGGGAGGGGCAGTGGAAGGAGGCAGTCAGCGGTCAGCCAAGGCCTGGGCCTCCCCTGTCCCCTCTTGCAGCAGATCATGATGAGGTACTTGGAGGGCCATGGGACGCAGGGGTAAGAGCACAGACAGACCCAGGTTCAAATCCCACTCCACCACTGACAAGCCAGACAGCCTGGGGCAAGCCACTGCCGCCCGGAGCCTCAGTTTCTCACCTGCACCGCGCCAGGGTAACGACGTGCCTCCCAGGAGTTTGGGGTGAGGACTGAGCGCGGATGGCTAACACTCAGCATGAGGTCTGGCCCATCTCACTGGACATACTGGGAAACTGAGGCTCAGAAAGTAAAGGACCTAATCCAAGGTCCCAAGCAGAGCCATGAGAGGCACAGCTGGGCTTGAACCCGGTTCTGGATTACTGAGCGAGGACCTGAACTCAGGCCTCTGTCCTCCCAGGCCTGCGTCTCTAGACTGACACTGAGCTGTCCCCAGCATGTGTCCTCTCTCCCACAGCTCTTCTTACACAGCTCAGGCGCTCAGGGCTCCCCGGGTCTGAACTCTACACCTCACTCATCCTGGGAGGACCCTCCCATTCAGTACAGAAAGGGTGGGACTGGCCCAGTCCCGGGGGGTCAGGACTGAACAGGAGTAAGGGGATAACAGCTAGGCCGACGGCTCCCCATCACGATTTCAGAGCTGGGGGCCTCGGAGTGTGGGTGCTGGGTGGGGCCACGGGGCATCGGGTGGTGGCCCTCACCATGCGGTACAGCTTGTCCTCCAGCTCCTGGTTGATCCTCTGCAGTGCCATGTAGTTGCTCTGAATCCTGGAACAGGAGGCAGTGGGGCCACTGCTATGCCGGGCCTGGCCCTCCCATGACCCTCAGCCACACAGCCTGCCAAGCAGGGGGCGCTGAATGAAAGCCCCCAAGCCTGGCCATCAGCCCCACCCTGGTCCTACTGCTCCACTGCACACAGCAGAAAACACCTGATGAAAGCTAACTTGTTTGAGGCCTTTCCTGGGCCAGGGTCGAGGACCCCAGGAGACGAGAAAGGAAGGCCTATTAGTCACAGGTGAGTGACAGGGTCTCACTCAGAGCCAGTTTACTCACATTTTACACACAGTTCTTACGAGCCTGGCAAAGGCGTTTATGTTCAATAGCAGATTAGCAGGCAAGAGACGTAAGACTGTGTGACGGGCCCCGGATGGGTGCTGGCGACACGGTGAATAAGATAGGGTCCCCTGGAGGAAGGGTGACAGTGGAGGCGAGTGCTGGGTGGGAATCAGGGGCTCTGTGCTTCCACGGCTGCCATGGAGTGAGAGGGACAGTGCAAGAGCTTGGACAGTGATGATCCAATTGACAACCTATGTCTAATGTTTCTGCCTCCCCCCCCATAGGGACACTGAAGCTAGAGGTGCTTAAAGCAGTATGTGGCAGAGCCAGGGCCTTAACCAAGGTCCGACTGCACTGCCCAAGCTTGGTTCCCGGGGATTCGATGGTGACATTCAGAAAGCCCAGCAGGACAGGGCTGTTCATGGAGGGACAAACAGCCCCACTGGCAAATCCTGTCTTGGGGCAGCACCAGCCACGATACTCTGTAAATATTTAAAACAAACCGAGCCAACAGCAAAGTTTGTATTCTTCCTAAAGGAAAGCTGGAAAGTGTAATATGTTTTAGGAAAATATCCATCTTAAATATGCAGAAGAACAATGTTTTTAGAAGTTTTGTTTTTAAGGGAGAAATTACTCAGGGACCCCACACCTCACCAGGCACTTCACATACGGCCCTGCTGCTCATGGAAACTGTCCTTAAACTCGGGTTCATCTCCAGGGCTAGATATCCCTTTTCCCATGAGGGACCCAAGGGACAGTGGCTGGGGCCTTGGTGCAGCAGTCAGGGTCTGGAGATGGCTGCTTCTATGTCATGCTGCTACCCCACCAAATCAGTATGAAAGAAGGAATGAGCAGGGAATGGGGAGGTGGCCGGAAGGAGCCTGTCCCTAGCAGTGGACAGACCCGGGTTCAGATCATGGTTCAGTTGTTCTTGGCACAACTTGAACTTGACCTCACTGAGCCCTGTACTCTGCTTCTGCGAAAGGATTCAGCAGCTCTGGTGGGAGGTCGATCTCTGAGCCCCGCCCACTCGGGCCCCGCCCACCAGGGCCCCGCCCCCTGACCTGCGCAGCTTCTCCGTGACCTTTTCGAGCTCCTCCTGCGCGCGTCGCAGCTCGATCTCCAGGTAGTGGCGCGTGGAATCAAACTCGGTTTCGAGCTTCTCGAGCTTGTGCGTGGTGTAGGACAGCCGCTTGCGCAGCTCGCCCTTCTGTTCCTGCAGCGCGCTGCAACGACACGCGGCGGCGGGCCGGGCCGCGGCGCTGAGCGCGGGGGAAACTGAGGCCCGTGCGGGCCAGCCGGGCTCGCCGTGGGTGCGCACCGTGTGCGCCCACCGTGTGCGCCCGGCCGCACTAACACGCACCACGCGCGCAAACACATACACTCTCCCCCTCCCTCCCTCCTTCCTGCCCTGGTGCGAGGGTGGGGGCGGCACTTGAGGCATATGGCCCCAGGGACCCTGACACTGAGCCAGTGTGGCCCAGGCGCCCGGTCAGAAGTAAATCCCTGCGGGAGGGAGGGTGTTGATCCCAGAACGTGGCGAGGGTTTGGGGAGGCTTAAGGACTCCAGTTTAAAGGGTGCCCATCTGCACCCAGGCTCTGGAGGTCACAGAGCCGACCTCCAGATGGCACAGCTTACAAGGGCCCCCACGTTTGTTCTTCCACAATGTTGCGTGGGGACGCTGAGGCCCAGTGGTGGCAGTGCCATGTCCTAGATCAGGCCTCCCTTCCCCAAATTGGCTGTGTGGGCCCGGCAGGCTGTGTGACCTCTAGGCCAGGGAGAGGATGGGTCGTGATGCCCTATACCCAGGCAGCGTACACCAACGTCCAGCTAGCTCTCCACACAGCATGGAACACTCAGCAAAATCCAGGCCAGCTCACATGCCCCTTCCACCAGGAAGGCTTCCAGGGTCCACAGCCTGGTTCTTGAGGCTTTATTTTCCCCACAGACTGGGTTCTTCTAGGACCCTAGGACACTGAGTCCTATGCTCAGGAAACAGAGACACTGGATAACCTGCTCTCTGACCCTCATGCCATCAATTTATTTGAGCTGTAGTTGAGCACAAGGCAGGAGGGGCAGGAGTGGCCACGACCAATCCCCTGGGCCACACCCTCCCATAGGCAGCCAGCCAGCACCCAGAGTGGAGCTGCAGGTCCTTCTAAGCAGGCACTGATCTGATGTGCCCTCCCTTTACTGACACACAGAGGGGCAGCGGGCTGCCTTTCACAGTGGGGCCAGGAGGGGGATTTCTGGAGGGAGGGGCTGCCGTGCTGTGGGTGACGGGCCCCAGGGGCATTCTGCTGGACCTTAGATACGCGTGGAGCTAAGGTTCAAGCTGCGTGGAGCTAAGGTTCAAGCTGCTGTTCAATGCTCCGGGCGGGCACTTTCCCCCGTCACCCCCTGCACTGCAGTGGCAAACCCAACCTGGTGCAAGTGAATTCCAGCCTGGCACCTCTGGGTGGGCAGAGAGGCTGCTGTCACACAGACCTGGCTGCTGGTCCCACCACGCGCCCCCAGGCTGACCACTGTCCACCTGAGCCTCAGCTGCCCCCCTGGGAAGTGGAAATAGCCCCACCTTGCCCTGTGGACACAAAGCCTTGGCTCCAAGAAAACTCCCACACACAGAAGTGCCCAGGTCAGAGGCGTCCCAAACTGGAAGGAGCACATCCCCAGGGGACCATCCAGTGCCAACACCCATTTGGATGCTTAATTCTGGAGAGTTCGCTGTGAGATCAGGACAAACAGGATGAACAGTGCCTGCTCCAGACCATGGGGTAGGGGCAGGGGGGAAGTCCCCGGGAATCACACTGGAATCCTGGGGGTGGGGCAGGGCCTGGGAGTCCCGCCTCTACCAGATATGTTGTGGGACCGTGGGCAAGACCCCGTGTTCTCAGGAACCCCCAGCCCCAAACCTGAGGGAGGGGTACAGAGTCAGGAGGGGCTTCCTCCAGCATCTGGGGCAGAGCTGTCTGCAGTCTTGGGCCCTGTGTGTAAAGCACTTGAGTTGCCACGGGCACGCACTCAGCGAACCGCCATTAAGCATTCTTGGATTCCTGCCTAGGTCTATATTTTTTTTAAATAAATAAAGAGTTGCTTACATTTTGAGAACCTCAGAGATGGGCAGGGCAGGTCCTCCCAAGAGTCAGTCCCCAAGGAGGATGCAGAGTGACAAGCAAGGAGGAAGCCCAGAGGCAGAGCACTGTCAGCTGCCCGCATAGGTCTGCCCACCTCCTCCAGGCAGCATGCCTGACTGCCCCACTCGGAGCACCCTGAAACTATGGATCCCAGATTGCCCTGGGCCAGACCTTTCTCCCCACCAATAGAGTGCTGAGCTTCCTAGGGGCTCTCCCATGTCATCCAGATTCCCCTAAAGGCATAGAGATGGGGGTGGGGTAGCAGCCCCTGAAGTCTGTCATTCCTCCCGGAGCTGCAGGTCTATGGCAGCCCTCGGTCACATGCACAGGTGGGGTCTGTGCTCTTGGGAAGTGGTGAGGGTATTGTCTATCCACCCATATGGCCACTTAAGCCCTGAGTCCTCCCCCGTCCTCTAGCCACACTCCCGGGCCATCACCGACCAGCCTCTGGACACTGGCTCTTCTGAGGCCTGCACTCCCAGCTCACTGTGACCCCCTCACACCAGCCCGGCCCCATCCTGGGGGCCCAGTATCCATGGGGTGCCCCACAGCACCCCCACCCCGCCTCTCAGAGTCAGCCACCTTTCCTTCCCAACCTTGGCCACCCACCCGCAGCTACAGCTCAGACACTGCCGTCACACACACTGCCTACTCCTAAGGTGACCCAGCCATATCACCCTACAATGCACCCACTGTCACCCTCTTTCCCTTGCCTCCCGCTGGCCCCACCCTGTTCCCAGCACCTCACAGCAGTTCCCTGCCCGCCCCACAGAGCCTACAGTCTCAGGAGAGACAGACGATGAAAAGGGAACATGTTCATCAACAAGGTAAGTGTGGGAGGAAAGTACGAGAGGGCTGTGAGGTGGCCTCCGGGCAGAGGTGGGACCACCCGAGGGCACTGGGGCCAAGACTTCCACTCCAGAGGCAACCAGCTTCATGGAGCTCGCCTGCCTGAGCCTCAGTTTACCCTTGGCCTATGGATGGCTTTCAGACATACTAGGCGACTCTGTCCCACCAACCATCAAATGCTAGTCCCACCCTCCCTGAACCCTCACACCTACCCATCCCAAACTGCACCCTGGCCAGTCCTGGGCTGGCAGCACCCCAGCCCCTGACTCTGCCCTCTCCCAAGCCTCTGCCTGCTTGCTGCAGGTGCTTGGACCAGGGCCATGGACATGCCCTTCAAGACCCTCAGTCACAGCGAGCACCCAGGCTGGCTTGCCCCAGTGCACCCCAGGTGTCCCCCATCTATGCCACACTGGCTCTGTGTCATCTGTAGACCCATTGACCGGGCCCAGGCTGGTCCCCAGAGCCTGGTTTGCACCCCCACCCCTCCTTGTACACCCCACATGGACCCTCCCAGGCCTCCACCTCCAGCCCGGGCCCATCTCTCGGCTCCACGCCCCCAGCTCCTGCTGCCCACCAGCCTCTTCGCCTGACGGCCCACAAGCACCTCACACTCAGGGTGTCCAATACTGACTGCTCTATTCTCTGCACTCCCTGTCCCTGGGCAGTGCACAGCTTCCCTCAGTCCCCAGTCAGACCACGAAAAGTTCTTGGTGACCCCTCCTTGCCCCTCGCCCCTCACCAAGTCCTGGGTTCAACTTCTCAGAAGCTTTGGACATGTCCCATCTTTGGCCTGCTCCAGGGAGGGTCCCGCTGGACTCAGTCTGTGGTGACCTAGGTGGTGCCATCCTCCCAGGGCACTCACCTGAGCCCTGCCTAGCCTCAGCCTGTCTTCCATCTGTAAAACAGGGACGTGTGCCCTCGCAGCTGGGGGTACCCACACTCAGGGAGCAGGGCTGTCACTATGGTCCCTGTACCACACTGGGCCAAGAGAACCACCGGGAGATGAGGCCGGAGGCAGGTACTGTGCAGAAGTGGGGCCTTCCAGGCCTCTGAGAAACTGGGGCATCGCACAGCCTGGGGCTCAGCGGCTCTGACCCCCTCTGCGGCCCTGGCATCTGGAGACAGACCCTTCGATGCACAGGGAGAGTGTGGCGGTCCTTCAGATCAGACTGGCCAGTGCTATGCCCCCCAGATCAGGGCCACCCTTCCAGGTGGGGGCTTGGAAAGCCCTGCTCAGGTTGCAGATTGGTGAGGTCACCTCGCTTCACCTGAGTCCTGGTGAATTAAAGCAGAATCTGAACTGAACCTGACATGGTGTGTGTGGTGGGTAGACGGGTGCCCTCGGTTCCCTCCGTGCCCACGGGAAGCGGGAAGCCTGGACGCGCTTTCCTGCCTTACAGGGGACAGTGATGAGCTCACTTGGCCCAGAGTGGGGCCTTCAGGAATCCCCTCCTGGCCACTCAGGGGAGGCCTGAGCCCCAGGACAGAGCCCTCAGCGGGGACCTTGGTGGGGGACCCGGGCTTTGGGGGCACAAGGGCCTCGCCTCTGAGAAAGGACGGCACTGAAAGCAGTAGTGAGGATGTGAGCCCCTGGTGCTGACCCCTTCCCTCTCGGGGCCCCCCATCTGTCTGGGGGACTTGACGCAGACAGTGGAGGGAAGTCTGGGGACAGATGCAGAGACACCAAGGAGCCGGGGAGACAACAGGTATGTTACCTGTCCCAGAGCGAGGGCGAGGACCTGGCCAGTCGGCCCTGGAGGACGCGGGGCTGCCCGAGGCACGAGGGCACCCAGGGGCTGCGCAGCCTGTGGGCGAAGAGGACAGAGCTGCTCAGAACTGGGGCGGGGGCCGCGCTGGGCCCCCCATGGGCACACATCACAGAGATGGGGAGTCCCCCCCCAGCAGGAAAACACCTGTGCACGGTGGCTGGGCGAGGGTGTGGGGACAGGTGGGGGAGCTCGCAGCCTGTGCACCTGCAGCCCTGGCTGGTCAATCCCCAGAATGTGAGCTCATCCATGGCACTGAGCCCCACCAGTGGCAGCGGTACTGCCTGCTGTCTGTTCCCCTGTAGGCCTGTATCCACCACTGCAGCCAAGGAGGACAGGCGCGGGGGGCAGGCTCCCCCAGCTCTCGGTGCCTGTTTGGCTATTGCTCCTTATGTGTAGGACCTACTGGTCAGAGACCCCAAGAGGCAAGGAGAAGGAGGGACAGTGTGACCCCAGTACCCCACCTCTGCTGGGAGGCTGTGATGGGCTGATGTATGGATAGTTAGAATGGGGGTTCCTGGAGGTTGTGGGGCCTGGAGGATGTTAGGGGTCCAGAGCAGGACCTACTTCACCCTCCCTAGGACCCCTTCTCACCCCACCTTGCCTGTGGCCTGTCGGGGCTGGGCAGTGGGTGGACAGAGGGGGTTGGAAGCAGGGGAGACAGATATGGAAAGGGACGCAGGCCTGTTTGGCAGAGCGTGGCACCACCCTGCTGGGCAACAGGATGTACATGAGAGCTTCAGCAGTCCCCTGGTAAACCCCTCCCTGCCAGCCCTCCAGGGACGCTCCACAGCGTCACTGGCCCCAGGGAAATGTGACTAGAGGAGAGGCTTCCAAAGAACGTTAGAGACACGGGCACACGTGTGTTAGGAGAAAGAGTAGTACAATCCGCTTAAAAAATAACTGCATACAGACAGCACAGAAAACAATGGAAGGACAGAAATGTTATTACGCCCAGGGGGTGGGATTCTGGGTAATCTAAAATTTTTCTTTTATGTTTCTGGTTTTGTGGTAATTGCTACAGTGAAGATGAAAAATCAGAAAAAAATGTTTACTAAGGATCAAATTTTGGTCCAAAAAAGAGAAAGATCTTAAGTGTTGATTTGACAGGCTGAGGGGACAGCAGGGAAGGTCTCGGGCTGGACTGCAAGCTGTGCCATCACGGCTTCCGTGAGCCCCACTTTCCTCATCTGTAAAATGGGCCGCCCTGCCCACAGGGCACCAGTGTGTTTTGAGAGCAGAGTAGAGGGGCTTAGGGGCTGCTTCCCACCCGGTTTCCCCGGCCTCAGGCTATCAGCAGGGCCCGTGACTGCCCTTGGGGGAGCCGGCATGACAGAGCCTTGGGCCTGGGGATGACCAGAATTGGTGTCACCCCTAGCTGGGCACACGAAGTCACATTCCCACTCTTGCTGGTGAAAGGGCCTGCTGACCACTGGGCAGACGATGGACACAAGGTTGGCCTGGGTCTTTGGGGTGGACACTCAGTTAGTGCCAGGTGTGTCTCCATCCTCATCTCGGCCTGGGAGGTAGGCCACCATCACCCCCATTGTACAGATGGCCGTGGCCGCCTGTGGCTGCCCTCTGACCTAGTCCACTCATGCTGGGCCACAACCCCACCACCACACACCTGTCTGAAGGCAGAATGACAGGAGGTTTTGCTCTCAAGTCAGCCAGGCCCCCTTCCTCCTTCCTCTACTGTAAAGGACAACTGCCCTCTTCATTCCTGTCTGGGTCCCCCCCAAATGTGGCCACACTCACATCCATCCTGCAAGCCATTATCCACGCTCTTCCCTACACCCGGATGCCCTCGCCTTCCTTCTCTGAGTCCCCAGATTCCCTCCTGGCTTGTGAGGATCAGCTCAAATGCTTCCTCTTCCAGGAAGTCTTTCTTGGTTCCTCCTTGCCGCAGGTCCCTCTCTTTCCTCATCTTTCCTCATCAGCCCCAGTCTACCTCCGGCTGCCTCTCTATCACTGTGTCCACCTGGGGTCCTGGCCGGGGCTGTCTGCCCTCCCCATCCCCCTCGATGCACATGGCATCATGCTGGGCATGGAGAGGAAGGGCACTTGAGCTCAGGGGCCCTGGGGTGCAGGAGGAAATCCTTCTCTGCTCCTCGGTGTCGCCAAGGTGACTGGTTGCCGTTGTGCAGCCTGGCAGGTCAGCAGCTCCCATCACTAGTGGGCGATGGTGATGGGCGGGGGGCTGGGTGGGAACTCTCAGAGGGGCTAAAGGAGTCCCTGAGCCGCCTCCCAGATCCAAGAGCAGCGCCACAGTCCGGCAGGGCCTGCGTCCCTGTGGCACAGCCCCCGGCACGGCCTGCCATCGCCTCGGCTCCCAGGGCTGTCTCCAGCCCCAGTCATGCTCCAGCAATGCCAAATTGCTTCTCATTCTCCACATGCGGCACGCAGCTTCTCATCTTGGTGACTTTGTCCCCATGTCCCCTCTGCCAGCATCGCACTCGCTCCCTCCTGCTCCAAGTTAACTCCTCCCCACCGAGTGCACGACGGGGGGACCTTGATACCCCAACCTCCCAGGGGATCAATTACTGTTCCCTCATCAGTGAGCATTACAGGGGCTGAGTCACTGTCCTGTTTATGGCTGAGTGACCCTTGTCCCTGCACTCCAATGTCCCCCTCGCAGCCAGATGGCATGGTACTAAGCCCAGTCAGACCTGCCCACCTCTGGTCAAAATTCCCCATGACTCCTCATCACCAGCCCCTGTACCCCGACACCCCCTACTGCCTCAGCTCACTCTGTGCTGACATCCCTCACTCGCACGGGCCGTCAGGCTGCTCAGTCACCCAAAGCCCCTCCCTTCGCACCTCAAGACCCTGTCCTTGCTGCTCTCAGCAGTGACAGTCCTCCCCTCCAGGCTCTCATAGGCCTGCTCCAGGTCTTCCCTCAGGCCCCGCCTCCTGATCCTCCCTCAGGCCCCGCCTCCTGATCCTCCCTCAGGCCCCGCCTCGTGGTCCTCCCTCAGGCCCCGCCTCCTGGTCCTCCCTCAGGTCCCACCTCCAGGGCAGCCTGTTCTCATTCCCCAGGGGGCAACGCGGGGTGGTTACCTGCCTTCCCTTACCTGGGGACTGACCTTCCTCTGGACACCTTATGTGGGTCCAGGGCTGGGTCCCTGAAGAACCATCTCTGTCCCCTGCCCCACTTGGAGACCATTCCTGAGTCTCCCTGCAGATGGCTACAGCAGGAAGATAATCCCTGTAGGAACTCAGTGCCCCTCCCCACCAAGACCCTCACATGCCCCACCTGTGCCACCACTTTCCTGTGTGTCCCAGGAGAGTCTTTCTCTACTCCCCTTGACCTTGATCATCGCCTTGCTGATTGTATCATTCATGGCCCATCAGGAGCCCACTCTGGACCTTTCCCAAGGGGCAGGAGGATGTGGCCAACTCACACCCCCAGTGCCTTCCCAGGGCCCACCTTGCCCCAGGAACATGCCCAAACCTGCTCATCTAGTCTCAAACCACCCTGTAAGGGAGGTGTGCACCACCTCATTTTACAGATGAGGAAACTGAGGTACATGGAGATCAAGGAATGGAACCCCTATGACGGCACACAGCTCAGTTGGGGTTCAACGCCGGGTCAACTGTTCTTCTGCACATTGAAATGACAGCTCTTAGTGCAAACCGCAGCGCTTTAGACTTTTCACTGAACCGTCTCCCACACAGTGTGGTCAGACGAGGCGCAGCCCTCGTCTCCCTGTGAGGCCAACCACAGCCAGCTTGATAGAGGCAGAGGCTGGCGTCTAAGAGGTGAAGTGACCTGTGTAGAGTCAAGGGCACTGGGGCTTGTGATCCCACAGGACAGCCCATTCTACTCGTTGGGCCCTTGAGCTTCTCCTTGGAGAAAACCAGTGCTGGGCACCCGGCTGGCATGGCTCTGTGACCCAGACGTACCCCACACGCCCCGGACAACCCATCAGCTGACCTGTACAGCCGTGCCAGCAGCCAACACCATATACAAGGAGATGGGGATGCTGGATGTGCCGCCACGCGGCCGGGCTGGTGTGCCACGCTCTGGGGAAGACTGCGTGGGTGCATGCATGTGTGTGCATGTGTACCGGCATAGGGACTGTCCCAGTGCTGGCGTGGCGGTCCTCAGCCAGGAGGGTCACCCACTCAAGCTTGGACAACCCAACAGGGATGAAGGGAGTCCTCGAACTCGACATCTGCCCAGGTCCTACTCTCCTCTGGCCTATCGACCAAGGTCATCCAATGGAGCCAACCCCTCCCCTCCCTGTGGCCCTGGGTGACATGACTGCTTTACTCTCCTTTCTGCTCAGAGACACGCGACTAGAGATGCTGCAGGAAATGCTTCATCTTGCCTCATCTTATCAGGAGGCTGCAGCCCTGCTCCCAGGGCCTCCTCTCTCTGCCAAGGCAGAACCACGTGCTGGGAGATGGTGGCACTGTGGCCTGGCGAGCCCTCAGCGGGTAAGCAGACCCAGGCTTTTTTTTGCCCGGGGCTGGGGCAAAGCAGGGCAACCTGGAAAGGTGGACAGAGCAGCTGCAGTTACTCCTGGGCCTTTGCATACACTGCCTCTCTTGCTTAGCAGATGTCCTTCCCTGCTCTTTCGTTCATCTCTTCCAGGAAGCCGTCCGTGACCTTCCACTGGGTCAGTGCCCTTTTCTCTATCCGCATCCCAGCCTCACAATGCAGGGGTGCTCTTTGGGAACAGGCGCTGTGTCTGCTCCTCCTCATGGTCCCAGCACCTGACCCAGGGCCGAGCACATGACAGGTCCTGATGGTCATATGCTGAAGGTGTCCAAGGCCTCTGGGCAGGCTTTGTCAGGAAAGGCCCATTGGGAGGAGGACTAGGGACTCTGGCCCCCCGAGAGGAACAGAGAGAAACATCAGAGCTCCGGGGGTCTGCGGACGGTAGGTGGGGCCGAGGCACCTGGGACAGGGGGCCACAGACCCTGTGCATTTCTCACTGCCTACGCTCAGCAGGTCATGGCCCGCCGCCATCCACACTTGTCTTCCTCAGACCTGACTGCAGACAAAGAACCTGGGCCCTGAGTAGCCGTGTGACTTCAAGTGTCACATGTGAGTCAGGGCATGCCAAACCCAGGGCTCCAGACCTCCCAGCTTGGGGCTCTGTCGACACCTTCCAGCCACAAGGGCTTGTGGAGGTGGATAGACGACGCGTGGGCCTCCAGAGCCCTGGCTGAGAGAGGGGATGTCGGGGCAGGGAGCCCGGCATGCAGAAACGCACAACCAGTGACTTCGGGGGGTGACAGAGGAGGACCTGCAGTGCCTGGCGATGGGAGAGGGAGTCCGGCCCCAGTACAGCCCAGACCCCTGGGCTGCCCCTGTGTCTCCATCAATGCCAGACCCCTTCAATCATCGCACTTCTGACACCCCATTCTCTTTCCAGCTCCTTCTCTCGGATGCCCCCTCACTCCTCAACGCTAGGAGCTTCTCAAAGTCCCTAGCCTCCTTCTTCATAGGCAGTCACTCCCTCAAATACACCCCGATCTCTGTCTTCACTGTACTAACACTGGGGCCAAACCCCCTGTGGTTAGGGCCACATGTCCGTGAACTCACAGAGACAGCGCAACGCCACATGGCTGAGCCGACAGGCCTCGTTTCTGCTCATCCGACAGAGGGGCCTGGGAGTTTCACTGCGCTCCTGGTCTCTTCCCTCCCTCCCCAGACTTTATGCAGTCTTTTCTCTGCTCATCTTCCCAACACCTCCTCCCTCATCCCCTCTCACAGCTGACGGCCTCACTTCCTTTTCTGCTGAGGCCACCCAAAGGGGACTTCCACAGATGCCTCTACCAGGCCTACCCACCTGCCAGCCTCTGCCCAACACCTGGTGCCACCCGCCTGTCACTACAGACAAGCCACCAGGCAGAGCCGAGGCGTGGTTTCCCTTCCCCAGGTTCTCCCTCTCTTCCAGATCATTCTCTCTGCATATGATCAGGCGGTTAGTGCTCCCATATTGACAAAAACGCTCCCTTGACGCTCCAGGTACCGCCCTGGTCTCTGCTCCGTGGAAATGTCTGTCTTCACTCCCGTCCTGCCGTGACCGATGCCCACCTGTCTCTCGTCGCCCCCATGTCACTAAACCTGCTTTGGCTGGGCCCTTCTCAGCTCTCACGCAACCTTAGCCTTCAGCAGCCAGTGACGCAGCCGACCCCTCCGTCCTCCCGCAAACACCTCCTCCCCCGGCTGCCCTTCTCAGCCTCCTCGGTGGATGCCCCCCGTCTCCCCACCTCCTACCACCACTGGGTCCTGGGATCAGGCCTCCAGCCTCTTCCCTTCCCCGGGTACACTCACCCCATGGCAACCCCAGCCACAGATGCCATTGCTCTGCGGACGACCCCCAATTCATGTCATGCCTACCGCTGCTGCCTCTATGTCCCTGTGGTGCCTGCAGGCAGCTCAGATCTGCAGGACCCACGTGAATGGGGCTCACCCTCCCCAAATCCACAGCCTTCCCTCTGCACCCCTGCCCCAGCACATCCCCGACACCTTCCTCCCTCTCCCATTCTTCCAGGCTGGCAGCAAATCCCCCGGCTCAGCCTCCGTTTCTTCCAGGGCCTCCTGGGCCTGGCTGCCCTCAGGGGACTGCTGCCCCACCTCCTAACTGGCTGGAGCCTGTCGTCCCCCAGAGGGGACCTGTTGAAAGCCAAAGCAGATCTATTCCCCCTCCACTGCCCCTGTCCCCTGCCTCACTGGGTCAGTCCTAACACGTTCACACCTGAGGAGCAGGGGCCTCCCGTCGCTTCCCAACCACACCTCCACCTGCCCTGCCTCCAGCCACACTGAACATGCTCTTGCCTTCGCACCTGCGGTGCCTGCTGCCTGGGTCCCTGCCCCGGGCATCCCGACGGCTGCTCCTCTGCTCCCTCATTCAACGTTCAAGTGCAGTTCTTTTGGTGAGACCTTCCCTGAGCCTGGCACACATTTACAGCCTGGCCCAGTAAACATTTTTGAATGACTGCACAAGTGAGTGCATTTTACAGATGGGCAAATGGAGGCTCGGAGGGGAAAGTGCCCACCCCTGCTCCACAGGCTGCAGGCCTGCTGAGGACCCACCCCAAACTCCCCTTTGCAGTGTTTGGTACTTTGGGCTTTTTCTGCCTCTGAGTTCTCGAGTTTTACAGTTTGGTTTTGTTTGTCTGGGCAGACCCAAAGAAGTTGCTTCTTCCTGTTTTTTATTAAGACTGAACTTCCTGAAATGATCACAAGAGGGTGGAACTTGAATTTCAGATCAACAACCAGTAAGTGTTTAGTGTATGTCCCAAACATTGCATGGGATATACATTAAACCAGGACCCAGCTGTTTATCTGAAATTTAAATGTCACCGGTGTCTTGTACTTCATCTGGCAGCCTGAGCAGGGAGGCAGAGGGGACCCCGTGGAGCAGGTGTCCAGCACCTGCAGGAGGGGTCACTGTGCCGGTCTTGCGGGGCAGCACTGTGACTGGTGATCGGTACAGGGGACGCAGCCTGGGAAGAGGCCTGGGGGGGAAAACAGCCTGGTTGAGGCCAGGGTGTATCCTGCAGATGACTGGCCAGAGCCCAGGCGGGGGGCTGGGGGCAGCAGGAGGCCCAGGGTCTGGTCTTCCCTCTCGGACACCCCAGTGTCACTCCACAGCAGGAGGACTGGCAGCAGGCTGGGCTTGGGGCTGTTCCTCTGGTGGGTGAGCCAGGACGGGAGCCCTAAGGAGGCTGCCTCAGGAAGGGCGAGGTGAGCCACACAGTGGGCCCCACCCTGGAAGCCCTCTCAACCCTGGCCGCTGTGGGGCTTCTTGGGCACCTCAGCCCAGACCCCTTTTCCCTAGCCCCAGACAGCCACTGCTGGTTGTCACTCTCTTGTCTGTCTCCCCCTCTGGACTGGGGGGCCTGGAGGGCGGGACTATGCACAGGTGTCCTGGACCCCACCCTTGCCCCAAGGTCATACCTGCCCTCCAGCTGCAGTGTGCAGGGATGTCCGAGGAGAGGACTTATGGTCCACCCAACAGCGGATAAGGAGCTGCCTGCAAGGCTCCCAAATTACCCTCCCAGCACCTGCCATCCCTGCCCTGGGGCCCAGGTGAGAAGGGGCAGCTATTCAACACTTTGATGATCAGGTTCATTACTGCCCACAAAGGAACCCACGCTGGCTTCACTAATTTGAGCACCCCACCAGCTGGCTCACCACCGCAAACAGACATGGGCACATGGTAATTGGATCGGCAGGAGGGCCTGTTTTTCTGGAATTCTGGGGATCATAAAGGTAATCAGGACTGCGGGAGGCTCATTGGTGACCCTGGACTGTGGGGCGTGGGGTGGCCAGCCCCAACCCTGTGCTTTCTCCATCCCTCATGCCCTCGGTGGCTGGCTGGTCCCACCCCACCCTCAGCCACCAACCTACCCCGAACCTCCCACACCCATGGAAGATAGTCCCGAGGTGAAACCGAGTCTGGGAGGAAAGGCCTGGAGCCATGACTGGATTTCAGCATCAGCCAGTGGGCCGGAAGGAGGCACTGGGGCAAGGAGGGAGGCTGCCTGTCTGGGCCTCAGTTTCCCCATCTGTAATTAAAGCCCAGAGGAGCATTTGTGAGCATCATGACCTCTTCTGGATGCTTTCCCTGACATCACCCCCATTCAATCACCCAGCGATGCCTACTGTGTACCATCGGCGTTTTCTTCATTGCACCCTCACCCAAGGCCTGACCCGGGGCGCAGCCCGTCATCCAGATGAAGGAATCATGGCCTGGGGGTAGGGGCCTTTATCAAGGGCACCTGGCTAGGGACCACCGGAGCCAGGATGAGGACAGCCGCCCCTCTCCAGGGTGGCCACTCCAAATGTCACCACTGGTCCCCGGCCCTGCCGTCACCCCTCGTGCCAGGGCACAAGACAGAGGTACAAAACCCTGCCCGGCAGAGCACCCCCACACTGTTGGGCTGAGGCCTTAGGAGCCCAGGAGACTTGGTCTCAGGTCCTGCTGCATTCTCCCAACAAGCATCTTGTGGACCCCCAAACCTGCCCTATCTCCATCTTCTCCGTCTCAGGTAGCAGCAACTCCATCAAGGCAGACACCTTGGTGCTGCCCCTGACACTGGAGCCCTGAGGTCCCACGAGCCCCTCAGCCTTTGTGGGCCCCTCGAGGGGCTCGACTCTCAGCTTGCTGTGGAGGTGAAGGGAGAATGTCTGGGAGAGGGCTGGGCACGGGGCCTGGTACAAAGAGGAGGCCCAGAAATGGCAGTCAGGGTTGGTTTTCTGCCGGTGGTGAACGGGGGTGTCCTGGAATCTTGAGAAACAGGCTCACAGCACATCCTTGCTCTAAAATACCCAGCCACCACCAGGACCAGTGATGAGCCCTCCCAAGGGAAAGTGCAGACAGTCTGGGGGTGAGCTGAGCTGGCCCCTGTCCCTGATCTGAAATGCTCTCACAGTCCTAACGCAATCTGGGGCTGCCGGTCACATCCCCCCACCCCACCTCTCTGGGTCCTCTCTTTCACAATGGGAATAATGTTACCTGCCCAGCAGTTGGGGAAACAGGGCCTGGGGAAATGACATCATCTGAGAGAGGGACAGGCAGTTAGTAGCCAGAACTGGCCCATACATACCGTGTTTCCCCGAAAATAAGACCTAGCTGGACAATCAGCGCTAATGTGTCTTTTGGAGCAAAAATTAATATAAGACTCAGTCTTATTTTACCATAAGATAAGACCGGGTCTTATCTAATATAATAAAATGTAAGACCGGGTCTTATATTAATGTTTGCTCCAAAAGACGCAGTAGAGCTGATGGTCCGGCTAGGTCTTATTTTCTGGGAGACAAGGTATTAACCATGTGCCGAGCTCCATACTAATGATGTAATGCTCAGAACACTTTCTAAGGTAGGCGATGTCATTACTATTCTCATTTTACTGGTGCGGAAACTGAGAATCAGAGAAGTTCTGAAATTTGCCCAAGGCCACACTGCCCGTAAGTGTCAAAGCTGGGATTCAAAGCCAGGTGAATCTATTGCTGTAATCACATACTTCATCAGGGAGCCTTTGCAGAAGAGTGAGGACTCAGATGGGTTGTGGGGACCAGAGACTTTGAAGGGCAGGTCAGAAGCAGATAAGAGAGAACAATTCCTGTGGAGTGTCCCTTTGTAATGCCCTGACTCCCAGAGGAAGAAATCAAAGGGAGGTAGTCATTCACACCTTAGTGAGAATTAATCCATCAACCACTAGGATCAATTTTAGAAGTGGGTGGAGAGCCTTGAAGGACCACACTTAGGGAGGTGGGCCTGCTGGGGATAGAGTGGAAGACACATGAGGTGGGCAGGTTAGGCCAAATCTCTCCACTGGAGGCTCCCACAACTCTCAGGGCTTCTCAGTGGGTACCTTTTAAAAAAACAAAAACACCAATCTCTGAGGACTGAAGGAGGGGATGGGGGGCACGAGTGCTCCCCAACACTCCCTTTCCTGCAGGGCAGAATGGGGAGTCGCCCTCTTGGGCATCATGAAGGGTGGGGAACAAGCTGTCCCCCACCTTCTTCTTCTTCACCATTCGCCACAGTTCAGTGTCATTCAAAAGCACTTATTAAGCACCTACTAGGTGCCAATTCTAAGCATTGGGGATCACCAGTGGGCTGCTGTTCTGGGGGGAGACAGATGATAAAGAAGATAAATAAATAAATAAAATAAATCTTGAGTCAGGTGGAGACTCAAGAAAAATCAAAAGCAGGAAATGGGGAGGTAGGGGAGGGCGTTATAACTGTAAACAGAGTGAGTGATCAGGAAAGCTCCCCACCCCACCCCCACCCCCACAGATAACAATGAGAAAGATGTAAAAGGAAGGGAGGCTAGAGTCATATGGATATCTGGGGAAGAACTTTCAGGCAGAAGGAAACAGCACGTGCAAAGGCCCTGGGGCAGGAGCCTGTCTATGTTAGATGACAGCAAGGAGGCCTGGTAGCTGGAGGTGAACAGGCAAAGGGAGAGTCACGGGAGATGAGGTAAGATGATTTTACATTTGTAAGGCGACCTAATAACCGCCTGTCTCTATCTCTAGGACATCAGCCTGGAGTTTCCCCAGGGTACCTTCCAAAATAGAGAACACGGTCTGGCATGTCCCAGACCTAACCAATATCAGTCATATAAATGAATCAGAGTATGGGCAGGAACATTTGGTGTCTATGTGCCAGGAAAAAAAAAAAAGCCCAACCTCAAACCATACACAAAAATCAATCTCAAGTGGATTGAAAGCCAGTAACTTCGTGACATCAGAAGAGTTCTTAAACAAGACACAACAAGCTTTAGTCAAAAAGTGAAAGCCTAAAACATTCAACAGATTAAAAATAAGAATTTCTGTTCATCAGAGGACCATTAAAGAGTGAGAAGCCAGCAAGAAGAGGGAGGGGTATCTGCCCCACGGGTAACTGACGAGGACTATCTGAAGAACTCTACAGGTCCATAGGACAACTTCATGGCACAACGTGCACAGACCCCCAGAAGAGGAAACCCTAGTGGGCAGTAATCCAGGGAAGTGTAAGACAGCACCACGCCCGCCACGTGACAGTGCCAAGTGCTGGGAGGCTTGGAGACACAGGAACTCCACGTACTGCTGAGAGGGGGACGGGCAGAAGCACCCAGGACAGTGTGGCCTTATCTCCTAACGGTGACCGAACGCATGCCCTATGGCCCAGCAGTTCTGCTCTGGGGTCCAGCCCCAGAAATGCAGCCCCTTTTCCCCAGATCACCTGGATGGGAACTTCCTTCTCAGCAGTCCAAGCTGGAAGCTGCCATCCATGAATAAATAGACTGAAGTAACTTCACTCACAAATGCTGTTCCCCAAGACAGCCAGCCATGGACAGCCTCACGCACTACCGGTGAGGACTCTTACAAACACGATGTTTTGATGAAAAGAGCCAGGCTGAAACCTACGGCTGAAAGACTCCATGTATGTGAGGTTCTAGACCAGGCAAGTAAACTGTGTCGGCTAGGTATGCTGTCACAGGCGGCCAAACTGTGATGGAACAGGACTGTTTCTCCCAAAAGTCAGGAGACGGAGACCTGGGGGGTCTGTGATTGGGGAACGGTCTTGGGGGTGGGCACTGGAGGGCTGGCAGCATTCAATCTGACCTGGGTGGTTGTCATTGAGTAGCCGTCCTAAACTTCACAGATCTTGGTTACTTTTTCTGGACGCTTGTCACAGTTCACAACTTTGAAAACATTCTATTTTGGGGGGAGGGGTGGACTCGTTCCGGGAATAGCTTTGGGTCTCCTGGGCACCTTCTGAGTCCCAGGCTCCATGCAATGCGCCTGACCCGCTTTCCTGCACAACAGAGGAGGGGCTGCTGCTTACACAGAGGACGCTTTCCCAAAGGCAGAAAGCAGACAAAGGGGCCCTGCGGGGGGTGAGGGCAGAGGGACCCCGCACAGAGAAGGGGATTAGCTCGGGGATTAGAGGAGCAGCTGGCTCTGCACACATCTGCAAATATTTGAGTATCATTGGAAGAGTTTTTCAAACAGTCAGAGGCAGGATACTGAGTGAGTCAGGGGCAGGGGGCAGAGGGCAGTGGGCAGTTAATAGACCAGAGCAGAGGTGGCCAGACTTGGGGGAGCTCTACTGTGTGCCAGTCCTTGCCAAGTGCTAGGGCTGGAGACATCTAGGGGTCAGACCCAGGCTGTGCTCAAAGGAGAGAGGACAGAGGACACTACGGTGACACTACAGGTAGCAAGGAGAGCCCCAGGGACCTCCACTCCCCACCCCTCACCTGTCTCCCTAAACACATCCTGCTTCCTCAGGCCCCTGGGTCTTTGCACCTCTTGGAAGCCCCATCCTGTCTGTTCTCCTTGCAAACTCCTATTCTTCCTGCAAGCCTGGGCTTAAGTGTCCCTGCTTCCAGGAGGCCCATCCTGATTCCCCAGGCCAGTGTCCCCAACCTGGGATCCCCGGGAAGACCTGTTGATGCATCTGTGTCCCTGCTCTGAAGGGCTGGCGTGGGTCTTACTGTGTCTCAGGGTCCCACGTGGAACCTGGTACACAGAGGCTGAATGGGTCCACTTGGGGGTCAGGGGTAAGGGAGGGGTCACAAAAGCCACAGAAAAAAGGTGACAGGGTGGACAAATAGTTTGTCATGTGGACAAGAAGGCATGTGGAAGGGCATTCTGGGCAGAAGGAACAGCACGGGCAAAGGCAGAGAGGTTGTTGGGAACTCAGAAGCGGGGCTGCGGTGTGGGGTCGGTGGTGAGGATTGGGAGCCAGGGGAGCCAGGCTGAGGGGCTGGGGTCAGGAGAGCCCAGCCACATACCTGCCCACAGAGGGAGCCGCTGAGGGTCAAAACTGGCATAATCTTTTGCTCATTCACAAAGTATTTACTGGACCTTCCCATGAGCCCAGATGGGGGAGGGGTGAGTGGGGCAAAGGGCCTGCCCTCTCAGTTCAGATGCCAGGCCCTGCCTGTGATGTGCAGAAATCACACTCTAAGGCCAGGAGGCGGGACCAGGGCACAGGACCACCCAGGACCCTTTCCCTGGGACCATAGATGTGTCTTCTCCTGCTTTGGGGACCTGTAGTCCTGCAGTGCGGATGCCCCCAAAGTGAACCTCTGCCTAGGGCCCCCGCTATGGTTCAGGTCCAACGTGGGGGACGTCAGCCACAGCAGCTCACTCATGTCGTCCTCCCAACAGCCCTGCACGGTGAGGTAGTTAGGACCTCCACTTCACAGATGGGGAAACTGAGTCCCAGGGAGGGTCAGGACTTGGCCAGATGGTACTAAAACCCAAGCCCTGTGACCCTCCCCCTGGGAGACCATGTTGACCAATTTGCCCTGCATGTCTCTGGGCCTTTTGATTCTGACCCCTGGCACAGACCCCTACAGGGGCAGCCCCCTCACTGGCCAGGAAGGAACGGTCTGGAAAGGCCCTTGAGGCAGTTCTGAGAACACTAATGGGGTGAGACGGGGAGGAAGGCAGAACCCCTCTTCCCCCAAATTCTGAGGCTATGCTGAGTCCTGCCAGTTCCGGAATTCTGCCTTGGCAGAAAGGACATGTGGCTCAATTCAGCCCAGAAGCCCAGGCCCTGGCCACAGCCACCAACCTTCAGGACGCAGCCCAGGGCAGCCCTCAGCCCAGCCAGCAGAGAGATACCTGGTGCCCTCAGCAGCTCAGGCAGTAGATTTGCCACCTGGCTTACCTGTCCACCTGCTCACCCACCCACCTGTGTCCCCAACCAGGCTGAGCCATGTCTCTGTTCCTATTACCCCGAGCACAAAGATGGGTGCTCAAGAGCCTTGGCTGGGCATGGAGAGAGAGAGAGAGAAAGAGAGCCATAGAGGAAACACCCCCCCCCCCCCAGGCTGGTCTCAGGGCATCCCATGAATACTATCTTTTTCTCAAGTCTTAGCTGTCCCTCCCCAGAGGGAGCCCGACCCTGGTGGGGGTACTGGTGAGATGACGGCCAATGTGGGGTACCTGGGAGGGCCCTGGTCTGGGTTCAGGCCTGAACTCATCTGTGTGCCTAGAGGGAGGGCTGCTGTTCTCTGGACCTCTCCAGCCTCACCTGGACCTGGACCCCGACGAGATGGGTCTGGCTGACAGACATCAGGTTTGGGGTCTGAGCGCCTGCAACCAATAGGCCGGAACCTTCCTACCAGCCCAGGACAAATGGGCCCTGGCCCTGTGGGACCCACAGGGAAGGCTCAGTGGCCAGGAGGTGGCCCTGCTCTGGTGTCCACTCTGGGGTCTCTGTGTGAGCCCACCTGTCCCCAGGCTCCCACCTGGACATTTCCAAGTGACTCATCCACAGCACTAAGGGTCACCTGGGGATGCCCTGGCTCCTCTCCCCTAGACCCAGGGACCTGCCCTGGAACAAGCCTGGGTGCTATTGGGGCCTTGCCCCTTGGGGGAATGGGCAGACCTACCACCTAGAGTCCTCTACACCGATGCCAATTCTGGCCTTGGGAGGAGGGGAGAGGGTGCAAGAGACCCTCCCGCCCCGGTGGATGGTGCTGAAACCCAGCAGCCAGAGCTGGGCCTGCTGCCCACACAACGCCTCGGCTCAGACTCCGGAAGGAAAACACAGAAGGGGTGTTCCCAAAGTGGGGGTCAGGGTAGCCGAGGGAAGTCTCAGAGGAAGTCGTGAATATTCAAATCGGCTGATCCCCGGCCTGCCGCGAAGGGCTGTGACGGGAGCCCAGGGAGTCCGCAAGGACTCAAAGTTGAGCACCAGGAGGGAGGCCGCGGGGGACACTCCCCAGACGCCGTCGCGGGATTCCCCCAAAATGGCTCCAAGACGCCACTGCCTTGGCCAGCCGCGAGGACTCCATCCCCCACCCCCGCCCCCACGAGGCGTAAACTTAAAAGCTCAGAACCAGGCAACTGTCGGCCGGGGGTGGGGGGCAGGCCGGCGCTGGGACCGGTGCGTAACAGCAGGAGTGGAAACCCGGAGGGTCCCGGGAGGCAATCGAGAGTCCAGAGCAGGACACGCGGGACCGCGGAGGCCCGGCTGGGCCCTGGTGGCGCACCCCCTCCCCCAGCCGCAGCGGCCCCGGTCCGGCCGAGGAGCCCCCGGCGCGGGGCTCCCGTGGTCTCACCGCGCACACACGCACCACACTCAGCACCCGGTCGGGGCAGCCCCGCCGCAGGCGGCCCCGGAGAAGCGCTCGGGCACGTCCCTGTCCCCTCGCCCTTCAGCGCCCCCGCCCCGCCCCGGCCCGCGAGCCGCGGCACGGAAGACGCTCCACTCACCTGAGTTTCTCCATGTCTGCGGCAGAGGCCTGCGAGAAACCAAACGAGAGGGTCAGCAGGCGGGAGGCGTGCGCTCCGTGGCCGCGCCGGGCGGAGCCGGGCACCGCGCGGGCACAGGCGGGCGCGGCGGCGGGGCACCCCCGCGTGGCTCGCTCGGTGGGGAGCCCGGCCCGCGCGCCCCCAGCCTCCCAGCCCCGGCCGCGGTCCCTGGGACTCAGTGGGTGCGCGGGGCCGCCGCCGAGTAACAGGTGAGCCCGTCCGGGCCGCCGCGCTCCCCGGCACCTAGTTACGCCCCCCGAGCGGGAGGAAGGGGCTGGCTCCGGTACGCGGGATGGCGCGGCCCGGGGCGATCCGAGCTCGCCCGAGGGAGGGGGACCCGGCTGGGTCCCGTTAACTCTCCCGCGGCCGAGGCACCCGCTGCTCTCCCCCGCCCCCGCCCCGCCCGTTAACCCTTCCAGCCCCGGGCTCCCTCCCGGAGGAAGCCGAGTCCCGGAATCTCAGAATCTCCAAGTGAGAGAATGTTCGGATCCGGGAATTGGGGGCCATACGATTGCAGAACCCGACACACAATCCGAGGGTGATGGCATTCGGGACCTCAGACTCCTCAATCGGGGACCCTGCTGCCCTCAGATTCTGGGGTGCTGGGCCTGGCCCGCCCCTCCCGGGCCCGAGGGATTAACCCCCGCCCGCCCGGCTCGCCGGTGGGGCTCCCCGCCGGGCTTGCGCAGACCCGCCCGCGCGCGGCTTGGAGACCCTCCCCGCCCAGCCCCGCTCAGCGGGACAGCCCCTCTGCGCGCCCGGCGGGGGGACCCACCGTTGCCGTTAATCCTGCGGGCGCCAGCGACCGACGGGGACCGAGAGCGGCCCGGGCGGCATCGCACTTCCTGCGTGGAGCGGGGGGCGCGGGGCGGGCTCTCCATCACTCTGGAGAGGCCGCTCCCGGGGGCTTTCCCTCGTCTTTCCGTGCCATGATTGGCATTAAAGGGGGACGGGGTGCTGAGCCCAGAGACTACGCGACACACCTGGGAAGACTGATGACTGCCCATCCCGGCCCCTCGTGCGGGGCGCCGTGGCCGCGTCCGCCGCCGGGAGCGCGCTCCGCTCGGGTCCGGGCCCCACGCCGCCTCCCCCACCGCCCCGCCGGGCGAGGGCGCAGCCCCGCGGTCAGCGCCGGGCTGGGAGGCCCACGCCACCAACTCCCCGGTTGCCCGGACAGGCCTTCCCCAGACTCCCCTGGCCTCAGTTTCCTCACCTGCAAGCTGGGGGTGGGGGTAGGGGGAGGCGGAAGGAAGCGCTCTGCTGCCCTTTCAGCACCGCGGACTGAGAAGGGGCCGGGGTGGGGGAAGGAATTTCAGAAGAAAAGATCCCCAAGGGGCCCAGACTGGCGCCAGACACAATCCCGGACACTCTGAAAGTTGTCTGAGACCGCGAGCCTGGACCCCTCTGTGCGCCTTCCTCCCCCCAAGACAAAGGGTTGCTGTTCAGCCAAAACCTCCCCCAAGCCCCCTATGGACCCCAGGCCCACCTTTCCCACGTCCCCATCACGGTGCTCAGCACACTAGATCCCAGCATACAGCAGGCGCTCAATAAACACGGGCAGTGCATGCCTGGATCCTACAGCACCGTGGCGTATCTTTTCCTGCCTCTTCCCTTCAGGCTGCGAGTTCCCGGCAGGAGCCCTGTCCCTTCTCCAGGGCCCCCCCAGCGCCCAGCAGGCCTGGCCTCCCCCGGCCAGCACGCAGGGTGGGAGGAGCCGTCAGTTCCGAGGGTCAGCCCCAAACAGGTTCAGACCCGGCCCAAAAGTACAAGTGCTGGTTCCCACGGAGGGATCCTCGCTCATTCATTCGTTCTGGGCTAAGCTCTTGGGCTGGAGCAGGCGCAGCCAAGGAGGTGAGCCCAGCCTCCAGGGGCTAATGGCTGAGAAATGAAACCCCATTCCAGTCCTGGGTGTCCACCCTCAGCAGAATGGCAAAAATAATAATGACACCTCCACCCACCACCCCTTGCGCGTCATAGCACTGTCCGCTGGCTGCGCAGGGCAGCGCCAGCAGGGCAGCCGGCAGTCCCATTCTGCTCAGGAGGAAAGCAAAGCTCTGGGAGAGGAGCCCAGCTGGGCCTGGACCCCAGTCCTAAGGCCTTGCGCACCCAACGGCCAGGGACATCCCTCATGTCTCCAGTTACCTCAATCACTCACAGTGAATGACTTGCCAGGGAGTTTGTCTAAAATTAATAAGAATGTATTAAAATTTAATTTTAAAAATCTAGCATTAATTATTTATATTGAATGTTTCGGCTCTTCTAAAAGGCCTGTCTGGGAATTTCTCCCCCAAGAAGGGACTCTAAGAGAGGCTGCTAAGTTGCCCTGGTGGCAGAGGGGAAAGGGTAGGAAGGGTAGGTTACAGGGAAGGGAAGGGGGTCCCCGCCCTGATACCCGGACAGCCCCTCCCTTCACTTTGTTATTTCAGAAGCCTGGTTCTGATCCTACCAAGACTCTCAAATTCTCCCCAGACCCCTGCCGGCACATTAAAGGCCACCTCCTCCAGGCAGCCCTCCAGGGAGACCCAGCAGAGTTGTTGGGTTAAGGCCCCAGGGCCACATGTGCACTCACAGGCAGGGCCTGTCTTTCCTAGATGTGTCCTTGGGCCAGTCCAGCATGCCACCCAGGTGGGTGGGCAGCACACACAAAGCTCTGGAGGTGTGCTGGTGAGCAGACAGGGCTGTGAGTGTGGTCAGGGAGCAGGCAGAGCTGTGAGGCTGGCCCTCTGGGGTGCGCTGTGCCTTGGGCAACGGGCTTGGTGTTGGGGCCAAAGCCCTACGTTCAAGTCTTCACGCTGCCATTCATAAACACAAGATTTGGGGATGGTCCCAAAATGCGCTTTTTATGGATGAGGAAACCAAGGCCAGAGCACAGAATGGCTTGCTCAAAGTGCCCTAAGGCTAGCTGAGGGGTACCTCGTGGGCTGGAAGAGGAGCCTGGGGGCACTGGCTGGGTCTCAGGCCAGAGGTGGTGCCCCGCTATAGGAAGAGGGCAGGGGCAGGTGGGGACCATGAGAATGAGGGGCCCGTGGGACGTCCAGGGTGTCCCGCGTGAGATGATGGGCAGGAAAATACCCTCAGGGCCCCTCGGGTCCATCCAGGGACCCAGAGGCAGGTAGGTCCCTGTGCTGCCTGACGCAGGCGGAACACAGATGGACACTGGGTGTTCTGAGGGGCAGTCCCCCCTGGGCTCTGGGCCTTGCCGTCCAGTCCTCCCCACTCTCACGGCCCAACACCTCTTCCTGCAAAACTTCATTACCGTCTGCCCCAGACTCCCCACTTGGCCTCTCCAGGTGGTCTAGCCCCTTGGGCTGGCCCAGCTTAGCAGTCACCTTTCCTTCCCAACAACATCACACGAGTCCTACTTATTGGCCCAACTGGCCTGTGCCACGCATCCCAGCCTCAGCCCAGCTGCTATCTCCCCCTCGGTGTCTTTGCCCATGCTGCTCCCCTCCCCAGACAATGCCTGCCCTGTCCCACACACTAAGCTCCACGGCCTCACTGCCACCTGCTTCCCTATTCCCTGTGGGACTCTAAGATTCAGGAGGGCCACCTGGGTCAGAAACAGGCCCACCCACCCTTTAGGACCCCTGTGCTGTTCCCAGCAGCCTTCAGCCCAGTTACGGAACTTAATCCCATTTAATCTTCACAGAGACTTTGCGAGGTGGGTACTATAACCCCCGTTTTACAGATGCAAAAACAAAGACTCCAAGAGGAAAACCCCTGCGGCTTGCATGCATAGTGGGATTTGGGGCCAGGGCTCCTGTCCATCCTCCCAGGACTACCTGGGTCCAGCAACTGACTTACACCGTAGGTGCTCCCTAGAAACAATAGATGGCAGCAACTGGGTGCCACCAGTCAGGTCTCAGGGAGGGGTTGCTAAATCCTGATTCGGCCCTGCCTAACTCTCTGGCCCCCACCTTTCACTTGGCACACACCTGTCACCCTGGCCCCCTTGTTGGTCCCAAGCTCACCTAGCTCACTCCTGCCTCAGGGCCTTTGCACAGCTTCCCGCCACCTGAAGGCTCTGCCCCAGATCCTTGCATGGCTGGGCCTTCCTTCTCTGACCACTCATCTGAAGTAGCCTCTCCCCCACCAAATGACTTCTTATCACACCCTATCTCTTTGGACTCACCCTCTTTGCCTGTCCCCAACCTGCCCCACTGCACTATAAACGACACCCTGACAGCCCCAGGACCTGGCACAGAGGCCTCCGATGGCACGGGGCAGGTGGTAACGGCTGAATGAATGCAGTTGCTCTTAATCCCCAGGCAGAGGCATCTTTACTCCACCCCAGGGAACAGCCTACCCACTCTCACAGCCCCCAGCGTTTGCACACCACCCTGCACCATGCCTCAAAGCCCGCCCCCACGCTGGAGGGCACCTGAGCCTGACTGGTACCCAGAGCCCTGCCCAGGGAACACCCCTCTGTGGATGTGGGACCATCCCACTCTGGCCCCCACGAGTGGGCATGGGAACTCTCTACTGGATTATCTGCCCATCCTGCCCGCAAACTCAGCGGTTCCCAAAACTGTTGAAAAAAGGAAGCGAGTCCAGGTCTGGTGGGAAGGGGGGCTGCTGGGTGCTGAGGGTCATACCTAAGACATAGAGGTCCTGGGTTCTGCTCCCAGCTCAGACTCCAAATGGTCCAGTAGTACTGGGCCAGTCCTGCTCTCCCTCAGGGCTGGGGGCTAGATTACCTGACCCTAAGCCCAGTTTGCCCCTTATTCTGCTCCTTCACCCCCAACTCAAGGGAAAGAAACAAGCCAAAGAATATGGAGGAGAGATGAGGGCGGGGGTGAGGGACAAATCGCAGATGTGGCCAAGTCAGGGGTCACCCACCTCCCACTGACAGCTGCCTCCTATGCAGCTCTGTGAGCTCAGGCAAGGCTCTTAACCGCTCTGAGCTCAATTCCTCATCTAGGGAGGAGAGAAAATCTTCAAAGTGAGTGACAAGGTAGCTATGTGTGTAAGGGACTGTCTCAGGAACAGAGCTTCTAAAGGGCTGTGGTCACTCCAGAAAGCCAGCCTTTTAATTTAATCTCCCGGGGTGGACACCTTTCTAAGATATTTACACCACTCCTGGCCTTCTTGCATTCATTCAACAAACATTTACTGTGTGCTCTCTTCTAGAGGGCTCAGCAGTGAACAAACTAAAGGAAACTCTCTGCTGTCACAGTGCTGTCTCGAGAAGGAGACAGATCACATGAGACATCAGTGAAGTGTCCCTCTGCCCCAGTGTTTGCTGGGATACTCTGCTGAGAAGGAGGGGAGGGCTGGGGCCAGGCTGGGGTTGCCAATGTCGACAGGGAAGTGAAGATGAAATGTGAGCAGACTGGGGAGCTGGTGGGAGGAGCGGGCCCTGGGGCTGAGATGTCTGGTGAATGTGGGGAGTACCCAGTCACCAGCGGGGAGCAGGGGCCAGTTGGGGGGGCCTCATGGGCCATTGTCAGAACTTTGGCCTCTATCTTGAGTGGATCAGAAGGCCCCACAGGCTGAATAGAGGAGTATCCATCGTGCTGCTGACTGGAAGACGCACCGAGGGCTGCCTGCAGGGCCTCCCTGAAAAGTCCAACTGGAGGCATCTGCACAAATCCAGGTGAGCGGGGTCCAGGGTGGAGGTAGGAGAGGCTCAGATGCTCTGACGGACTAGAGGTGGCGCAGAAGAAAGAATTGCCAAAGATGACACCCAGTGTTTTGGCCCGAGCAGCTGGGAGGGGGTGGGGAGATCAGAGCTCATGTGCAGAGGTGTCTGTTAAATGTCCAGTGGGGACATCAACAGGGGCAGGGTACATGTGAGTTCAGAGGAGGGCTCAGGAGGTGTGAATCTGGGAGTGGTCAGCATAGAGACAGCACTTAAAGCCACAACACTGGATGAGATGCCAAGGCAGTGAGTGATGAGGGGAGGACAAGGGGCTCTGCCAAGGTTGGGGTTCAGGGAGGGGCAGACTGAAAAGGAGCAGGCCTGGAGGTAGCAGCAGAGCGGGTGTTTCCAAGAGCAGCGAGGGACTGGCAGTGTCACATACTGTGTCATGCATGGGTGAGAAGCTGTGCTCGTGTCCCTCACATCACCCATAAGGTTAGCCCGTGCTAGGCACACAGTGGGTCATCCACCGATACTGTAGTGGCAATACCAGGGTGAGTCGCCAGGCTCTCCGTGTGTGACCAACGGGAGAGGGGTGAGCACTTGCCCAATGTCATTCAGTAAGTTCAGGACTGAACCCAGGCCCTGGGGCAAGAATGTCCTTCCCCTGGGGCTTCTAGTGGGCCTGGGTCCATGGGCTGAGGGGTGCCCCTGTGCCACTCCTGGCTTGAGCCCCGTGCTTGCCTGGTTCTGCGTGGCCCCTATAGGTTACAGCGGTGTGTGTCTGCAACTGGCCTAGGCTGGCGACTGCAAACGGCCTCCTGAGCTAAATCTGGCCCACCAGCGTGTTGTATTTGGCCTGCAAGAGCTTTTTAAAATTTTTAAACATTTGAGCCAACATTTAAAAATTGGGAGAGTTTACATTTTAAAATTTGTATTTTTGGCTTCTACTGAAATTTTTGGGAGATCTGGCAACTCCTGCCCACATTCCCACGTGGAAACAGTTGGGGAGCGCGGAAGAAGCTACCCCTCCAGAGGCGAGAGAGGCACCGGCCAATACCTAAGCTTGTCCTACAGATGGGGAAACTGATGCCCGGAGGGTGGGGTGACTTGTTGAGGTCACTCAGGGGGAAAGCCCCTCGGACAGGACCTAATGGCCGTTCTGAGAACTGCCAGGCCTGGCATTGTGGGTCCTGTCACAAGCCCCACCCAGGCTGTTTCAGAGCGCCCAGTTTGCCTGTCTTTCCAAGACCCTGGCCCTGCCCTCCTGCTTTCCTCTGACCCTTTTGTTCTCAGGAAACGGCTGGCTTGAGTCATTCACACTATAGTATGATTGAGCCTTGGTTCCAGGTCCGTGGACAGTGACAGCGGGAGGTCCCAGAGACCTTCTGCGGAGGCTTCTTGACGGCTGGACAATGAAGGGGAGGACCAGAGTCACCCATGGCCACTCAGCCAGATGAGGCTGAAACAGGACAGGAATCCAGAGCCCGTCTGTGGTTTGCGGCTTTCTCCCTGAAGTGGTTAACGGTGACACTCCAGGCACTGCCCTCAACAGAGGGCGCACAGCTGGACGGCCAGACACAGGGGTTTGCGCTGCTTCCCCAAAGCTTCCCCTCCACCCTGGGAACTGTTCTGGGGACACAGGCTTGTCAGGCCAGGAGGGGCCATCCTCTCCCAGTGACTGAATTCCCAGGATCTCTGAGCCCCACCCCCACACAGGAGGACCCAGAGCTGGACGTGGCTTGCTCAGCTGTGGGAGCCTCCCGGTCCATAAAACGGGCCTGATGCCAGTCTCTCTCTCACTGGCTTGTTTTGAGTATTTGCTGTGAGGCTGGAGCTGAGGCGGCCCAGAGGAGGTGCCCTCCATGTGACATGGTCCTGGGCGTGGAGCTGGGGTAGGGGCTAATGCCACCTCCTGTTTCAAGGAGCCACTGCCAGCTCCTTGGAAAGGACACTCCCAGCAGGGCCCCAGCACAGAGCCTCACACGCCCTGCACCCACTGTTGGACCCGACGGTCCCCAAGGTCCTATGCTGCCTGGCAGCCCTGAGAGACATGTTGAAGGAGTCTTGAGACAGAATCCTCCAGAGGCCTGGGCATCATGGGGCTCCCCCGGGGCCCAGCAGTCCCCAGAGTGAGGTCTGTGTGCTGTGCAGAGCCCAGAGCGGCAGAGGCAGGGGTCTCAGATCGCCAGGCCCTCGTGGAGGAGGCTGGGGACACAATGTTTATTGGGTTCCCGCCACTGCTTTCCCTGCGACAAGGCAAAGGAAAAATCATGCCCCTTATACTGCCTTTTCATGGCTTGGGAAGTCGAGGCCCAGAGGGGGTGGGTGACCTGCCCAAGATCACACAGCAGGCGACAAACAGGTCCTTGAGCTGAGTCCACCTCCAGCTGAGAACTCCTAGGGGTGCACTGAGGCTTGTGATCAAGAATTAGAACAAGGCTAGCAAACACTCAGCAAGTATCAGCTGTTGCTCCCACCCAGGATTTTCTTTTTAAAACAACCTACCCCATAGGGAAGCCATTCTGGAGGGTACCTGGTCAAGATCCCCCAAAATCTGGCCTTGCGGCCCCCACCTCAGTCTTGTGCTGAGAGAAGTTGGGATGGGGGGTATGGGGGCGGAAGCAACGTCCTCAACAGCCCATAGGACCCACCCTGGTCCCAGGGGACACAGACGTTTTGGGGGACAGAAGGTCAGCAGCAAGAGTGGGGTACTGCCATCCTGACACTCTGCAAAACTCCACCCCCCTCCCCAGCTAAGGTCTCATGCAGCCTTTCTTGCTGAGGCCAGAGGGTGTGTAGAGCGGGTGCAGAGATGCTGAGAGAGCCCTGCACTTACATCTGAAGAGCTCAGTCCAAGGCCAGGTCCCCATGACCTGAGGCAAGTGGCAGCCCCTCAGAGCCTCAGTCCCCAACCCCATGAAATGAGGGCAGCTATGAAGGACATGGACCCACCTGCCTGCTTGACAAGACTACGGCATCCTACCTCACGTGTCTGAGGTTCAAAAATTCAAAGGGATAATATGAAATCCCATGGGAAACCGCCAAAAGCTCTGCCAATGGGCGGTGACATTGTTATCATTAGTCACACACACTCAATACTGCTTACCTGCCCAAAGCCAGAATTTCACATTCAAGATTCATTCTTTTGGCACTTAGGTCTTTCCTGTCATACATAGTACAAAAGGGGTGAGATTTGGGAACTCAGAGGGGATCAGCCCGACTTGTGGGCAAATGGCACATGGAGAGGACAGGGAAGGGGCACGGCCGACCTCTGCTGGCTACCTGCTGGGGGATGACCTGGGCCAAGACTCACCCGGCTTGGAGGCTGCCAGGAGGCAGCGTGGCCTCCTCGCTCGCCGCTGCCCATGTGAGGCCCACTGCTCTCTACCGCCTGTCCGGGCCCCACTCTGCATGCAGCCTCCCCTGCCGCTTCTGAGGACAGCTGGGGGCTCAGGGCCAGGGTCTTCTCTGGGGCCGCAGCTCCTGTGAGGGACTCCTGGGCTAAGCCTGGACCTCGCTCACCAGGAGAGGGCTCTGGGCTGTGGCCTCTGGGCCCCCGGAAGGCTTCCAGGGTCCTGGGGTCCAGCACCCGCACAGTGACCTCATCCAGGAACCTAGAAAAAGGCAGCCTGGCCTCCTGTTGTCGGCCCAGGTGGGCCAGGGGGCCAGTGGCAGGCCTGCAGCCCATGCTTAGGGGCTCTGGGGTGGACGGCAGGCCAGGCGATGCCCATGTCACCTCGTGGCCAGCCCACGCTGCCCAGCTGGAGCGAGATGTCTGGCCCTCGGGGATCCGACCAGGGCTGGGGCTCGGTGTGCAGCTTGGTGGGTCCTCTCGGCATGCTCCCTTCCTGGGGGCTTCAGCCCTGGGCTCGATGAGGACGCCACGGCCACCCTGCCTGGGGCTGCCTGGGTCAGGTCCCCGGGCCTGGGGTCTGGTCCCCGAGAACATTCTCCTTAGTCGGTCCAAGGTGCAGCCTCTCCAAGTGCCTCACTGACCCATTTCTCTCCTCCCACAGCTCTGGGCTCCCTACGTCCTCTCGGAGCGTCAGGACACTCAGCCCTCACTGGCCAGAGTGATCAGCCAAATGCCCGCCTGCCCATCGATCCAGAGAGCATGGGGCAGGGAGGCCTCCCGCCCCCTAAATTGATTCTCACTAAATGGGAGCTGGGCTTCCGGGCTTAGAAAGTGCTGGAAAGGACAAGATCATGTCCTGGGCTCTGTGTCTGCCTAGGGAGGCAGCCTGCACTGAATTAGCACCTGCTGAGTACAGGGAGGGGCCCTGGGTTGGTTCTGGGTGCAGGGACAGGGAGAAGCAGGCCGTACAAAGATCCCGTGACAACCTCCACACCAGGGTGAGCAGAGGGCCTGAAGGAGGGAAATTAAACTACATCTGTCTGGAAAAACGCAAGGCTGTGGTGAAGACTGCCGGTTGCCCACTGTTCCCCCAGTTTTCCTTAGTAAAGAACCCTCATGTTATTCTAGCTAAAAAAAACTACATTTCCCAGGCTACTTTGCAGTCAGGAGTAGCCAATGAGCTGCAAATAGAAGTTGCTGGTTGTGACTTCTGGAGAAATCTGTAAGTCAAAGGGATCAGACAGCTTGCCTGTACCCTTTTGGCTCCCACTCCCCACCTTCCTGCTTCTTACCTGGAACATACAACTATATTGGACCATGAGGGAAACGTGTGGCAGAAGCCATATCTACAGAACGGAGGAGCAGAAAGACAAAAAAAGCTGGGTCCCTGATGTCCATTGCGTCCGCCGCCAGCCCTGTACCACAGCCTCTGCAACTTGAGAGAAATACCCTCGACTTATTTATGCCATGATTATGGCCAACCTCTGTTGCTAGCAGCTCTGTGCAATTCCTCGGTGGTACCCAGGGAGTGAGGTGCAGAATGAGTTGATAACGCTATGAAGCAGGAGCCTTTGGCACATGGGGGTCCACGATGTAGTTAGCTGGGAGGGCTGGTGGGGAGATTAACCCAGAGAAGGGCCAGAGCCAGGCCCCGGCACTTCCTCCTTTGTGGAAAGGTAGACGGGCCTACCCCTGGCATCTCAGGGAGCCAGGGGTCCAGGCAGGACACTTGTCCGAGGTTGCATGAGCCAAAGGAAGACCCTCGGCTGGCCAGCTGGCGGCCGCCGCCATCCCCAGTACTGGCCTGTGGTGCTGCCTGAGCACGGCCCCAGCCCCCCTTGGGGCTGCCCGCTCATGGCTGCACCCTGGCGCCCCCGCCCACCTGGCAGTACCTGGACACCTCCTTTCCTGGGCGCAGCTGTACACCTCTCTGGATGACCCACAGCATCACTGACTGAATGTCTGACGAACTCCACAAGCTCAGCTGCCTGAAATAGGGATGAGAGCTGACCGGACCCCTCCTTCTTACTCTTCCCTGACCCCACCCTTAACTACCAGGCCCTGGCGACTTAGCTTCTCAGAGACCTGACCACCTCCCTCCCACCATCATCTTGCTGGTCCCAGGTGCCACCATGTCTCACCTGGACACCTGCAATCACCCCTCTGGGGGGCTTCTGACCCTATGCTGGTTCAGCTCAGTTCATCCCACAAACATGCCAATGTGAACTTCTAAAATCACAGACGACCAGACAACGTCATACTTCTCTACGCCCTGCAAGGTCCTGATGACCCAGTGTCTTCTGTCCTTGCTGCTGTGTACCGTCTCCCCGCTCCCACCTGAAATGCCCATCAAGTTACTGGCGGCTGCTAAGCTCTACCTGGTCTCAGGGCCTTTGCACTTGGCGTTCCCTCTGCCGGGAGCACGTCTGACTCTGTCCCCTTGCCCTCCTCCTCCTCATCTAATTCTGCTCCAACTTCCGGGGCCCCAGATCTAGCCTGTCCCCTTGCATTGCCTGCGTTAGATCAGGTGCCCTTGCGACAACTTCTTATGACCCCTGCTCTTCTCATACCACGGCCCCCCCCCCCCGTAACTGACATGCCTGTAATCATTTGTCTATTATCTGTGTCCCCTCAAATGTAAGCTCCACTTTATCCCAGCTCTCCACATAGGGCCAGGCACAGAGTAGGTGCTCAGGAAGCAATTCTTGAATGAATGTGGAAGTGAACACATCACAGGCCCAGGCTGTCAGTTCACAAGCTTCCCCAGACCGGGCTGGGCCTCCTCTGGGCTGGGCACAGAGAGGGATACATGGGGATGGGTCTCAGGCTCTTGGGAAGGCCACAGTCCCCCCACCCCTGCAGCCCCCCGATAGCCACCCCGTTAGACCTGGACAGCCCCCTCTGCAGCAGCAACCATCCAGCCCCTGCTTCATCCCCATTGGGAACAGGAGGCCAGCAGATCAAGGTCAAATTCCCCTCTGACACCCCAGCAGGACCTTGGGCAAGTCACGTCCCCTCCTCATTGTCACACAGGGCCAGAGCAATACACAGGCCATGGGCAGCGGTGGGAAGTGGTGCAAGAGGACACATGCTGGGCGCCTTCAGCACGGAGCCTAGAACCCAGAACCTTAGGGCTGGTTAGCACAGCACTCTGATTTGTCCATTCCCCAGCATGTGTGGCCACAGGAGTGTTGTGGGGGCCTTGGCCAGCCAGTCCTCTGAGCATCTCCCAGAGTTGCCGGCTGCATCAGACAAGTTCCGGTTGTCATAACAACCCACTGGCTCTCAGCTGCCTGGGCCGAGGCTCTGGAGGATGCTGTTGGCTGCCGAGCTCGCAGCCTGGCCTGCTCACCTCTCACAGTCTGTGCCGCCTCTCCTGGCGCAGCAGCCCTGCCTCTTGACTCATCTGTTTCAGCCCCACTTCCTGAGCCCTACTGTGTGACCATTGGGCTCCAAGCTGGGCGGACACACACGCATCGCCCGAATTCTCACCCAGCCCTGTGAGGTGGGGCAGCCGTGAACTCTGTTTTATGCCAAAAGGAGCAGAGTCTCAGGGAGGTTAAGTGACTTGTCTGAGGTCACATGGCTCAGATGCTGCAGACCTGGGATGGGAATCCCAGAGGTCACGTACTCACACCATTTCCTCTCCAGGACGCTGCCAGCCCCTCCACCGTGCCTGCCCCTAACCCTGTTCCCCCAACACCATCCTCCGGCTCCCATGAGTGGAAAGCTGGCCTTAATGAGCTCCAAGAGAAGATGGAGAGAGCTGCCATTGCCTCTGGGGGCTGGAAACAGGAAGACCCAGCCACAGGGCATTGGAGGGACCATGTAGATGGGGACACTGGGCATAGCTAAGAACTCCAAGCACCACCTCCTTTAATTCTCCTAAACTTAACTCCTGAGCTAAGAATTGCTACCCGTTCCACAGAGGAGGACATGGGCTCTAATGGTAACTGGCAAACAGCCATGGCTTGCCTTATGCCAGGGACTGGCAAACACCGAAAGGAGGGCAGTCACCTTCCATAAGCCTCCCTCTTTCCTGCGCAGAAGTTTTTATTACCATCCCCTTTTTACAGACGAGGATGCTAAGAATCCTCACACTTGTTCTTTTACTCTGCCTCTTTGCTTCTGGATATTTCCATGGATATTTCCATGCTGGCCTGAGAACCCTGGAGGGTGGCCACAGGCCTTAGTCCCCAGCATCCATGCACATGCTCTGTGCGGTCCAGATTCCAGGAAGTCCCAACCCCAGACAAGGAAGTCTCTACAGGACTCCCCGCTGGTTGCCTGTCACCATTCCCTGAGCATGTCTTCCAGCAACATGTAACTGGAGAGGCCCAATGGCCCCCTCTCCCTAGCCCTGCGCCTCCCTGCTATGTGATCGTGGAACCCAAGGGACTGGGGGTTAAGTGAGCAAGACACCAGCATCTGGGGAATAAAGATGTCCCACTCATCCAACCACCCATCCATCCCTATGACCATTCATCCGTTAGCATGTACCCATTCATGCATCAAAGCTCCTTCCATGCCTGTACCTGCCGTGCACTGGCATGGACCCACCCACTGACATCCTGTCATTCCTGCATCCTGCCAGCCAGCCATTCATCCGTGTGTCCTTCTCTGATACTTATAGCTGCATCCATGCGTCCATTCATGGAGCATCCACCCACCAACACGTGTTCACGCATGCACTGATCCCCCTGCCATGCCTGTATCCACGCATCCATTAATACACATGCATGCAGCTATCTAGTCATTCTCCCTGTATCCACGCATCCACCCATCCATTCCTGTATCCATCGTCCTATTGACAGCATCCTCATTCGTCCCCTCAGCACCACGCATTGAGTACATCTATTTACCACCCATCATTTTCTCATGTCTGTATCCATCCATCCTCTGACATACACTCCTGTATCCATCAGCCCTTTATCCATCCATCAGTTGACCTCTGTTTTAGATCCTCCCATCCATTCATCTTCCCATCTTGCCATACGCATCAGAAATCCATCTTCCCACCTGTATATCCATCATTGATATCTTGTTCTAGTCATCCAGTCCTATATCCTTATCCATTCCTCCAGCCAGCCTCCCATCCAGCCCTATCTATCTTGCCACGTATATCCATCAATCTCGCCTCCCATCCAAAGCTATTCATCTAGCTTTCTATTTATCCATCCACTGATCTGTCCTGCTACATGCTTTCCATCATTGTCTGTCCATCCACTATCTCCTTCAGTCGACCCCACATTGCTTCTCCACCTGTGTGCCCAATAATCCCTGCACACACCACCCACAGCATGACAGCACACCCTGTGTCCCTCTTCCCCAGGCAGGGCCCATCTCCATCCCAACTTGGTTCAGGTCCTGCTAATAGAACAAATGACTGCAGGTCCCTGGTCTCGTACAGAGCTGGGTGCTAGCTGATCCCCAACCTGGAAAGCCCTCAGGGGCTGCTGTACTGGCCTCTGGACTCATGGACTGTTGGGTCTGTGGCCACTGCTGGGTCCCTGTCCACACTGGGGGCAGGAAAAGCCAAGGACACTCGCCATATTGGTCAAGGGCCATGTCTCCTGACAGAGCTCTTAAAGAGCGAGGTCTACGTCTGATTCACCTAAGTGGTCCCCGTGGGGTGCATGGAGAGAATATGCCAGGTGAATGTGGAATTTATTCACTTATTCATTTATTCCTATAATATTGAACATATAGACACAGCGCTAGTCAGCTTCTCCCACCACAGTCTACCATCTGTTCTGCTCTTGGACAGCGGAAGTCACTCCTCTGACTGTCAGAGGTGTTGAACTCCAGACACTGAGCCCAGAGAGGGACAGGGCCTTGCTCAAGGTCACACAGGGAATTAGTGGCAGAGGGGGAACTGGAATCCAAGACTCCAGACTCCCGCCCAGGCCTCTACATCAGGCTAGTGACAAGCTCTGGGGCAGGAGCAGGAACCAGGAGGGGATTTTGGGGGGCAATTTTACATCAGCACCAGGAGCCTTGGGCTCACTCCTGGTTTTGTCCAGAGGGATCTTTACCTGCTTTGAGGGGAGGAGCCATCTCTCTCTGCCCCAAGGCCATGCCCTTGGATCTCCATACTCCAACAGGACTGAGCCTCTTCTGATCCCTGCGCTCTCCCCTGCACCCCCAAGCCTTAACCTGTCCTGCACTTGGAGCACTCCTCTACCCTCACCTATTCAGCTCCTACTCAACTCTTGGGCCTCAGGAGCCTCCTGGGATTTGAGAAATTATATGTGCACTGTCTACAAACAAGCCATAGATTCATGGACTACTCTCATTCCCATTTATTCATTCATTCATTCTTCAACATCATTAAGAGCCTACAGGAATAGAGGAACTCCTTCCAAGTGGTGCTATGGAGATGATGTGTGGATATGCTTATACTAGGCCTGGCACATAGTAGGTGCTCAATAAATGGCAGCTATTGTGGGCCTGTGCCCAAAAGTCTTTGAGAGTAAATGGGATCATCTTCCAGACTGCTCTGACTCACTTTCCCTCCCTGACCTGGAAATGTCCCACTCTCTACACCAGCCTGTGGCTGAGGCTCCAGGCAGCCCTTGCCTTCCCCACTCAGAGTCTCAGGTGCGAACAGCTCCAGGTTCTGACAATAAGAGGAACACAGAGCGCAGGAATCTATAAATATGAGACAATAGCTTAGGGAGGGTCCTTACGCAGCCCAGCCACCCCTCGCCCCGCACCCGCGTGCTGAGCAGCCGGGAAGAAGCCTCATTTGCCATCCTGCTCTCTTTTCTGTGCCGCCTTGATTATAGTGAGAGTCGGGAAAATTAAGGGTTTTTGGGGATGCTGCCAGGGCCCGCACAGCCGCCTCCCCACCCTGCGCAGCACAAACACCAGGCAGAGCCACCCCTATCGGCCACTTGTCCCAGCCGGCAGTGCCACACATGGTCTGGCGGGGACCGCACACCACAGTTTACAGAGGGCCCTCTCACAGTCCTTGCTGGCCCTAGGAGTGGAAAGGGCCTCTGCTGTGGTTGGTGGGTGGGGAGACCGGGGCTCAGAAAAGGGCAAGGACCTGTCCATAGCCTCCAGAGATCTAGTGTATTGGGGCCTGGAAAAGACCCAAGCCCATGGAGACCGTGCCCAAGCCATGGCCCGAGGCCTTGACCCCTGATCTGCAGGTGGGCAGACCTTGGCCATCCAGGCCTCCACATTTGCAGATGCTCCTCTTTCGGCCAACCCCACTCACTCTGGGGTGCCCACTCTGCTCCTATTCTGCTGGCTCAGGAGACTCCAGGATGTCACCCTCACTGTTCCTGTCCCAAAGGAACCACACTGAGGATGGGGTGGGGCCCAGACACGGAAGGAAATACCTCAAAACCAGGCAGGAAGCGGAAATGCTAGGGCAGAAATTCCCATCCAATACGCTGGGGTTCAGGGAGGGTGAGCCCTAGGCTCCCTGAGCCTCAGTTTCCTCTCTTGTAACTGAGGAGATTGACAGCACCTGCCTTGCAGGTACTGAATGAGGGAGGGTGTCTGGGGATGGGGCGCGCCTACGCGCTGCAAACGCCCAACGAACCAGCCCTTGGTCCAGCCTTTTTTTGGCTCCTCGGTCTTTCTCGGTGGGTGGCATCACCCAGTTCTGGCCCTGCCCCCTGACACAGGGCAGGAGGCCAGCCTGCCCCCCACAGCGGTGGGTCCCAAATCCTCAGGCCTCACTCTGGCCCACCGGCCCCCTGGCCCACACTCCCTTCCGCTGCAGGGATGCGCGTGGTGGGGTAAGGACCCCGCCAATGGGACCCAGGCATCGGGACCCACCGCTCTAGGGGCAGGACCGCGCGGAGGCCGAGTCCCCGCCCCGCCCCGAGAGTGCCCGGCTCTCCGGAGTGCCGGGTGGCTCTTCCTGGCCAATGAAGCGTCCACCGCGGGGCCTTGGCGCACCGGCACGAGATGGGGAGCCGCGGGGAGGGAGGAGAGGATGGACAGTCGCCCCCTCTCCGGGTGGGGGGAGGGCAGGCGTCTCGGTGGCTGAGCAGAGACCGCCCCGCGGCGTGGGTGGCCCCGCCCCGCCTCCGCGGTGGTGCCCGCGCCGCGCCCTCCGGGCTCGCAGGTACTCACCGCCCGGCGGAGCCGGCCTGGCCGCCGGCCGCTGGTCCACATGGCCCCGGGAAGCCGCCGCCGCCGCCCCTGGCCCACGCCCTTCCTACCGAGGCCGAGCGCGCCCGGAGCCGGCGCGGCCGGGGCTCCCCCTCCCCGCCCGGCTTCCCGCAGGGAGCGCCCGCCCCCCGCCCCCAGCCCGGCTTCCCGCCAGCCCCGGCCCCGCGCAGCCGCGGCTGATTCAGCGGCTCCCCCCGCAGCGCCCAACCTGGGCGCACTCGGGGGGCGCGGGGCCGGAGCCGGGCGCGGGGGTGCCACGTGGGCGCAGGCGCCTGGAAGGAATGGCGGCGGGGCAGGGAATGAATGAACCATGTGAGTGTGAATGGCAGGGCGCATGAATGAATAGGTACAGTGCGTGCAGGTGGGAGGAACGAATGAATGAGGAACGAATGCACGAGGGGAAAGTTAAGTGAAAGAGTGAATGGCCCCTTAAAGCTGGAGGGCCTCAGTACTGACCTGTCCAACCCATTCAGCCATTCATTCATTTATTGAACACCTACTGTACGCCAGCCCTGCTCTAGGCCCTGGGGATATGGCAGCAATAGATCAAAGCCAAGTCCCTGCCGTCCCAGAGGTCACATAGTACCGAGATAGAAACTGCAGGCTGAAAGGCCTGACCCTAACCAGCTACCCCTCCCCCAGCTTCTGCTCTGCCCCACCTCCCGTGGTGGCTCCCTCCATCACAGCAGGTGGCTGGCCTGCCTTCCTTCTCTCCCTGACCCAGCGCACCTAGACCAGGGTGGCCAAGTGATGGGAGAGGATCTTCCTTCCTCCCAGGGAGGCCAAGAAAGGGGATGTAACCTCTGGAGGGTCAGTGTTGTTCCAGGAGCCTCCAGCTGGAGCAGCCCCTTCCTGTCCCCAGCAGAGCCCCTGAAGAAGGGAACAGGTGAACCTCACACTTTCCTCCCAGAGGCATCTGGTGGCCCAGGCCCAGCTGGAGCCTCCTCAAGAAGCAGCCTCTTTCCCCAGGGCATCAGAACTTCCTGGGGGCAGCTGGACCAGTCTGCCAGCCCTGCCAGCCCAGCAGTAGCCAGCTGGAAACCCAGGGAAAAGGACAAGGGGGCCAGAAAGGACCTTGTATGTTGAAAGAGAGGTCACAATGCACATGCACTGGACTTCCTCTCTCAGGACCTCGTGGCTCATAGTTCACACAGGTGTATATCACTTCCAAGTTCATGGCAGATTTAAACATGCTGCCAATGAATACTTTATCTATTTTTTTAATTATTGTGGTAAAATATACATAACATAAAATTTACCATTTTAACCATTTAAGTGTACAGTTCAGTGATATTAAATACGTTCGTTGTTGTGCAACCATCACCAGCATTCATCTTCTTTTTACGTTGTGTCTTTGCAGTTTCTACTCACTCAGTTAATTAGGGGAGTAGGTGGCTATATTCAAGCGCAGGACAGTGCTCAGAAAAGGCATTGATGGCAAGGGAGGCGAGAAAACCACTGAACAGGAGACAGGAAGTAGAGGCCTCCTGGAGCCCTTTAGTGGCAGGCGAAGTCCTCTTTCTCCTCCCCCATAGGCCCCGGGGACTTTATTGGGTAACAAATGGAAACGGAGCGCAGGGAGGTTTCCTGGGGCAGAGAGAACATCGATGACCCCCGTCTGCCTGCCTCTGGATGTACAGGGCTCCCTATAGCTAGGACAAAATGAGAGACGGCTGTCCACACCCCTCCCACAGGGCTGCTTCATGTTCACTGTGGGACTGCTCTCTGCTTGGGACCTCAGTGTCCCCACCATGAGTAGGGGCAGACACTGACCACCACTCCTGCCCGCTCGGGGTCTGACGCCTGTCAGGCCCTGTGGCAGGCTGGATGCAGCACATGAGAGGTAGTAGGAGTCCAGCAGGGCCAGCCTGCCAAGCCCCCACCTGCTAGCCCTCATGTGCCTGCCTTCCCCAGCCCCCAAGGGGACAACAGTAATGGTGGGCTGTGGATGGCGCGTACACGTGGGGCTCTGCCCACACTTCCTACCCAGACACTGGTCCTGCTCCTCAGATGGTGCCAGAATGTTTGCCATCCACCCTGGCTCTGCGGCTGCCAATGCTGCAGATGGCTGGGGAGGCGGAGGAGGGGCTGGGCGGGTGGGGGCAGCCCAGCCTCAGCTCAGGCAGCTTGTACACATGAGCTCGGGCCTGCCTGGGAAGGCCCCGGAGAGGCTCTCCCCCATGCTGCACCAACTGGTCCCCACCCTGCACCCCACCCTGCAGGCTCCCTCTTCCTCCCTCCCCCCAGCTCACTGATGTTGGGAAGAAGGGAAGACAGCGGCTCTGGCTGTGGGAGAGGTGGCAGCACCCCCCTTTGGCAGATGGGGAAACTGAGGCTCAGAGAGGCAAAGTCCCTTATCTAAGGCCACTTAGCAAATAGGGGCTAAGCTGGGATTTGAATACCCTGGTCAACCTGGTCAGGCAGTCACCTCCTTTCAACTGGCCTCCCACAGGACCCGCCTCCAGGCCTCTCTGAGGAGAAGGTCCAGGTAGTGCAACCTGAAGATCCTTGCTAGGTGGGCTGGTCTGGAAAGGCCTCTGCACCAGCAGCATCCAGGCAGGCTTCCCGGAGGAGATGAGGTTTAAGCTGAGGGTGGGAAGAAGGAATAAAAGGGTCAGCGCTTGGACACCACGCCCTGGGGCTGTGTAGGTCCCTTGTCCCCAGGCCTCCTGACCTCATCTGGGCCTCTGTTGGCCACTTTGGCCATAGTCCCCACCCCCATCTCTCAACCCCATGCCCTGATTTTTTCTTCATGCCTCTCAGTACTCTTTCATGTTACCTGATTTATTTGTTTATGTGTGTACCTTGATCTCCCCAGCTTGAATGTGCAATCCGAGATCGGCAGCGGGTAGGGGACGAAATGAACAAATGAATGGATGAATGAGGGAGAGAGGCAGGATTAGAAAAGCCCAGCTTCTGGTGCTGGTGGCTGAGTGGACAAAGGAGGCCAGCAGGATGGAGGGCACTGAGAGTGAGGTTCCTGTAACCCCTACCCCAGGTGCAGGTGTCCAGCCCCTCCCTTCCTCTCGGGCCCCAGAGTTGCCAGTCCTGCTGGTAGATCCCAGCGTTCCCTTCCCCACTGCGTCCCTCGGGCTGGGATTGGAGAAGCTTCTTGGAATGTGAGCTCTGGAGATCCTGGGGCAGCTGAGAGCTCTGTTCCCTTCATGCCCCTCACCCTGAGATGCTCTTCCGTGGAGTGTCCACCTGGAAAACGACTCATCTGAGCTCCCAAAGCTGTCTCCTTTTGGAAGCCTTCCCAGATTGCCCCAGGTTGGCCACCCCACCAGGGCCGGTCTCCCCCACCCCCACCCTCACTGCTGAGGTCCCTCATAGCTTATAGCAGAATCCACACTTCACACAAAAGGAGATGTCTAGCACCTGCTTGCACACCTAAGGTGATGAGAGATTCCCTCCCTTCTTCCCAAGAAGTCTCCATGGTTGGATGGTCGCCCAGAAAGTTCCAAGCTGCAGTTTTGACCTTGGTGTCCCTGTAAGAACAGGCCTGAGTGCCCCGCCCCAGGCAGGACCATGTTTGGTATGTTTGGAGGTGCCAGCCCTGGCACCCTCCCATCTCCTCCTGGTCATCTGCCTAGCACTCGCTAGGAGGCAGAGTGAGGGGCTACTCCCTGGAAGGGTCTCACTCAAGAGAGGCGTCCACATGGACGCCTAAGGACATTTGTGCATGCTGTTCCTTAGCATGGAGCAGCCTTCCTTGCTCCCTTGGAATGCATTTCACGCATTCCAGAAGGCCTTCTAGTCTCCACCGAGGTGCTCCCTCCTGATTCCTAGTGCCTCTGTGTTTCTGTGTGCTTCCCTAAGCTTTGCCCTGACCTCACTGGGTGTCACCACCCAGGGCATTCCTTCTCAGCCTCCTTCTCTGAGCTCTGGAGGCTGACACACAGTGGGCCCTGCAGGGCCCTGGTTCCAGATGCCGCTCCCCCACCAAACCTGCAGGGGCCTGACACCCAGAGCTGAAGTAGCTGAAGTGAGGGACAGACATTAGCTGAATGAATGAATGACCATGGGAACACTAGAATGAATGAATGAATGAATGAATGAATGACCATGGGAACACTAGAGGACTGAACCCCAGTGTGATGAGGAGCTGACTGACAGGGCTGAAAGAAGTACCTAGAGAGCCTTGGCACTCAGGCCAGCTGCACTTGGGCAGGACTCCACGGGGTTGTAGGAGGGGCATCCTCCAGGGGCCTGGATATCAGGGCAAGGAGATGGAGCGCAGCCCTCGAAGAGGCCTCCGAGGTGGGAACAGGGCAAGAAGAAGAGCCTGAGGTCAGGGATGGCCTCAAGCCAGGCGGCCTGGAGCCTGAACGCCAACTCCTCATGTGCTCCCGTCACTGCCCTGAGTGCTATGGATTGATGGAAGACGTCAAGGCAGTGCTAAATTGATATGCTAGACCAAAAGAGTGGACACAGAGGCTGCCTGGAACTGTGGGTGCTCACACCCATCATTTTCAGCCCAGAGCTCCCACCTCTGTCCAGGGTGTGGCAGCTTTGAAACCTGCCTCTGTCTGTTCGGAGCCCTAGGCAGGGTCTCCAGTACCTTTCTCACTCTGTCCCTCTATTGCTCAAGAGCCTGCAATGGCTGCCTCCTGCCTGACACATCCCATCCAGCACTCAAGGCCTTCCATGGGCTTCTGAGTCTCTGATGTGACATACTCTTGACATGCTGAGGGTCTTCTGCTCCCTCATGTCCCTTCCAAGCTGCCCTCTGCCCTGTCCACCCCAGGCATGTCTACTAAGCGGCTTTTCCTCTTGTCCCTGCTTAGAACGGGAAACAACACTCCAATAAAACAGAGGCTCATGTGCCCCCGAGTCCCTGCATGGTGGTGGAGGCAGAGGGGAGGTCTGCATGGAGCCACCTCTGTCCAGACGGCCATTTCCTGGCCATCCAGACACACCTGATTTCACCATTTCATTCTTCAATGTCTGTAAAGTCTTTTTCCCTGCCAGATGGTGGCCTCTCGCGGGTATGTTCATGCGACTCCTCTCTGGCTCCTCCTACCCAGGCCAGTGCCAGTCAAGGCATGGGTGGCCTGTAAGTCCCCGAGACGTCCAAACGGCCACTGGTCAGGCCTCTGACAGGCATCGGCAGACCTGCTTCTGGCCCTGTCGGCCCACAATTGCTTCTGCAAGACTGTGTCTTCCCTGAGCTCTGTTTCCTCATCTGTAGCCTGGGAGCCTGGCCCCCGCCTGCTTTCTCATGTGACTGTTCAGAAAATGGTCACTGTGAGCCGACGGACAGAGCAGTGCACAAGGCAGGCCCCGTCCTGCCAGAGATTGCAGTCTCGGCCCTGGAAACCCCCAACACTGGGGCGCACCCCTCCGTGTCAGGCACCAAGCTCCAGAAAGGGAAGCCAGGGCGCTGCAGGCCTGAGCTGCGGAAATGTGAGCAGGCTGAAAACTGGGTGGCAGAGGCAGCCACCAATTTTCCCCACGCCACTGGGCAGGAAAATGATTTCCGCTGGTTCCTCTGTGTTCCAGCCAGTTCCAGTGCCTGCAAGAGATCTGGAGGCTGTCAGAACAGTAGCCACAAAGTCTCACAGTGGCAACAGAACAGCAAGCCTCAAAGTCACACAGTGGGCAGGGACCCCCGCTCCAGCTGAGACTGGAGCGAGAAAGGCAGGAGCAGCCAGGGCCCAGGCTGGAGTTCTTCCCAGGCCCTCAAGCTCTTTCTCTAGGCTCTGCGCTGGCAACCCCCAAACTGGGGCAGTGGGTTCACTCGGGCTGCACACGTCAAAAGCTAGGAGCCAGAAAAGAAAGGACACTGAGCCTCTGCCACGCGAGTTTTCAGTGCATGTTACCACTGATCGTTACAGCAGCCTAGGAGGAAGGGAGTCTTAGAGGGGGAAACGGAGGCACAGATGATTAGGTGAACGTGCTCAACAGAAGTAAAGAGGCTGGGATTTGAACCGAATGTCTGCAGCAATGTCCGACCTCTTTCCCCATAGCCACTGGCCTCACTTATCCACAAATAGGGACAGCCAATTGGGGTGTTCGGGAGGTGATGCGATAGAGATGGTCCCTGTGCAGGGGGGACCAGGACTGGGTGTTCACCTCGACTTGGTCGAGACTAAGGGATCCCACGACGTGAGGATGCCGGAGGGAGGAATGTGGTGCCACGGCCGAGGTCCATGAACCCAGCGTGCTCCTCTGGGGCCACTGGGACCAGTGACGGGTAGGCTGGGATATGGGTAGAGTGACTACCCAATCTGCCCAGGACTGAGGGGGTTCCTGGGACATGGGACTTTCGGCTTTAAAATAGGACAATCCCGGGTAAACCAGGCTTGGTTACCCTAGACAGGAGAAAGAACATTTGATGATTCAAAGCAAAAAGTTAGACTAATCGGTGGTGAGGGCTCCAAGGCTAGAGGGAATAAGTTGGAGGAGTTCACCTGTGGAAGCATTTCTGGCTGGGAGGGAAGTCAGATTGTTGTTTTCTAAGATGGCCTGTTCCAAGGCCCTGCCAGGACCCCAGTACACTCCTGAACGGCTTGGGGGGGGGGGCGTTTACCGGTGGAACCGCCCCTCCACGACCCAGTCCTAGATCCTGCTCTTCCTCAGGCCTCTTCCAGACCTGGGACAGCCTTGGATATCTACCCGCTGGGTCCCCTCATTGCCCGCTTCTCCGGACAAACACCCTGGCGGGCAGACAGAGTGCGGGCGCAGGTATGCGGATCTCAGCTTTGCCTCATTCTTACTTGGAGCGGCCATTTGTGGCTCTGCAGAGGCTTAGTTTCCACACCTGGAAGACGGCATAATAGCCCCTTCTCTGCAAGATGCTGTGAAGATTGGGAACAAGGTCTGTGGAGGCCCTGGCACAGTCCCTGGCATGCTGGGACGCTCCATGTGGTTACGGCTCCTCCCAGGCACTCGGTCCGGGAAGCGAGGAGCTGGGAAACAAACAGAGCAAATGTGAATTCTTGTCCTCGATGAGCAGGAGGGCAGGGGCTGGAGAGGGACTGCCAGACTCTGGTGAGCCCGCCATGGCCCTGTACTCGGTCCGCCCGGAGGGTTAATCTTGAGATTGCTCTCCTGGGCAGCTTGCGGTGGCTTCCACCCAAGCTGCCCCCTCCCTCCCTAACAGAACCTTGCGATGGGGTCAGGATACACACCCATCTGAAGGACTACATTTCCCAGCCACCTTTGAGGCCAAAGAAGTTGTTAAAAGGAAATTTTTCTTCTTTTCTTTTTACAGCTTTATTGAGCCATAATTGACTTGCATTAACTGGCCACAAAAGTATACAATTTGATAAGTGTCGACTTATATTTGTACACTCATGAAGCTATCACCACAATCAAGATAGAAAATATTTCTGCCAACTGCAAATGTTTCCGGGTTCTTCCTTGCAAGGTATTTTTCAGTTTGCAAGTGTTTGTGGGCAAACGCTGATCTGCTTTTTACCATGGTAAGTTAGTTTGTATTCGCTCTTTGTTTCTTGCTTTTTTCCGCTTGGAATAATGATCCTGAAGTTCACCCATGTTGTATGTTTGCTTCTTCCACTCAGAATAATGGTTTTGAGGTTCACCCGTGCTGTGTGTATGGATAGTTCATTCCTTTTTATTGTTGAGTCATATTCCACTGTGTGAATGTGCTATAATTCATCCCATCAGTAAAGTATGAGAGCTCCAGTTGTTCCCCGTCTTTGCCAACACTTGTTCCCATGAGTCTTTTTAATTTTAGTCGTTCAAGATAGGTATGTAGTGATATCTCATTATGGTTTTGATTCTCATTATCCTAATGACTGGTGATAAGAATGTGTTTTAGTGAAGTGTCTGTTCAGTCTTTGGCCTGTTTCTTAGTTGGATTGTGTTATTATTCGGTTGTGTTCTCTACATATCCTGAATACGAGTTTTTTTGTCAGACACCTGCTCTACAGATATTCTTTCCCAGTCTTTGCTTGACTTTTAACTTTCTTAAAGGTGATTTTGGAAGAGAGAAGTTTTAATAAAGGCCACTTTATCAATTTTTTCTTTTATAGTTTGTGTTTATTGTGTTTAAAAAATTTTCCTAACTTACTGTTTGTTGCTAGTATGTAGAAATATCATTGACCTCACATTTGGCAGTCTTGCTAATCTCACATATCAGTTCTGATAGCTTTTTGATAAATTCCTCAGATCTTTTTATTGTACATGGATGAACATTACATCTGCATGTAAGGACAATTATACTTCTTGCTTTAATCGATATGACTTTTCTTTTGTTTTCTTGCCTTGTTGCACTATCTAGGACCTCTGTTACAATGTTGAATAGAAGTGGGGAAGCTGGGCATCATTACCTTGTTCCCTGTCTTACTGGGCAAGCATTGAATTCTTCACTACTAAGTGTAACTTACTATTAAGCTGTTAAGGTTTTTTTTAGATGCCCTTTACCAAGTTGAGAAAGTTCCTTTCTGTTGGTAGTTTACTGAGTCTTTATTAGGAATGGAAGTTGAATTTTGTCAAGCAAATGCATCTGTTGAGATAGTCATGTTTTTTTTGTTTTTCCTTTCTTAGTCTGTTAACATGCTGTATCACACCGGTTGATTTTCAAATGTTAAACCAATCTCATATTGCTGGGATAACCCTCACTTTAACATGATGTCATTCTTTTTACATTTTGTTGGATTCAGTTTGCAGATATTTTGTTAAGAATTTTTGCGTCTATGTTCATGAGGAATGTTGGTCTATAAATTTCTTATCTTATAGTGTTGTTGTCTGGTTTTTGTATCAGAATAATGCTGGCCTCAAAATATGAGTTGAAAAGTTTTCCTTCTCTCCTATTTTTTGAAAGAGTTTCTTTAGAATGGGTATTATTTCTTCCTTATGTGTTTGGTAGACTTGGTCAGAAAAGCCACCTGGATCCAGAATTTTCCTTATGGAAGATTTTTTAACTACAAACATGACTTATTTAATAGATGTAGGTGTGGGGACAAAGACCCAAAACACAGTTTCCAGGCTCTCAGCCTCACATAGAAAGGTGCTGGCTTGGGTAGTAAATGGCCATCAACTGTGATCAGATGGCCAGCAGCTGTGGCTAGTTGGCCGTCAGCTGTAACCCGTAAGCCATTGGCCACTAATATAATGGCTGTGGCTACGCTAACAGGAAAAAAATGGGGGCTAGCAAGAAGATGGTGGCTGGCAAGCGCGGACTGCTGTTAGGCAGATTATGTAGATCCTGCTTCCTGTGTCTCCAGCCCAGCCGCCAGCGAGAATATATCGGTTTGACTCCCCTATCTATGGCTCCGTGGGTGTTCCTTTTTGGCCTCACCGTGTCCTGCGTTCTTATATGGGGAGCGGGACCAGGCCGCCTCACACGACAAATTGCGCAGCGAGCAGGGTCCCCCGCACAACAGTAGGCCTATTCAGATATCTGTTTATTCTTGAGAGAGCTTTAATATAATAGATTGTATCCTTTAAAAAATTTGTCCAATTTACTTAAGTTGTCAAATTTGTTGGTATAAAGTTGTTCAAAACATTCACTTATCCTTCTAATGTCTGTAGGATCCATAGTGACGTCCCTCTCTCATCCCTGATATTGGTAACATATATTCTCTCTTTTCTTTTCCTGATCAGTCTGGTTAGAGGCTTATCATTTTTATTGACTTAAGGAACCAGTTTTTGGTTTCACTGATTTTTCTATTGTTTTAATGTTTGCTATTTCCTTGATTTCTGCTCTTTACATTTTTCTCTTTTCTGCTTACTTTTGGGTTGTTCTTTTTTCTCTAATTTCTTACAGTGAAAGCTGAAGTCACTAATTTCAGACATTTCTTCTTTTATACTATAAGCACTTAAGTGCTATAACTTTTCCTCTAACCATTGCTTTATATGCTGTGTTTTTGTACTCAGCTTAAAATACTCTCTAATTCCCACTGTGATTTCTTCTTTGATCCATGGTTTATTTAGAAGTATGTTTAGTATCCAAATCTTTGGTGATTTTCTAGGCATTTCTCTGTTATTGATTTCTAATTTAATTCCATTGTGCTAGGAGAACATACTCTGTAGGATTTCAATCCTTGAAATTTTGTTGGGATTTGTTGATTGCCCAAATTATGTTTCTTTTGGTAAATGTTTTATGTACACTTAAGAAGAATGTGTATTCTCCTGTTGTTGAGTGGAGTGTTCTATAAATATCAAGGTTATTGATAGTGTTGTTCAGATCTTCTGTATCCACACTGATTTTCTGTCTGCTTCTATCAATATTTCAGAGTGGTGTGGAAATCTCCGATTATAACTGTGGATTTGTTTATTTCCCTTTGCAGTGCTATCAGTTTTTGCATCACGCACTTTGAAGCTTTGTAATTAAGTGCATACAAATTTAAGATTGTTATGAACTCCTGAGGAATGGACCTCTTAATCATTATAAACCTACTCTCTTTATTCCTGGTAATATTATTTTCTCTTAATCTACTTTGTATATTAGTATAGCTACTCCAGCTTTCTTTTGGTTAGTGCTAATATATGTATCTTTTTCTACATTTTTATTGTTAATCTATCTGTGCCTTTATACTTATGGTGGGTGTCGTGTAGACACTGTATAATTGGATCTTGCTTTTTCATCCTATCTGACAATCTCTGCTTTTCAATTGGTGACTTTAGACAATTTATATTTAGTATGATTATTATTATGGTTGGGTTTAAATCTATTACCTCAGTACTTATTTTCTATGTGACCCATTTCTAAGTTCCGTTTTTCTTCTTTTCCTGCCTTCTTTCTGGATTAATTGAGTAATATTTATTATTTTATTTTACCCTTTTGTATGTATGGCTTATCAGCTATACTTCTTTGGTTGTGCATGTATTGTTGTTGTTTAGTGGTTTAGAGTTTACAGTATACAGCTTTAACTTATCAGACTTCACCTTCGAATACTACTACATCATGAATAATATAAGAACCTTACCACAACATGCTTCCATTTGTCTCCATTCTAGACTTCAGGTTATTTTGTTGTACATTTTATTTCTACATGTGTTATAGGTTCCACAATGCATTGTTATTATTTTTTCACTTAAACAGTAAAGTATCTTGTAAAGACATTTTTTAAAAAAGAAACAAAGCCTTTTATATTTACCCACAAAATAGCCATTTCTGTTGCTCTTCATTCCTGCTCCAGATTCCTTCTGTTATTTTTTCCTTCTGCTGGTAGGACTCCCTTTAACATTTTGAGATGTTCTGCTAATGGTGAATTCCTTCTGATTTTGATGGTCTGAAAGATATTTCATCTTTGAAAGATATTGTCCCTGGTATTAAATTTTAGGTTGACTTTTTTCTTTCAATAAAGCTGTTGCTCCGTTTCCTTTTGGCTTGGATTATTTCCAAGAAGAAATCAGTCATTCTTATCTTTGTTTCTCTGTACATCATGCTTCTTTTTATCTGCTTTAATGGTTTCTCAGCAATTTGATTATGATATGGCCTACTGTAGTTTTCTCCCTGTTTCCCCACCGCTTGGGGTTCATTGAGATTCTTCGATCTATAAATTTATAGTTTTCATCAAATTTGGAAAAATATTGGTCATTATTGCTCCAAATAGTTTCTCTGTTCCCTCTCCTTTCCCCAGCCTTGGGATTGCAATTACATATGTGTCAGGCTACTTGATGTTTTCCCACAACTTGATGATCCTCTGTGCATTGTGTCCCCCAGTCTCTTTCTTCTATGTTCATTTTGGATGGTTTTTATTGCCATGCCCACAAGTTCATTAATCTTCCTTTTCAAAGTGTTTAATCTGTTGTTCAATCCCATTTAGTGAATTTTTTCATCGCACACATTGTAGTTTTTAAGTCTAGAAGTTCAATTTGGGTCTTTAAAAATATATTTTATTTGTCTGTTCTTTGTGCTCATCCTTTCCTCTGTCTTCTTGGACAGAAATCTGTTTTACCCTTCATTTTCTTCTTTCTATCATCTGGTCATCTCTGGATCTGCTTCTATTGATTTGTTTTTCTTCTTTTTATGGGTCACATTTCCCTCCTTTTCATTCCTGGTGATTTTTTATTGGATGCCAAGCATTGTGATTTCACTTTGTTAGGTGCTGGAGTTTTTCATATTCTTTTCCATATTTTGACTTTGTTCTGAGATGCAGTTACTTGGAGACAGATTGATCCTTTCAAGGCTGACTTTTAAGTGTCGTAGGCAGTTCTAGGTCAGCCTTTAGTGTAGGGCAAATTTGACACCATTATAGAGGCAACATCCTTCTGAGGACTCTACTCAATGAAGTCTTACCACTCTGGCTAGTGGAAAAACAAACTGTTCTCATCCCTGGATAAGCCCAAGGGATTGTTCCGCCTCTTCCTTTCTGGTTGCTCTTTGCTCAGTCTTGGCAGTTGCCTCACTCCTGATCACTACTTAACTAAAGACTAGAGGAGAGCTCTCTGCAGATCTCTGAAGTGCCTTCTCTCTGTGCAGCTATCTCTTCTCTGGTGTTCCACACCATAAATTATACGTGCCTTGGACTCTCTCTGAACTCTGTGTCACAACTCAGAAAGACTTGCTTTCTCTGTACATGATGGCTAATGAGCTGTATTTGGGTTTCCCTTCTCTGGAACATAACCTGGAAACTTCTCCAGGGGCAATTGTAGGGCTCACCTCATTTGTCTACGTTCTCTCATAGCTTAGTGTCCTGGGCTGCCTTTTATCCAGTGTCTGAAAAACCATAGTTTTGTGTGTGTGTGGGTGTGTGTGGGTGTGCATGCACAGTTTAATATGGGATGGTAAATCTCACCCCTATTACTCTGTTTTGCCTAGAAATGAAAATGTTTAGCACAACTTCTCAGAAGGGTAGAGACAGAAAGCTGGGCAAAGCCTCCCTTTGCATTCCCCCCTTCCTCTTTTTTGTCATCTGGAATAAAGACATGACGGCTGGAGCTCCAGGAGCTTTGTTAGGTCAGGAGGTGACTTACAGGATGGCAGCTACATGTTAAGGATGTAGGAAAAGAGAGATTGACAGAAAAAGGCCACACCAGGTCTGCATGGCCAACTTTTCAATGTCTTTTAAAAAAAGAATTTTTATTAAAAATATAGCTAACATACAATATTACATAAGTTTCAGGGATACACCATAGTTGTTCAATATTTATAGACCTAAAGAAGTGATCACCATAATAAGTCCAGCAACCAACTGACACCATACTATGCTATCACAATATTATTGACTATATTCTCCTGCTGTACATTACATCCCCATGGCTTATTTATTTTATACCTAGAAATTTGGACCTTTTTTACCTTCCCTGCCTTTCTAATTTTTGAATTACAGTTGACATTCAATATTATTTTATGTTCATTTCAGGTGTATAGCATAGTGGTTAGACATTTATATAATTTAAGATGTGATTCCCTGACTAGTCTCGTACCCACCTGGCACTATACATAGTTAGTACCATAACTATATTCCCTATGCTGTACTTTACATCCCCATGACTATTTTGTAACTACCAGTTTGTACTTTTTAATCCCTTCACCTTTTTTCACCCACACCCCCAACCCTCTCCCATCTGGCAACCATCAAAATGTTCTCTGTATCTCTGAGTTTATTTCTGATTTGTTTATTTTGTTCTTTAGTTTTCACATATAAGCACAATCACATTGCATCTGTCTTTCTCTGTCTGACATGATCCCTCCAGCACAATACTCTCCAGGTCCGCTCATGCTGCCACAGATGATAAGAACCCAGTCCCTTCCATGGCCAACCAATAATATTCCATTGTATGCATGTACCTCCTCTTTATCCATTCGTCCATCGATGGACACCCAGGCAGCCTCCACATCTTGGCCATTGTAAACAATGCTGCAATGAACATGTGAATGCACATGTGCCCTCCAATTAGTGTTTTGGGTTTCTTAGGATAAACATTCAGAAGTGGGATCACTGGGTCCTTCTTTGTCTCTTGTTACAGCCTTTGTTTTAAAGTTTATTTTTGTCTGGTGTCAGTATGGGTACACGAGGTTTTTCTTTCCATTTCCATTTTCATGAATTATCTTTTTCCATCTCTTTACGTCTATGTGTGTGTCTCTCAATCTGAAGTGAGTCTCTTGTAGGTAGCATTTGTAAGGGTTTTGTTTTCTTATCCATTCAGCCCTCCTATGTCTTTTGATTGGAGCATTTAATCCATTTACATTGAAAATAATTGTTGATAGATATGTAGCTATTGCAATTTTATTATTCATAATTTTGATTTTTTTTTTTCCAACTTAAAGAAGTCCCTCTAACATCCTTGTAATACTGGTTTGGTGGTGATGAACTCCTTTAGCTTTTTCTTGTCTGGGAAGCTCTTTATCCGTCCTTTGACTTTAAATGAGAGCCTTGCTGGGTAGAGTAGTCTTGGTTGTAGGTCCTTTCTTTTAATCACTTTGAACATTTCCTGCCAATCCCTTGGCCTGCAAAGTTTCTGTTGCAAAATCAGCTGACAATCTTATGGGGGCTCCCTTATAAGTTACTAGTTGCCTTGATCTTGTTGCTTTTAGGAGTCTCTCTTTGTCTTTAACCTTTGCATTTTGATTATATGTCTAGGTGTGGGCCTGTTTGGCTTCACCTTATTTGGGACTCTCTGCACTTCCTGGACTTATATGTCTGTTTCTTTCACCAGGTCAGGAAAGTTTTCAGTCATTATTTCTTCAAATAGATTCTCAATCCCTTGCTTTCTCTCTTTTCCTTCTGGTACCCCTGTGATGTGAATGTTATGATACTTGATGTTGTCCCAGAGGTCTCTTAAATTATCCTCATTTTTTGGATTCTTTTTTCTTTTCTCCCCCCCTTCTTCCGCCTCCCCACCACCCTCCGGTTCAAGCTGCTGTTTCTTAGTCTAGTTGTGTAGGACACAGCTCCCTGGCCCATGCTGGTATTTTGAGCCTTGTGCTCCCTCTGGTTGACGCAGTTGGTGGACGGTCGTTGGTCAGCCGCTCACAGAAGCGCTCGCCGGCTGCCAGCCACTCACACTGGCTGCCGGCCACTCACGCTGGCCACCGGCTGCTCATAGCAACACAGAGTAGCCCATAGCAGCACTCAGCAGCTCGCTGCAGCCCAGGCAGCTGGCAGCAGCTCATGCCGACCTCTGCAGCCCAGCTCCAGGGAGAGCTGCTGTTCACAATCTTAGCTGTAGAGGGCGCAGCTCACTGGCCCATGTGGGAATCGAACCTGCAGCCTTCAGCCTTAGGAGCATGGAGCTCCAACCACCTGAGTCACTGGGCCGGCCCGGATTCCTTTTTTTTTTTTGCTGTTCCAATTGGGTGTTTTCTGCTACCTTGTCTTCCAAATCACTGATTCAATCCTCTGCTTCATCTATGCTGCTGGTGATTCCTTGTACTGCATTCTTCATTTCAGTTATTGTATTCTTCACTTCTGACTGGTTCAGTTTTATAGTTTCCATGTCCCTGTTTATGCTTGCTATCTCTTTGTTGAAGTTCTCACTACGTTCCTTGAACATCCTTATAACCATTGTTTTGAACTCTGTCTCTGGTAGGTTTCTTGCCTCCATTTTGTCCAGTTCTTTTTCTAGAGTTTTCTCCTATTCTTTCATTTGGGCTGTATTTCTTTGTTTCCTCATTTTGGCTGCCTCCCTGTGTTTGTTTGTATGTATTAGGTAGATCTGCTATGTCTCCCAGTCTTACCCGGTGGCCTTATGTAGTAGGTGTCCTGTAGGGCCCTGGCACAGTCTCCCTGGTCACCTGAGCCAGATGCTCCAGGAGTGTCCCTTGGGTTGTATGTGCCCTCCTGTTATAGTTGAGCCTTGATTGCTATTGGCATGTCAGTGGGTGGGATTGACCCTTAGGCTGCTGGGCTGTGGGGTTTGGCCATGTCCACAGCTTACAGGCTGCTGTGTGTGGGGCTTACCCCCATGGAATGGGATTTACTCCACTGGGCTCTGGTGCCTGTTGAGACCACCCTTTGTGTGTGCCACTTGTGGAGCTAATTGGGTGGTGCTCTGCTGTGGTCTGAAGCCAACCTCCAGGTATGTTTGTTCTGGGGCCTCTTGGGAGGGGCTTCTGTGCAGGCCCATGTCAGACACTGCCTGTGACCTCCCTGGGGTGACCTGTTAAGAGCTACAAAGCAATCTGTGGTTTTTCACTGCCTGTGCTAAACCTGGAGGAATGTGGGAGAGGCCATACTGTGAACCAAGGACAGCTACAACCAGTACCAATCCTGAGGTAGCTCCGCAAAAAGCCAGGACAGCCCGAGGCCGGCTGCCACCTGCCAGCTGCCTGAGGTTCAGCTGCTGATAAAGTCTCATGGGGTGTACAAGTTGGGTGAGACAGAGTTTCAGGGAATCACTAGGATGGGAAGAGTTGTGGTTACCAGGTTAATATAGATTCTGGTTTGGTTCCAGTGCTGAGCCTGGAGGTACTCAGCAAAAGTCTCAGAGCACAGCAAGGCCAGTTGTCACCCATCTGATACATGTGGACTCTGATAGTTTTCTGAGAAAGTGTGCAATGCAGGCAGGGCTGGCTGCTCCCCTAGAAAGTGCCTGTGGTATTGGGGTTCTTGGGTGGAGTGGAGTCCCAGTGAGTCAGCACTGTGGAGTGAGTGGAGCTCACCAGACCAATCAGATTCAGATTCGACCGTAAGCATAGGGAACGGGTTCAGCACATTAAAGATGGCCCCTGCCTGCCGGCTGCTGAAGGAAGAGGCCCTGCTCACAGGGAAAATGCCAACTGTCCTCCAGCTTTGGCCTTGAAGCCACACACCTGTCTGCTCCTCGTATGTCTCTGATGCTCCCCAAGTCACTGTCCCTCCACTGGAGCCCAAGGTGAGTGCCTGTGAGTGAGAGAGTCTGTGTGTGAGCCATTTAAGAGGACGCTTGGGTCTCCCACCACTTTCCATCCCAACCATATGGTCAGAATCCCCACTATTTTTCACAGCCAGATGTTGTGGGACCTCCTCTTCCTGGCCCCAGTGCTCCAAGCTGGGGAGTCTGGACTAGGGCTGGGGTCCTTTGCTCCTCCAAGGGGAGCCTCTGCGGAACAAGTATCTCTCCCAATTCTCAACCACACAGATTTGGGACCAGCCCGGTGCCCGTCTCTGCCCCTCCTACCAGTCTCGACGTCGCTTCTTCTTTATATCCTTAGTTATAAAACTTCTGTTCAGCCAGATTTCAGATGCTTCTCCAGGTTGATTGTCCTATAATTTAGTTGTAATTTTAAGGTATTCACGAAAGGAAGCAGGCACAGTGTTTTCCTTCTCTGCCATCTTGGGTCTCCTCCTCAATTTCTTTTACTTTTTTTTTTAAACTTTTTGTTTATTTTAAGTGTGTTTTCCCAGGACCCATCAGCTCCAAGTCAAGTAGTTGTTTCAATCTAGTTGTGGAGGGCACAGCTCACAGTGGCCCATGTGGGATCGAACCGGCAACCTTGTAAGAGCACTGCACTCTAACCAACTGAGCTAACTAGCCTTCCCATCAATTTCTTGTACTTGATAAAATAAGTCCTTGTGTGTTTAATCCTGCATTATTTGTGTTTTCTGCTTTACAGCCAAACCGAATTCTAATGAAGACAGCCCTTCATCCCAGCATACTCTAATTCCCCTCCCAAATGTCCAAAGCGTGCTTAGAGGACGCAGGCCTGCAGTGGGGAGCGATGGGGCTGGTGTGGACCCGTCCTGTGGGGTGCAGTGGGGAAGGTGGTCAGTGGCGTGAGTGGTGCTGATGTGAGAAGTGCAGGGGGCAGTTTGGTGGCTGGTGGCATGCCCAAGTAGCAGAGATGGTGCAGGAGATGGGGCCGTGCAGTGCAAGGCTGTGGCTTCGGCGTAGATGATCTGACTTTACTCCCATGCTGCCTCCCGCTGTGCTTTGTCCACTGGCAAGAGTGCTGACACTGGTTGATGATTGTCCACCTGACACCCGTCCCCTCACGCCCTTGCTCTTCCTTCCTCCTCATTAACAGAACTCCGATTTTCTCTGATCACCTGACTTCCTGCACGGCCACCAAGCTAACCATGGCAGTACCACTGCTGTCATCTGAGGCCACTGGGGCAGGCCAAGGGGACTGAGGAAAGTGTGCTGGGTGCTTGGGGGCAGCCCGTAAAGAGGCCACAGCAAAGACAGTATCTCTTCTCTGTGAAGACGTGTTGTGTATGTGGGCAAAGTGGGGCACCAAGGGCGATGTGAGGCACGCGGGTGCCAGGCCAACACACCAAGGCTGGGAGAGCAGATGGCCCGCGGGTCTGAGTGCAGGAGATGCTGTGAGGAGCCAGAAGAGCCCACCTCGTGTCCCTTCCTCGGGCAATATGCCTTCCTATAGCTTGAGGCGGTCATGTTTCACAGGGTGACAGCTCAGTGTCCCTCGCGTTAAGTAGGGACAAGAATCACCACTTGCCGCATGATCACGAGGAGCAAAGGCTCAAGGCGGCGGTCCCCAGGCCCAGCTCTGGGCACACTGTGCACTCCAGAAGTGCTTGTTTCCTCCCTTGCAGGGGAGGGGTGCCAATGGCAAGGAACATATGGGTCCTGGATGGTCCGCACCCCACCCCGGGGCACACAGAGAACTTCAATATTATCCGTGATGTTTCTATATTTCACATTAAAAGAGAGAAAGAGTTGAGACAATTGGAACAAAATGCCAGTGATTGTCAATTCTGTGTGGTGGGAGCGCAGCTGTGCACTCTTTGTTCCGTGTACTTTTCAGAACAGAAATGTGAGGCTGTGATGAGCTGCCCTTCCTCCCTCCCCTGTGCCCATCAGCGTGGCATGAGTGGCCCCTTCTGTGGTCTCGGGATGTGTCCCAGGCTTTGCCCTTGTTGGGGGGCACTGCCAGGCCAGCAACCTGGCCTGTTGTCCTTTCTGCCAGCTCACGCTCCTCGCAGCAGCTGACGTGCTTCGAGCAGAGGAGCAGATGGCGGCTCTGCAGGTTGCCCAGATGTCCTCCAGCACGTCTCCTCTCCCTGCCACCACGCCTGGGGCCATGTCGCCTTCCAGCAGCTCCTGGGTGAGGCATGCTCTGGGCTGAGAGCTGGGGAGCTCTAAGGGGCCCTGCAAGGGCCAGGGGAGGAGGGTAAGATTGGGTCAGGGGGGAGGGGACGTTTGCTCTCTCTGCTTGTGTCCCATGAACAGCTATTCAGACAACAGCTCTCCCTCTGTGTGTGTGTGTGTGTATGTGTGTTGGGAGTAGGGAGAGCACAATTTTGAAACCCAGTATAACTGGGGGTCCTGTCTGTTTAGCCTTCAAAAGATGGCCCCAGCGGGGTCCCAAAGTGTGATTCTCAGGTCCCAACATGGACACGGTGTCAGGAAGCCTTGACCACTGTCTGCCCAGTAGGCCCCTGGCTCTGGTCAGTGTCGGCCCCCTGCCCCTCCCCCAGGGCTTTCTTCATGTCTTATTCCCACCGGACGCCTGCGTGCTGGGTCCATGGGGGTGTTCAACAGAAGAGGCCTTGGCAGGGGTTTGGTTGATGGCTGTGGGGGGACAGGGGTGTGGCAAACAGCGTGGGAAGGGGGAGCATGGGTGAATATCAAAGGAGAGAAGAGGACTGCCCAGCTCTGGGGGCTCACGGCAGGGTTCAGATCCCATTCTGCTTCAGTGTGTCTGAGTGACACTGGGCAAGTCACCCTAGTCTCAGCTTCAGGTGTACCCCTTTGTGAAATGGTCTAATACTGACGACCCGGGGTTATTGAAAGGAATGTACAACGTCCAACCTGGTGATTGCCTCATTCGATAGCTGCCACCCCCTTCCATCCTCCGTGGGCAAGTGGCCACCTGGCTACTAGCACCAGGCATCAGAGAGACTTTGCCCGCTGACTCTGGGCATTTACTTGCATTGTTTGGCCTTCTTTAGGGCCTCATAGCCACCACGTCACCCACATACTGAGCAGATGACACCTTGAGAGCTGGGCTCTGACATCCCACGTGCACCATCTCCGTCCTGGGCAGCCAGCTCCAACCCGTCTGATGTGCCAATTCGTGTGAGGGGTAAATGCTGAATGCATGGTGGCAGCTATTTCACGATTATTGTTACAAAAAGAAAAAGCCTACAATCCTCGCACCCGTCCTCCTTGCCAACATCTCTGGAGGCGCAAATGTGTTAACTGTGTTAAGAAAAGTTGGCAATTTCTAAGCTTGAGCGAACCCTAGGACTCCCAGCTTCCATCTTCCTCCCACAGTCTTATGCCCTCCCCCCTCCCCACCCCAGCCCTCCTCTTCCTGGCTAGGAGCCACTCCCGAGGTCTCTGGGCTTTGCAAAGTGACCACCGTGGGCCTCGTTGCTGGAGGTTTTCTCTGCCTCTGAAATTATCGAGAGGGAAGGAAAGAGCCTCTGTGTGTCCTTTGTCGGTTGTGTTTGCCAACCACGTGGGGCCATGCATGTGGGTGGTGTCCCCTTCCTCCCTTCCCTCACCTAGCCTCTGGGGACTGTAGTTACACCCCGAGGCTCCCAGCCAGGCACCAGTTTAGTCAGTCAAGGTGTCTCTGTGATGTCCTCACGGCTTCATGGTAGCTGAGAGAAGTGATGACTGCAGCGATGAGCAGAAGGCCACTGAGCTTTCCAGCCTCTCCCCTGCCCGCTGGTCTACTGTGGAAAGGCCTTGCTCTTCGCATCCATTCAGTGACTCCCATACTGTATGGCCCTTCCCTTCGGCCTCAGGCAACCAGGAGAGTTGCTCTATTTGTTGTAGGACTCCTTACGCTGCAAAGGACAAAAACAAACAAACAAAAAACCCCACAACTGCTGGTGGCTTCAACATACAGGGAATTTATTGGTTTATGTAACTGAAAAGTTTAGAAGTTTCAGGTAATGCTTGATCCAGCAGCTCAAAAAGACTATCATCCCAGATCTAGCTGTACTCTGTCGCTCTACTCAGTTTCATCCTTGGGCTCCAAATGGTGTCCCAAGCAGCCCCAGCCACTCACCTCGTGGTAGCGAAATGTCTGCCTTAGTGCAAACCTACATCCCCACCACCCTCTCCTTGGGCAGAGACAGCCAGTCATTTTTAGTAGCACCGAACACATCCTGAATTTTCTTCTCCTATTGGCTCGAATTAGGTCACATGCCCATCCCTGACCAATCACTATAGCCAGGGGGTTGGGAAGTCCAGTGTGGAGGCATGGGCAGCCAAGGGAACATAGTGACAACTCACTGTCATTTATTGAGCACCTGTGATGTACAAAATCTGTCTGCTGAGCTCACACGTCTCATCTCACTTAGTCCCCCCAATAACCCTGAGGGGAGTATTGCAATAAGGAAGCTAAAGTTCAGGTGGGAAAGCCACACGGCCACAGCGGCACAAGTCAGAAGCACGGACTGGGGGATGGGGTTGCCTAGGTCTGGCTTTCTGTGCAGGGGCCCTGTGCAGGTCTGGAGCCAGAAGTTGGCATGAGTCAGATGCTCAGCGTTTCCCTGGCCACGAGGGCACTGAGCAGTTGGGCAGTGTCTGGATGCGCTCTTCTCTTCCTACCTCCAGCACCTTTGTCCACCTGCAGAGAAAGCCTCTGACCACAGGAGTGGGCTCTGGCCTTGGGGTAATAGCGGGAGCTGAGGGCAGCAGTGGTGGACACGCACCACAGCACCGGGGCCCGTGGTGGACAAGCCTGACGTGTGTCCCCACCTTCTCTTGGAGGCTTCCTGCAGGCTGAGCCCAGGTAGCTACAGTGGTAACTGCTCATTAACACACCCTTTGTAAACCTGCATCCAGCCCAACGCACGTCCCCACTTCCTCGTGTGCTTCCAGGAATCACCTCCAAATAAATCACATGCACACAAGTCCTTGTCTCAGGGTTGGTTCTGGGGACTCAAACTGAGGTAGCAACAACTAGGGCTGAGCCCCTCCCAGGGTCCCAGTGCTACGTGCTGCCAGGCACATTGGGCATTGACTTTTTATTCAACCCCTGGATGAGTGTTCCCTGTGCTAGGCTCAGGGCCTGGGGGTGGGGCCAACCCCCCAGGCACAGGTGTGGCCATAAGTGTGCATACAGTACATAATATGGCCAAAAGGGGACTTGATGGACACTTTATTGCATTTCCTACCTGCCGCCGAAATTCTCTGTACAGATCCCCTGCGCCCGTCATTCCACTCTGCTTGCATGTCCCTAGGGATGGGGAGCTCACTACCATTCCAGCTACTAACTCCATCTATGAATGGCCCTGAAAGTTATTAGCTACTTAACAAATATTATGTGTTGAGTAATTCACTAAAGAGAACAATTCTTTCAATATCAGATTTCCAAGTGCTTCGTTTTGGAGGCGAACACTGGAAACATACAATAACATCAGGAAGAAAGGCATTGGGGAGTGCTTCCATAATCTGGTTCAGGGAAGCAGACTGGGGCCAGTGGACCAAATCCGGCCCACTGCTTGTTTTTGTACATCCTGCCAACTAAGAATAGCTTCTACATTTTTAAATGGTTGGGAAAAAACTAAAAAGAAGAATATTTCATGACATGTGAAATTATATGCAATTCAAACTCCAGTGTCCATAAATAGTCACTACTGGAGCATAGCCACGTGCATTTATTTACATCTTGTCTGTGGCGGCTTTTGTGACACAGCGGCACGAGTGCCTGAGGCAGAGAGCTGGGCCCACAAAGCCTAAAATATTTACTATTCTGCACTTTTTACAGAAAAAAGTGTGCCAGCCCCTGATCTGGCTCCTGCTCCTGGGCAATGTCACCCCATTTTATAGGTGAGGACACTGAGGCTCAAGGGCGTCAGGGGACTCCAAGTTCAATGCGGCAGGATGTGGGGGGCTTGCAGCCCAGGACGGCAGCCTGAGCCCAGAGCCCCAGGACCTCCCTCGGCCTACTGCTCGGACCTCTGAGGGCCGGGTCATCCTTCTGGGCCCCGCAGGCTCAAGCCTCCGGCCCTCTCCACAGACCCCACTCCACGGGGGCTGGAGCTGGGCAATCAAAGACTCATTGATGTGACAGCACCGCGAGGCAGAAGAATCGATGCTGCTTCCCGAGCAGCTGGTGAGGGCTCAGAAAGTGGGTCAGGCCCTGCGAGGAGTAGTCCATTTTTAGCTTTTCATTAGGGCCTCATTCATTAATTCCCTCATTTAATATTTACTGAGCAGCTACGTGGTGCCAGCCCTGCGAGAGGGACTGAGAACACCAGGCAGTGGGAGGGGAGCAGGGTGTCCCAGCCCTGAAGGCACCCGCAGTCTGGAGAGGAAACAAGCCTAGAAACAAGTGTGAGTGGGGGTGTGATCGGGCAGAGGGCAGCCCCCCAGCACTGCCTTCCAGGCCAGGACAGAAAAGTGGAAAGTGCCAGAGGCCTCCTGACTTGGAGCTAGACTGAAAGGAGTTTGCCAGGGGAGGGGGGAGCGCGGCCTGCTGGCAGAAGGAACAGCAGCATGTGCAGCGGTGTGGCGGTGTGACCACGTGTGGCAGGGAGGCCTTCGCCCGCAGATGCACGTTGGGAGTGGGGGCTTGGGCAGGGAGTGTGGGGAGGCTGCGGGGTGGGTGGGTCTGGGAGAGGGTCATGGGACACACAAAGCTTGCCCTGTATACTGTAGAGAAAGGGGACCCAGGGACACCTTTGCGAAGGGGTCAGCCCCGCAGGTTGAAAACCCATCCTGGAGCCACCATGAGGAGGGGGCACTGGAGCCGAGAGTGACCAGAGTCCTGAGTCAGGCAGCAGGAATGACAGGGAGGGGATGAGGGCGAGAGAAAAACCAGAGTCAGAACAGGTGGGTTGTGGGGGCCAGTGGCAAGTGGGAGGTGCCAGAAAACTGGGGGAGAATCCTGCTGGAGGTTTTGGATGGCTTCCAAATGTGCAGGCACCCCTCCAATCTGCTCCTGCTACGGGGCTGGGCAGGGGCACGGGTGGGGCTGGGCAGTGGTTCTGGGGTCCTTGCAATGGCTTCTGACAGCCACCAGCCCTCAGCTTCCACCCAGCCCACTGCCCAGACCACCCGTGTCCCAGCCCGGCCAGCCTTGGAGAGGCCCCCTCCTGCCTCACTTTTCTGACCCCCAGCCTCCCAGGACTGCCTCACCTGATTCCAGACAAAGCGCAGACATGTCCCCTGTCAGCCAGAGGATGGGTCGTGTGCCGCCGTCAATGCCTACCCCTCTGAAGGGCTGACGGAAGGATGGGTCAGGCCTACTGTGGGGGAAGGATGCATTTGAGTCACTCAGAGAGCAATGCTGTGACATGGCCACCACCTGCCTGGGAGGCCATGTCACGTGTTTCCTCTGATCTGGCCGAGAACTCTGGGTGGCTTGGGGCGTGACACTGTTATCATAATAATAATTCTTGGTTGACTTGTGTGTCCCTCCAAGAGGCTGGACACTCAGGCCGTTGTTCCCACCCTCAGCCCTGTCTGTGCCTAGAAGCTAGGAGTGGGGCTACCAGACAGCCAAGGCCACGTGGACTGGCTGATGGGCATCTCAGGGTGACCTCCTGGAGCTCAGCCAGAGGCCACATCTGCCCCATCAGTTTGCAGCCCAGGAAACATGTGCATGGATGGAGCGGGGGTCAGGGGACAGACAAATGTAGACGGTCAGTGGCCGATGGGAGTGGGGGCCAAGCCCTCAGAAGCCCCTCCTCATGCTCCTTGGTTCCAGGAGGACTTCCCACACCCCCAGCCTGAAAGTTTCTGACACTGGGCGAGGCGTCCTGTCATGACATGTGGTGGGCCAGCTCAGTGTCCCCTGTAGAAACCGAGCCACCATTCCTGTCTTCCGGGGGAGGGGGGTAGCCCACTGTGTTTTACTTGTGGGGAACTGCCAGGCTCCGGCTGTAGCAAATACAGTTGTGCTTGAGTCATCTTCAATGGCTTTGGTTGGGGGTGAGGGTGCGGCTGGGGGTGAAAAGGAAGAACTTGTTTCTGGCGTTTCTAAGTTCTGCAGGCAGAGTGCACCCCCAGGAGAAGGCAACAGAAGCTCTGGGGAAGGACTGTCTCCTCTGTATGATGGGAGGTAGCAGATAGCAGGTAACAGGTAACAAGCAGCAATACCGTAGGTAGTAGGTAGCAGTAGGTAGTAAACCTGGCTTTGTTTCAGCAGCAAGTCATTTTGCTGGTCTTTTGGGGACTCAGCAGTGGCTATATTGGGCAATAGATTGGCTACATTTGGCTAAGTGGTTCTATTTGGCCTTGGGCATCCTTATGAAAGCTTCCCTCTGAGTCAAGATTGGCCTGGGATATAACCTGTCAGCGAGAGAATGCTGGGCACCACATCTCAAAAAAACCTTGTTTTAAGTTATTCTTGTGTAATTAGGGGGAAAGGAGAGAGGGTGGGGAGATGCTTCCTCCCGTAGCCCGCGACCCCTGGAAAACAGAGTCTGGGCCACTGTCCTCCAGCTACCCTGTTTGGGGTGCCATCCCAGGAAGTCGGAGTGAGGGAAAAGAGGAAGGTGGGAGCATGTGGCCTTTGTTCTGTTTCCTGGGATGACTTCAGACAGGCCTCCTGCAAACACTGGTCAGCAACATATATCTGGGGACAAAAGGGGGAAGAAACCAATTGCATGTTCCCACTACCTTGACCTGGGTCGGCTTTCTGGGCAGGTCTCCCGGTGGGAGCCCCTGGGACTGACAGTAGCTTAGGGTGCGGACTGGGTTCCCTTGGCCGTTAAGCTTCCTGAAATGAACACCCCCTTAGAAATCAGAGACAAGCCTTAAAGACTTTGGTTCCTGGGGCGGAACCAGAATTAGTAGTGTTTGAGCTAAAAACGAAGTCCCCTTAGGGAGTGTGGGCTTTTAACAAGCCTCATGGGTTTGGGAACCTTTCCTAAAATAACACTGCTCAGAAGACAAGAGCTCAGTTGTGCACATGGAGAGGAGTTTAATATGTGTGCCCACTTGTGCCCTGCCAGCTCGACACGTGCCCTGACTCAGAGGCCAGGCTCCCAAGGAGGTGACATGAATGAGGCCTTCATTCAGAAGTGGGAGCCCCCCCTCCCTTCTCTGAAGGATGTGCAGACATGGAAAAGGCTCGGGGCCGTGAATGGGGCACTGATCAGCCTTGTGGGTCCTGCCTATAATCCTTTTTAATGGACTGTTCCGTTTTTAATGACTCTCAGGCTTCAGTTAGTGTGTCTGCCCTTCTAAATCACGAGGCTGTCTCCTGCCCCCACCCCCTTCCTGGGGCCTGGCAGGAGAGGGCTCAGTTACTCCAGGGCACTGCTGCCTGCCCTGCGCTTTCCAGAGCATTGCAGGCGCCAAGCTATGAATCCGGGTTTTCTCCGACCTGAGGTGAGGGTGAGAAAAACGGGAAGTCGTATCTCCTGTGTTCTTCCTGGAAGGAGACTGGGAAGCGATGCTTGGCTCACATAACTCTGAGTGGAGAAAGGACAGGGTGACTTCGAAGGGTAATTGGACCAACAAAGCCTTCCCAAATTTTGTCACCCTGTGTTCCTTTGGATCCCTTTAAGCCACCCCAGTCCGAGAGACAGTGGCAGGGTCAATTCTGGCAGGAGCTAACATTTACTTGCAACTGCAAATGCCACCTTGTTTGTCACTGCACCCAGAAGACCAATGGTGATTGCAGGAGCAGCTCCTGGAGCCAGGCTGGCTGCCAAGCTCTTGATTGCTTTTAAGTCTCCCAGCAGCCCTCCTCCTCCCAGCAGCCCTCCCCACTCCCAGCAGCTCTCCTCCTCCCAGCAGCCCTCCTCCTCCCAGCAGCTCTCCTCCTCCCAGCAGCCCTCCTCCTCCCAGCAGCCCTCCTCCTCCCAGCAGCCCTCCTCCTCCCAGCAGTCCTCCCCCACTCCAGCAACCCTCCCCCACTCCAGCAGCCCTCCCCCACTCCAGCAACCCTCCCCCACTCCAGCAACCCTCCCCCACTCCAGCAGCCCTCCCCCACTCCCAGCAGCCCTCCCTCACTCCAGCAGCCCTCCCTCCCCACTCCAGCAGCCCTCCCTCCCCCATTCCAGCAGCCCTCCCCCACCCCAGCAGCCCTCCCTCCCCCACTCCCAGCAGCCCTCCCCCACTCCCAGCAGCCCTCCTTCCCCCACTCCAGCAGCCCTCCCCCACCGCCAGACCCACCAAGCTCTAAAACTCAAACTGGTTGGCAAAGTTTGACAGCATCACTGACCAGAACTGATCCTCGGCTGTTGGGTCTTTATTGATGTTGGGATGAGTCTGCGCACATTTCATTACGGAGACACTGACGTGCTTATGGGACACCCCCCAGCCCTGCTGAGAGTGATGGCTGTGTATGTGCCCGATGACCGTTCTGAAATCGGAGACATTCTAAATTCTAGAAGACGTCTGGCCCTGAGGGTTTGAGCAAGGGCTTTGGGACCCCCTGTGTCGCACAGCGGGTACATTCTAGAAAGTGCAGCTGGGCTTTGTGAGCAGCCCCGTCAGACCCAAAGCCTGAGCACTTGGCAAGCTTCCCAGGTACGCCCAGTCCAGTCTGGCTCCCAGGTACACACGAAGTTTGCTCAAAGGAAAGGGTTTCTTCGGCTTTTTCTGGATCCGCATGGCCTTCAGGAGGTCACAGGGCTGTGTTCAGTTCATTCAGTGCCACCAAACATTGGTAGGTGGCCATTGTCGCCAGGGTCATGTCTGAGCCTGGGTCACAGTCCGAGGGATACGTGGCATCATCCTTATTCTACAGTGAGACCCAGGACTCCTGTCACAGTGCTCACAAGTGGCCCTGCTTGGAGGAGAAGCCAGGTCTCTGGTCTTTGTCCAAGCTTTACATCCAAGAGACATGAAAGGTCGTTAAGGAAGACTAGTTTGGATGTCCCTGGGGAGCCAGAAGGGGGTCGCACCTGGCCCCAGCCCCAGGGCACCCACAGTCTAGTTCAGGGGAAGGCAGCAGGCAGTGGGACACATCCAGCATACGGCAGGGTATCACGAGGGCCCCATAATCTCAGGTGTCGGGGCCCTGGGCTGGATGCTGGGGACGCCTGTGGCCTCACACTGCACCCTCCCTGCTGCCTCAAGCCCAGAGGGAAAGGCTGGCCAAGCAGGGCCTGTCTGGGGAGGGTGGAGAGGAAGCAGCCCCTGCTGGAGCAGCCGCTCCAGGAGCCGCCAGCACCTCCAGGCTTCCAGGCCCCTTGTAATTTAGGGGTATGGTTGGGACTAGCTTTCTGCAAGTGCTAATTTTCAGCTCTTGTGTTCATGTGGAACCTAGAAATTAATTAGCTCAGACATGAGTTCCACAGCCCCAGTGCATAAAAAGGATCCTCGTTAGTAAAACTTTGCCCTTTGGCTGGCAGGAGGTCGGCTGCCAGAAGTCAGATCCGGGAGCTGCAGCTGGGCCGGCAACAATGGCAGAAAGGCCTGGCTAAGCAGGCCCCGCCTACCCCATCACCTGGGTGACCCTGAGTGTGGACCTAATGGGGATTTGGGGACCTCACAGTATGCTTCCGGGGGCCCTGACTATGCAGTAAGAAACTCTAAAGGGAGCACCTCATTCTGACTGGGGGTCAGGGAAGGCCTATGTAAGATGACTTAGGTAGTGACATTTAAGTAAGGACCCAAAGTAGGAGTCAGTGATAGCCAGGAAAGGGCAGAGGGAACAGCATTCCAGGCAGGGGAACAGCCCTTGTGACTACCCTGAGTCAGAAAAGAGCTTGGTGGAAAGCCAGGGTGGCTAGAGCACAGGAAACGAGGGGGGCAAGGTGGAGACAGGGACATAACAAGGACCAATCCAGGTGGGGCCTCTGGGGCCAGCTGGGGCATTTGGTCTTCACTTTAAGAACACTGGGATTCTGAAGGGGTCTGCAAGGGAGAGAAGGTCCAGGCAGCTTCCCCCTACTGCCCCCCCCAAAGAGGGAGGCATTAGCTCATCCCTCCCTCTCCCTCCTCCTTTTCCCCCCAGCGGTGCATCTGGGTAATTGCTAGGTGGGCTGGCGTATGCTTTCTCTTCTGCTGAGCCTGCAATCGTCTGATAATCACAGCTTTTCACGATCCTCCCCCTGGCCTCCCCTCCTCTAACATCCTTTACTAGGCAGAGCTCAGAGGAGACTGTACAAAGCAGCTCAGGGCCTAACGACCAGGGGGTTGCTGGGAGGCCGCTGAGATGAGTCGGGGGCCAGGCTTCCCAGTAATCATGATGTCCAGATGACTACTACAACTAATGAGCCAGTCTTTACTAAGCCTTTACTGTGTGCTGGGGGACCCTGAGAGGTGAGGTGAGGAAGGCCACGGGTGTTATTGGGGGTGATGACCAGTTTCTCACCAGGAGGAATGAGGCTGAAAGCAGGGACGTGAGTGTAGCTCCAGGCACAGAGTGGGCACACGGGCCTAGTTAACAGCAGACACGTGCAGCTGAGGGCTCTTCTTTCTCTGAGGCCTCCTGCCCCTCCCCCGCCTGAGCACCACCAGGCTGAACCACATCAAGGGGCGAAGGGTGGGGGTGGGACAGCCAGAGGATTCTGGTATATTTTCAACTTGGCCTTCAGACTGATGGAGAAAAAACAAGCCAGAAAGGCTGACATGCGGCTGACGGGAGAAATGATCAGCTACCTACCTACCTACCTTTCGGAGCTGGCAAGGAGGGGCGGGGGGATCGATCACCTGTGGCCGGGGGTCCTTCCAGCCGCCGTGGTGGCTCAGTATTGACAGCAAGTTGGCAGCAGTGCCTGGAGCCAGCCATGCTGCTGCCCGGGTGGGGAACATTCGATCGCAGGGCCTGTTTGTATTGCTTTTGACCAAAGGCCTTCGTGAGAATGCAGGACTGAGCCCTTCCGGGAAGGTCAGAGTTCAAGGCAGCTTATTTCGGGAGTGACTTAATGAGATGACCCCTCATCATGCATCTCAGCGGTGGTTGAACCATGGCATCAACACGATGGCAGCCCTGATTAGCACGGCGGCTGGCCAGGGGAGACCCGGCCTGGTTCCTGCTCTTGGGTCTTTTCACCAGCCCCTGCTGCCCCAGGGCCCGGCCGACCCCAGCTCTCTCTGAGGTTATGACTGCGGGTCCCCTCTTTCCATGACCCCCCCCATCAGATGTGAAGAGACAGCACAGGGGACCAGCTGTAACACCCTGTACCCCACCCTAAGGCCTTGGCCATGTGTAAGCTCCTAGGAGGAGAGAGACCCCAAATGGAGACTCTTTTGAATTATAGAAAACCAAAGGCACTTGGATTTTCTGTCCTGACAGCCCTCCTGTCCTGAGCCCCATGCTGCTCTCTGTCCCAGGACTGGCTTCCTGCTTGTTTCTGGCTCAGCCTCCCCCTCCCCAGACTGTGAGCCTCCAAGGTCTGTGTCCCAGTGTCTCCTGACCAGATAGCGCCGTCCAAAACCTGCTATGGACAAACGTGCTGAAGCAGCCGAACACGGTCAGCCACGGTTTGCAGGAATCCCCTCGTCTCCAGCCTCCATGCCTTTGCTCTAGGTACGGCTGCCACCTGGGGTGCTAGTCACAAGGCTTGGCCTCTGCTGCTCTAAGCCACCTCTCAGGGCCTACCAGCTGCCTCCTTAAGGCTGACCTCCATCCAGCTGTGGGGGAACGGCTCTGCCCTGGAACTCCGGTGACCCGTACACCTCGGCAGAGGCCGCGGAGACAAGGCTTACCTGCGGCTGACCCAAGTCCTGGCAGACCCCCGTGACCCTCCAGGACGGGTGCATGGGGGCTTCGGAGGAGACGCTGCAAGGCCCTGTCCCCTCCCACCTACTGGGGTGGCCCTCCCAGGTTCTGATGCACCCTAACACTCTGCCTCACCCCACAGCGTGGGGCTGCAGGCCGTGATACCCCTACACTGCAGCAGGAAACTGGCAGCCCACGTGCAGTCACGGGCCCTGTGCGTAGGTCTCCCCTGCGTGGTGGTCACGGGCGCCCCTGTCTACTGCTGCGTTTGCTGTCTGTGGGAGTAGTAAGTTGTTGGAATCTGGAAGACGACTCATTGTTTCTCTGCCAGCTGAATCTCTTAGCTTCCTCCCCTTTTGACACGTCCTGGCCCTCTTCTGGGATCCCAGACCACAGAGCTGGTGACTGCCCTTAAGCTTGTGACACTCCACACCCAGAAACCCCAATGACACAATCGTGACAAACCATAGAAGCTTCCAGGCTGGGGTGGTGGTAGCAGCCACAGCGCAGCTACTTATGAGAGCTGATAGTGGGCGAGGTGCCTGCTAAGGCCCGACGTGCAGCACGGGGAGTGCGGGGCCGGCACTGTCATGAGTTCCATTTTTCTAACACAGTAACTGAGGCACGGAAGGATTGATAACTGCCCAGGGTCACACAGCAGTGAGTGACAAGAGAAGAGAAGTAAGTCCAGGAGGTCTGGCTTCTGAACCCCCACTTTTGACTGACATTGGGGTTCACCATCCACACCCACCTTGGCTGGTTCTGAACTCCTTGTTCTTGGACCCGGAATTCATGCCCTTGCCTGCTTGGGCTGCTGTAGCAATTACCATGGACGGGTGCCTGCAACGATAGGTCTGCTGGGAGGGGGTGGTGCCCCCAGAGCTCTGTTGAAACCTGGCCTGTTGAAACCTAGGTGGTGGCCTTCATGACCTCTGAATTGCCTTTGGGGCCGTTCTCTTCTTTGCCTTCCCCTCCTAGCTTTACTGAGAAATAATTGACATACGTCACTGTTGAAGTTCAAGGTGTACAGAATGATGATTTGATTTACAAGTCCACACCCCCTTACCCATGGGGACAGGTTCCAAGGCCCCCGCGGATGCCTGAAACCGAGGGTAGGACTGACTCCTGTACCTACTATGTTTTTTTCTGGTTCGTACTACCTTTTCACTTAAAGGAAGCACTTCATGGCTTCTCTGTGACGTAGCCCAGTTGCCAGCATCCCTGCTCCTGCGCTTTGGGGCTGTTATTAAGTAAAACAAGGGTGATTTAAACACACACACATGGCAGTACCATGGCCGTCGATCTGATCACTGAGATGGCTGCTAAGTGACTCACGGATGGGGAGCGTCTGCAGCACGGAGACGCCGGACAGGGAGGATTCCCGTCCCAGGCAGGACGGAGCAAGACGGCGAGAGATTTCATCCCGCTGCTCAGAACAGCGCACAATTAAAACTTACCAACTTTTTATTTTAGGAATTTTTCATTTAATATTTTCGGACTGCGGTGGATTGTGGGTAACTGAAATCATGGAAAGTAAAACCACAGATAAGGGGGCACTACTGTGTCGTGAAATGGTTACCACAGTAGGTTTAATTAACATCTCATGTAGATAAAATAGAAAGAAAACATGTTCTCCGAGTGATGAGAACGCTTAACTTCCCTGTATATCACACAGCATGTTACCTGTAGTCACCATGTTCTACACACCATCTCTAGTGCTCTTCTGTCTTACAATTGGAAGTTTGTGCCTTGTGGCCACCTTCCCCCGCGTCCCTCACCTCTTTTCTAGAAGAATAGTGTGAGTCTGCGGCCAAATAAATAGCTTTGTAGTCCTGTCTTGCAGAATCCAGGTGGCCACAGCTTTCCCTCATCCCATTCCATCTCCACCCCCTTCTGTTCAAACTGGCAGTGTCCCCGCGGGGGTGGCTGGTCAGGTGCACAGTTCACACCCCGGCTAATCACCTTCTCAAAGGGAAGTGTCCTCGGTCAGCCACACCCTTCGCGCTCTCTTCCGAACATGTGTTATTTTCTGCAATATGGAACAGGGTGAGAATTTTGCCAAATTTTTAAGTTCTGGTTCCTTTTTGCTTAACAATTCCTTCTTCAACTCATGTCTCTCTGCTCACATTTTACTATAAGCAGTCAGGAGGAACCAAGCTGCTCCTTTAACACTCTGCTTAGAAGCGCCTCAGTTAAACATCCAATTTCATCACCTGTAAGTTCTACCTTCCACAAAACACTAGGACAATTCAGCAAGTTCTTTGCCAGTTGATAAGAGATCACCTTTTGTCCGTTGTCCAACACCTTGTTCCTTATTTCTATTTGAGACCTCGTTGGAATCTCCTTAACGTCCATATTTCTACAACATTCTGTGCAGGGTTGTTGGTGTGGCGTCTACAAAGACGGAGGCTTTCTCTGTAGCACCCCTCCTTTCTTTCTGAGATCTCCCCAGAATCACCTTTAACAGTGTGTTCACAATATCAGCTTCTTGTAGCAAGCCCCTCAAAACTCCTCCAGCCTCTGCCCATTCTCTGGTTCCAAAGCTGCTTCCACACTCTTAGGTATTTGTTACAGCAGCACACCACTTCCAGGCACCAATGTCTGTCTCAGTCACCTCAGGCCACTGTAATAAAACACCATAGACAGGGGGGCTTAAACAACAGACATTTATTTCTCACAACTATGGAGGCTGGGAGTCCAAGGTCTCTTGCAGATGGCTACCTTCTTTCTGTACCTCACATGGCGGAGGGGAGCAGGGAAGAAGGAGAGAGAGAGAGAACTCTGTGGTCTCTTCTTATAAAGACGTCATTCCCATCATGGAGCCTCCACCCTCATGACCTTATCTAAACTTAATCACGTCCCCCAAACCCCACCTCCCAACACCGTCACGTTGAGGAGCAGGGCTTCACCATATGGGTTTTGGGGGGACGTGAATGTTCAGGCCACAGCAGCCCCGTAGCCAATGCTGCCCCCTGTCTTACTTCCCGTTTTGGCTTGGATTGGCCTCCAGGTCACCATCTATGTGATAGGTATCGTCACCCCATTGTACGGTTGAGGAGTGGAGGCTCAGAGAGGCTGGGCACCCTGGCCAGAATCACACAGCAGAGAGCCGAGGAGCAAAGTCTGAGGCCTGCTGCCTCTTGTCTCCCGGGATGCACCTGGAGTTCTCCACCGCAGCTCACTCACCGTGCTCCTGATTTGGGGGAGGAGTTGTGGAGAAGAGCTGGCTTGGCCCACTGTCAGTATCTGCCGGTCCCAGAAGATGTGCTAAAAATATCCCCAGACTCTTCAGAATCGAGGCTGTACTGAGGCATGAAGGGAAAACCAACTCCCTCCTACCTGGAAGGAGAGAGGTAAATGTCATCACCAAACGGGTGATGTAGGACAGTCAGCGGAGGAGGGCTTGGCCCTTCGACAGAGGTTTGCATCGGCCCCCCTGACCTGAAGGGCCACCTCCAGTCTGGGCCCCTGTCATCAGAGGCCCAAGTCCCTGGCGCCCTCCAGGCCTTGGGCCCTTCATCCGTCTGGGTCCCCCCAGGAAAGTCCTCCCCACATTGTTTAGACTCAGGATCTGGTGCTGAGCACAGGGTCTAGTTTGTGTTTCACAACGTTGTACGTTATTATATACACTGTGGGTATTTTCTCTGAGTACTCGTTGGTGCCAGGGCCTTTTCTTGTTATGTCACTGAACCTTATCAATGTCCCTGGCAGTCGTCACTGTGCCCGCGGATAAGGAAACAGGCCCAGAGAGGGTGACCGCCTTGCTCAAGGCTTCGTCTAGGAGGTCCCAGGGTCTGCAGACTCCAGGGTCTGTGTCCTTGCCCGCCGTGTCCTTTTGTGTCCCATCCCACAGGCAGGGCAGGCTACACAGCTGATTTCTCAGACAGCGAGAATATATGAGGCGTGGAGTTTGGACCAGAAAGCTAAGCGGGCTGAGTGGGTTCTGAGCCAGTTTTACCTGGGGACAGTGCTCTGATTCTGCCCCCCTGCCCACGACTGGGCCTCATTAGCCAGTCCCCACAGCGGGACTCAGCCAAGTCAAAGTGTTATCAGCAGAGCCCACCCGGGCAGACCCACTCTTGCCCGGGGCTGGCGTCTCACCAGCCAGGCGGCTGCTCTGATCCTGGCGGAGGCAGTCTGGAAGCCAGCACTGGAAGGTGAGGGTCACCGTGCCACATCCAGACAGCTGAGCCAGCTGCAGGCTGCAAACACCCCAAGAGTCCACCATGAGCTATTGATACACTTCATTTCATCCTTCGAACCAACTCCCGCGTGCACAGAGGTGTCGGGTCTCCACCATCAGAGCCCCGAGCAGCCGGGAGCAAAGCACTGATTGCTTTGCTCTGAAGGCAGCAGAGGGACCAGCCCCCTTTCAGGGCCATCCCGGGGCTTCCTTAATAAGCGGACTGGCTGCCTTTGTTTCCCTGAGAGGCTTCTGAAGTCCTCTCAGAGCAGCAGATGTTGGAGGCAAAAGAACAATTAACGGGGGGGTGGGTAGATTGAAAAAACTGTAACTTAACCTTTTCCTGTGCGACGAGAAATAAACCACCATTCTTCCTTTTCCACAGCCAATGCTCTCTGGTCAGGCAGGCTGAACCCCGACATTCTGCAGGGACGTAGTTTATAAACTTGGGGTGCGAGGCAGAGACGCTTCCAAACCCCCTTGCTTTTGTGTCTCTAAAACTCCTCACTTACATTGTGACGTGTCAGAGAATGCCTCTCTCCGGTATTCTGCACTGTCTCTGTGGACCCATTTTGAATTTTCGGTGTGAGTGCTTTATCAGGACCAGGTTTGGGTCAGCATATGTCCCTGGGAAGAAGCAGAAAAGGGCACAGCAGGGCCAGTGGCCTTGAGCTGTCAATGCCTATTGTTCTGTAAACAGAGACGTTCTCTCACGGTCTCTTCAGGGCTGGGAGAGCACCTGGGGCTGCCCACTCGCTGACCCCCAGCCATCTTGTCACACTCCAACAAGCCCATTGGGATGGGCAGGGCGATCTGTTGGATACATGCTTTGGTGTCATTGGGGGGGAAGGTGCCTACTCTTGCCTGAACCCTGGACGGCTAAGGCAGCAAATGGTTCAGCCACAGCCAGGTGTGAACCTACTCTGCTTCCCCTCACAGACAGCCCCACTTTTCTGCTTCTCCCAGTTCCTGCTGCCATCAGCTGTGCTTTTATGAGCAGTGGGCGCTGGGGTTACCGGTCCCGCCCTGGCACACAAAAACCTTGGCTATGGCACAGAGGTATCTGCAGTGGAGAGCCCTCCTCCACCGTCCCCCTTTGTCGCAGCTCGTTGGGAAGTGTGAGCAGGTTATTTGAGGAAGAGTCAGGAGTCATTTATCTCAAAGAGTGGGCTCCTTGTTCTGCCAGCGCCTGAGTGACGGAGGCTGTACTTTGCAGATCACAGTGATGAAAGGCCACAATTGGCCTCTTGGCTTCTGAAGCTGCAGATGACTCAGCTGAGTTCTGTGGCATTCTCCAGGGAAATTGTCCCCTCGTCATCTCTACCTCTCCTCCCCTCCACACGCCCAGAGACCCCCACCGCTCCAAATGCTCTGCCTAAGCTGTGGCTTTGTCCCCACCATGAGCCCTAGACCCAGACTGAGACGAGCCCGTCATTCCACAGGGGGAAATTGAGGCCAGCAGAGGGAAGGTGAGTTGCCCAAAGGTGAACCAGAGGGGACCCAGTGCCAGCTCCTAGCACTCGTTCTCTGGGCTCAGGGGTCAGTGTCCTGCAGGATGACCTGCTGCCTTTGGAAGGGATGGTGGGTGGGGGTGAGGGGCACTGTGGCTTCTCCTGAGTGTTTGCTGGAGGACTCCTAAGACTCTCAGGCTGGAGGGAGTCTACCCTCCAGGAGGAGGGTCTACCGAGGAAAGGAGGGTCTACCGAAGGAAAGGAGTCTGCCGAGGGAGCCTGGCCAGACAGATAGGAATGAGGGGATGGTGATAACAGCAACAACAAGTAGCCCACTGTGTGTGCTGGGTGCGGTCATGACCCCGGGCCTTGACTCCTCTTGCTCTCGCACGTCCAACGTGCAGGTGGGAAGTCACTCTTGCCGGCACTGCGTGTTCCAGAGCAGTGCTGGCCAATAGAACTTTCCATGAGGAAGGACATGTTCTCTCTCTGTGCTCTCCAGCGAGGCTATTGAACACTTGGTGTGTGGCCAGTGTGATGAGGAACCGACTTCTTTTTCACTGAATTTTAACTAGCTTAAATTTAAATAGTCGCCTAGGGCTAGTGGCTAGCATATTGGACAGCACAGTTTAAGCTATATCTAGAAGCTGGCCACTCTCCCTGTCTCCTACAGTCCCGCGCTGTTCCAGCCACCATCACCTCCCCCTGGACCACTGCACGACTCCTTCCAGTCTCTGCTCCGGCCTTTGTCCCCGCAGTCTCTCCACTAGCACGTCTGCTCAAAACCCTGCAGAGCGGCCACCTCGCAAGGCCTTTCCACATTCTGCAGGCCCCTTGTGATCCCGCCCTGCTGTTGCCCTGATCTGCACACCTTCTCCCTGCCCTGCTCTGCCCCTCTGCCCTCACCACCTTGCGCTTTCTGTATCTACAATCGTGCTCCACCCTCAGGACCTTTGCACTGGCTGTTCCCTCTGTCTTAAGGCTCTTTCCTGAGATACCACATGGCTCACTGCTTCTCTTCCTTCAGGCCTCTTCTCAAACTCCACTTGCTGAGAGAGGCCTGTCTGAACAACATGTAAGGGGTATGTATCGCCCTACCCCTCTTTAGCAGATGTATTTCTGTTCAAATCGTTTACCACCATCTGGCATTCTAATGTCTTGATTTACTGTTTATTTCTACCTCCTCAGACTAGAATGTAAATTCCACGAGGGTGGGTTCTTTTTCCCCTATTTTGTTCGCCGATGTGTCCCATGCTTCTGGGACAGCACTTGGCACATAGTAGGTGCTCAATAAATGTCAACTGAATAGAGGGAAGATGATCTCAGCCAATCCTCACTGTCGCCCAAGAGGAAGGTATTCTTACCCACAAGTTACAGGTGAGAAAACTGAGGCTGGGGTTAGCTTGAAATCCTGGTGCGTCCAATTGGGAAGCCCACGTTTACAGCCACCACGTCCCAGACGTGATACAGGCAAGTGTTTCCCCCCTGGAGCCTTGGTTTCCTTCTCTGGGCGTTTACATGGAACGCCGCAAGTTTCCGTGGGCGCCAGGCCCAAAGCAGACTGACGGCAATGCCATATTAGGGGGAAAGCCAGGCAAAAGTATGTCCTGTGCCTGGCATACACCCGCTGGAGAGACAGGAGGAGGGAGGAGTGGGGTGCGGCCAGCGGCAGGAGTCAGGGGCTGGTCTGGGGGCTTCCAGGGGGTTCGTGAAGCACCTTAAGTTTCCCCATCCCTAGCTCCCCACCCAGCCACGTCCATGTTCTCATGCTGCCTCAGTGTGTGGAGCAGCAACAGGGAACCGAGGCTGCAGCAGGTTCCCTGGTGATGTCACAAGGGTGTGTTTGTCAGCTGGACCCTCGCGGGTGGCTGGACAGTGAGTGACCAGCCAGCAAGTGCAGTGCACCAAGACCAGGCCTGAATGCTGAGCTCAGAGTTCTGGGACAAATGCAAAAGGTCCAAGAAGAAGGGAATAGGGAAGGGCTGACATCAATTATGCACCTGCCATTTGAGGTGCTTGACACATGGGTCTCCCATGGGCTCTGTGACTTAGTTCTCACAACCTCCCTGCAAGTTGATATTATCGTTGCCTGCCCCTCCCCCCTCACCCCCCTCCCTCCCTCTCTCTTTCCATCCCTCCCTCCCTTCCTTCTTTTTCTTCCTCCCTATGTACCAGGCCTATTGATAGCTGAACCAGTCCTCATGTCTGAGGGCGAGAGGAGAGGCAGGAAGCTATGGGGATACATGAACACAGGTTGGACCAGTCCAGGGGGCCTGTTGAGACAGGAGAGCACTGAAGCTCAGAGAGGTGAGGGAACACGTCCAGGTCACCCAGCACAGGGAGGCAGGGCCTGGGCACCAACAGTCAAGGCTGCAACCCCCTTCTGCCCCGATTCGTCAGAGCAGAAACACAGACGTGTTGCTTCCCTTCCTGGGTTTTGTTGAAGTGTGCAGGCTCTTCTACTTGGGGATGGTGTTATCTGCACTTGGAGCATACCACCTGGCTCTAGAGAATTCCCAGGACCCCTGGGCCCAGGAAGGCCTGTGGGTCAAGAAGTCCAGGTCCAGCAGGGCATGTAGCTTGCTGTGGCTGGGGACCTATTGCCTTATGTCAAGCTCTGCTATGCTAACTGGATCTGTCCTCCCCAAGCTGGACCCCCATCTACCATCCCATAGCCCCACCTCTCTGGGCCTGACTGGAGGGAGGGCACACCTGTTCTCACCTGTTTCCTCATACCTGACCCATGTCCTGGGCACAAGCCCTGTCTGCCTGCTGGGCCTCAGCCTTGGTCACTGTCTGCACACGTGATGCTGGCCCTGCCCTGCTCTGACTAGTCTCCCCGTACTGGTACATAAGAAAGCAATTGATTTTTGAATATTAACCTGTATCCTGCAACCTTGATATAAATGCTCTCATTAGTTACGGGAGGTTTTTGTCAGTTCCTTTGGATTTTCCACATAGACAATTATGTCATCTGGGAAAGAAGCATTTCTTCGTTCCCAATCAGGATACCGTATATTTCATTTTCTTGTCTTATTTTATGAGCTAGACCTTCTAGTATGATGTTGACAAGGAGTGATGAGAAAGGACATCCTTGCTTTGTTCCTGATTTTATTGGGAAAGCTTCTAGTGTCTCACCATTTAAGTATGATGATAGCTGTAGGTTTTTTGTAGATATTCTTTATAAAATCGAGAAGTTCCCGTCTATTCCTAGTACACTGGGAGTTTTGTTTGTTTTTACTATGAATGTTTTTAGGGTTTTGTCAAATGCTTTTTCTGCATCTATTGATATAATCATGTGATTTTTTTTTTCCAGCCTATTGATGTGATAGATTACATTGATTTTTTGAGTGTTGAACCCACTTGGATGTTGTTTATGAGTCTCTTTATACATTGTTGGATTTGATTTGCTAAAATTTTGTTGAGGATTTTTATTTTTAATTGGAGGAATATTGGGGAACAGTGTGTTTCTCCAGGGCCCATCAGCTCCAAGTTGTTGTCCTTCAATCTAGTTGTGGAGGGCGCAGCTCAGCTCCAAGTCCAGTTGCCGTTTTCAGTCTTTAGTTGCAGGGGGCACAACCCACCATCCTATGTGGGAATTGAACCGGCAACCTTGTTGTTAAGAGCTCGCGCTCTAACCCACTGAGCCATCCAGCCGCCTTGTTAAGGATTTTTGCATCTGTGTTCTTGACAGATATTGGTCTGTGGCTTTCTTTTCTTGTAATGTCTTTACCTGGCTTTGGTATTAGGGTGATGCTGTCCTTATATGATGAGTTAGGAGGTGTTCCCTCTCCTTTATCCTCTGAAAGAGATTTCTTCCTTAAATGTTTGGTAGAATTCACCAGTGAACCCATCTGGGCACGTGCTTTCTGGATTGGGAGGTTATTAATTATTGATTCAATTTCTTTAATAGATAAGGGCCTTTTAATATTGTATATTTTTTCTTGTGTGAATTTTGGCAGATTGTGCCTTTCAAGGAATTTATCAAATTTGTGGTATAGAGTTGTTCAGAGTATTCCTTGGTCATCTTTTAGTGTCCATGAGATCTGTTGTGATATCCCTTCTTTCCTTTCTGATATTGGTAATTTGAGTCCTCTCTCTTTTTTCTTAGCCTGGCTAGAGGCTTATTGATTTATGTTTTAAAAGAACCAGCTTTTGATTTTGTTGATTTTCCCTATTGATTTCCTGTATTCAATTTCATTAATTTCTGTTACAATTTTTTAAAGATTTTAATTAAAATATAGCTAACATACAATATTCTATCAGTTTCAGGTATACACCATAGTTATTCAACATTTATATACCTAAAGAAGTGATCACCATAAGTCCAAAAACCATCTGACACAGTACCATGCTGTGTCACATTATTGACTATATTTCCCATGCTGGACGTTATATCCCCATGTCTTATTTGTTTTATACCTCAAAATTTAGACCTCTTATTCCCCTTCATCTTTCCCCCCTTTTTAAAATTTTCAATTACTGTTGACATTCAACATTATTTTATATTAATTTCAGATGTACAACATAGTGGTTAGACATTTATATAATTTTAGAAACGATTCCCCCTGACTAGTCTAGTACCCACCTGGCACTATACATAGTTATTACCATGTTAGTGACTATGTTTCCTGTGCTTTACTTTACATCCCCATGACTATTTTGTAACTTCCAATTTGTGCTTCTTAATGCCTTCAGCTTTTTCACCCTGTCCCCCAATCCCCTCCCATCTATCACCCCAACAAATCTAGTGCCCATCTGACACTATACATAGTTGTTACAATATTATTGACTATATTCCTTATGCTATACCCTACATCCCCATGATTACTGTGTAACAACCAATTTGTACTTCTTAATCCCTTCCCCTTTTTCATTCACCCCAAAACTCCCTACCATCTGGCAGCCATCAATACGTTCTCTGTACTATGACTTTGTTTCTGTTTTATTTGTTTATTTTGTTCTTTAGATTCCACATATAAGCAAAATCACATTGCATCTGTCTGTCTCTGTCTTACACTCCACTCAGCATAACACCCTCCAGGTCCACTCATGCGGCCATAGATGGTAAGAACACATTCCCATCCATGGCTGAGCAATATTCCATTGTATGTATGTATGTACCACCTCCTCTTTATCTATTCTTCCATTGATGGACACCCAGGCTGCCTCCATATCTTAGCCATTGTAAACAATGAACATATGGATGTACACATCCCCTCCAAGTAGCATTTGGGGGTTCTTTGGATAAATACCCAGAAGTGGGATTACTGGGTCCTTCTTTGTCTCTTGTTATAGTCTTTGTTTTAAAGTCTGTTTCATCTGGTATAAGTATTACTACCCCAGCTTTTTTTTGTTGTTTCCAATTTCATTTAAATTTAAAAATATTTGTAAATTTCTCTTGAGATTTCTATTTAGGACTGTGTTGTTTAATCTCCAAGTGTTGTGGAATCCTCCAGTGAGTGTTCTTTTTGTTACTGATTTCTGGTTTAATTCTATTGTTGTTTGGGAGCAGAGATTATATGATTTCTAGTCTTTAAAATTTGTTTAGGTGTGTTTTATTCCCAGAATGTGGACCTATCTCGGTGAATGTTCCACGTGAGCTTGAGAATAATGTCTAATCTGCTATTGTTGGGTTATGTAGTCTATAGATGTCAGTTTTACTCGGTTGATCTACAATGTCTGACACTTAAGTTCGCAAACTCATCCTAGTGATGCTCATTGCTGAATAGCACTACGGTCACCTTCGAAGTACCCCCCTTGGGAAGCTGTGCACTGACGCCAGTGCCTAGTCCACCCTTCAAAGCAATTTGGGAACTCTTTTTCTGGAATGGCCATCAGAGCTGTCATCGTATTACCCTTGATGTCCTGAATGTCATCAAAATGTCTTCCTTTCAACATTCCCTTTATCTTCAGGTAAAGAAAGAAGTCATTGGGGGCCAGACCAGGTGAGCAGGAAGGGCGTCCCACTACAGTTATTTGTTTCCTGGCTAAAACCTCCCTCACAGCCAGTGCCGTGTGAGCTGGTGCATTGTCGTGATGCAAGAGCCATGAATTGTTGGTGAAAAGTTCAGGTCATCTAACTTTTTCACGCCGCCTTTTCAGCACTTCCAAATGGTAAACTTGGTTAACTGTTTGTCCAGTTGGTACACATTCATCATGAATCATCCCTCTGATATCGTTGATATCAACGATTTACCAACATCGTTGCAACAAGTTCTCAAACTTAATTGTCAGATCTTCGTATGTCCTTACTGATTTTCTGCTTCCTGGATCTTTCCATTTCTGATAGAGGGTGTTGAGGTCCCTGACTAGGATAATAGACCCATCTATTTCTCTTTGAAATTATATCAGTTTCTGCCTCACATATTTTGATCCTCTGTCAGGTGCACACATTTAAAGATTGTTACGTCTTCTTGGAGAAGTGACTTCTTTATCATTATGTAATGCCTTTCTTTATCCTTGATGACATTTTTTACTTTGAAGTCCACTTTGTCTGAAATTAATATGGCTTCTTGTGCTTTCTTTTGATTAGTGTTAGCATGGCATAGTTTTCTCCATCCATTTACTTTTAATATATTTATGCCATTATATTTAAAGTGGGTTTCTTTTAGATAACATGTAGTTCGCTCTTGTTTTTTAATCCACTCTACCAATTTCTGTCCTTTACTTTTTTATTTTTATTTTTTCTTCAGCTAAGACAGCAGATGATTTATTGTACACATTACAGTCAGCCACAACTGAGAACAGAACTTGTCCAGAATGTCACAGGTCCAGAGCAAAGGACTGTTTTTGTACAAGCAAAGGGGGTTTCTCAAAAGGTGGTGGTGGGGAACAGATGGCAATGTATGTTCTAGATCCATTGAGAAGTCCTAGATATTATGCATGCAGTCCAACAATTTGTTTCAGTATCCCTGGCCTCTGGCTTTCCTCATTTCTGTTCCTGTGGCTTCCACGGGTGCACAAGCTAGCAGTTTACTGGGACCTCTGCCTCATCTTTTTTCTTTTGCGCTTCAATCTGCACATTCGTTTCTTCAGTCACTTGAGTCTCATGGCACAGAGGTATCCAAGAAGATGACGCTAAGGCCGAGAGACCCAATTTCTGTCTTTTAATTGGTGTATTTAGACCATCGACATTCCAAGTGATTATTGATATAAATTAATAGCTTCCATATTCATTATTGTTTTATATTTGTTGCCATTGTTTTTGTTTCTATTTTTGTCTTCCACTCTTTTTCTGCCTTTTGTGGAGTATTTTTAGTAGGAAATAAGTAGTTATTGTGTTAAGTACTTGATATTTGGGGATTTATGTTAAAGTAACTATTCTTTTTCCCTCCGGCTTTATTGAGATATAATTAGCAAATAAAATGGTATAAATTTGAGGTATGCAACATGATGGTTTGATGTATAATGTGAGATGATTACCACAATAAAGTTAGTTAATACATCCATCACCTCACATAGTTAACTTTGTGTGTGTGTGTGTGGTGAGAACTTTTAAGATCTACTATCTTAGCAACTTTCAATACACAGGGTACCAAAAAAATGTATACACGTTTTAAGAAAAGAAAAAACTGTATTAAAATTACACTGATGGTAACCACTTTGAGCACCTCTTGTAATCGCAGAAGTCAAACGTGGCTTGTATTCATCTTTTGTTATCAGTATATATTGAGTATTATAATTTTAACATAGTTTTTTCCTTTCTTAAAATGTGTATACATTTTGTTGGCACCCTCTGTATACAATATGATATTGTTAACTGTAGCCACCCTGCTGCACATTGACATCCCAACTCATTCATTTTATACCCGAAAGCTTATACCCTTTGACAAACATCTCTTCATTTCCCTCACAGCCCAGTCCCTGACAACCATCATTTTAACTGTTTCTATGATTTTGACTGTCTTAGATTCCACATATAAGTGAGGTCCTACGGTATTTGTCTTTCTCTGTCTGACTTATTTCATTTAGCATAATGCCCTCAAGGTCCATCCATGTTGTTGCAAATCAGCCTGATGTGGTTTTAATTGAGCGTTTTATATAATTCCACTTCTTTTTACCGTATCAGTTATATTTCTTTTTTTAGTGGATGCTCTAGAGTTTGCAATATACATTTATGGCTAATCCAAGCTTTCTTTCATTTTTTAAAACTTTTTATTGGGGAACATTGGGGAACAGTGTGTTTTCCTGGGCCCATCAGCTCCAAGTCAAGACGTTATCCTTCAATCTAGTTGTGAAGGGCACAGCTCAGCTCCAAGTCCAGTCGCCGTTTTCAATCATAGTTACAGGGGCGCAGCCCACCATCCCATGCGGGAATTGAACCGGCAACCTTGTTGTTAAGAGCTCACGCTCTAACCAACTGAGCCATCTGGCCACCCCAAGCCTGCTTTCTAATAACACTATATTGCTTTATGGGTAGTGTGAGTACCTTATAATAATGAAATAATCCTAATTCCTTTCTCCTATCTTTTATATTGTTGCTGTCATTGATTTCACTTATACATAAGTATATGTACACATAAAATATATACGTAAGCATAAATAACCAAATATATTGTTAGTATTATTATTTTGAATTATCTGTTAGATCAATTCAGAATAAAAAAAAAAGGTTTTATTTTCCCTTCACTTATTCTTTCTTCTGTGCTCTTCCTAACTTTATGTTGATCTTTGTTTCTGACCTATATTTTTTCCTTCTCTCTAAAGAGCTTCTTTTAACATTTCTTGAAAGTCACGTCTACTAGCAACAAATTCTCTCATTTTTTACTTGCCGGAGAAAGTTTTTATATCTCCTTTGCTTTTGAAAGGTAGTTTCACAGGGTACAGAATTCTAGGTTGTGGGTTTTGTTTTTTCCCCCTCACTTAGCACTTCAAGTATTTCTCCCCACTTTCTCCTTGCTTGCATGGCACCTGAGGAGAAGTCAGATGTGCTTCTTATCTTTGGTCTTCTATACATAATGTCCTTTTCCCCTCCAGCTTCTTTCAGGATTGCTTTAACTTTGATTTTCTGTAGTTTAAAAATGAAATGCTTAGGTGTGCTTTTGGGGCATTTATTCTGCTTGGTGTTCTCTGAACTTTCAGAGCTGTGGGTTGGTGTGTGACAATAATTTGGGGGAAATTCTCAGTCATTATTGTTTTAAATATATCTTCTGTTCCTTTTCTCTCTCTGTACTTCTGGTATTCCCATTATGCATATGTTATACCTTTTGTTGTTGTCCCAAGGACCTTGGCTTGTCTGTTCTGGTTTTTTTCAGTCCTTATTCTCTTCGTTTTTCAGTTTTGGAAGATTCTGTTGTTGTATCCTAAAGCTCAGAGATTCTCTCCTTAAGCCATGTCCAGTCTATTAATAAGGCCATCAGAGGCCTTCTTTATTTCAGTTACAGAGTGTTTCATTTGTAGAATTTCTTTTTGGTTCTTTCTTAGGATTTCTATTTCTCTGTGTACAGTGCCCATCTGTTCTTGAATGCTGACTACTTTATCCATGAAATCCCTTAGCATATTGATTATGGTTGTTTTAAATTCCCACTCTGATAATTCCAACACCCCAGCCATGTCTGAGTCTGGTTCTGATGCTTATAAGTTCTGTCTCTTCAAACTGTGTTTTTTTGCCTTTTAAAATCCTTTATAATTTTGTCTTGATAGCTGTACATGATGTAGTGGGTAAAAGGAACTGCTGTAAACCGCCTTCGGTGATGTGAGGTGTGGGGGAGGGAAGCGCTCTCTAGTCCCATGAGGAGGTCTCAATCTTTAATGAGCCTGTGCCTCTCGACTGTGAACTTCATATGTGTTTCTCAATACTTCCCCATTAAGTGGGACAGAATCCTTGGAGTGGGCAGGAATTGGGTATTTCCCTCCCCCTAGGTCAATTAGGCTCTGACAAAACCCCAGCAGGTTCTGCTCTAGTTAACTGGTTTCCCGTGAGGTGCTCTGGTGTATTTCAACATGGTTCCTCTCCCCTCTCCCCCACACCATGAAAAGCACAGGGGTTGGGGGGGTGAAGGGCGGTGTGAGGACAGAGCCAGGAGTGCAGTTTCCTGGCTCTCAGCCTCACGTGGAAAGGTGCTGGCTCGCGTAGTAAATCACCATCAACTGTGATTAGATGGCCATCAGCTGTGGCTAGTTGGCCGTCAGCTGTAACCAGTGAGCCTTTGGCCACTAATATAACTGCCGTGGCTCCCCTAGCAGATGATGGTAGCTGAGCTAGCAAGCACGAATTGTAGTTAGCACGGAGGATTGTGTGGGGACAAAGCCCCCCAGAACAGTTTCCAGGCTCTCGGCCTCACAATAGAAAGGTGCTGGCTCGGGTAGTAAATGGCCATCAACTGTGATCAGATGGCCAGCAGCTGTAACCCATAAGCCATTGGCTACTAATATAACGACTGTGGCTATGCTAGCAAAAAGAAATGGGGGCTAGCAAGAAGATGGTGGCTGGCAAGCGCGGACTGCTGTTAGGCAGGTTATGTAGATCCTGCTTCCTATGTCTCCAGCCCAGCCGCCAGCGAGAATATATTGGTTTGACTTCCTTATCTATGGCTGCGTGGGTGTTCCTGTTTGGCCTTACCATGTCCTGCGTTCTTATATGGGGAGCGGGACCAGAGACCCCGCCGGACGCCCTGCACGACAAATGGCGCAGCGAGCAGGGTATCCTGCGGGACACATGGCGTAGTCGGCAGGATACGGTGCTGGCCAAAGCTTTCCGAAGGGCAGTGGAGCAGTTTGTGCCTATGATAGCTCAGTCTGAGGAAGACCAGGAGGAGCAGCTGCTGGAGAGCTCGATCCCCGAGGAGGGGTGGAAAGATGTGGACGGTTCCCCAACCAGCAGAGGCCAGAGAAAGCGGAGAAAGCGAAGGTTGTTGCCGCCCTGTGGGCTGGGAAGTGCTTGCTGAGGCAGCCCGGATGCAGGACTTTTAGTCCCAGGAGGAAACGCTTGCTGAGTCCTCCGTGGGAGATGAGGGTGAGGTCAAGGTCATCCCTCACCCCCAGGACAGCCCTGGCGAATGACTATGAACTATGGGGAATTGCCTTCTATCCCTGATTTAATGGACGCTTGACTGTTTGGGAACATACCACCATGTAGTGGGACTGGCGGATGTTTGTTTTTGTGTCTTGACTGGCCTCCATTGATAATATGTAAGCACCTTGACTGTGAGCCGCTGTTTTTCCAGCACGGTACCCCAAGAGGCCCAGAGAGAGTGGCAGTGCCCTGAGAGGCCCTGGCTGTGTCCAGGAAGTCTGGCTGTGCCCAGAGAGAGTGGCAGTGCCCTGAGAGCCCTGGCTGCGTCCAGGAAGTCTGGCTGTGCCCAGAGAGAATGGTGGTGCCCTGAGAAACCACGGCTGTGCCTAGAGAGACAGGTGATACCCTAAGAAGCCCAGGAAGTCTGGCTGTGTCCAGAAGTACTGTGGTGGTGCCCTGAGAGGCCCTGGCTGTGCCCAGAAGCACTAGTGGTACCCTAAGAAGCCCAGGAAGTCTGGCTGTGCCCAGAAGTACTGTGGTGGTGCCCTGAGAGGCCCTGGCTGTGCCCGGGGAGACAGGTGGTACCCTAAGAAGCCCAGGATGTCTGGCTGTGCCCAGAAGTACTGGTGGTGCCCTGAGAAACCCTGGCTGTGCTCAGAGAACCTGGCTGTGTCCAGGATATTGCATTCACCTCCAGGCTCCTCGCACAGGGACCCTCGCGGAAGACACTTGTCGCGTAGATTGTGAGGCGAGATCCTGTAGGGTGGAATGTGGGGTTTCCAGGCTCTCGGCCTGACAATAGAAAGGTGCTGGCTCAGGTAGTAAATGGCCATCAACTGTGATCAGATGGCCAGCAGCTGTGGCTAGTTGGCCGTCAGCTGTAACCCGTAAGCCATTGGCCACTAATATAATGACTGTGGCTACGTTAGCAGAAAGAAATGGGGGCTAGCAAGAAGATGGTGGCTGGCAAGCACGGACTGCTGTTAGGCAGATTATGTAGATCCTGCTTCCTATGTCTCCAGCCCAGCCGCCAGCGAGAATATATTGGTTTGACTCCCCTATCTATGGCTCCGTGGGTGTTCCTTTTTGGCCTTACCGTGTCCTGTGTTCTTATGTGGGGAGCGGGACCAGAGACCCCACCGGACGCCCTGCACGACAAATGGCGCGGCGAGCAGGGTCTCCTGCGCGACAATTGCATCTAGCAAGTGGGGTTGGCAGAGAAGCAGAAGGCAGGTTGCAGATCGTGTGGCTCCTGTTTCCTGTGTCTCCAACCCAGCCGCCAGTGAGACTATAGTGGTATGACTCCCCTATCTATGACCCCATTGGTGTTCCTTTTTGGCCTTACCATATCCTGCGTTTTTCTGTGGGGGGCAGGGGCTGAGACCCCGCCTGACACCCTGCACAACAAATGGCGCAGCGAGCAAGGTATGGTGCCAGCCAAAGCTCCCCGAAGGACAGTGGAGCAGTCTGTGCGTATGAACACTCAGTCTCAGGAAGACCAGGAGGAGCAGCTGCCGGAGAGCTGGACCCCCGTGGAGGGGTGGGAAGATGTGGACGGTTCCTCAACCAGCATAGGCCGGAGAAAGCGAAGGTTGTTGTGGCCCTGTGGGCTGGGAAGTGCTTGCTGAGGCCCTCACCCCCAGGTTGGGAAGGACTTGGAGCCCTCGGCCTGCGGAGAGAGCACACATTGTGAGGCTCACAGCCCTGGTGAATGACTATGGACTATGGGGAACTGCCTTCCATCCCTGATTTGATGGACAGCTTGACTGTTTGCTTGGGAACGTACCACCATGCAGTGGAACCGGTGGATGTTTGCTTCCTGTGTCTCGATTGGCCGCCGTCGAGAATATGTAAGCATCTTGGCCGTGAGCCATTATTGTTCCAGCACGGTACCTTGAGAAACTCTGGTTGTGCCTGAGGAGACTGGTGGTACCCTGAGAAACCCTGGCTTGTGCCCAGGAAGTCTGGCTGTGCCCAGAAAGACTGGCGGTGCTCTGAGAAACCCTAACTGTGCCCAGAGAGCCTGGCTGTGTCCAGGATATTGCATTCACCTCCAGAGTCCTCGCACAGGGCCCCTCGTGGAAGACGCTTGTCGTGTAGATTGTGAGGCGAGACCCTGGGGGGGTGGTATGGGGACGGAGTCAGGAGTGCAGTTTCCAGGCTCTCGGCCTCACATGAGAGGTGCTGGCTTGTGTAGTAAATGGCCATCAGCCGTGGCTAGTCAGACATCAGCTGTAACCAGTGAGCCATTGACCACTAATATAACTGCCGTGGCTACGCTAGCAGCAAATGGGGGCTAGCAAGAAGATGGTGGCTGAGCTAGCAAGCGCGGATTGCAGCTAGCAAGTGGGGTTGGTTGGTTGGTTGGCAGAGAAGCATACGGCAGGTTGCAGATCGTGTGGATCCTGTTTCCTGTGACTCCAACCCAGCCACCAGCGAGACTATAGTGGTCTGACTCCCCTACCTATGGCTCCGTGGGTGTTCCTTTTTGGCCTCACCATATCCTGTGTTCTTGTGCAAGGAGCAGGAGCTGAGACCTTGCATGACAGGCGGTTGCTCCAGTATTCACTTGTGAGAACCAGATTGAGCTTCTGCAGGTGAAACTCACAAAAGCGTGAGCCCTCTAAGACTGGGTCCCACCCCTTGGGGTTTAGCTCTCAGACTTGTCCACACTGAGCCTCCAGCAATTCATCAATTACAGTTCATGTTACAGTGAAGGTTTCTGTTCCCATGAAGTGTGGTTCTCTCTATTCACCTGTCGGTGTTTCCCGTTATGAGGGCAGCAGCTTGCAGTGACCTTACTTTTCTTACAGATCTAAGAAGAGTTATTGATTTTTCAGCTTGCTCAGTTTTTTACTGGTTGTTAGGACTGAGTGGCAGCCTGCAAGTTTCTTACATACCAGGCTGGAGATCACAAGCCTGGGATTCAGATTCAATAGCTCACCTGGCTTGGGGTGAAGGACGGCTTGGCCAGGTGTTGGTGGGCAGAGTGGTGAGGGGCTGTTGCAGGGTCTGGGTGAGGGGCAATATGCAGGGGTTCAGCAGAGACATTTCCCTCTGCCATTTTGTAGACCGGGTTCTGGCCACATTCCTGGAATTCTCTGGGGGTTTCAGGGAACTTCGTTGCTCCCCTCCCCACTGGCTTCCAGCTCTCCCCATCAATGGCCAGTTCCCTAGGTCAGAGGCTTTATCTCCCAGTCCCCATGACATGCTTGTTCTCAGTGGTCCCCACACCCTCCCAAAGCCAGAATCCTCAAGGATAAGCCATGTGGCAGAAGGAGCACATAGGAGAGGAAAGGAGGACGGAAATGCATCAGGATACATGTCAGAAATGTCTGCCTTCCCATTATGGCATCAGGCCTTCCAAGGCAGAACCTGGATATCTCCTGCATGTTCCCAGGGCCTAGGGCAGAACAAGACCAAGGCCCAGGGAGCGAAAGCAACTTGCTCAGGGTCACGCAGCACATGGGTGGTTCAGACTCCAGGTTCCATGCTATACTGCCTGGCCGCTGTGCCCCCCAGTAGGGGGAGGGGTAGGAACAGGGGTATGTCATATAGCTCCCCTGCTGTTGAAGTTGGGGGTACTGAGGCCCAAGCCCTAGGTCACCTACATGGGTCTCAGACAAGCCTCCTCTCCTCATAGGCACAGTCCCTGAACAACCCCCTCGGTACCCGCACTGCCGGCCACAGTCCCGTGTGTGAAATCAGCCCTGAGCTTTGCCTCCCCGCACTCAGAGGCACACCTCAATAAATATCTGCTGAGGGCAAGAGTAAACACACCCAGTAAGGGCACGCCCAGACCGAGACAGAAAGGGTCCTTGCACCTTAAGCTGCGCTCCCTGCCCAGCAATCGCTCTGCTCACCCTCTTTCTAGGGGTTTCTGTCCCTGAGGGTCTTCTGGGGCCTTCCTGGTGAGAAGCCTGGTGTGGGCTCCCCCACTCTTGTGCCCCCACTCTTGTGCCTTCTCTCTGACTGTCAGTGCAGTGCCATTAATTAGTGACTTGTGTGATGAATTGTGTATTTCTGTCCCACCTATGGACCTGGGTCTGTCTTGTCCTTGCCTGTGTTCTCACTAACTGGACAGACGATTGCCCCACACAGAGACTCAGCCAACTTCTGTTGAGTAAAGGAATGGAAGTAGAACAAATGGTAAAACCAGATAATGGCTCCTGCCAGGCTGTGGCTGAAGTCAAGGGGTGGAGCCCCAAGGTGGAAGGCTGTGCTCTGCCATGCAGGGGCTTACACCACCACATGGCTGCTGTGGTGAAGTGGAAGCAGGGTGGGTGGCTTGATCGGGGTGCTGGAGGGCTTCACCCTAGACCCTGACTTTCTAAGAGCAAAGCCACTTCCTGGTGAGGTAGGAGATGTGATCAGAGCAGGAAGAAGATTGCTGGGACACGCAGGGTCTCTGAGAAGGGACCTGGCCATGCCAGCTGGAGATTTAGAACCCATTTCAGTGTGGGTGTCCGCAGCAGCAGACCCTGCAAGGCTGTGAACGTGAGAGGCCTATTCGCGAGTGAGGAAGCAGGATGGACAGGCAGGGAGGTAGCAAAGGGAGCTTTTCCAAGGAAGTCATTCTAGGAAGTGGGTGCTGGAGCCTAGTCCCACAGGGTCTCTGGGCTACTGCGTGTAACATGCAGCAGGGCTGATGGCTTGAGGGGCGAGGGAGCCGGTGTCGTTGGCTGAGGGGTGATCTGGCAGGATGAATGTGGCCCTCCTGGCACTTGGGCCACCCCACACTGCAGCTAGGTGGACTCTGATGGCCAAAGGTGCCACACGTGAAGGGTCCCAGGTGCATGCAGTTGGAATCTGTTGGGTCACCATGCTTGACATAGTGAGGGGTGAGGGGACGTGGGAGGGGTGTCGACAGCATTGGCTCCTCCACTTCAGAGCCGAGGGCCCCCGCCCCCTGGCAGAGCCTGGGGACTGATGAGCCCCTGGTCCTTCTGAGCAGTGGGAGTGAGGTGAGGGGCACCTGGGAAGGAGAGCGTTGGACAACCCCTCTGAGCTTCCTGTGTCCCCAGAGGGGCTGCAGAAATAAGAATATAGACGTGAGGGAGAGAGGAGGAAGAAACCGGGAGAAACGGAGGTCGGGACACCTGTGTGACCTGGGTAGACCTAAAAATCAGAAACCAGGAAGACTGTGGTCATCTCCGTGAGTGCCAGCACGGGTTCTACAATGGGTTGAATTGTGTCCCCCTCCCCCAAGTTTATGTCCATCTAGAACCCCAGATTGTGCCCTCATTTGGAGACGGGGTTGCGGATGTGATCCAGTAAGCTGAGGTTGTGCTGGGCTGGAGCTAAGTCCAATGACTGGTGCCCTTATGAGAAGGGGACACAGAGAGCCCTGGAGGAAAAGCCCAGAGAAGGTGTCCCTGTGCAGACGGAGGCAGAGGTTGGAGTGAGGAGTCCAGCAGCTGAGGATGTGGGCCCATCCGACGGGGGAAGAGGCCGGGAAGGACATCTTCCCAGAGCCTCCGAGAGATTGCAGCCCCGTGACACCTTGATCTTGGACTTCTGGCCTCCACAGCTTTGAGAGAAGTTGTTTCTGTTGTTTACAGCTTCCCATTGTGCTCATCTGAGATGGGGCCGTAGGACACTGATGCAGACCCCTAATCCTTCGCCTCAGGAGCACCCTGGGCAAAGACACACTGCCAGGAAGCCCCAACCAGCTGAGATGGGAACGATGTGCAAAATTAATCAACATTAGTCTCCATTTTAGGAAAATGCAGCGTACCGTTTCTGGTGCACCTGAGAGTAGCGTGGGGTGAGGCTGCCACGTGTGGGGCCCATTTCAGGCTCTGGGGGGAGGGCGTGCCCACCGGGCCCTCCCCGGCCCCATCTCCATCCCAGGTGGGCACCATCCCTGACCTCTGGAGCAGCACTGAGCTCCAGTGTGTGAGTGGCCATTGTGTCAGCCGCCCCACATTAATATTTGATAATGTTGAATAGCTTTCTTCTGAGACAGAGAAGAGGCCATTCCACGTGGGTAATAAGAAGCACTGGGCTGTTCAGTGAGCTCCTAGCTGTCGGGCCTTAGGAGGTCGATGATGCCGTGAATAATTTATCCTCCTGTAGTGATTTTTTTTGCTCTGACCAGGGAGCTCTTGACCAGCAAGAGCTTGGCTCCCCCACTCCCTGGCAGTCCAGCCTAGTTCTCGGTCACTCCTGGTCATGCCAACTTGAGGGTGAGAGGCGCACATGTCCCCTTGCTGGTGATCTAGGTCTTGGGCCTCAGTTTCCCCAGCTTCAACAACAGGGGAGCTATATGACATGCCCTATCCCTTTACCCCTTCCCCCTGCAGCGGGGAATAGAGGCCGGGCAGTATAGCATGGAACCTGCAGTCTGAATCACCTCCAGGTTCCTGTGTGACCCTGAGCAAGTTGCTTTAGCTCTCTGGGCCTTGGTCTTGTTCTGTGATACGGGGTTAGGACCATGTCCTGCCTTGCCTCACTCGCTGGGTTTTGCTTCTGCTGCTTTGATTAAACATCTCTGAGTATCTTCCCGATACACGGCACAGTATCAGCTGTCCTTAATTTTTTCAACTTCAGCTTGGCCGGACCCTGCCGTCCTCACTAACTGGGCAGGGTCCCAGCCGGGGAGGTGGAGTGGGGCTGAGGACTGACCAGCAGACAGAGGTGTGCACGTAAATGAAGTGTGAGCACCCAGTAAACCATGCCAGGGGCCTGGGATGGGAGAGCAGAGCAGAGGGTGACCAGCTCTGCCTGGGAGGGTCTGAGAAGGCTTTCAGGGGAGGCAACGCTAAAATCATGACTATAGGAATAGAACATGCACATGGGGATAATAATGACGACGATGACGATGATGACAGTGACACTAATGGTGCAACATGACAGTAAATGGAGAGCAAAACTGTCCTGCGCCCCCTCCAGTTCTCCTGGAGGTAACGCTCTCGTTTTAAAATCTTCTTACGCATTTGATTAAAACCCTCCAGGGGCTTCCTAATGATTTCAAATAACATCCACGGTGGCCTCAGGGTCACATATTGTCTGTCTCCTGTCTCTGTTCAGACCTTCTTTCCCACCACTTTCTCCTCTCGTCCTCTTACAATGCCTGGTTTTCTTTCTGTTGCACAAAAATGCCAAATCGCTGCTCACTGCAGGGTCTTTGCAATGGCCACTTCTGCACTTCATGCCCTGCTCCTGCCCACCGCATCTCCTGGAGCTTCTTTAGTCTCCGACAAGCCTCCTCCCCTCACAGGCGCAGTCCCAGAACCCCCCAGCGGCACCCCCACTGCCGGCCACGGTCCCGTGTGTGAAATCCGCCCTGAGCTTTGCCTCCCAGCACTCACTGCTCTCCACAAAGCCTGGGCCTGTGCAGTCTCTCTACCTACCAGGTTGTAAACGCGCTAGGACAGAGGGCATGGCTCATTGGTGCCTGAGTCTCAGGGGAGCCTGGCCGGCCCATGGCAGCCTCCCGCCGAGGACTTGCTGCAGGTGAGATACTTGTGACTCCCTACTCTTCGGTGTTCAGTTCTGTGCACCAGCCAGACTCCAGCCCGGAGACAGAGTCACAGAGTAGATTGAACAAGGAATGTTTAATATGAAGATTGATTCTAGAAAGAGTTTGGAGGAGTGAGGGGCTGGATTGCAGGAAGTGAACAGAAATTTAAAGACGGGGAGAGCAGATCTAAGGAGCAGCCACTCCTCTAGCGGCATCCAAAGAAGAGGCCTCCCACCCTCTTCCCCCACCACCCAGGGCTGAGTGCGGACCTCCTTGGAGGGGTCATGGCTGGGGCTCGGTGCATGTGGCTGTGGGGCTGCACCAGCAGATCCTTCTGGAAACCAAAGGGAAGCTGCTGCTGACCTGGCTGCTGACCACGGCACTGGAGGGGCTGGACGCTGGAGAAGCCAGCCATGCTGCAGGGAGCTGGCGCAGGTGTGTGTGTGAGACGTCTCACTACCCTGCTCCCAGCAGGAGGCATGCATCTCTCCAGTTCCCCCCGGATGAGCTATTGCTTCTGGTTCACTGTCTTGGGTGGGAATGGAAGTTCCAAGGGCTTCCACCATAATGGCTCTCACGTCATGGGTCAGGAAGCTGGTGTGGAACCCTGACAATTGCTAAATGTGTCTATTTCAATTAGCCATTTCAGAACTGGGAGATCACCACAGCGTGAGTCCATGGACCAGCTGGGCCTGCTGTGAATCAGACCTGAGCTAAGAGTCCATCTGTTACCTGTCCGCTCGTTGCAATCAGCAGCAGCTCAATGGCAGCGTCCTCTGTGCTCATGCCTGGCCTAAAAAGCAAAGCGACCACGGAAGGGTTCCAGGATGCAGGAGCCCTGCTCACCAGTATGTCTCAATTTCCTAGCGAGGGGAGTGTCTTCTGGGCCTCCTTGCAGAACAGAGTTGAGGGCTGGGTATGCAGGTTTCTTACATTTAGATCCAGGCAAACCATCCCGCCCACGTAAGCCTTTGCAACCCTCCTTCCAGGGGACACCCTGGCATCTCAACCTCATTAACTGTTGAGTCCAAGTTCCAGTCAACCAACCAAATGAGCTGTCAGACGGTTGGTGGGCAGACTCTAGGGCAGTTCCCAGGGGCCCTGCCTGGTGGCACTCAGGCCTTCGTGTAATTCCCACCCCTTGAATACGGGTGGGACCTGTGACATAGAATATGACAAAGCCAGTGGGATGTCACTTTTGTGATTAGGTTACATAAGATGGGGACTTCTGTCTCACCAGCACACTCTCTAGTGCCTCATCAGCTTGCAGACTTTGATAAAGGGACCGTGTTGAAGAGGCCCTTGAGGACAGCCTCTAGCCACCAGCCCCCTAGTCGCTGAGGCCCTCAGTCCAACAGCCAGCAGGGAACTGAATTCTGCCAACAAGCATGTGACCTCAGAAACAGACCCTTCCCCGTCCAGCCTCCGATGCGACCCCATCGGGTGGCAGGGGTGGCTGCCACCTTAACTGTACCTGTGAGAAGCCTTAAGCCGAGGACCCAGCTGGAGCACGTCCGGAGGACTGACCCATCCAAACGGCAAGAGATAATGAAAGGGTATTAGTTGGAGTCACTAAGTTTGTAGTCATTGGTTACATAATGAATAGTTATTACAAACTAACACATTAAACCCGGAATCTCTAGTGAATGCAACTCATATTTGGTCTGATCTAATGTGAACTCCTCCCTCTGTGGTCTAGAACCCTTAGAATCCACCCCTACGTGGTCCCCAGGTTTTTGCCCATGTTTATTAGCAAAGCCTTGCCACCCTTTTGGTGGTTAAGCTTCTGATGGGCGTCGTGAGCACCTACCCACCTGGAGTATGTTGAGAATGGACCCTGTGTGTCTGGTTTCAGCTGGGAGTGGCTGTGGTGGGTCTTGGGAATGGGCACCGCGTGAGTATTCAGAGGGTTTCCGGCAGAGGCGGGCTAGTCTCTTCGGGTACAAGAAGGAAAGGAGGCTCAGCGTGACTTGGGAGTTCAAGACTGACCCTCTCACCTGGATCCAACCTGACGGCCTCACTCCAAGTTGTGGAATCCTCGCCTGGACCAATCAGTGCCTTAACTTTCTCACGAGAAACTTTTAGAGACTGTGAATTCAAATAGTTATATCCCAGCTACCTGCATAATTACGTGTGGTATTTAATTTTCAGCAATGCCAGCCTTGCAATTAAAAGAACTTAGGGTTTCTTTTAGAGCTGTCACGGCAGCTCGCTGGTGAGTTGAGCGCTCATGGAGCTGAGCTTGTCATTTGCTCTTTGTAGGTGCTCAGTTGCACTCAGAAGAATCCAGAGCTCACCCAAATCGTTGTAGTCGTCACGGCTGCCATGATGGCAGTCAGCCTCCACTGCGTTGCCGTCAACAACAGGTGATAGTTGTGACGCTAACTGCTACAACATAAGGGTTACCTACTAACACCCCACGTCCCATTGGCAGGGAGCCCAGAGGCACGGCAGGGCCAATCCCCAAATCTCACCCGCACCCGGGACCATTGCTGGTACTGATTTTGTATCAGTCCGGGGCCAATCAGGAGACAGACATGACACAGTCATTTGAACAGGGGAAGTCGCTCTTACAGAAATATTACCTATGACGGAGGTTGGACTCGAGGCACTGGCCAGTGAGGAGGAAGAACTCGAAAGAACACAGGAGCAACAGGTACGAGGGGCAGCGGCTGCCCCAGGGCTGCGATAGAACACCCAAGGAAGACGCCGCTCATCCCTGGGCTGACATCTGGGTATTGTTGGGGGGCTGGTTGTACTTCACTGAATGGCAAAGAGGTCAGTGTGGTGCCAGGCTGGCAGAAGCTGCTGGAAATCCACAGGGAACTCGCTGGAAATCTGCTCTCCAGGGTGCTGGGGAAAGCCGTCCGTGGAGAAGCGCCCCGAGACAGTCCCCACTATGAAACCGCCGGGTGGGGCACCGGGAGAAGCTTCTGACTGCACGCACTACACTGCCAGGGCTGAAGCCGAAGGAGTGTGTGCAAGGGACACGCAGGTGCCCACCAACCCAGAAGGAGCCCCCTTCCTCCCGCGCAGCCTTTCCAGTACCTCCTGCCCTCTGAGCTCAGCATGGTGCCAGCAGGCCCAGGAAAGGCGCTGTGGGGGCTCAGCTTCCACGAGGAACAGGCAGTAAAGTGAGCATTTGGAGCTGAGAGTACCCCATAACTGGCACAGACAGTGCCTAATAAGGCCTCTAGCCCCCCAAAACTCAGACGTTTGTTCAGTTACGCTCTTGCCCCATTCCCGAATTTCATTCACTGTATTATGATTTTTCATTCTTCCTGCTGGTTTTCTTTTATTCCTTTAAATGATGTTCTTACAGCTTGTGTCTCAAATAGCTGAACTCAATGGGAACATGTGGGCGCGCGTGGGCTGGGTGGAAGGTTGAGGAGAGCAGCTCTGTCCTTCGTGGTAAGTCCTGTGGGGCTGGTTCTGGGGGCTTCTGTAGAAAATGGGGGCTCTCGGGCTGTTTCAACTTTGGGGGTTTGGGTTTTATCTGAAAGGAGAAAAAAGTGCCCATCACCATCCTCAGCCACCCTTCAGCCTCTGTGTCTTATCTTAGACAGTCTCTTCACGCCTGTTTGGGTTCAATTGTGTCCCCCACCCTCCAAATTCAATGTTGGCGTCCTAACCCCCATTACCTGAGACTGTGATTTTATTTGAAGATGGTCTTTACAGGGGTAATACGTGAAAATGAAGTCACTAGGGTGGGCTCTAATGACTGATGGCTTTATAGGAAGCGGAAATTTGAGCAGAGACACAGAGAGGTTGATCACCACTTGGACACGAAGACGGCCCTCTCTGAGTCAGGGACAGAGGCCGGAACACAGTCTCACTCGGCCCTCAGAAGGAGCCCACCCTGCCAACCACTTTGATCTCGGACTTCCAGCTGCCACAACTGTGAGACGATACATTTTTTGTGGTATTTTGTTTGTGGTATTTTGTTACGATAGCCCCAGGAAACTGATACAACTCCCACATGCAAACAGGATCAGGATAGCAAGGTGGGCAAGCGTGTGGCCTCTGCAGTCGGTTTAGCTGCTTCTCATCCCAGTCACCCACTCACCAGCTGTGTGACCTTGAATAAGTTGCTCACCCTCTCTGTGCCTCACCTGTAAAGTGGGAGAATTACAGTATGCACACAGTGTGCTTACTTATTAAATGAGGGATAGCCTTGGACCACACAGGAGAGTGTTCAGCATGTGCTATAGAGGTTCCAAGCTTGCCTTGTCAGGAGAGCGGGTTGGGGAGAAGAGAGCAGAGCCAGGGAGCGGGGTGTCCTGAGGGGCCCTGAGCTAGAGCTTGCACGGTCAGGTCATGGCCGTGGGGTAGTGGCTCATACTCAGGACTTACATGTTCAACCTCTAGGCCCTCCATATCCCTGGCCCTCACCTGCTTACCTCCCACAGCCTTTAGTCATCTGGTCCCCACACAGCCCTGTGGGGTCGGCATGGAGATGATGGCCGTCCCGATCGATAGGGAAACTGAGGCCTGGGCTGAAATGATCTCCAGATCATGCATTTCTGACAGCTCTGAGTCAGAACTCGAACCTAGGTCTCTGGGCTTCAAATCCAATGCCTGCCCGTGCTCTGTGACACTGCTTTCTGGTGGCCACCACCTCCAGGAGCAGCTGGGGGGGTTCTCAGGGGATAGAAAGCCAGCTTCCCTGGGGTGCCCAGACCCCACACAGCACACCCCTCACGAGTCTGTGTTCCCCCTGGTTTCCCCTTCCCAAGGAGCAACTTGGGGCTTCCTCTGGATTGAATCCCCACTGTGTGCTAAGTACTAAAGATGGCCCTTGCATTTTACCCTCACTGCAACCCTGCAAGGTGGATGCTATTCTAAGTGGGGTGGAGTGGGCTGACGGGAGAAGGGAGGATCAGAGAGGGAAGGAGACTAGCCCAAGGCCACACAGTCAGGAGGCACCAGAAGCTGTGGCCTGAATCAACACTGAAGGAAAGATGTGCTTGATACTCCTATCCCTGGTAACCCCCAAGCACTCTCCTCCCTAGAAGCAGAGTTGGGTGCAGAGGGGGTGCAAAGGAAAAGGCCCTTGAAAGAATGCCAGTCGGGTTGGGGAAACAACAGGTGCTCAAAAGAGGTAGGGGTGAGAGATGACAAGAAATGGGGTGCCTACCCTCCTTGCTGCGTTGTGAGTGGGCTTCCCCTGGGAGTGAGGGTGGGCAATGGGGTCCCCTTCAAAGTGCAGGAGGGGCACTCTGGAGCGACCTTTGTCACTTACCACTCACCAATGATCAGAGGGGACTAAATGGGGCAAGGCCTCTGAGTAATTGGCTGGGGAACTCGGAGACACAGCTCAGCTCCGGGGGCAAAAGCCTGGCATTAAGAAGGTCACAGGCCACCTCCTGCTCACTCTGCCCAGGATTAAACTTTGAGCGGCTGCTTTTCAAGGTTCCAAAAAGAAGTAAGGGGGGCAGAAAGGGAAGGCGTTGTTTTCATGCCTCTTGCTTCATTTGCATAAGGTGAAAAATGTTTCCATAGAAACAACCGGAGTCTGTAATTTTTGAATAACGATTTCTGCACAAAGCACAACCTGTCTTTTTGCGAAAGGGAATTAAGGAATGCTCAGAAGCGTTTTCCACAACAGGCGAAGTCGCCCAGTGTTGGGAGAGCTGCCCCAGGGAAGGGTCTTGGCTTAAGCCCCTGCCCTCTCTGGGCCTCAGTTTCCCCACTTGTGAAATGGGCACGGGAAGAATGGATTAGAACAGTTGTTAAACTTTATGCGCATTTGGTGGGGGTGACTGGTGTGAAATCCCCCATCCCTGGGCCCTCAGCTGGGGTTCCTATGCAGGGGGGCCTGGCTGAGTTTTACAAAACTTTCCAGAAGAGGCTGGGGCAGCCCTTAGGGCCATCCAGGCTGCAGGGGAGAAGTCCGGCTGGCCCCGCCCACCACCTTGTCCCCTCTTCAGACGTGTCCAGTGGTGGCCAAGCGCCGGGCTCACTGGAGCGGAAGGCGACACCACGCCTGGGTGCCTCTGCCCCCTGGTGGCCCAAGGGCACTGCAGCACCCACTTGCCCTGGGCACTCCATGATGTCATCACTGTCATCCAGGGCTCCACCAGGGTCCAGCCTCTTGGAACCGACTGGGGGTCAGGTCAGGCAGAGAGACCCCAGAATCATCCTGAAACTGACGCTCCTACCCAGGTCTCCGGACAGACAGCCCTACTACAAATGGTCCCATGGGGGCCTGCCGCTGTGGGGCTGACTCAGGAGTCAGGATGTAAAGGCTAAAGCCGACAGGGTGGAACCAAGAGGCCCTTGTCTGCTCCCCCATATTACAGATGGGAACACTGAGACCCTGAGAGGGGCTGGCATTTTCATGGCCTCCCCACCAAGGGGCCATGCATGCTCTGTCCATCCTGAGGCCCTGGCTGCAGTGACCAAGGGGGCTGGGTGTTCTTGGGGTCCACAGAGCATGGTGTCATCCTCATAGGAGTCCAGGGTGTCTTTATCTATCCTCCTCACTTAACTGTGGGGTGAAATATTGTGCTGGGACTGGAGCTGAGCAGGCAAAAACGCTCTGAATCTCGGGCTTAATTATAGCCAGAGGAAACTGAAAAAATTAGCCCTGAACTGCCGGTGGCTCCAGCACAGGGAACGAGACTGTGTACATCTTCCCTTTTTATTTGTAAGAAATACATATGTGATGCCTCCTTGATTAAAAAATATTGACTCTGCAGGACGGTGTCATTTTGGGGTGCAGGAGTTTCTGCCCTCAGCCCAGCAGGTCTGGAAATCTTCCTCCAGGAAGCTTCCAGATTGCTCACCTGGGCTCCAGGTTGCTGGGGTACATCTCCTTTTAGAGGGACGGGACCGTGGGGGGGCAAAGCTTCAGAAGACCCCAATGTGGTACCTGGCCCACTGCTGGTGCTCTTGGCAGGGACCACCACTGAGGGTGCAGGTGAGACAGAGAGAGATGCCTGGGCTATACGCTGGTGGGAGTTCAGAGGGTGGTACCTCACCTGCCGGGTTGCCATTTCCTGCCTCACAGGCGCAGTGCCCCCAACTACTGGAAAGTCCTCCAATCCCCCCCAAATTGCCCATCAGCATGGGGCAGAGTAAGGAAGGACAGAAGTAGAATCTAGGCTGTCGAGCCCAACCATCTGTGTGCTGCAGCTGGACAGTCTTTAGTTGGATACAGCTCAGGCAAAACTGGGGAGGGGGTGACCATGGGCCACACAGATGAGTCATGTGCCATGTCACTGGGAAAGAGTTCACACGAGACAGTCAAGACCTCTGCCGCTGTGTAGACTTGGGAAAGTTCCTTCACCTCTCTGAGCTTCAGTTTCCTCATCTGTGAAATGGAGCTTTTGTGAGAGCCGCTGAGAACATTAAAAGCAAGTGTGTCTGTGAGCAGCCAGCTCAGGGATAAGTTCCCCCAGATTGGTGGCAGTGAAAGAAGATGGGGCCTTGTGCTTTCCCTAACTGGTGCCTTGGAGAATGGCTGTCCAGTGGCAACGGAAATTGGGTCTGCCAGCCATTTGAAAACAGTAAGGGGCTGGGTAGCCTTAGCAACTGGGCTCCTTCCCCAGCTGCAGACTGCCGAAGGGAGCAGCATGCGAATGCTTGTCCTTGGTGGGGTGCTGACACGCCTGATGGGCCCATTTCTGAAATGGGGAGACCGCCAACCTCAGAGCATTCTTACAGAAATGCAAGTCAATGATGGGGTGAACACATCTGGAACGGATAACACCCCCATTGGAACACAAGACATGGTTTTTGTGATCAAACTCAATCCTCACAACACCCTGAAGGAAGCACAGGTGAGAAACTGAGGCTCATGGAGCAGGTGGCAGTCCAAGGACACACAGCAGGACGCGTTGCCGCCTGGACTGGGCAGGTCCAGGGTGGTGGCATCTCATTTTATACAATTTGGGGGACCCTCCGAGTCAGGCCAAGAGAGGTTATTTAGAAGAAATCACAACGAATGCCCCGTGGAAAGTGTGACAAGTACCGCAGATGTCAGCATGGCCGGGGCCTGGCGGTGACGCCAGCCCAGGTCTCTGACTCCTTCTCCAGTGCTCTTCCTGTCAACGCAGCCCCCTCAAAGGCCCCTGGTTTCCGGGGAATGGGTTTCTTTGCCACTGGAATGAACCAAAGATTCAATAAGGATTTTGAAGTGGTTTGCCCTGCCTGCCTTACAGCGCCCCTTCCCAGAGCAGGGAGTGGGGAGTGAGGCAGGGATGTTCTCTCTTGGAGATGGGGTGGGTGGAATTGGGAGGACAAGACAGTCTCTCAGTTCTGTGCCCATTTACATATTTCCTCTGTTCACTGTCAAGAAGCTGCCTCCCTTCCCGGTTCCTGAAGTCATGGCTCCCCCAGGCAGATAAAAGCTTAATGGAGTTTTGTGACATGAAAGTCACTCGAAGGGAATAGCCTTGAACGGCCGGCGTCAAGGAGAAAGGCAAGTGGGATGAGGGGATGACGAAAGTGCACTAAAGAATTTCACGGCACAGGCAGCGCTTACTGCCACCAAGGCAAGGAGGAAGGACCGGAAAGAGGGATCGTGTTTTTCCTGAAAAAATGGAAGCCCCTCTGAAGCATTTGGGGAGATGTCCTAAGAAGTGGGTGCGACCAGAAGATGGGACACTGGGGCTCCTTGCCAGGAGGTGAGGAAAAGCAGCTGACGTTTGAGGGGCAGGGGCAGTGACGGCCGGGAGGCTGGGCACCCGCGAGGGACATGGAGCCGGTTCCCCAGGGCCACGCTCACAGGATGCTGGTAGACCCTGGCTTGGGTGGCTCTGTGCCAACAGTAGGCTGGGGAGCTGGGGCGTCCTGGCCCCGGGAGGAGCTGTAGAGACAGTGAGGGGTCAGAAGCCAAGGATCTGATGAGCCCCTCTTGGCTTTGGGGTTCCCTTCATTTGGGGTGAGGTTGCTTCCAGGTGGACACTGGGGGGGGCAGTGGGAGGTGAGAGTGTGCGAGAGGACAGCAATGGTGGCATTTGAGGCAAAATGGCCCCTGAAAGGGGTAAATGTGTTTGCTCTGAGTGTGGACAGCTAAGCCTCCTCCCCATTCTAAGTCATGGACGGAGCCGTGTCCTGTACTGGGCCCAGAGAAGCTCAGGAAAAGTAACTGGGGCCGTCACTGCCCCAGGAAGGGGCACAAGCTGACTTGTGACAAACTAAAGTCCAGGTCAGGGTGGGGCCAGACACAGCAGAGGTGCGGGTGCTGCAGACGAGCCAGGGAGACGCAGAGGTGCCTGAGATGGGCCGCTGAGACGGGTCTTGGGAGCGGGCAGTAGGTGGGAGGAGGCAGCTCCAGAGGAGCACGCAGCCTGGCAAAGGCTTGGAGTAAGTGAGTGGGGAGCCGCCTGGCCCATGGCTGGGTCCCAACAGGGCAGCCAGGGCACCTGTGTGGCTGGGATGAGTGTTGAGAAGGAGGGGACAGCCGCAGGGTCACAGTGGGATGAGCTGGGATCCCATGGACAATGGGGAGCCGTTGCAAGCTCTTTCAGGGGTGACAAGGTTCCATTTGAGATGTGACTCAGGTAAAGGGGTGGGGGAGCAGAGGCTGTAGCTCAAGGCCAAAGAGGAGGTCGATGGGTCACCGAGGAGAGAGGACGGAGGCATGACGCTGGTCTTCAACTTGTCAGCCTCTGGGCTGACCCCAGCCCAGCTGCCGGAGGTTTCCGCCCTCCTCTCTCCAACCCCCCTCCTCTCCTCTCCTCTCCTCTCTATTCTCTGTCCCTTCTTCCCCCCTCCTCCTCTTCTTCCTCTCTTCTTTGTTCTCCTCTCACCCTTCCCTCCCTCCTACTCTCCCCTTTTCCCTGCTTTCCTTCCCTCTGTCTCCCCCTCTCCTTCCACCCTCCCCCTCCCTCCTGCCTTTCTCCCCTCCAGCCTCCTCCCCCCCTCTCAGCAGCTGCAGCACAAGGTCTTTGTCCCCAGACAGAAGCCCAGGAGCAGGGGGGCTGCTTCAACTTCCCTCCCCTCCAGCCCTCGTGACTTCCTCCAGAGCCCCTGCAGCCCAGCCAGCCTGTGTGCCCCTTCCCAGGCCTGGGCACCAGGCAGCTCTGCAGGGAGGAGAAGATGTGGGGCACGGCCCCCTGAGCAGAGGCCAGTGGGCATGGATTTTCTGGCTGCAGACCTATCAGAGCACAGGCCAACCAGCCGCTGTGTGGCCAACGAACACGTGCATGGTGGAGCCCAACCTGCCTTAGTCTGAACGGAGAGGGTGGTGGGCCGGGCGGAGGCAGTGTCCCCGGGCCCAGGCAGTGGGGGTGGCAGGACAGCGTCTCACCCAGGGATGTGCCGACATATTTATCCTAACACATGGACAGCTGCAGGCGATCCTGCCTGAAGCAAACCCCAACCCAGTGGGGGATCGAGCTCGACGATGGGGTCCTGGTCACTCGGCAAAAAGGGGGCGGGTTCGGGAGGGAGTTCCGGAAGGATTAGCTGTCCCAGGAACTCACTCACACTCGCCAGCTGCGGCCAAGGCCCTCCATGTCACCCTTCAGTTCTCCCACCTGGCAGATGGGGCTGCAGCCCAGCTCCGCCCAGCACGGAGGGCCTCTGGAGCCCCGAAATGCCTCTGGGACGCTCAGGGCTGCTGCGGTGTGGGGCTCGAGAGGCCAGCTCCATGGTTAGCACCCCGTCCCAAGGCAGGAAGGGCTGACCCCCCCACCCCCTTCAGAAGAAGACAGAGGGATGGAGGAAGCGTGACCAAGACCGGGGTTCCCGCCGCGGGCCCCAGCCCCAGGCCCCAGGCTCCGTGGCAGGAGACATCGCGCTCCTGCCAGCAGGGGGCGGGAGTGAGCTCATCTGGGACTGTGGGTTTGGGCGAGGCCAGGCAAACTGTCTCCAGTCCTCTTCCCACAGGGCCTGGGCTGGGTCCGGGTCCACGGCTGGGCAGGCCTGGGCTGCAGCTGGGGGCGGCTGCCATGCTGACCACTTCACTGCGGGCCCTGCCAAGCCCCGTTCTGGAGGGGCCTCCCTCCGCCCCAGCTCTACTGTCCTGGAAAAGAGGCCCCCGAGGTCAGCCTGCACCGTCGCCAGCCAAACGGCAGGGTGGATTTTCCATGTGGGGAGCCAAACCAAAGCTCTGGGCTCCATTTTCTTGCAAAAGTAAAACAGAAAATCTGGAACCCATCAGCTGTCAGTGGGGATGGAGGGGGCAAGGGCCCCTCGGCCGAGGAGACCAAGATGGACAAAGTAGCCAAGGTGTGGGCCTGGGAATGTGACCCAGTTCACGTCCTGCCTCAGCACTCTGCTCCCCGAAATCCAGGCTTGGTGAACTGGGGGAGCCTCTGCACCGTGGGGCATACAGCAGGTGCTCAGGACAGAGTTGCCCAGAGCAGGGGTTTTCAGGGGCTCAGGGTGACCATAGGCTGCTCTAGGGGTCTCTAGGCCTCTCACTCCCTCTTCAACCAGGCAGCCCCCTTAAAATCTATTCGTCTTGGGCTTCTGAATAAGGAATTGCTGATATCCTGGGCCAGATGCCCACACAGGGCGGCCACCGGCAGCCATCCCACACCCGAGTCTGCTACTGATCAGGAGAACAGCAGTCTGCGTGGGGAGGGGCAGCCTGGCTTTGTAGGAAACGGCTGGTTTCAGGATGTCCCTTAGCCTGCTGTCACCCAGTTCAGTGACCTTCTTGCAGACCTATTAGCTCTGGGTTCCAGCTGGGATTCTGGGATCCGTCAGAGGTCAGGGTGGAGTGGCCCTCTCCATCGAGGGCACCTCCTGAGAAGTGGAGAAGGACTGGACAGGGCAGAGAGCCCTGCCGAGGGATCACCTTGCCCTGTGCCTCAGTCTCCTCATCAGTAAAGTGGGTATACTACGAGTACCTCCTTATAGGGTTGCAATAGCAAAGGAGATAGTGCATCTAACGTGCTTAGTGTGGTGGCCTGGCATGCAGCAAGAGCTCGATGAATGGTAGTGGTGATGGTTGCTATTGTTCATGTCATTATTAATATCCCCAGAGCCTCAAGGGACGTCCTTCGGCTTCTACAAGAACACACACTGAGTTGGCCTCACTCCAGAGTTACTCACTTGGGCTCGTCTTCATGAGGCAATTGAGAACAAGAGGCCCTGAGAGGGGAGGTACCCCGAGCCAGCACACTCGCACTGGAGTTGAAGTGGCTGTCTGGTTGCCAGCCTCCTGGTCCAGGGCCCACCTCAGCAAACCCTTCCAAAGAAACAAGGTCGTACTCCGTGTGCACCGGGGAGGAAACCAAAGGCAGCTTTGAGACGTCGACTTGGGAACAAGCTGGTCACAGCGGATCACGGCCATCACTTCTGCCTGAGCAAATGACTTTAAACAATGCTTTCTGGGCTCGCCTCCTAATGTGCTGGGTGTTTGTGATTTTTTTTTTTAAGGACCTCATCAAAGAAAATGCAATAATGATGTTTCTAACTTAACAGCCGTGCTTTAGAAAGGGTGGATTATTCACATCAGAGATGAATCAGGGACTCTGGAAACGGGGCCGGCTGAAGCAGTCCCTTTCCTTGGGACTATTTTTATCTTCTTTTACAGTCTTTCATCTGGGGAGACTCGCTGTTCGGAAAGTGTGGGGAGCCCATTGCAAGGAGCCCAAGTTGGCAGGATGTCAAGGCCGAAGCACTAGGCATCCGGAGCTTCTTCCTAGAGTGCAAAAAGGAAGTGTGGACAGCAGGGCAGTGGCAGTGTAATGAGGATGGTCGAGGGGTTCTGGGGACTCCCTGGTTCTTAGTCTTGGAGGTCTCCTGGAGGCCTGGTCCCCATTGTGAGCCTGGGGTACAAGGAAGCCATCCTGGTCTTGCCTGTGTTAGCATTGGTTATTCCTGGCATTCCATAGGTCTGGAATGATGTGTGGAGCTCCTAGGAAAGGATATGTGGGTTCCGTGCGGGGTGCCTAGAGCAGGCTGCCCTGAGGGAGAAGGGGATTTTGTCATTGCAAAGTTTCTCAGGGTCAAGTGTGGACCAGCAGGGTCCCAAGCTCTGTAGGCCATCCGAGTCCAATGCTGTCAAACTCCTTCTCGCCTGTTTGCGTTAAAGAGCACCTAGACCCGTGCTATCCAGTTACAGCAGCCTTGAACCTCATGGGATTATCGAGCACTTGAAATGTGGTCTCTCCAAATTGAGATGTGCTGTGAGGGTAACAGCGCCCTGGATTTCAGAGAAGGATGTAAGCTCTCTCATTAATACTTTTTTTATATTGATCACATGTTTGTTGAGATGATAATATTTTGGATATATTGGGTTAAATGTATTGTTAAAATTAATTTCACATGCTTGTTTTACTTTCTATATGTAGCCACTAGAACATTTAAAATTACCCATGTGGCTTGCATTTGTGTTGTGGCTTGATTTATGTTGCTGTTGGAGAGCACTGCTTTAGAAGGGAACTTAGGAAGATATTAACAATGGCTGGCTTTTGTTGGTGGAATTACAGAAGACTTCTTTTTTTCCTCTTTTGTACTTTTCCTGTATTTTCTACGTTTTGCTTCAAAACTAGCCACTCTTGCCTCCTATCAGAAAAGGCATGGCTACTATTGTCCCAGGGTTCTTTGGGAAGTGGAACGGAGCTAAGCAGCTTCCCTGGAAAGTGATAGAGTCACCAACTGTGTAGTGAGAACAGGGTCAGGGAGCAGCAAAAGAATAGGGCGGGGGGCTTTGAGGCAGCCAAAGATTACAACTAGAGCTCAGGGCCCTGGCGGGCAGGAACCCAAATGAGGGGGTCACAGGGAGGTTTGTTGGTGTGACCCAGGGAGTGGCTCCAGCGATGGCGTTGGCCTAATGGGGGAGCTTTTGGGGGGTACCCGACAGGAAGCTGCTCTCTTCCTGCTGGGGGCCAGCTGGGCCTTGGATCTCTTCCATCACTCCTGCAGAGAGTGGAGGCTGCTCTGGAGTGGGGCCAAGGTCGGGAGGCCCAGGAGAGAAAAGGGCCCAGGCTCCACCTCCCAGGCAAAAAGATACTAGAAATACAGTCAGCCTTTGCTTAGCACTCACGACAGTTCCAGGCGCAGTTTCATATGTGTTACACATATTAGTTCATCTATTCCTCAGTCACAGCCCTATGAGAGAACAACGGCCATTATTCCCATTTCACAGATGAGGAAACTGAGGTGCGGAGCCCTTAAGTAGCTCGCCCTGGGCCACAACTGGTAAGACAGGTCCTTGGGGGAGTGGATTTATGCCTCCCAGCCACCAGGGGCGCTCTTCACAGCAGCCTGAATCCTGCCTCCGCACTGTCCAGTAAGTAATGGGACCCACACTAGAAAAAAGTAAAAAAAGAAAAAAAAAAGTGAACTTAATTTTACTACTATGTTTTCATTAACTCGGTATATCCAAAATGTTATCAGGCTGACATGCAATTGACATCGACACAATTAATGAGATAATTCACTTGTGTTGCGGTTTTTTTTTTTTGGGGGGGTCATCTTTGAAATCCGGTGTCTCATTCATATTTAGCACACATCTCCTTACGTAGTTTATGCATTTTAGGCACTCAACAGCCACATGTAGGTAATGGCTACTGGATTGGACAGTGTGGCCCTAGGATCCAGAAACTTAAAATCAAAGAACGAGCCTGGGATGGCAAATCAGCCCATCTTGTGGCGCCCTGATTGTTCATGCTGGCTGCCTGGGGGCCCGAGTGGTGGAGGATTCCAAGGAGGATTCTAAGGCAGGATTCAGTGCGGAAGACTGTGCGATTGATTATCAATGCCTGCCATGAACACAGAAAGAGACTGTAGAAGGGCCTGTGCCTCTTGTATGCTGACTGATACTGAGCCAAGCCTGCTTCTGCGCTCCTGGGGGTGGGCACAGGGAGCACACACTGAGGGTCATCTTGTGAGCTCCCCCTTCTCGGCTTGCCTGCAGTTTTGACTGGGCCAGGCTCCATGTACATAGCCTGGGTTCTGGGCCCAGATCCCTGTACTTCCACTTTCTGGCTGTGTGACTCCAGATAAGTGCCTTTACTTCTCTGACCCTCAGTTTTCACTTCTGAAAAATGGGCATAATAACCCATATTCAGCAGAACTTTCGTGAGGATTAAAAGAGATGAAGTGTGGAAAGGGTTAGCACACAGCAGGTGTGTGGCGTAAGAGGAGGCTCCCTGTTCTTCCTTCTTTCAATTCAGTGCCCCCCTCCCATTCCACCAGGACACAAGTAAAGTCTGTTCCTACCCAATACCCTCTCAGGAGGCACAGAGCTCCTTCCTGTGCCTGCCCAGTGATCTCTCCGCCCCGTCCAAGGCTGAGTGAGGCCTCCTGCTCACTGTTAGCTATACCCCTCTGCCGGCCCCTCCTGCAAGGCCAAGGATGGCCTCAGCCCTCAGCAGGCTAGCATAATAACCTCAGCATCTCAGGCTCCACTGGCAGGCCCGCCGGTTGCCGGCTCCAAGTGGGGCCTCCACACCTATCAGGCGGCTGATGGAGATGAGACACTCTGCCGGGCCCCTGTTTTTAATTACTCCCTCCAGGACACTGGAGACAGGACGTCCTCTTCCTGGCCTCCCTGTAGGACGCTGGCTCTCCTCCAGCCGAGCGTGCAACGGTCTTCCGTGGCCCACGTGAGTTAACACCTCTCCCAAGACACCCTGGGTTCTCTTCTGGGGAGGAATTTACATCCAGCAACATCTGGCAGAGAGTGAACGGTAAATGGTGAACACGCCGATGAGGCAGCCACTCCAATTAGGACACAACTAGCTTTCTCTAAGTATGACGGGGAAAGTAAGTCTCTGGCCAACAGAGTTTAATCAAAATATTTTATGCAAGACGTATCCCTGACCCTGACAAATCTCCCCCCTCTCGCTGGAAGTTAAACAAGTATATTGTCAGCACAGATTCCAATGAGCGCATAAACAGATGCGGCCCAGTGGGGTCAGGAGGTCATGGGGTTCCAGCAAAGCGAGATGAGCAAGGAACAGGCTCGAAGCGCTCGTATTGTCCTTTGGCCTTTGAGCAGCTCTGCTGTGTGCCGGGGGCTGCAGGAAGCCAGCCTTCCTGCCTTTTCTGTGGCATCTCCCTCTGTGTGGCCTCGTCTTCTGAATCATATCCTGAATTCACTTCTGTTCTGACTTGTGCCACCTTGTCCTACGAGCATTTGTTTCATCATCTGTCTCCCCTGGCAGGCCGTGTCTGATTCGTCTTCACACCCCTGGCACCGAGGACAATGCCTGGCACACAATGACCTTGAACAACTGTTTGTGGGAGGAAGAGAGGGGAGGAGTGTGGGTGGGTGGAGAGGTACGAGGGGGTAATGCGGTCTAGACCCACCCAGTGTCAGAGTCTTGGGAGCAGAGTTGCACCTCTGCCAGGTTTCAACTCTGTAAGGCTCAGTTGACTGACCAGGAAAGTGGGCATGACGATGGATGGCATTGGCACTGGTTGCAGTAAGAATTAAGTGACGTAGACACACCCGGTGCAGATGAAGTGCGAGTTGGGGGTGGTGGCAGTCGGTGGCTCACGTTCCATGAGAAGCGACACTCGGAGTGCTGAGTGCCTTGACCGTGGTGTGGGGACAAAAAGCTCTGAGGGAACGGAAGGAGGGCAGGAGAAGGACAGAATGGCTCCATTTAGATTGGTCCTACTGGGCTGGCTCTCGAAGGCAGAGGGACCAAGCCCCGAGATGTGATTTACCAAAGCCTCTCAGAGAGGAAGTGCAGGGGGCAGCCGCGGCTCGTCCAGGACGCTGTGCTAGTGTCTGCTTCCCCCAGGAGTGCCTGGTGGGGTGGAGACTGTGGGTCCTAACGTGGTCTTCACACTAGCTGTAGAAGAATCACCTGTGGGAAACAAAACAATTCCAGTCCGCCAGCTCCAGTCCCAGCCCCAGGCCTGGGAATTCTGGTTCAGAAGAGGCAGGAAGGACCCTGTCTCTGTGTCTGGGACTAACTGCCCAGGCGATTCTCATGCCTGGGAACACTGGGAGCAGCGGGTGTGGACCATCCATCTTATAAATGACTGTAAATATTTGTGCTTTAGTGACACGAGCTCTCAGTCGCATCAAGATGGGCAAAGCCAGTGAGGGGAGAAATGAGTGTGATAAAACCAGCCTGGCCGAGGCCCCCACTTCTCCACTCTCCCAGCCCTCCCCCTACTTTCTCCTAGGGGCCTCAGGGCCTCCCATTCCACAAGGAGGAGCCGAGGCTTCGGGGGAATGTGCTGTGCCCAAGGAGCCCATGGACCCCATCCAGGGAGCAGAATGCTGCCCACCACATCCTGTCAGAGATACCTGTGCTGTCCCCTCTCTTTACGTTGGTCTTGTTATCTCAATAGCACTGGCTTTCAGGGTGAAGGGCAGCAGGCGGGCATTGCCGAGTGATGGGTTCCGGGGTCAGACAGGCTGGCGTTCTCCTTTTGTTATTGATGGAGAAAAAGAGCTCAAGGTCAGAATGGCCCCCATCAATGGCCTGGCCTTGGGTATATGAAGCTGAACTCCTTCTTGGGTTGAGCCTTTCCTCATGAGCACAGGAAAGCATTCAGGGGAATAAGTAGAGGCTGCGCCAATGGCTGACAGCCTGGCCTGGCTCTTGAGGGGTCTGAGGGGATGATGGGGAGAACCGGGCTGGTGGAAGGTGCTGGGGTTGCCCTCATACCTCCCAGGCCCACCTCCTTCACCCCCACCCAGGTCCCACCTCCCCCCCACTCATGGCCCCCTCTCTCCAGTAGCCTGCCTGGATCTGAACAGCACAGCTCTGGAGAGGGAGGCGGTGGAGCTTGCGTCTCTCCATTTTACAGATGAGAATAGCAAGCTCGTGGAGGCCAAGGACACAGTCATACTTGTGAGACACTGGAGAGGTGGACTTGCACGTGACACAGGAAGTTACCTCTATCGGGAGGAGGGTGTCACTCCCATTTCTCAGATAAAGAAACTGAGATTAAGAGAGATGCAGTGACTCATGTAAGGAGGATGGCGGGAGCCCTAGTGCCCAGCACGCACCAAGGGTGCCACATCACCCAGACACCTGACTGGCCCCAAACCACCTGGGCCATTTTTATCTGTTTTGTGCATTTGGGGCATGGGTAGGAGAGTATGTTTGAGGAATTATTTTCTCTTGTTAAAGCGAAAAGACTTGAAGTCGCCAGACTCAGTCTTTCACAGCAGTCAGAAGAGCACGGCTGAAGGGGTTGAGCCTGGCCCTCAGGGAGAACAGAGGGGTGGGGGCGTTGGCCTTCTCTGGTCTGAGCTGGACATGGACATCCACATGGTTGTTAAGAGGCGTGGCCGGGCACCCTGCCTGAAATGTCCCCAGTCACCTACTCACATTCCAGGAGATGACCCAGCCCAGGGACCGGATTCCCCGGGCCATCCCCGAGCTGTATCCATTAGTCACGGGCACAGATGGAGAGCCAGGCTGTGCCCAGGAGGCAGGAAGTGTACCCACACTCCTCGCCAAAAGATCAAATGTTCCCTGGCTGGGTGGACATGGGGATTAGTGCTGTCTTGTCCCCCAAACCCTGAGGCCTGGTCTCAGCTCTCAAAAACTCTCCCCTTGGCAGTGCCAGGCAGCTGGGCTTTCACGGAGGGGGCCCTTTGGCCCACAAAACCCGAAGCTCCATGGATCTTCCCATGGCCCGTTTGGCCTGCCTTGACTAAGTGCGGCCACTTAGGTCCACACCTTGGCCTTGTCTGCAGTGGGCCTGGGCCAGGTGGCGTGCCCAGGGGCTAGCTGAGCAGCTGGCTGTGTCAGGGATGGGTGGTGGCGGGGCCGGGGCCGCCGTCATGGGTGCTCCAGGCGAGGTGTGTGGAGAACCCTATTCCACAAGTGGAGCTTGACTTAAAAGGGAGAGGGGAGATGGACCAAGACACAGCAGAAGCAGGGCGACAGTGGGCATGAAGGAAACTGCCAGAATCAGGCTTCAGAGGGGGAGGCCCCTTAGGCGACTACCAGTTCTTCAGGAGCGTCTGCTGGGACCGCCACAGCCCCCCAATGCTCACATTCACACATGGGCACACTCGTGTCATGCGCCCTCTTGCTCTCTTTGCCTTTCTCTCCCTCACACACACAGGCCTAGCTCATGCCCTGCGAGGAATAGGTCCTGTGTCCAGAGCCATGGGGGCTGCAGACACTGCAGTCACAACACGTGGAAGGGAAGTGGGACGGCCACCGGGCACACTGTCACTAGACAGCCTGACCCAGACTGGAACTCCAGGAAGCCCCTTCCCCACATTCCGGCGTGGAGAGGGACCCCCAGCACAGACAGACAGACCAGCTGGCAAATGTGCCGGCTCCCACGGTTTGCCTTTAGTCCACACTGGGTCTCCTGCCCCCAGAGTCGTGACGCCTGTCCTCCAATTGCCCTGTGCCCCATCACATCCAGGGCTTGGGTTCTCTGCCCCTTGGAGTGGCTGCCAGCGGGAGGAATCGTCTCAGCCACAAGCAGAAGCCCCAGCACTTTCTTGCTCGCCTCTGGAGGTACTCACCCCCAACTGGGGACCAAGTCACATGGGGATTGGTAGGTTGTCGGGGTCTGCAGAGTCCTGCCCTGGCTCCTTCACCCCATGACTTCTGGATGTGGGGTCAGCCCTTCCATCAGATCCTCAGAGAACCCAAATGCCTGGTGTCTGTCTGTATGAAAGCCTTTGGCTCCATTTCCAGGTGCCAGCTGCACCTGTAGGAACCCAGGTTGCTCTGGGGAGACCCAGTGCCCCCAGGGGCTCTTCACCAAGGATTCTGAGTGAGTGTCTCCCACCACAGGCGGACAGCTTTCCCAGAAGGCTGACTTTGCATGTGGGTACATGCACATACATGAATTCTTTCCCCTGACCCCTGAGCTCACCCTGACTGGGGAGCACCCTTGTGGGGAGGGGAGCATTACAGGGACAGTACAGGGTCTCCAAGGAGCTAGCTTCCCCTCCACTCATGAGTCAAGGGGACACAGTGGCCAGGTGAGGAGGGGGCTTAGTTGGGGGGTCTGGCTGTGTCCCAGCAGCTTGCTTGGGCCTGAGGTGAGGAGGGAGAAAGATGACCTGGTTATCACACGTGGGACCGCTGGCCCCAGCCTGCTTGTCATTCCACGCGAGCCTCCTGTCTGCGCCTGCTTCCTAGAAGGTTAGTTTGTCTCATACACTGGCCATACGTCACGGGCCAGTGCTGAGGCCTCCACGGCTGCGTCTGTTTTAATGGTTTTTCTTTAAGGAGATCCAGGCCTGTTGCAAAGTCTTATGTAAAAGAGCGTCTTTCCAGACCTTCCAGCAAGAGGTCTGTGACGAAAAGCCAAGTGTTTGGGTGACTGTGTCTTCCTGGGGTCTTCATCACGCAGGTGACAGTGACTTGAGGTGACTGACTAGGAGGTGCGAGCTTCTGGGCTGCCGTTGGAGCCATCGCCCTGGGGAGGGCCTCTGACAGGCGCCTCCTCTGCTTGGCACGGCTGGGTCCCACTTCAGCCTCCTATTCCTTTTTCTACCTGACGAACTCGAGTTCACCCTACAGTCCCGGGGGAGGAAGCCACATAAATATCTCACCTAGATGTAGTGGACAGAGGTGGGGCCATTACTCAGGCTGGGTGACTGAAGGGAGGCTTCCCAGGGGACATGATGTTGGAGGTGGTTCTGATGGGTGACGAGGAATTTGGTGCTCAGATAAGATGGAAAAGAGCATTCCACACAGAGGACAGTCCATGTGAGGGTGAGGAGGAAGCCAGACCCACAGCCCTGGAACTCTGGGAATGTAGCCTCTATCTGGGAGGCCTGCTGAGAGCTTTTAAGCCTGATAAGAGCTAAACTCAGGAGGGCTGGCAGGAAGCGCTTCTCATGTGTTTACTGCTACTTTCCCCTACCGAGCACAGTGCCCGGTATTGAATGGAGCTCAGTAAATATCAGTTGAATATATGAATGTGCAAACTCTCTCTTTCTCTCTCTCTCTCTCTGCCTGTCTCTCTCTGTCTCTCTCTCTCTCCCTCTCCCCATACATACTCTCGAAAAAATAGAATGTTGAATGCTGGCTGATATACAATGAAAGAGGAACAATTGTAAGGGAATACTTCCAGACTCAGGACCTTTGCATATGCTGTTCCCTCTGCCTGTAACACTGTTCCACATCTCACTTCTATCACCATTTTTCATAGTGTACTATATCGGTCTAGCTCCTGCCGTGTCCCCCTTGCCAAGCACAGGGCTGTCCGCTGGTAAACATTTATTGCCTGAATTAATGTATGCAATACCCAGAAGTAGGTGCTCAACACCACTTAATAAAATTTTAGCAATGTGTAGGAGTATGAATGCCCACACAGAGATCCTGGCTGATGTCAGAAGATTAACTGATATCCGGCATGGATCGAGGAAATCTAGGAGGAAATGCTCAGTTTTTGAGACGGAGAAGTTTAGAGAATGGCTCCTGGTCACCAATGGAAGCTACTGCCTCTTTGTGCACAGCCCAGTGGTTCTCTGCTTGTCGGCAGTCACTTGGCCTCCAGCCTCAGGGTCCTCATCTACAGCAACGGGACAGCGAGGCCCCTGAGGGTCATTGTGGGGATAACCATGATGATTCAGGCAAAGCACTCACTCACCTGGTGCTTGGCACAGGTGGTTGGTCATTGGGGTTGGAGGGCATCCTCATGGAACCAGGAACATGCTTCTCTTCCTGGAGATGGTGGCAAACGTCTGACACCACTCCCCCCCACCTCGGTAGCAGTACAACCCCAACCTTAGGTCTTAAGCCAAAATTTGCCCCTACCCCCCCGCGGAGGGGCTTCCCCAGCGCCTGGCATCCTTGCTTTGGGGCCACTTGGAACCAACCTGCCCCCTCTAACCTGCGCCAGACTCAGTTTCCTCACCTGACAAATTGGGGCGGATTGAATCGGCTGACATTTGCTCATAAGCAGCCTGCCATTCTCTTGCCCTCTGTTACAAAGTGCACCTTTCGTTTTCTGCAAAGAAGAAATCCATCCCCTCAGCTCAGCTCATGGTAGTGGTGGGGGCTCTCCTGGGTTGCTGGACCTGCCACCTCCTTGGGGCCCATCTTTGGGGGTGGGGAGCGGCAGGAAGGGGAGAAGGAGATTGACTCTCTTCCTGGGCAAGCGCCCCTCCCCTTCCAGCCCAGGAGCAATTTGCTTTCATTATGAAGGCCGCGTGCGGAGTGTTTGCAGAAGGACAGCTTCCCAGCCGCCCATACTGCAGGGAAAATTTTCCTTAATTATTTTTTTATAGCCTAACTTTTGTGTGAGAGGGTTTGTTATTATCCCTGTCTCGCTGGAGAGTCATAAGCCTGCAAGAAGAACCATAAATAAAACTTTACTTAATATTCAATGTCCGGGTGATGGGATGATGGATGGGGGTGGGGAGGCAGCCCCTCATTGCAGGCGGCGGAATTGCCTGGCTTTCCCAGGCAAGGCAATTACTTTGAGCTCCCTGTAATCAGAACCACTTCCTGGCTCTGCATTTTGTTTTTCTAACTTTCTCATTTAAAGCCCGGATGGGCGACATTGTATTCCATTTGTATTGTGTGGAGTGAGATGACTCGGGCCCTGCTGTGCATCAGGCTGCCGGATGGCAATATATTTCACCTGAGAATCTGCCGCATCGGAAACATCCAAGTGTAACACCTGCAAAGACAAGGCCATGATGTGATCCCCAGATTCGGGAGATTTGGGGACAGATGCCTGGTGGTGGAATTAATTTTTCTCAAGGAATAGAAGAGCTGTAACTTTTCCCTCTGAGATTTCAAAACTGCCAGGCTGACTCTCCCAGGACTGGAGAAAATAGAAACAGGAGGCTGAGACCCAAGTTCTCTTGGCCAAGGAGTGCTGTGTGACCTTCCGAGAGTTCCTGCCCCTCTCTGGGCTGCAGTCACCTTACCCAGAAAATGAAGGGGCTAGACAAGAAAAAGATACTATAATCACTCTTGCCGGAGTTGACATTTGGTTGCCCATCTCCTCTCTCTGCCCTTAATGTGCACTGTCCTGAGAAAGCCACAATTACCTTAGAGATGGTCCGTCAACAATTCATTCAACAGATATTTCTTGAGGCCCTATTGTGCACCCAGAGCAGTTAGAGACACTGAATGTACAGTGACAAACAAGAGAGGGAAGGATCTGGCTCTCCTAGAGGTTCTGTTGTAGAAGAGGAGAGAGACAATAAACATGTCAACACACAAGGCCATTCCGCAGAATGAGGGGAGAGATGCTTTGGAGGAAATAAAACAGGATGATATAGTAGGTGGTCAGCAGAGAGAGGTAAAATGGGCGAGAGTGATCATGACAGCCTCTCAGAGGAAGTGAAATCCGAACAGAGCCTGAGAAATGAAGAATGGGGCCTGAGCTGGCCCATCCAGGCAGACCCTCATCCTATGGTAATGTGCTCTTGGAAAGAACTGCAAAGGTTAATGGGGCTTCGGCAGGTTCCCGGCCAACTGCCAGGTAGCAGCTTGGGCAACCGAGGAGGTAGCTCATTAGGTAGCAGATAGATGAGGACCCAGCATTATCTCGCTCCTCAGGCTGCCCCCACCAGCCCTCCCCGCTCCACCGATAACGACGCTGTTTGCACCTTTCACACGAACACTCAGAAGCAGCTCGGCTCCAGTGAGGTCCCCTAATGAGGGTGACATCTACTTCTGGGTATTGGGTGCATAAATTCAGGTGACAAGACAGGCTCCCCTGCCCCTCCCCACTCCCTCTGGCAGGCTCCGGTAGGCTGAGAGTGATGGGGGAGCAGAAGGAAAGGGCCTGGGTCTGGGCGGAATTAACACCAATACCGCCCACCTCCAGGCTTCTTGCTAAGTGAGAAAAATGCCTCGTTTGTTGAAGCCCATATTAGCTGGGTTTGCTGTAACCTGCCTCCAAGATCATTCCTAATTTGTCAGCCCATGGAACACTGAACACATTCTAGAATTTAAATTACTTGAGTCATGTTAACAACATTGCCTGGTCTCCTCCTCAGTGTTCTCAGGAAGTGAGCCAGAAGTGACCACTCCTTCCCCCATGCTTTCCCCCCACCTTGGCCATCCCTTGATTGGAGCACTTTACCTCGTTGCCTGTCAGACCAGGCGCTCCTGAGCCCAGTACGGAGCCCAACTTGGGAGGTTGTCAGATGCTGCCTGTTGAGCGAGTAAATGCTTGGATGGGTGGGGTGGGAGGCTGACGGAATGGATCTCAAGATTTTTTCCAACATTGTGAGTCCAGAATTCTTCGTTGAAATTGGGGCTAGTGTGGGCAAAATTGAGAATTCAGTTGGTGATAAGCTAGTGGACTGGTTCTCTGGGAAATAAAAGCCCTGATTTGTAGCCTTTGCCAATTTCCCTGGTGTAAATACTCCCACCGTGGTCAGTTTCAAGCTGCCCAGACATTCAACATCCAAGTCACAAAATCTCTTAAAAGTTGAACAGTTGGTTCTTTTAAGCCAGTGCAAACGATCTCCAGGACATCACTCATTTGTACTCATCTTCCTTCCCGCCTCCCCTCTTCTGTCCTCATTTTCTCCTCACATGTTTTCTGAGGACCCACCGGTACCTGCCAGGTCCTGCGTGGGTGCTGGACCCTGGTGGAGGTAACTGACTATTAAGGAGCTGCTGGTCCGGTGAGGCAGATGGTCCTGTCACTAGAAAATTACACAGTGAATGCTTGTACTTAGATGGGGGAGGCAGTAGGGACAGGCTTCCTGGAGGAAGGAAGGGATGTCTCCACAGAGACTCACAGGAAAAGTGAGGTTTGTGCAGCAGAGGCAGGTGGGGAGCCAGCCCTAGGCAGGAGGAACCGGGAGGGGACTTTTGCAATGCAGGCTGGAGGGAAGGGGGCCAGAGGATAGGCAGTGTAGCTGTGGGAGAGGCTCAGACTTTGTCCCAAGGGCAACGTTAAGCTATTTATTTTAAAATGGGACACGATCATGTTGACACTACAATGTGCTTCCCCTGAGAGTAAGACAGGAGGGGAGTGGGCAGGCAGGGAGCAGGTGGGCTGCGGGTCCTATCCTGGTAGAGGGACAGTGGAGGATACAGGAAGTGTTGATGAAACAACTGTGCTTCAGGTTCATGACCAAAGTACGCAAAGGTGTGTGTTGGGGGCAGGGCTGCAAGAGGGTTACCCAGCTCAGCCACGGGATGGATGCTGGTGCCATGTTCCAAGATGGGAAAAAATGGGAGGAGGAGAGAGTCTGGGGGAAAGAAGAGAAACTTGCCTGTTTGCCTTACTGTCCTCCTGACTCCAACTCTTTGAGGGGCTCTGTTCAGGGCCGTGCATAAAGCACAGCCTGCCATCAGCCTATTAGGGGAGTGTTGGGAAATAAATAAGAGGTTGATCAGGTAGGTGCTGGCATATCTGTGTGTACTGGGTTCTGAGGGTCCTGACTTGAGCGTGTCCCATAGGCCAGCGGGAACACGAGAGACCCAGCCCGAGACACGGAACAGATCAGCTGAGAGGACTTCGAATGCCAGGGAGAAAGGGACCTGAAAGCAAGCAGCCGAGGCCCCCTGGCCGGGCTCTGAGATGACCCCCACTGGCTTTGGGAGCTGCACGGGTGGCAAGAAGGGCAGCCCTGGGCTGTTTTCCTGGGCACAGGGACACAGTCATTTCCCAGGCCAGACAGGTACACTGGATTAATAAGGCCAACATGCTCTCCGGGGGCGAGCTGCGTGCTGGCCGCGCTGAGTGAACCATCAATCACTGCCCCCTAATAGCTCTGCAGGCTGCCACTCCCCCCGCAGAATTTAAGGCGGGAATCGAGGCCGCCTGCAGGATGATGGCGCAGCCCTTAAGCACCATAATTATGAAGCCTTATGAAAGACATGCTTATCGTTAATGATAAGTGAACGGGGCAGGAGACCAGATGTCCTGCTTGGGTGTGTGCAGCCGTGTGCACAAATGCCTGCCTGGAACCAGGGTGGCCAGGAAACCTGCCATTTTCAGAGTGGGAACCGGAGGGGACAATGGGAGCCTTTTTAAAATTCAAAACCGCAATTAGTAAAGGCGATGCATCATCCTTTTATTAAAAATGTTACCGTTTTTTTTTTCTGATCATAAAAGAAATCAGTTCACAGTGGAATAGGAGGAAATATGAGAGTACAGAGAAGACAATTAAAACCCCCAAGTCCCTGCCCAGAGGCTGGTAGCATGGTGGATATTTGGCTCTGGGTTTGTCCCATGGTCCCTGATATACGTTTGCATTGCATTGTTGCTTCCTCATAATGGAGATGATTCATTGTTATTTTAACAAGTGTTTTTACGTAAGCGACTGGTCTCAGGTATGGGACTGAACTGATAATGTAAATTTGGTCCGTTTGACCAGTAAATCCAATTTACAGGGGAGAAAGGAGAATATTCCATTCACTTAAAATCATTATAAACCCGTGTCCCCAAACCCAGTGAGACTGATTAATGTGGCCATGTGTTCCATGCACATTTTAAGAGCCCCACACCCAGGCATGCATGGTCGATGCTGGGGAGTGTGAGGGGGCCTGGAGCCCCACTTTTGCCCCAGCTTACATGGCCCAAAGATGAAGAGATGCCACCAGTGACTCCAAGAAAAGCTGAGGGTCCCTGGGGTTCTGGAGGGGGCAGGTGGAGCCCCTGGAGGAGGAAGCTCTCTTCCAACTGTGGTTGTGTGTAGGTTGGAAAGGCAGGGGAAGACCCAAGGTTTGTGAAGGCTTCGTCCTGGAAGGCATTTTGGTTGTGGAACCGCATAGGCAAAGGTGGAGAGGCAGGACCACAGATGAGGGCGGGCTGGGGGTGGGCAAGCAGCCTGCGGTTCTTCTGGTTGGGAACACAGTTTGCTGTCCTGGGCGCCTTTTACTGTGCCTAGCTCATGCTTCAGGGATAAAGACTTCTTCCTCTCCATCGTTCCTGCCTACTCTACCTCAAAGCTCCCATGCAGCATCCTTCAGGAAGCCTTCCTTGATTTCTCTGACGGAGACAGCTCTCCTACTGCAGGCCTGCAACATCTCACCACTATGGAGATGCCAAATTCATGTGACTTATTGGTTCACATGTGCCCCCTACACACACACACACACACACACACACACACACATGATTCTAAGCCCATGGGACTGGGCAGTTTGGCTCACTGTCCCCAGGGCCAAGCCCACTGCCTGCCTGCAGCAGCACTCAGTCGTTGGAGGAAGGCTTTCACAGTCTCCAAGACCTGTTCACCCACTTTAGGAGCAGAGAATTGGAGGCATGGGCACCCTCCCACGCCCGCCACTCCATCCCGGCCTCTGCCCACCTCTTGGCTCTCTGCTACTTTGTTGCAAAGTTCTAGACATGGAGAGGAAGTTTCTAGCGACACCGGCTTTTCATTTCTTTTTTTTTTTCTGGTGACCTTTCCATGTAATTAAAAGGCAGCTATTCCAGGAGACGAGGCAGCCGGAAGCAGAGACGCTGCGCTGCTCTCTGCGTACGTGTGTGGAAATTTATTGTCTGCAGCACAGAATTCTGCTCGAGGCTCTTGTGCCAGAAACATCTGTTGCTTCTCCTGGGGGTGAAAGACCTCCACTCAGAAACCTTCCCCTGCTGCAGGCCTACTGTGCACCCAGCACTTTCCTGTACTTTCTCACTGGCCCTCATGCTGCCTCTGTTTTTTTAGGGGGACTAACTTTCCCGAAGTCACGAAGTCACGCAGCAGCCTGGTGACCTCCACAGGGTCTGTCTGCCTCTTGCCCGGGGGCAACCCAGGTTCATGGAGCTGTGGCCCCTCAGCCTGGAACTCGGGTTTGCAGGCCTGTGAAGTTGTGAATCCTGTGTGCCCTCGGGCGGGCTCAGAACCCCGAGCTGGCTGCTCGCGGGAGCACACCACAGTCTGGCACTCTCAGCGCGGCATCTCACGCCCAGGCCCCTTCTTGGCTGGCGGTTTGAAGGGGGGCCCCTCACCCTGGAACTGGACTCCCAAGGTGACTCAAGGAGGTGCCTCTGTCCAGCTGGGAGGAACGTGCCTCTAGGCAGCCTGGCCCAGAGTGTGGTGGGTGCAGCCCCTGCCTGGGAGAGTGGGTTCAGGCCTCAGCACCCCAGCACACCAGTGCTTGGCCAGGTGACTCTGGACAAGAATGGCCCCCATCAGGGCCTCGCCTGCCCCCCACACAGGGTGAGCGCACAGCATTCTCACCCCACTCTGGTCTACAGAATCCTGGGAAGTTTATTTTCTGGATGAGAGTCCTTCCTTGGCTGGGTCTGTGAGGCCCTCCCTCCCGTGTGGCTCTGATCAGCATTTCCTGGAAACAGCACCACCCCCCTCAGTTGCTGGGCCCCAGGGTAGAGGGTCTGGAGGTCTGGAGGCCCCTGAGCCCCCTGCCCGGCCAGGCCTCCACCCCTTGGCTCTCGCAGCCCGCAGCTGCTGAGTTTAATGCAGGCATTGGCCAGAGCCCAGCTCCCTAAGCCACGGAGAATTGCAATTTAGCAAGTTTGTCAAACCCGCCCAAGGTAGGAGGAGCCCAGAGCTACATCTGCAGCATCAAGGCGCCCCCAGAGGCATGGGGGCCTCCCAGTCCCCACTGCCGCTATGCGCCCGCCCTGTCCACTTCCCACAGCCCTGGATTAGGCCCCAGCAGCTGGCCGGGGGCGGGGCCTGGGAGCAGGGGCTCAGGGCTGGGGGCCCAGGCCAGTGGGGTTCTGGTCCTCTCTGCCCTAGTCTTGCCACGTGGCCCTGGTAGAGTGCTGCAGCCCTCTGGGCCTTGACGTTCCATCTGTAAAGGGGGATGAGGCCCTCCTCCCTGTCCATGGGATTCTGGAGGTGGTAGCAACAGCCAGGCAAACCCTCATCCCTGTGCCAAGAAAGAGGGCTTGTGGGGAGAGCTCACCCTGGGGTGGTTCTGACGGTGGTGGGAAAGCTCAGGCCCCTTGAGAAGGGGTGAGTGGAGAGGGCATTGCATGTACAAGAGGGGAGCTGAAGCAGGAATGCCAGCGGTGAGGTCTGATGCTCAAGGTCTTGAAGGCTGCTCTGGGAAGGGGAGGTGGTGCTGTGTCTCAGGAGCCAGCTGAACTGGAACAGGAAAGAGAAAGAGTCTGAGGCCTCAACTAAGTATGTGCAGCCCTCTCCCCTGCATTCTCAGCCTGCAGACTAGGCATGTGGAGTGTTCAGTCACCTTTGTGGCCCATCAAATATCTTGTGAACCAGGCACTTCTATGGCCAGAAACATGAATGTCCCCTTCTCTAAGAACAGCACAGGCCTCATGAACCGTGGGGCTGAAGGGCCAAACCACTCCCTCCAGCCCCTCCAAGGACAGCCCAGGCTACAGGGGCACACACAGAATCCCACAATCCACACAGAGCCTTGCTTGCCTCCAGAGCTATAGAGCTCACTACCTCACAGGGAGCCCATTCCTTTGTGGAGGATTTCTCCTTGTTAGGAAAGAGCTCTCTAGAACTGCTCTTGGACCCCAGTGTATCATGGAGGTGGCAACCTGACCCTCTTGACCTCTTTCTTCCAGATCAAGTCTCAGGGCTTCTTTCATCTGCTCCTTGCAAGACGCACTTCAGTGCCCGCCTCCGAATAGGAGTCAGTTGTCAGCTTTTCCCAGACCTGACTTAAGTGCCCTAGCTGCAGTTTGCAGCAGACCTCACCTCCTACTTCTGAGCACCATGCTCCTATTAATTGAAACCTAGGCCATCAGTGTCTTTTTTTGACACTGTTGACACCCATCATACTGTTGAGTCCTACACAGAGTGATGTTGGTCATTCTGGTGGTGACAGTGGATGAAGCAGGAGGACAACACGTGTGGCTTGGGGAAACTGAGGCCCAGAGGGGAAAGGCCCTGCTCAAAGTTACACGGTGCATCAATGCCAAGCCTGCAAGGAGAACCAGGCCTCCCGACTTCTGCCTGTCCATTTAGTGTGCAGTTCCCCCATCTAGACGGAAAGACAGGCCTCCATCCACCATCCCCTCCCTCCTTTCCTCCCTCTCTCCATCCACCCTCCCTCCCTCCCTTCCTGAGAACCTCTCAGCTGAGCCAGAGAAGGTGAGGCCCATGCCCTCACATGGTCATGATTACTGGTGGAGGAGTGAGCACAGAGGGAGAGGACCCCAGCCCCATGTCCTACTAGCTGTTCCAGGGAGTCAGCTGCACCCAGGGGCTTGGGGGCCAAGGTCCTACACAGTTGACCTCTTCCAGCTCGTTCTGCAAACCCTGGGTGTTTCCAGAGATTGCCGTGCCTGCACATTCCTTTCTGCTGAGGGAACTCCCGGCAAGCTGGAGAGGAGCCGGCCAGCTCCGCCAGCTCCAGGAGGGGTTGTGGTGGGAAAGCAGAGACAGCTCGAGTTCATCGGGCTCTAATGTGCACCAGGTGCTGGCAGTATTTCTCATGTGCCACACGAGGAGGTGGGCGCCACAGTCGCCCTCTCTGGCAGTAAAGAGACGTGATGCAGGAGGTGATGATGGCGCCTCCCTTCCTGCACTGTTTGACGAGCGACTTAGTTCGAGGAAGGGACCCAGCTCAGAGCCCAGGGCCCGCGGGTGTTCCCTGCGGCCCACTGTTACTGTCCCAGCCACGTGGCTAGGTGCAGCATGTCTGGGATTCAAATCCGTGTCCAGAGGCCATGCCAGCTCCTTCGTGGTAAGGGCCCACGCTGTTTGGGAGTGGCCCCCTCCCTGCAGTGCCACCAGCCTAAGACCCAACTCGGAGGGCTCAGTGGTCCTGGGAACTTGGTGGGTGTGTGGCTATGGTCCTTGCCTCCCTCCCAGAGGAGGACATTCCACAGTGGGGAGCCCCTGAACCCCAGGCTCCCCTCCCCCGTCCATCCCTACAGCTTCCAGAGGCCGTGCGGGTGTCCTGCAGGCGAGCTGCCATCGCCACCACAGAGGGCTGGCCAGCAGCCCTCAAGTTTCCACCAACTAATAATTTTTTACAAACCTCCAGGCTTGTAAAAAAGTGCACAGTGGCCTGAACAGCCTTGGCCAGGAGCCTTGTGGGAAAGCGGAAGGCACTGAGGCCGGGCACAGGCAATCTCGGCCAGAGGCCGCTTCCTGCCTCTACTGGGCATCTTTCCTCAGGCTTCAGACCTGGCCACTCCCCTGCAGCCCTCTGGATAGAGGCTGCCCTGCTAACAGCACTCAAAGAGTCCCTCAGCACTGGCCACCCCCAGCTCCCCAGACTCTCCACCTCGCTGCAGGGGGCTGCCTGTCACCCACCCCGTTCTCCCCTGCTGAGCACAGGCCTTTTGCATGTGTCGTTCCTTCTGCCCAGAATACCCTTCCTATTCCTCCCTCAGGGATGCAGAGATAACGACAGGCCCTCACCCCCCTGGACGTCACAGGCTGTGTCTGGGGACCTCAGAGGAAGCGACATTTGATCCATATCTGCCTTGATGTCCTCCAAACAAGGGAAAGGAGTGTTGGGGCGGGAAGGAAGGCAGGCAGACCCTGAAGGGCCCGGAAGACTGTGCTAAGGGGTTGGGCTTGGTCCCAAGAGCCCCCAGGAGCTCCTTGAGGAAGGGTTTGGGGGCTGCAGGGGCGGGCACTGAGAGCGCCAGGGGGATGCAGGAGTCGGTGGGTTGGAGGTGGGGGTCATTGAGGGAGAATTTTCTAGACTAGAGGTACCTGGACCTGGGGCTGAAGGAGACATTCAGTAAGTGCAGGCTGGTGCGCACTTCTGGTTTGCTCCCTGATCCCAGGATTGGGGGTGCTGAGTGGCAGGTGCTGGGCATGTGATTCTGGGGAGCTGCGTGGTGGAAGGCTCCATGAGGAAGGTGGGCCCTTGGGTGTGAGCTCGAGCCTGAGCAGCAGATGGGCTTTGAGAGCCATGGGCATCCAGAGGTTTAAATGCTGGGGGAGGATGCTCGAGGGGCCATCACGAGAAGAGAAGGGCTGGGTGTCCAGGCTGACCCTTCCTTGAGAAGCAAGGCGAAGGGTAAGAGCCCGGCCGGCAGACAAACTCTGGGAGGGTCCCAAAGAGGCCAGAGGACAACCCAAAGCCAAGGGAAGGGAGGGTTTTATTAATAACAGGGTGGGATGATCAGCTATCCAGGGTGGGTGATGATAGGAGTGCGGGGGGGCGCCCATCAGATTTAGTGACCTGGGGTCACTGGCGTCCTCATGCGGATGGGGACAGAAGCCTTGGGGGGGCAGTGCCAACAGAGGTATGACAAGGGAGAGGCTGGATTGGTGGACAGGTCAATGCCCCCACCCTGTAACCTGGCAGTCAGATGAGCACCCAAGGGCGGAAGTTCACTCCCGGCCCTCCCTGTCCATATGACCACTGACAGGAATGATCTGTGAGGGGCTCTGAGTCTCCGAGAACCTCCATCTGCTCCGGGGAGGCAGCTGGGGCCGTGGAGGGGGGATGTCACTGCCCCTTATGAAAGGGGAGCGTGCCCCCCCCCCCGCAGATTATCCTGAGGAGGTTGCCAGCCACCCCGCCCCACCTCACAGTTCCAGTTGGAGATTTAGCGCTCCTGGCAAGGGAGGACTCCCCGGAGCCTGATTTTGGGGCCCACAGTATACACAGTACACACAGTGGATCTGGACCTTCTCTAAGTGCACGGCCAATCAAATTAAAAGTGCTGGAGGTCAGAGGAACCATCAGTTACCTGAGTCTCTTGGCAGCTGTCCCCATGCTCAATATGCTCGAGAAGCTGGGCACTGCGTCCTCCCTCTCTCACCCCTGGAGTGGCTAGAGGGGTGCTGATCCAGCCTCTACGAGGGCCCATGGGCCTCAGTGTCCCCATCTGTAAATGGGGTCTCCGGCTATGTGAAAGCAGGACTAGAAGTCTGTGGCCCCCAAATCTTGGTTAAAGGCTCTCCCGGTGCTTGGCTGTGGAGGGCGGGGCCTGTGCAGACCTATAGTGTGTTGCCTGCTGCCCGGGCTTCCAGTGGTCTTGTCCCATGCAAGGGCCTTGTCATCTGGGCTCAGAATAGACCTGGCCACCCACACAGCTGGCCTAAGGGAGGAGCTGGAAGAGCCAGAACCTACGTCCCCCATCTCTGCACACCACTACACACTGGGCCTCAGTTTCTACTCTGGAAGCCTCTCTCCAGGGTCAAAGGCAGGGGTCAGTGTGAGAGAGGCTGGACTGGGCCTCCAACTTCATACACACTTTAAAAATATACTTTGTATCTGCACACCAATGTTCACAGCAGCACTGTTCACGACAGCCAAGAGGTGGATAGATGGATGGATGGATGGATGGATGACGGAGGGATGAATGGCTGATGGATGGATAGGTGGATGGGTGGATGGATGGATAGGTGGGTAGATGGAAGGATAGACAAATGTGGTCCCTCCATAACAGGGAATATGTCCAGCCTTAAAAAAGAAGGAAACTGACACTTGCTCCAACATGGACGGACCTTGAGGACACTGTGCTGAGTGAAAAAAGCCAGTCACAAAAGGACAGATACCAAATGATTCCATTTAGATGAGGTACCCAGAGCAGTCAAATCCAGAGACAGAAAACAGAGTGGGGGTTGTCAGGGGCTGAGGATACAGGGAGATGTGGTGGTGTTTGATGTGGACAGAATCTCAGTTTGGGATCATAAAAAACCTTCTGGGGATAGAGGGTGGTGATGGCTGCACAACAGTGGGAATGTAAATGCCACTGAAGTGCACCCTTGAAGATGGTTAAGATGGTACATTTTATGACGGTTTAGAAAAATATCAAGATTTATACGTCATCTAGAATTTATTAAATCCGTGTGGTTAAAAAAAAATGCCAACTCTGTCTCACAGTCCCAATAGTGGGGCTCTCGTCAGCAGCCAGCATGTCATTTTACTTTTCTGCTTTTCTCCCCCAGCCCCACACCACCTCCATAGGGACGGTCTGAGAATAGAACCCGGGGCTCTTGGCGTCCTGCAGAGCTCCAGGGCAACAGGGCCTGGCTTGGGGAGAGACTGCAGAAGGTAGGGGTCTTGGTGACACCCTTCCAGCTGGAAAACCACAAAGCTCTGACAGTGCCCACGGCTGGGCTGGAGAAGAACAGACGATTATTGGATACACCATCGTCATGCCGGCCTCCTGGCCCCTGCAATAGCAGAAGCTTCAGAAACCTCCACCATCTCCCTGTTCGGCTGACACCAGCCTGTAGGGAACAAGCAGGTCAGGGATGGAATTAATTTCCTAAAATTGACTGTCATGTCAAAGAGTGACCTCAGGACCTCTTGCCAAGGAGGAAGGAGAAATAGCCATTTGGTTTCTGCTCTCTCCATAGCCTGTTGCAGGCCCACCACTCAAATCTTTACTTCTGGGTTGAACCATATGAAATTGCCATCTCTGTTGGAAAGGAATGGTAGAATTTAGACAATTTCATATGGTTCTGTCTAATCAAGATCACTATGAAAATACTGTACCAGAGGGAGGAAAAGAAAATCTGCGATCCATTTTCTGGGAAGTGATATCGTTGAAATTCACGTCAGATCATTTTTTACCTAATGCATTAGCAGAATAGATACTTTTAATGATACCCGCAGTGCTGTTAAAATCGTTACTGGGGGACTTGACAATGATACAGTCCCTTTGAAACAAAGATGAAAATTCACATGAAGAGTATAAAAGTGTTGATGCCCTTTAGTCAAGCTGTCCTACTGCTGGAAATGTACTCCGAAGAAAACCACCCAAGAGAGGCAAAAAGGTGTCTGCACGCAGACATTCGCTGCCATGTGACTCGGCGGCTGGAACGGCGGATTCAACCTCAGCGTCTAATGATGGGGATGAGTAAACTGAAAAGGAGCCACAGGGAGCAGACGTGAGCAGCTGTTCCAAGTGTCCTACAGAGAAGGGAAAATCAGACCAGAGAGGTGCCCAAGCTCCCTGGCGAAATGCCACCCATAGTGACCCTGCCACAGGAAGATGTTCTCAGGAGAATGTTATTGGGTTAGTGACACTGTACTTGAAATACGTCAGCTACATCTCTCCAGAGTGGAAACGTCAGGGATTAGACCTGTGTGTGCGTGTGTGCACGCACTTTTTTTTTTAAACTAGAAAACGGAGCCGACTAATGAAACATGACAAGATGAAAAAGCAGAGAACAAACGTGGCTGTGCCTTTGACTGCGGCGGGCAGGAAGGCGACAAGACGGGCGGAGCACAGAGAAAGGGAGGCGGCTGGGGGGTGTGGGGTCACGCAGCGCTTCTCCTTCTTGTCAAAATTGGCTTTCATGCTTAATGCTCCTCTCTTGTAACTTTTTTCTTAAGGTGAAAAAAACAAGAAAGCTGCACGCAGTCTGTGCTCAGACTTGCGGGGTTGGCTCATACTTTCTACCCTTCCTGGGCCCTCCCAGAGCCTCGAGGGGACCAAACCCTGTTGGCCCACCCCCACCTCAGCCCCCTCTCACTGCTATGGCCCCATCAGGCATGTGGGGGAGGGAGGGTGGTGGCAGGGGGCAGGGAACTTCAGTGCAGGGAACAGCTGGCCAGCTAGAGGGGCCTGGGGGCTGCTCTGGGGCTCTGGGTTCATCCCCAACTGACTACACCCACTATGTCCCCACCCCTTGCTGATGGTGTCTGCCTCCCCCCGCCCCACTGTCTTCCCTTCCACGTCTGCAAGCTCCTTGCCAGGAGGGGGATTCGGATTCCCCTTTCTGGGCCTGAAGGAGCCTCCAGATGGCAGCTACCGCCTCCTGGCCCTGGGGTCCCAGACCCCCCTCTGTCCCTGGATGCTCGGACCAGTCATGCCCTGGGGTTCTAGAGCACAGGGGAGCCCTGGCACGTGCTCTCTCGGGACCTTCCTCCTGGATCTGACATTTGGGACCTTTTTAATTCTAACAGAGATGGATTAGCCCCAAGGGAGCAATGACCTCTCCTGAGCAGCTCATGGAGAGGCTGCCAAGGGCGGGGCAGTGAGGGAGTGAAAGGGAGAAGCCCTCTCTGCTGACCTCAGCTCTGCAGTGTCTTCAGGGGCCCAGGGAGGGAACTCCATCCCGACTCACTGCAAGGATGGTCTCGGGGCCTTACATCACCCCCCCACCACCACTAGATGTGGAGACTTCAGCCCAGGGAGGTGGCAGTTGTAGCTGTGCATTTGAGGACAGCAGAGCAAGGAGGTGAGGTGGGGACATGGGATCCAGACCCTTTAGGACCTGTCAGTTGTGTACATGCGTAAGCAATTGTCAGTGCAAGGAATTAAGGATCTGTCTCCTGGCAAGCACCAGTCACAATGACAGATCTCCAGTGGCCCTCCTGTGACGTCGGTGTGGCCAGCTCCGGTGGCTGCATCCCTAACTAGCTCCAAGAACTGCCCAGAAACCACAGCCTTGGCTCCACTGCCCCCTCTCCAGGCCTGGAGCCCTGACGACACCTAGAGATGTCCCGGCCTCCCCGTAAATCGCACAGCACCTCCAGCGTGTCCTAACCTTCTGCCTCTCCATCCCTTGGGCCATAGCCCCAGTTGAGGCCAAATTCTTTCTTACCTGGACCGTACCTCCTCCCAGGTAGCCACCAAGCTCTGCTCCTCATCTTTGTCCCCTCTGAGCCTGGGCAAGCTGTCTAGACCTCACTCTGACCGTGCTTCTGTCCTGCACATAGACCCCAGGCCCCAGCGGCCTGCGGTACAGCCCTCAGGCCTCAGTCCACGGCCCCAGGCCTCAGTCCATGGCCCTTGCGACCTGGCCCTGACCTCTCCAGCGGTACCAACAGTTCCTCATGCTGTCTATACATTCAGGCTTTCAAAGCCCTATCCCCACCCTTCACTGCCTGGCTCCCTCGATCCGTTCTGAGGCTCAGCTTACTGTCCTTTCCTCCAGGAAGACTTCCCTGCCTACCTTCTCATAGAACTGTCACCCACGTTGGGCTCACTGTCTCCTTGTGGCCCCCTCCCCACTTCGGTCGAAATGGGTTTGGTTCCCAGCAGCAGCAATGAAGGACTGATGAGTGAATGAATGAATGGGTGAATGGATGAAGGAGTGAATGAGTATGTAAATGTGGGGCTTTGAGGTGCCTCTGCAGGCCTTGGGGTGGGAGAGGGTGCAGCCCACCGGCTGGTTTTCTCCACTGCCCCTCATGGGAACACAGGCCTCCCGGCCTCTGTCTGAGTCACCCCGGTTGGTGCCCCTCTTCCCAGCAGAAACAGAGCCACAGTCTCAGGAGTTTCTGGCAAGGCCACGGCTCCGGGCCTTTCCCCTCCCTCCCGTCAGCGTGGGCATGACTTATGTGGGTGCTGCCTCAGCCCCTGCTTCCGGATTAATTACCTTCTCACTGGAGGAAGGCTGAGACAAGCGGCTGTTGGGCACCAACAGGAAGGATGACAAAAGCAGGCACTCGCTTCCCCAAGGCCCCGAGGGCAAGTGGGGGTGGGGGCTGCGTCCCTGGGAGTGCTAACTGCTGCAGGCACCCCCTGCCCGGCTCCTGCAGGTCCCTGTGAGCGCCTTGCAGGGACCCACCCGCAGGGAGGCCCACATTAGTATTCCCCGCACAGGCTCTTGCAAAGAAATGACTCACACACTGGTTGACTAATTTGAAAGTAAGCTGTTTTTGCTGCAAGTGGGAAGGTTCAGTGAATCTTAAAAACTAAGCAATGGAGATTTTATTCCCTGTTCTAGACCTTTCCTTCTGCTGGGAAGGCGGCTCTGCCACAGTCTGTTTGTGATAATAAAAATGTCTTTCTTTGGCTCACCTGCGGCAGCTGCAGCTGGAACTGTGGCAAGTCGTGGCTTGGCTCTCACCTGCCACGTGACCTCAGCAAGTCACTAACCTCCTCCGGACAGCAAGGACAGTGCCCAGTAGGATCGATCCCCGAAAGGTGCACTCGTGACACAAAATGCCCCCTGTGTGGGATGTGGACTGAGGCCCACGCTGTGAGTCCGCAGAACCAGGATAGGTCCTGGCACGCCCACCTGTCTGACACCATTGCTCTGGTGGGGTGGGGGCTGCAAAGACGGGGTGCCTTTCCCCCACATGTTCAGGCCTATTGTATGAGGGTTATCTGCCCCTTCTATAGACGGGTAGCCAAAGGGCACAGAGAGGTTAGGTAATTAATCTGAGGTCACACAGCTATTATGTGAAGAAGGTGGGATTACAGCCCAGGCCGTTGACTGTAGTTGGCCTTCCCAATTGGGGTCACACCTTGAATTAGAGAGGTGGACAAGGGCCAGGACTTTTAAGCTGAGGGGATTACTTTTATCTTTGTCCTATGAGAAGTGAGATATGAGACATCAGTACTGAACACACTGCAGGAAGCAGGAAGGCCCTGGAGGAGGCGACTGAGGAGGGGAGGTTGAGAGCAGAAGGTGGCCTGGGCTAGGTGGTAGCTGAGGAGGGAGTGACATGGTCAAATTCAGGATGTAGTAGTAGACCCAACAGAACTCTGGCATAATCAGGTAGGTGAGGAAGAGAGTCATAAAGTGGATGCTGAGAGGCTGGATTGAGTAACTCATCCCCTTCAGGGCTCTGTCTCCCCTGACCCCCACTTTAAATTGTCCACACCCATGGGTCACCCACCTCCCCTCCCTGGCTTGCTTTTCCATCAGACACATTATCTGGATCTGTAGTGTGCACAGGTCAGCCTTGGGGCAGGTTGAAATGCTGCCCAATTGCTTGGGGCAAAACATTGAGCCTCCCCTTGGGAAGCTGCTCAGGCTGACCAGAGCCCCAGGGGTGAGGAACCACTGCCACCTCCTCCCATGCTTTTGCTCACCTGACCTCAGGAAGGGAAGTCATAGAGATGATCAAGGCCGGAGTGTGCATTTCCGACACCCTGGGCTCAGGCCGCTGTGTTCAATGCCTTTAGTTCGATGTGTGACTTTGGGGAAACCTGGGCAAACATCCTGTGCCTCAGTTTCCTCACCTGTGGGAATTACAGACACAGCTGATTATTATGTGGCTCTTACTCTCTGCAGACATTCGCCGTTTCAGGAAGCGTGGTGACCCACTCCTCCCAAGGCTGAGTAATGGATTGGTGTGCTGAGCACGGGGGCAGGCACAGAAGAAGTACTTGGTAAAGGTTTTCTGGGAAGGTTCTTTTGGGATGGTTCTTTTTTCTTACACGCTGTGTGTCTTTGGGCAAGCAGCTGTGCCTCTCTGAGATTTGCCTGCCGTGTCTGCAAAGTAGTGAGAAGCACGTTCTGTGTTTCCCAGGGAATTCCAGAGGTCTTGACAAGGTGGCTCATAGAAGATGCCTGGCACGGGTCCTGGCACCTTTTAAGTGCTCCATTAGGGCTTGCTGCGATGATTATGAAGTGGCAGCGCTGGGGCTGGCATGCGGCCCGCGTGGGTCCTCCCGCCTGGCAGTGCCTGCCTCCCCTGCAGCCGCCTCACCTTCCCCGCGAAGCTTTCCCTCTGGCACAGAATGATGGGCAGAAAAATGGAAAAACTTAGTCCAACTACTGTATTACTTTCCTAGGGCCCCCCCTCTCCTACTGGCGCCACCAAAACACAAGCCAGAGATAACACCCTCCCAAATAGGTTTGCTGAAGTCAACCTGTTACAAGTACGGACACGCTTGGAGATAACAGAAGCCTGTGAGTTCTTAATATCCTGCCAGGCATGCGGGAGGAATAAATGAGAGGCCGCGGCGAGACAGCCCTGACTGCAAATATTCTGTCGCGTCCCTTGGCCATCTGTCAGCTCGTGTGTCAGGCAGTGTCTCTGGCCCCGGGTTTGGGGAATAGGGTCGCCATTGGGATGGGCTCAAATGCATCCTTTCAACAATAGATGTGCTTAAAATTCATTAACTTACACCACTCCACCTGAAGAAGCAATCAATTCTTTGAACTCTATAATCAGCTTCAATGGGGATCTCTTCCTCAGTGCTGCTGAAGATAATAAAGACTGGTCTGGGTCCGAAGCAAGGGAGACGCGAGAGGGTACAGCGAGGCAAGGAGTCGAGCCTTGACGGTCTGCAGCCAGCTCGGACCCAGTTACTTCTTGATGAATCTGGGTCTTGAGTGAGTCATTTATGACACCAGCCAGGGCTGGGGGCCTCCTCAGCCCATGCTGGGCGCCGGGCTGGGGCCAAGCGTACAGAGCGACCAAGAAATGGTCTCGCTCGCAGGATCACTGTTGAGTGAGGAGATGTGGGGACAAATGTCTGGGCTCACTGTTGGTGATCTCATCCTGCATGTGGCCGTAAATCCCACTCACTCTCAGATGAGTCCTGAATTTATATCTGCAGCCAGGACCTCCCCCCAAACCCCACACCCTGCGATCCAAATATCCCCACTGGGATGTCCAATGGGCATCGTAAACCCACCATGTCCAAGTACAGCGAGACCCGTCTCAGTTTCTTCCAGCAGCTCAGGCCAGAGATGTGGGGCTCTCTGGGACTCCTTTCTCTCACAGCCACGTACAGCCTGCCAGGAGGGCAGGAGGGCCTGCAGGGCTTGCCTGCTGAGGACAGCCAGATTCCAGCCATGTCGCAGGGCCTGTGTGACTGCTGTATGGGACTGGCCTAAGCTGCCACTCAGAGTCCCTGGATGGCTGTGGCAGCATCTGCCTGGTCTCCCTGCTTCTGCCCCGCCCCTCCCTCAGTCTCCGCCCGACAGCTGGAGGAATCTTATGCACATGTAAACCACACACGCCTCTTCTCTTCCCAAAGCCGCCCAAAGTCTCCTGGACCACCCAAGTCCCCATGAAGCCCTCCAAAGACCCTGTGCCTCCCTGGTTGGGCCTCTCCCCCTTCCTCATTCCCCTGTAGTCACCACACACACCCAGCTACACTCCTGCCCCTGGGCCTTTGCATCTGCTCCCCTGCCTAGGTGCTCTTCCCCTAGATGCCCTGTGGCTGCCCTCCTCACCTGGTCTGAAATTGTACCTCCCCCTTTGTACCGTCACCAACAACTATTTGACTTGTTCCTTTTGTTTGCCCTCTGTCTCCGCCAGCAAAATGTAAGAGCCACAGAGCAAGGAGGGGGAGGCCTCTGTGTGGTCACTGCCGCCCCAGACCTCGCCTGGAACATGGTGGGTGCTCAAGAAGTATGCAGTGAATGAATGAATGAGAGAATGAATGAACGCACCTCTGCCCCCAGAGAGCTGCCCCCGCCTCACTTCTTCAGGCCCTCATCATGGACTCAGGTTCTCAGCTCTGTTTGGAGACTTCTGGTCATGGCTCTTCCTCTGAGGGCAACACCTTCTCCCACTTGACAAGGTGGGCGCTGGCCCGCATCTGACCTGCCCCACCTGCGGTCTCTGTCCCTCGTAGTGGAGGGTGTGGACACTGGCTCGGTCAACCACCCCTTCTCCACGCCCTGCCCGTGTCAGCCTCTGCCTCACACTTCCCTTCTGGAGCCTTCCATTCAACTATTCCCCTTCCAACCACCTGTCCCTCTAGACACCAGCCCCCAGCTGTCCCTGGGAAACCTTAAGTCACAATTAAAACGTCCTTCTCTCTCCCCTGACTCCCAACCTGCTCCGACAGCATCAACTCCCATTCCATGACCTGGATGGAAACCTGGGGACCCTCAGTGCCTCCACCTACCACCCCACCCCCTTTTCCGTCTGCCACTCCCCTGGAATCCTGGGCCTCCGCTGCTTCTTAGCCCCTGCCCCTCCAGCCTGTACACCCACCCCTCCCAGGCTCTGGGCAGGTGAGGGCAGTGTTGGCACCGAGCTTGTGAGGCGGACGGGGTGTCACGGTGGGGGGGGCAGGGTGCCCTGCGCTGGTGCTGCTGGGATAATAGGTGCCACTTACGCATTCCAGGGACCCCATTAAGATGGGCTGACGTGTACCACTGCCTTGGGGCCTGCACTGCGTGCCTGGAAGCTTCCAGGCTGTGTGCCCTGCGTTCTCTGCTGATACAGTTCAGTTCGACCCACTTAACATTTACCCAGCGCACGCCTCACGCAGAGCACCTGGCCAGGCCTTGCAGAATGCAGTCACCCTGCCCGCCCTTTGCTCGCCTCCCTACTTCTTCCCTTTCTTCCTCCTCCTCCTCCTCCTCCCTGCTTCCAGTCCCTCCTCCCTCTTCTCTCCTGCCTCCTTCTCTCCCCCTTCTGGACGCTTCTCAGGAGACCTGTCCACCCTCAGCCTCTCAGGCCTCACACTCTGCCTGTCTACCCACAAGCCACAGCCCCAGAGGGCGTCTCTGATGGAGGGTGGGCAAGAGAAGCAGGTTTCCTCGGTGCCTACTTTGCTGGTGGTCATGCTGTAACATCCCAGGAAAGGGGCATCCAGGTGGGGGACGTCGCCTGGGGTGTCTGGGCAACTGGAACATATAAGATCCAGGGGGTAGCAGCGACTGCAGTCTCCCCGTCACCAGTGACTGCCACCAGCCCCACACACACCAAGTGCACGGACACAGCGTGTTTAGGGCACATATAGGCGATGAGGCCACACGGCAGCTGACGGGGGTGAATGCACCGCTAAGGATGGGGGTGTCATTTTGGAAGGCTCTAGGAGCTCCTGAAAGAAGCTCCCATTCATCTGTGCTCCCCCATGATCCTAGCTCAAAGGCATCATCATCATCATAATCAACCCCAACCTCATGCTTACCATGTGCACATTGCTGTGGCCATAAACTCTGAATCCTTCCAGGATCACTCCGAGGAAGGTGCTGCTATTATTCCCATTTTAGAGATGGGGAAATGAAGGCACAGAGAGGTTCAGTAACCTGGCCAAGGTCACACACCTAGTGAGTGGCAGAGCAAGGGTTGAGATCCTGGGAGATGACTTACAGATGTTTGTGGCTTTCATGAATGAACAAACAGGCTGAAATTGTCCCCACACGCTTCTGATAATGGGTTGGGTGACAAGAACTGAGCTCTGGGCAAACGGTGCTGGGATGGGGGCAAATGACTCTCTTCTTCCCAGCCTGCCCCTTGGCCTGATGAGGGGAAGAAGCGAATTCTGTTAGCAATCTGTGATCATATTTTCGTTCATTCATTCATTCATTCGTTTGTTCGTTCATTCATTCATCAAACACTAACTGAACACCCAAGCCCTGGACACTCAGGGAGAACTTAGACATGGCCCCTGACCTCACTGATGTAGGCGTCTAGAGGCAGCACCACAAAAAGCAGTCGGTGTGGTGCAAATGGCCCCATGGCCCTGCAACGAGAAGGATGGGGGCAGGCCGAGCTGATGCAGGAAAATGACACACGTCTTCTTTGTTCTGTCTGGGAGGCTCAGAGCTAAACCGCCTGTCGTGATGGGGGAGGGTGCTGCAGACGCCCTGTGGCCCAGACTCACCCGCCTCCGACTTAGTTTTTCCTCGTCTCATCTTTCTCGCCCACTTCTAATTTATCTGGCTGCTCTGGGTGTCATTTCCTAAACCCTACCAAAGCCTCTGCAGAATGAAATAGGATGAATAACAACAACCGCCAGGCTCCGTGTGGCAGGGCCGCTGGATAAGCCCCCAGTCCCACGCACATCTACCCAGAAGGTAAACAGAAAAACTTTAAGAACTTAGTTGTTCTGAGACTTGATTTTTCTATGATGGCTGAGAGGCTGAAATTGTGTCTCCATCCATACATCCCGTCTTCCATCCCCCAAATTTCTCCAAACCAAGTGCAAGAAAAAAAAAAATCTCTCATGGAAGAAGGGGGTCCCCTGAAATTGCTGACCAAGAGTATTCAGCCTTGAAAAACTGGCCTCCACATTGACGGGATTTGTGAGTCACTCTTTATCTTTAAGATGAAAAGTGAATTTGTTCATCTTATCCGTATTTTGTCCTTTGTTCTAAAGCATTTTCCCCTCACTCTTTCTTAATAAAAATAGCCACTTGACCCTGAGTTAGAAAGGCAGGGAGCCCTTTGCACTCCTGCAACCCCCTACTCCACCCCTGCTTACATCTGGAGAGTAGGGTGACTTTCAACCCTCCTCGCCCCTTCTTCCTAGGTTCCTAAAAGATGAAGTTTCTACACTGATTGTTGTCAGAACTGATCACCTGCCCATTCTTCCCAACAGAGGCTGCAATGTGGCCTCTGACGGGTTCAAGGGACTCCAGGGTGAGACTCCCATCTTTTCACAGTCCAGTACCACCTATACTCCCTTAAAAAGCTCATGCTACTGAAATTTCCGTGTCTTTCAAATCAACATGGCTTCATAAACATAGCCAGAAACCTAACATCCAAAGACCAAAGAGAAAGGCCCAAGGAACCCGTGTGCGGTCACGCCTGGGCCGGTTAGGTAAGAGTTAGGGGGAGTTAACTGAGGCTGCCTGTCTCAGCTTGGCCGCCCTTACTCACTGACACATTCAGCGTATCTGACGTTTAGAGCTTCTCGGGAAATTCCCGTGTTGCCCGATCTCCCCCAGAGATGGTGGAATCGACCTTGAAGGCAGCCGTCTTTGATCTGCCGTGTGGTTGTGCTGGGACTCTGCTTTCCTCTGGGCTGATCAGAGCCAGGCACTCACTCTATTTCGTAGCAAAACCCTCTGGTGCTGCTTCTTTCAAATGTGCATGACTGGCTTGTAAATGTCACTGCCAGGGGGCTGGTATCTTGCAGTTTCTTGCTGGAGAAACCACCCTCGTTTTACCAAGTATTGGGTTCAGTTCACAAGGATGCAATGCACATTTTGAATACCTGGCTTTCAGGAGGCTGCAGCTATGGCCTTGTTGGTCGTGTTTGGGCCCCAGCTCTGCTAAGAGCTAGCACTCAGCACTAATTGTGTGCAGGCCTGCTGCAGGAAGGAACTCATGTCGTTGTTACCAGCATCCCATCAGCTAGGGGCCATGTTTTTTATTGAGGTAAAATTCACATAACATAAAAAGAACACTTTAAATGAACAATTCCGTGCTCTTTAGTATACTCACCTTGTCGTACATCACCTGCACCTAGTTCCAAAACATTTTTATCTCCCCCAAAGAACACCCAATAATCATTAAGCGGTTACTGTCCATTCCCCATTCTCCCAGCCCCTGACAACCGTCCATCTACTTCCTGTCTCTATGTATTTGTCTGTTCTGGACATTTCATAGAAATGGGCTCATACAGTATGTGGTCTTTTGTGCCTGGATTCTTTCACGGAGCATGTTTTCAAGTTCCATCCTTGTGGTAGCATGTGTCGGAATTTTATTGGTTTTTATGGCTGAATAATATTCCATTTGTGTGGTTAGGCCACATTTTATCTATTCATCTGGTGATGGACAGTTGGGTTGTTTCCACCTTTTGGCTATTGTGACGTGTGCTGCTGTGAGCATGTGTGTAAACATGTATTACTTTGGGGCTGTTTCTTATCATCCGCATTCTACAGATGAGGAAACCAAGTTCACAGGAGTGACTCTCCAGTCCCTACATGCATGGCACTGGAGAGTGATGGCATCAGGGTCACTGTGGAGAAGGGGTCAGGACCACATGAGTCTGAATGTCCTTGTCACATGTGTGATAATTTTCTGGCTTCCAAACTTTACTTCCACATTCCCTGTTTTTAACCCATGATCTTTGTTCCCAGTTGAAACACCACTGAAGATGGAGAGCACTTTGAAAGGTAAATCAGGGATGTTTGTAGAATCTCCAGATCCTATCATGTCAGCCCTCCTGTGTCATTGATATGTCGCAGTGACAGGGGCGACTGCCTGACCCTCAGATAGGAATGTGTGTATGAATCCAGGAGATGGATGCAGGACAGGCGAGAGCAGGGAGCTGGGACAAGGCCGTCCCACGCATGCCTGGGTTGGGGGGTGTCGCTGTGCCCCAGCGTCTGTCCCAGGGAGCCCACAGTCAGTGATGGAGACAGAAGCACTTCTGGCTCCTTCCTGCTGGGCATTTTGCCCACCAGGATGTGAAGGGCCATCCTCTGAGCCAGTGTAGCATATGCTACCTACTGGGAGAAAGGGCCAGCAAAGGTGGCAGCGGGAAGCACAAAACGATGAATGAGGTTCCTCAGGCTCTAGACAGATGGTGATGAATGATCAGCCCCATTTCCTACTTGGGGAAAATTAAGCACAGGTTATGCACCTTGCCCAGCTGCTCAGTGGCAGAGCTGGGATGGCGCAAGCTGGGCAGGAATTGAGGGGGTTTGTGGGAGCCAGGGGTTTTGGGAGATGCCCAAGACCAAAAGACACTGGATCCCCAAATGACAAACTTGTTTTTCAAAAGCAACATGAGCTACGCAGGCCTCAGGCTGTGGCAAAGGGACTGGCTCCCAGTTGAAACTATAGCCCCTAGACATTCTCTGACCCCAAGTGCCTGATCCCCTGTCCCACAGAAGTGCCGTTACCCATCCCTCCAGCCCTCAGTGGAGCATGTGGTTGGTGACATGGAAAAGCAAGATGGCACCAGTTTTGCTGTGTTTGTGAGTCAGCCCCTTAGAAAGGCAGTTTCACAGCCTCCGTCCTCACAAGTCTTGAGCTGAGTGTCATTCAGAAGATCTGTCCTGCAGCCCAGACTGGCCCCCTCCTGCCCAGGAGCTACAGGCTGTGTTTCTTCCCCTGGGCTGTGGAAGTTCAGAGAACCTAGGATCACGCAGAACGGCCTACTTTGTTTTTTAACAGCTTTATTTAGACAGAATGTATATATCATAACGATCACCCATTTTAAGTGTATAATTCAATAGTGCTTAGTAAATTTGCAAAGTTGTACAACCGTCACCACAATCTAATTTTAGAACATTTCCATCGAGGAAAAGAAACATCATGCCTCTTAATTTGCTTTTTGTATCTTCACTGCTGGAGGTTCCTCTCCCCACTCTGCGAATAACGACGGACTCGTGTTGAGCACTTTATCCCCTGCCAGGTCCTATTCTAAGGCTTTCCGTGAATACACTCATGTCACTGTCATGGCAGCCAACTGGGGCAGGTCCCGTTATCACCTCCCACGTACAGCCAAGGAAGCTGAGGCAGAGACTGTCCTGCTGCGGTGGGTTGAATGGTGGCCCCCAGAAGATGTGTCCACAGCCTTATCCCCAGAACCCGTGAATGTGACTATATTTGGGGAAAGGCTCTTGAGATGAGATGATCCTGGATTACCCCATGAGCCCTAAATCCCATGGCGAGTGTGGAAATAAATGATGATAAACCAAATGAGAAAAGCCGAGGCTAATTATCGGGGAGCCTGAAGCCGCCGTGGGCCTGGGGAAGGTGGAGGCGGCTCACCCACACAGGGCGTCCTGCGTGGTTCACGAGTGGGCATATGTTGCTTTCTCTGGTTGGTCCCAAGATGGAAGCGGGGACAAAAATTGGGGCCACTGGGAGCCATTGGTCAGGCCCTGGCCATTGGGACCAGTTGTTACAGGGTCGTTGTTGGTTTCCTGGATGGACACTGGGGTAGCCCTCTGGCCTCCTGCACGTCTGCCGCCCAGAGGCCGGCTTCCCGGGCTGGGCTCCTGGGCAGGCTGCTCGGGCGCTGGTCACAGTTAGTCTTCACGGTGCTCTGGTCACTGTCCTTTGTACATTCGGTCTCTCAGAAGTGTCCTTAGACAAGACTCACAGAAGAGGAGGCCATGTGAAGAGGGAGGCAGAGGTTGGAGTGATGCGGCCACCGCCAAGGACGCCGGGGCCACTGGCTGCTGGAAGAGGCAGGAAGGACCCCGCCCTGCAGCCTTGGGAAGGAGCACGTTCTTCCCAACACCTTGATTTTGGACTCTGGGCCTGCAGAACTGTGAGCCAATCCATTTCCATTGTTTTCAGCCTCCAAGTTTGTGGTACGTTGTTACAGCACCCCAGGAAATGGGCACCTTTGCCCACGTTCACATGGTTGGTGGTGGAAGGAGTGGGATTTGAGCCAGCAAAGCCCCGAGTGGGGCCTCTGACCACTGACCGAGGTGAAGGCAGGCAGACGTGGGGCAGGGAGCAGGGAGGACTCGGACTCCACACCGATGTGAAGTGGGAAACAGGCCACATCCATTCATTCATTTATTCACTCATTCATTCGTTTATCCAATATTTGCTTAGATCCCATGGTGGCCTTGCTGGCTTGTGGGTCGTGGGTCTGAACATCGCCTTGGGCTAAACTCGTCCTTCAGGCCCATCCTTGACCCCGTGAGAGGTCCCCTGATTAATGCCCTCAGCCCAAGTGCCTGTAAGAACCCTTTCCAGGCTGTCAGCCCCAAAACTCCAGGGGTGTTCAGGCTTTCCTCTGTGCTAATACCCTAAGAATTGAAGGAAAATCCAGCTGTCACACCAGTGTCACTATTGATGGCGTTGTTTTATTCTTCCCCTAACTCTGTTCCAGAACAGCCTTAAAGTGGCTTATGAAGTGACACCTGCCCAGCAAGTTAACTTAGAAGGAGGCTGGGCTGCCAGGAGATAGCAGGGGCGGGGGCGCGGGCACAGAGCAGTCGCACGGGGGCCAGCTCAGGCTACGGGCTCCATGCTACGCTTCCTAGCAGCCACAGGCTGTGTGAGACACAAGCAGAGTCAGGGCTAAGGCTGGGTCCCAGAGCAGGCCTTGAGATGGACAATGGCATATGCCACAGCACTGTTTGGGACACAAAAAAAAAACCCTCATGCTGGACCCCTTTCCTCTGCTGAGCTAGCCAGAGGTGGCCTTGGGGTGGGGAGAAATGGTCTGCTTTTGTTCTCCAGTATCTTTTCGCTTGGGTAGCTGTCCCTGCCAGTCATGGCGCCCCACCTCGCCCGCCAGGGGTGAGGATGTGGCCCGAAAGGCCCATTAGAGCCCAGGTTGGAATTGCTGTACATTCAAGGAGAGAGCTGAGCTGTCATGCACTGGGAGAGTGTGAGCCATGGTGACAACGTAATGGGGAGGGGCTGCCTTGTCTGTGTTCCAGGACACCCCAGAGGTGGCCATCTGCTTCAAGAAGGAATGAGGCTGGGGCCAGCCCGGTGGCTCAGGCGGTTAGAGCTCCATGCTCCTAACTCCGAAGGCTGCCGGTTCAATTCCCACATGGGCCAGTGGGCTCTCAACCACAAGGTTGCCGGTTCAATTCCTGGAGTCCCGCAAGAGATGGTGGGCTCTGCCCCCTGCAACTAGCAACGGCAACTGGACCTGGAGCTGAGCTGGGCCCTGCACAACTAAGACTGAAAGGACAACAACTTGACTTGGAAAAAAGTCCTGGAAGTATACACTGTTCCCCAATAAAGTCCTGTTCTCCTTCCCCAATAAAATCTTAAAAAAAAAAGAAAAAGAAAAAGAAGAAGAAAAAGGAATGAGGCCAGCCAGAACCCAAGGGAGAGCAGGGTTAAGCAGAAAGGAAAAGTGGTCTGATACAGAAAGAGCACAGTGACAACTCCCTGCTCCTGGATCCAGCCATGCCTGACATCCTGCCATCTATCCGCAGACTTCTCAGTTACATGGGTCAACAAGTTTCTCACAAATTGCTTTCCACAAATTGAGGTTGCAGGGAACAACTGGGGCTCCCACAAGATGGATTGTGACAAGGACAGGTGGGGAAGGGGTACTCCTTAGGTGATTGCTAACTCCTATTTGTCTCATCCATGCCTTTGGTGGCTTTGGGGCTGTGGTGGGGCCTGGCTGTGTTCCTTGAGCCTGGGACCTGGGGACCCTCATTGGCCTCACTCCACGGATAATGCGGCTGACACTGGTGGTCCTATTTAGTACTGCTGAGTGCCCACATGGGTCAGGCACTGCTTATGTGTATTTTGGGGAGGGGGCTACAGTAAGGACCAAGACAGACAAGTCCTGACACATGGTGCTCACAGACCACTGGACAAGAATCACCAGAGGCCCCCCCAAGAACACAGACTGCCCCTCGCCCTGGTCAGGCCCGGAAAGGTTAGCCAGTGCAGGAAAAAGAATACAGTATGTTTGGTTTTTTCCTTAGAAAATATTGTGTTTCTTCAGCAGGACACAGAAGAGGAGGTAATCTAGGTGTTTTTGAAGCATTCTTTTGTTTTGAACTCTCCTTGGACCCTCCCCCAGAGCAGGGTTTCCCCACCTTGGTTCTGTTAACGTTTGGGGCTTGGTCCTTCTTTGCTGGGCACCCTGGGGAGTTGAGCAGCGTCCCTGGCCTCTGCCCACTGGATGCCAGGAACATCCTCCCCCATTCCCAGTTATGACAACCAAAAATGTCACCAGGCATTGACAAATGTCCCTTGGAGGGGAACAGAATCGCCTGGGCTGAGCACCACTGTCCCAGGGACTTCTGTGGTCACAGCTCAGACACTAGAAGATACAGCAGAAAACAGGGAAGAAAAGTATAAAATTTTGGGTGATTTTTTTTTAATTGTAGAAAAATACACACGACATAAAATTTACCATCTTAGTCATTTTCAATTGTACTATTCAGGGCTTTAAATATGTTCACACTGTTGTGCCACCATCACCGCTGTCCATCGCCGGAACTCGGTCAGCGTCTCAAACAGAAGCTCTGTCCCCATTAAAAAACAGCCCCAATCTGACAACTGTGGAATCGTATCTGTCCTTTTGTGACTGGATTATTCACTCAGCAGAATGTCACATTGGAACAAGTGTTGGAATCTCCTTCCTTTTTAAGGCTGAGTAATGTTCCATCGTATGCATAACGCACATTTTGTCTATCCAGTCATTCACTCATGGACACTTGGGTGTTCCCACCTTTTGGCTTTTGCGAATAATTTTGCTATGTGCATGGGTGTAGAAACATGTATTTGAGTCCCTGCTTTCAGTTTTTTGGGGGGCATACATTAAGAAGTGGATCAGAAGTGGAATTGCTGGATCATATGATAATTCCATGTTTAACTTTTTGAGGAACCATTTACTGTTTAAAAGTTAATTCTTGACTTTGGAGGAATTGGAAGGAGGGTTGGGGGCAGGTGGGCAGGGCATGGATGCTGTGGGTCTTTAAGATATTGCCCCCCTAATAGCTGCTTGCTATGTCAACCCCGCCCCTCCATACCACCCCCCAACCCGAAGTTCCCAATTTCAGGTGGGAAGTGGGTGTGGCAAGGGTGGAACACTGAACTCAGGGCTGGCTTTTGCCACCCACAGGACAGGTCCTCAGAAGAGCTGAATTGTAGAAAAATAAGGTTCTGCTTCTCACATGCGTGAGTGTGTGGCTGGAGATTTGTACTGTTACACTGGGCCCCAAAGTTCTCCACCGCGGAGCGTGACCACAGTATTTTTAGCCTGGAAATATTTGCAGGATGGGAGTTGCCCAACACCTACACGGCCCATAAAATAATTTCCATAAAGCAGCCGAGGAACACCTCTCTTGGAACCCTGTGAGTGCCTGCTAGCCCTCCAAGATCAACACTGCCCCAGGCTCGCCAAGGCCCTGAACAAGGGGCGCTGCTGTGCGGGGCCAGACGGGCAGCCGTCGGAAGCCGTGCACCGTCTACCTGGAACAAGGCCAGCAGTCTTGGGCCCGTCGGTCGGTAGCCCTCTTTCCTGGTGGTGGTCAGCGGCAGGACCAGATGTCTGGGAGGGTTGATAAAGGCCATCTGTCTGTCTTTGGGGCCCACGCTGACCATGGCATAAGGGGTCTGGTCTCTGACAATCATGAGTCACCACAAGCGTGGGGCTCTATAGTCTATGCAGCTTTCTCAGAACCCTCAGTGAGGAAGGCTGTTTGCTGCCCCATTTACAGAGGAGGAATCTAGGCTCAGGGGGACGAGGCCGAGTTGGCAGGGACCTTGAACTCACACCTGGCTCTCCCCACCCAGCGAGCCCCTGTCCCCACCAGCTCTGTGCCCGGGCTTGGCTTATTCCTGGGTGATTTCTATCTGTGTCATCACTGAGCAGAGCCCAGGGTGGAGGAGCCGGCTGTGAGGCTGGGGAGGGGTGGGTGGCCATTCCTGAAGACGCCAGTGTGGGTCTCTGGGCCAGGGGTTTGGTGAGGCCAGGGTTTCTCCCTGGCTGGCAGGGTGACTTTGAAAGGAGGGACTGATGAGGGACCAAAAGGAGGGGGCTGTAGCTGTGAGTTTCAGTCCTGGCTGTCCCACTGACTGGCTGTGTACCCTGGGGCAAGGCCCTTAACCTCTCTGAGCCTTTCGTCATTGGACACGTGGGACCTACAGTATGGCTATAAGACGAAAGACGCCGATGCAGGTAAAGCCCCACACACTGCCAGGCACAAGGTGAGAGGGCAATAAACGCTCCGTGGAGATATCCCTGGAGGCTGCCAACATCGAGGGTGGGAGTCTGGTGTTGGGTTGACAGCAGGGAAGGAAGATTCCCCACAATTTTCCAGAGCCAGACTCCACCAGGGAGGAGGGGCCAAGGGTCAGACTCAGGGGTGTTCACAGAACCCCAGCAGACAGCTGATGCCAACATTTCAGCACCTGTCCCATTGGGCACCCCTGTGGTGGGTGGCTCTTTCTGCATGCCGCCGTGCAGTCCAAGGGACAAAGGGAGCAGAGGTGCCAAGCACATGTCCTACCTGGAGCCCAGATGTGCAAGAGCTAGAGGGCAGGTGGTGCCCACTGAAGGCAGGGTCGGTTCTGATCCCAGTGAGCAGATTTGACCCACGTGGGCACTGACCCCAGCTGAAGAGCTGGAAACCCCAAAGCGAACTCAAGATGGGTGGTGCGATGGAAGTGGTTGGTCTGGATGGATTTCAGGGGTCCAAGCCAATGCCCTCAGAAGGGCCTTCCTCACCGCAGTGCAAACCCACATGGGGGGTCGAGTGTATTTAAAGGGGCCAAGATGGGACCCCAGGGCACCCTAGGTGCCTGCCAGCTTTCCGTCAGTCCCTGACACTCAGGTGCCCACGCTGTCCCTGGCACTTACCCAGGAGAGGGAGGAGGAGGAAGCTTTGAAATACTATTTGCAGAACTGGTTGGGGTGTGTTACGCTGGCCTCCCAGAATTTCTGGGAGAGCAGACAGAGGACGACGGGATGGGAATCTCTTTCCTCTGAGGCCAAATGGGGACCAAGAGAACTATGGATTTGCACGGGTGGGCATCCAGCCAAATCAGGTCCCTTCCTCCTTCCTGGAAAGTGGGAACAAACCTGTGCCCTGCCCACGGATGGGATGACTGTGGGCATCTGATGAGCTAAGAGGCTTTGTTGGCAATACAGTGCTAAATGAGTCAATCATTCGATAAACTAGAAAAGCTTGAGGCAAAACAAGCAGGGAAGGTGATAAGTCACTGACAAGGTGAATTTGAGACCTAAAGGAGGTGCAGGAGAGAGCCATGTGGGAATGTGCTCCACTGAGGGAACAGCCTGTGCCACGGCCCGGGGGTAGGGGCCCTCCTGGTGTCTGAGTAACAGCAAGGGCGCCATGTGGCGGGAGCGGAGAAAGGGGAGAGAAGGGCTGTCAGGTGACCGGCAAGGGCTTGGGGGTGGGGGTAAGAACCAGACCACACAGGCCCTGGTTAACGGTCTGGACACCAGAGACGGTCTGGCTTTCACAGGCGTGCCCTGCAGGGGAGAAGCTGGGAGAGCTGCTGGGAGGTTGTCACCGCGATGCAGGCTCAGACAGGTGGTACAGAGAGGGGGAAAAGTGGGATTCTGGACCCATTTTGAAGATAAAACCAATGCTGATGGCTTGGATATGGAGTATGAGAGAAGGAGAGTGGTCAGGATGCATGCAGGTTTCCTGAGCATGGGAGCATGGAGGTGGGTACTCACCTCATGGGCCCGTGAAGTGACAAGGGGGTGGGAGAGACACGGTGGTGCCCCAGCTGGGTCGAGTTCACCTCCAGCTTCCTGGGCAATAGCGGCTGTCAGGGCTGGAGTTGGCCTCCCCAGCCCTGACCCCCAAACTAAGAAACTGTCAGGCTGGAGGAAGGGGAGAGTCCTCCGGGCCTGAAGAGGGGGCGGGCAGGGTCCACGCTGGGAGCTGGGGTACTCAGAGGGCCCAGCCTTCTGTAAAGTCATGGGATGTATCATGTATGAAATGCTGGCTGAGGAAGCTTGAGACGGTCTTCTCATAAATGTGTGCGGGTGTGTACACGCGTGTGTGCGTGTACACACACACACACACACACACACTGCCCTCTGCGTCACAAAAATATAAATATTCACAAGGTTATTCTGTGTTTTTCTCTTCACATGTGTCTATTTCCTAAGTTTTCTAAAATCAATGCATATTACTTGTGTCAACCAAAAGAAAAAAGCCCTGTTTTTTCCCTTTAAATGATTTCCATCATCTTAGATACAGATTCTACTTTTGAGAAATGATTGAAAGCAATTCACCTGAAATAGGAGAATACCATTAGACACAATGACACCATACAGAACTGCTTTTACTAAAAACAGTAAGATTTTCAATCATAAAGGTACTGAATAAAAATTGCCCTGCAACTGTGGGCCAACCACTCAAAGAACTATCGCGTAGCCATCGCGTAGCCATGGATACTTCGTCTCTGTTGAATTTATATAAACAGAGGGAAATGTTTCTGTATGGGGACTGATGAGAAACAAGATTACAGATGAAGTCAGGTCTTTGGCGTGCAAAACAAACCAGAAGAAAGTGGACAGAAAAAAGACTAGAAGGAAGTGCTTCGTGGCAAGGTTTTCTGTGTGGAGGAAGCACAGATGATTTTTTTCTTCTTAATCTCAGCCCTTTCTAACGTTTTCTTTAAACAGTATGTATTACTTGTCCAGCCCCCGATGGACACGCGGCGCAAATCATATTTCTGTCCCCAGCATGCAAACATTTGGGGTACACATGGATCCACTCCAAATTACTTTCCTTTTAAAATCCTACTCAGGCTTCCAAGCCCATTAAAAGATGAGCTTCCTTGCAGAATGCCTCATTACCCTGGCTGGAGGCAGCTTGTCCTGTGGCAGGTACAACAGGGGGTCAGAAAAACGTCTGGATTCATCCTTCCTGCCCTCAGGGAGCCTTGATCCAGGGAGGCAAGTGGCAGAACCCGAAGTGAGTGCCACACTGGGCACACCCCCGGAAGCTTCGGAAGTCAGGGCCCAGGTTTGTCCTCCTTCTCTGCCCTCACCTGGTCACCTGGTCCAAAGCCTCCCCAGGTGAGAGTGGGCGTCAGTTACTGGCCAAGGCCTCTGGGTGGCTCCACCTGCCCTAGGCTGGGAGAATGTCCCCGCCCTGCCTCTTACCCCTCCCAGCTGCCTCCTTGCTGGAATGTCTGTTCCTCCTGCTGGCAGCAGCTGAGGGCCTGAGAGCAATGGGGCTGGGAAGGCCTGGAAATGTCTCTCTCCATATTCTATTCAAGATGGCCGGGGGCTGGGGTTGGGGGGCATAAAATGATCATGTGCTCCCCAAATCTTTGCATGTTGGGAACAAAAATATGATTTTAATATGCAAGAAAGTCAAAGATGTGGGACACGTGTTGTCTGGGGGGGCTGGACAAAGGTGGGGAAATCCTGCACACTCTGGGGGCAGATCCCAGGCCAGAGTGGGGAACTCGACAGTGGGTTCCTGTCTCCCTCCATCTTCTCCCCTTCCTCCACACAATGGGGTGGCCTCTGGCTTCTCGCCTTCTCCCACTCTCTGTCCTCCCAGATGTGTGGGAGGACACATCTGGGTGTGTCTGAAACGGGCCTGGGCGCCCCTCCTGTGCGCCCCTCCAGCCAGGGTGGCCAGGCCTTAGGCGGACATGACGCCAGGGGAGCCGTTTGGCTGGGCTTTGCAGCGGCCTGATGGGAAGTTTGATTGACCAGGCCCTGCAGTCTGGATTTTCTCTAACGCAGCTGTCTGTGCAGGCTCCCAGGAGGGGTGAGAACATCCAGCCACCTGGCTGAGCTGCTGGGAACCCACAGCCGAGCAGTAACTGGAAGGCAGTGGCCTTCATGGGGGCCTGGCAGGGGGAGAACAGCTCAGCGGGGCTCTGGGGCGCCTTCCCGCTGCACACAACAGCCAAACTCCATGACTGGTGAAACAGAGACCTCTGTTGTCACTGTCCCCTCCTCGGCCTTGGTCACCACTGGCCAGGCCCGACAAGCCCTGGGCCGCGCCCTCCAATCTCACCCTCCGGCCTACAGGGCTCCTAGGCTCCCCCTGGCCTGCAGTCTCCCCTTGGCCTGGCCTCCACCGGCCTCCACCAAGGCCTATAGGGATGGGCAATTGGGAGGAAATCACCCAACGCATTGCCATCTTAATGCTCGCGCAATGAGCTGTGAAATTCTGTGTTTCCAACATGCGTTATCAGCCGCTCTCCTCCCGAGCAGGCTGCATTGAGGAAATTCGGGGCCGCGCGCGGCGTGATCCCTGCGACGTGAGTTATGACCTGCTTGGGGCTCGGTGGCTGGGAGACCTCGGGCGGAGGGATTTATCACCCCGGAGAGAGCCTTCAACAGGGTTCGTTAGGCTGGAAACGAGAATGGCTATCTTCCCCTCCCCTGCTTTCATTAATAACGGCTCCCCTCGTATCTTTTTGCCACGCGTCCCATTCTTTGAAGAAACATGTACGAGTCCAGATCAGGGAGGAAAGGAGGGCGCCTGCCGCGGAGCGGACCCCTCGCCCGGCCCCTCCCCTCCGAGCCGGCACCGGCAGGGGGCGCAGGGGCCGCGAGCGGGGTGCTGGCGGGGCGGGGCGGGGCGGGGCGGGGTCCGCGCCTCCGGGGGCTGCGCGGGCGGAGCCGCGGCCGGCTCTGAGCGCGGGGAGGAGAGGCACGCCTTCTGGAAACATCCAGGCTCTCGTCACCTCTTGGGTCCCCCTACCCCCGGCCATGCCTGAACGTTGGCCAAATGCAGACCTTCTCCAGCCGCACTTTTCACCTTTATTCGATGGAAAACTGGACAGTGGGAGCAAGCGCCTAGTGTGGGGGCGCTGCCCTGCAAGGGAGGTCCAGTGAAGGTCCAGGGGCATAACTACCCTCCCACATCTAAGTCTGGGCTTCTGCCTCCAGGCCCCCAGACCCCAGCCCCATTTCTGCCCTCCAAACCTCCCAACACAGCCTAGTGGCAGACTCATCGCTCTCCCCACTGTCCCCACACCCTTTCCTTCCCCATGGCCACCGAGTGATCACTAGAGTTTTTTTTAAAGCTCTGACCTTGTCCTTTCCCTTCTCAGAGCCTGTTGGAGTCTCCCCTTGACACTGCCCAGCCGTCTGGCATTCAGGACCCTGGCTGGGCAGCCCCTCCGACCTTCAGCCTCAGAGACAGCTGCTCCCCTCACTCCACCGGGTCTCTGACAAGGCTCCCAAAATAGCTAGGCATGTTGGCGCCTTGGCCTTCTCTGGCTCAAGCTTGTCTTGCTGCCGGGAAGGCCTCCCCCTCCCCTGCATTTGGCAAACTCATTTGTACCCTTCAAGGCCCATCCCCAAGGTCACCTCCACTGGGAAGCCTTCCAAAGGATCCCAGGCCCTGCCTGGGCCTCCTCAGCACTCCTGCAGGCTTGACGGGTGGGAGAGGGCTCCCTGTGCAGCTTAGGGTTGTGCTGTGCTGGGGGCTTTGGGTCAGATGTGCCCTTCTGTTCTTCCCCTCCAGGCACTGCTGGCTGCCAGCTACCCTGGGCACTTCCAATGTGCACAGTGGACCCAGAGGTTGCTCCTGGTACCATTTTTATCTTGCAGGTCAGGACTCCAAGGCTCAGCAAGTGTTGGCTGCTTCCCCAGACCCTACTGTCGGTCATTCTGTCAGTCTGTCCTCTTCTCTACACCACCACTCACCCTTTATAGAATCCCAACTTTCTCCCTGGGGGCTGCACTGAAAGAAGATGCAGCCAGCTGGAAACTGTACCAGGGTCCCTATTTGTCCCTCCAGGGTCCCTAGAAGGCCCATATTTGGCGGTTGTGTTCCCTGACCCCCAGTGGCTGCTTTGCCAGTGAACATGCTGGTCTGCCCTTCCTTGAGAGCCCAGGAAGAGGGTTAGCCTGGCACTCGTGCTGCGTCTCATGTTGCAGGGGGTCCTCCAGTGGAGGGAACAACAAAAACTGAGGCCGGATGGTGGGACGTCGTGGACATGTGGGAAGCAGGGAGTGAGCAGCGGACAGCACGGTTGTGGCGTCAGGAGGAAAGGCTGGCATTAGGAGGAGACAGGGCCAGCAGTGCCAGCCTGGGTTGCCTTGGGGAGGCAGGGAAGGAGGGAGGTGTGACAAAGGTGCTAGAACTGGGTTGCAGGAGGATAGTGGGCTCCAAGATGTAGATGGTCTTTGGGTAACCACCCAAAGACCATAACCACCCCAGGCACAGAGGGGGAAACTGAGGCCTCGACTGGGAGGGGTGCAGTGATGGGCCAGCAATGTGTCTGCACAGGTCTGCTCCCTGCCTGCCTGTGGGCTCCTGGTGGCTTGTCCCCAGCAGGTGGCCCCGGGCCCCTGGGCTTTAGGGACAATGTGAAGGGTCCTAGCAGCATCTGGGCCACCTCACTGGCCCTCTTGTCACTTGTTCTTCAGTCACGGTCTTCAGACTTGCTAATTAGTGTGTGACTACACACCCTGAGAAATGTGCCTGTCTTGATTACACGGTCCGTGTTCCAGCACTCAGTTTCGCCTCTTTCCCGACAACTCTGAGAAAAAAGCCAGCAGCCTCCCATCTCTCGAGGAAGAGTCACCCACAGATGTTTGTATGAAGTCGGGGCCAGGGAACATATGAATAAATGCCACGATTCATGTTTGCAAACCCCTCCCTGCCAGCTTCTGTCTTGACAAGCCAGGGGGCTGGGAGGAGGCAGGCAGATGGGGAAGCTGGGAACGTGCCCAGGCTTTGCTGGAGGCAGTGTCCCCATCACAGGCTGAACCAAGGAGCATGCACAACTGGGGAAGCTCCGTGACAATCAGGGGCTCCGGGGTGCCCACAGGCTGGCCCACTGGCCAGTCGTCGCCTGGCCACCCCCAAGCAGGTGGCCCGGCTCTGGAGTGGGGCGCCAGAGGGGAGGCTCTCCCGCCCTGAGAGAGGCTCAATTACCCCAAAGGTCATCGGGCACATTCCTAATTAATGTAATAACAACAATTAGTAGGAGTGGTGATAACCAAGGGCTGGCTCTCTGCTCCCAGCACTGTCTCCAAGCCCAGCCCCACGGCCTCACGAGAGCTTGGAGGGGACACTCAGGGCAGGGGACCTTAGCCTCATCTTACAGATGTACACACTGAATCCATTGGGGCTGAAGACACTGTCTGAAAGGCACCAGCCGGGGAGTGGGCGTGGGACTGGGCATTGGGTTTTCAGACTGCTAACTTTGGAAGTGAAGCCTGGCGTGGGGAGTCGGAGTTTTAAGGGTTAGGGGATGTCCCCGAGATCACATGTCGAAGGTGATCACCTCCTCTGGTTTCCAGCAAAACCAACCCTGCCCGAGGAGGCCTGGCTACCCTGCTTCTTTCGTGGAGGTCTCTCTGACTTTTACAGAGCTCCTACTGTTTGCCTCCATGGGACACTGCAACTTACTGAGGGGTCCTCCACACAGAGAGGAAGAAGACTTGTCCTCAGGGAACATCCCAGCAGCCGAGTCACTGCCTGTCCCCAAGTGTCTTTCTCCCAGGCAGGCTGGGGAACAGGAGAGAGCCAGGAGGTGGCTCTGTACTGGGAGAGGTGGTACAGAGCATGGGGGTTTGAGTGAGGCTTAAAACTATTAGGAGGGAGGAGAGAGAGCAGGAGAAGGAAGGCCTCCCCCCGGAGTCCTGTGGGGAGCAGAGCGGTGTAGACAGGTGCCCCAGGGGCTGCCGCCATGGGCCACACTCAGACAGAAGAGACAGCATACTGCAGAGCAGAATGACAAGAGCCAGAGAGAACCTGCTGGCTTTCCCCCAGGGCCTATGACCGGCTGCAGAGTGCCCTCAAGTAAAGGACTGGAGAGAGAGAAAGTGAACCCAGGGGTCTTACAGGACCAGGGGAGAGAAGACAGTGCAAGGGACCAGTGGAGATCAGGATCTGAGCAACTGGCAACAAGAGCACTCAGAGAAAGTGCTGTGAGCAGCTGCCACCCTAGGCACTGCACGTAGGAGAGCAGTGAAGAGGCCGCCTGGAAGAGGTAGTGGGGTCTGAGATGGGGCCAGGCTGTAAGGAGCTGTGGGGGGACTGGGGTGGTCCCCCAGCTGCAGTCCCCTGGAGGCCGTTGATTCCCTGGCTCAGGGTCCCTGGGATGGACCACTGTGGTCCTGCAGTTACAGAGCAGAACCCACGTGAGGTGCTTCCAGGAGGAAAGGGCCCTCACTTGGGATGGAATAGGCCACCGGAGGCTTCTCTCTGCAGCCAAAGAGCGGGCTTTAATTGGTCAGGTTCTCAAATCATTGTTTACTTCTTCTCACACACGGAGGCCTTATTAAAAGCCCCACCAAGTTAAAAATACTGGAGACAGGGATGTGCACGCTGAGGGGACCGCCGACAGACGCCCCGACCTAAGGACGCCACAGAGCTCTTCCGGAGGGAATCCCTGCCCATGTCCTGACCATCGCCCAGCTGAGGGAGACGGGCGGCCACCTGTGTTGATTGCGAGTGCAAGACCAGGCCTCGCACCTCTGAGTACCAAAAAGGCACCAGCAGGGCTGAGGCACAGCCCCAGCCTGCCACATGCCAGCCCTCCCCTCCCCTTCAGGAGCTTCCAGTTCACGGGGAGGGTGTATGGTGTTGGACATACACAGTCCACTAGTCACCAGCCTCAGCAGAAGCCATCGGGGTCCTATCGGGGGCAAGCAGCCTGGCGGGTGTTCATGGAAGCACTCCGAGACGAGGTGGCACCTGGCATGGGATGGGCCTGCGGGGTGGGTCAGGGTGGACCTTTCAAGAGAAGCCCAGGATGAGCCAGGCCACAGAGCTCAGAGAGTTTGGGTGCTCGGGGTGTTCCGCTCGTGGACAGGCCTTGGAGGCCAGGAAGAGGCGTTGACCTTCATGCCACAGGCAATGGGGCAGTGACAGTATTCAGGGAGGCACCCCATGCGTGAAGCCCTCGGTGCCCTCCCCAGGATGGGCCCACCTCTCCCAGGCCTCCCAAAGGGTTCCAGAGTCCACAGGTACCTGCATGGGGGAACACAGAGCCCAAACCTGCCAGCCCCAGTATCTTCCTTAGAGGAAGTGACGAGGAGGAGGACTTCTGTGACTTGAGGGCACTAGGTGACTGGCTCCTGCCAGAAACTGAACTGTCATTGTTGTCATGAGACAAATATCAGTGCCTGCAATGATTGGCACCGTGCCACACACAGCCCGGGTCACCAGTCCTCAGTTTACCCATGTGACGAGAGAGGTAGTTTTCCTATCGAATGTTCCAAGATGCTGTCCGTCCATCCATCCATCCATCCATCCATCCATCCATCCATCCATCCATCCATCCATCATGTATTCATTATGTATTCACTCAACAAACACTCTCTGGGCCCTAGATGGCCAGGGCCCAGAGGAGAACCAAACTTTGCACTATGGTCTCCAGAACTTTCCTCCCACAACCCCCCACATTAAGTGACTCAATGGCATCTAAAGCAAAGTGTGACAAATGCTGGGTTCTGAGGAATAAATAAATGTAAAACCACTTTGGAAGTTAACAAAACAATTGATGTATGCTGCTCCTCAAGGACAGTTGTCGAGTGCTTCCTAGGGCCTGGACCATGGACCATGAGATGGTTTCTCCCTGCCTGTGGGGTGCGGGGATACAGGGCTGGGAAGGGGATCACCATGGAGTGCCCACCAAGCCCCAGATGGCTGCTGGATGAGGTAATTCAATTACAGCGTGTCTCCCATTAGTGGAGCATCGATTCAAATCCTTGTTTCCCCACCAGACCAGCAACTCCTAGAGGAAAGACTGTGTTCCCCTCATTCAGTTCATCAATTACGCCTCACCTGGCATCTGCAGCCTCTCCGCCTGTAAACACCCTTGAATCTCTCCCATCTTTAAAGGTGCGCGCGCGCGCGCGCGCACACACACACACACACACACACACCATCTTGCAGAAGGAAGCCCTTTCCTCTCTCTTCCTGTTCACAGCCATAGTTTATTGCCTCCAAGCCCTTGCCTCCTACTCACTCCACAGCCTCTGCCTCCTGGCTCCCTTGCTCTCGCCCCGGAGGCCTCCACTTAATCCACCCGAGTGAGGACGATTTCTCAACCTGGATCTTAGTTGATGTCCCTGCAGCGCTGGAGACCCGTGGTTACTCCCTCCCTCACTCTCCTTTCTCCTTCGTGTTTGGGTTCCTCTCTGCTTTTGTAAAGATGAGGCATTTGAGAGTGTCTGTGGGTGTCGAGGAAGGAGCTATTGGGGTCACGGGAGCTGGAAATCAGAGCCAGGAGGGCAATAGGGTAACCTGGTGATAGGAAGCTCTGGTCTCTGGTCCCCACCTGACTTTTTGCAGTTTCTTCTGTTTCCTTTGTGAACTCTCTTCTCCTATTGCTTAAAAGCTGCTGCCTCATTGGCTTTTGTTGTTCACCGAAATCCCCATTCCCCTTTTCCGTGGGTCATTTCTCTACTCTCCACCACCCAGGTCTGCCACTCCCCGCGGTGGCAGCTACCGCCCAGCTCCACTGAGTTCCAGTGGTCATCCATGCCGTGTAGACCCAGCATTCACAGCCACACCCCCCCCAACTGTGTGTCTCAGCTCAGGCGGGGGGGAAAGGTGCTCCCCACATTCACGTCCCAGTGGGGTCCCCCCCATGACAGGAGGCCATCAGCGGGGCACTGCTCTGAGATGGTATGCACCCCAGGTCGTGAGAGCAGTGCCAGGAGCATGAGGTCTGGGCTCCAGCCAGGAGACCTGGGTTCAAATCCCAGTTCTGCCCTGAAGAGGCTTTTCCAGCTCAGTTTCCCCAACTGAGATGGAGGCGGTTGGGCGTGGTGATGCCCAAGGTTGTGCAGGCTTCTTTCCTTTCGTCCTTCTGCCCCTGCTCTGTGCACCAGGAGCCCACCCAGACATCTCCAGCAGCTGGCTCTGTGCCCTCTGCCCCCAGTTGAACGAGGTCCCAGCACGTCAGAGGATAAGGGGTCACCGTGGACCGGAGCCTCCTCAGCTGAAGGGTGGCTCGGCCCTCGCTCTCTCAGCTTCCAGTTCAGGTGACGGCGTTTCCCGCCTCGTCCCTTAGACCCATGGGGTGACTGTGCCTGCTGTTACCCCTCTGGTTTCCTCACACCCCACTCACATCTCTGTAAATAGCCCTTTAATAAACTCTCCCTGAATTAACCATCTTGTAAGTACCATCTGTTCCATGCTGGGCCCCTGCCTGAATCCTGTGAGTCTCCTTGTTAACTCAAGCTGCCAGGTGGGGAGACCGAGGCTGGGCACAGATCCCCAGGAATGAACAGTCGGTGTGGGCTCAGGGCACGGCAAGGCCTGCGGGTGCGTGGGCCGAGAGGGCAGCGTTTAAGGAACCTGGATACTGACTGACCCTGTGTGCCCCTTTGCAGTTTGCACAGCTCTGTCACGCCCTGCTGGTGTCATCAGCATCTTAATTTCAGAGATGTGGCAGGACAAGGACCCTGAGCACCTTCCAAGGGCCAGTGCGGGCAGGGGCTTCCACTGGGGTTACAGCCCTCCGGGGAGTAAACATCATCCCGGGAGCCTGAACCAGCTGCCCCAGCCCACCTGCCACCTGCCCTCTGTGCCTCTTCCCTTCTCCTGCTACCCTGCCTTGTGCAGAGAAAATACTGAGGAAACAATAAATGTAAGATTCTTCCTCCTGTCTTCTCTAGTTAGCAGGGAAAAGCCAACCAGGGTGAGAATGTGCCGGCAGGGACCCCTCCTCAGCATGCCGGGATCAATTGGGGCCCCGTTGCTGGCCGCAGACAGCGAAGGCTGTTGCCCGCCGCTCACAGAGGGAAGGCAGAATTAAGTAAAATACAGTCAGAAATAATTGGCCCATCGGAGAGAGGCAGGAGCAAGGCGCTGAAAAGAAACTCGTCTGCAGGCTGGAGGCAAATCTTTGCAGGGAAGAGGGGCTCCCCACACTTTAAAAGACCATTTCCGATCCCTGAGGTGCCCCCAATTCCTGCCGAATGCTTCCTCATCGATTCCTGGATAAGATGGTGCAATTCAATTCCACAAATACTTAATGAGAAGCTACTGTGCACCTAATTCTGCACACGCAGCTCTAGGGGAGCTGAAGTAGATTTTGAAAAGGTAGGACTTCTTTCCTTCCTTCAGACCTTCCTTCCTCCTTTCCTTCCTCCCTCCCTCTGTCTCTTCCTCCCTCTGTCCCTCCCTCCCTCTCTCCTTCTCTCAACCTCCCATCTGTGGAAATTTCAAGCAGGACAATGCTCTAGACAGACATGCATCAGGAAACCTCTCTGACTTCTGCTCTGCAGACCCCAGGGCGTTGAGAGGCCTGGAGGCTTATGTAGCTTTCGGTGACAGAGTCTGGTGGCGTGGGCCAGGATGGGAGTCGGGGTGGATGTGAGAGCCATTGGGGACGTCCAGCCCAGGACTTGGGGCCTGCATGCACCTGGGTGTTCAGAGGAGGCCGAGGGAGGCGGAGTCCAAGTCTTGGCTTGGGCAACTGCAGGACAGTGGTGGCCCTGGAGGACGACCAATAGAGATGAGCCGTTTCTGAGAGAACTCAGGTGGTTGTTTGGAGGCAGGGGGGCTCCCAGCCAGGCACTAGCTTTGAAATAACAAAGGCAGACAGAGCTGGATTCCATCATGCAGGTGGCTGGGCAGGCCAGAGGCCTGGGCGGGAGAAAGAAGGAAAGATAAGGAAGGTGGGGAAAGAATGTAGCCAATACCAGGAAGCAGTCTTGTTTCCCCAAATTCCCGGACACCCAAGCAGTAAAGAGAGGACCAACCCCTCAGTCCCAACTACAGTCCTATCCTGTGATGTGATTTCTTCTGCTTTCTGGTCTGACCTTAGGTGGACACCTTTAAACTAGGAAACCTGGGGGTTCCTCAAAGCACTGTTTATAATTAACTGTTACAGTCACCCTGGTGGGGTACCAGTCCCCAACACTCTAGTATTGCTCTGCCAATGCCTTGCTGTGTGACCTAGGATGAATTGCTCAGCCTCTCTGGGCCCCAGCAGCAACCTTTGTGGCTAATAGAGGAGCCCCCACTGGTGAAAGGGAGGAGGAAATGGACATTTCTGAGCAAGGATCAAATTAAGGCTCATTACACTGGGCTAAACTTGAGTTTGGGTACCAAGCAACCCTATGTGTGTTGGGTGGGGGGAGCTGGGGTCCCCTGCCCCCATCCCTAGCTGGAGCTTGACTGTAAACAGCTGGTTAGGGCCTCTGGAGGCGCTGAACATCACCATAGGAACGGGCTCATGGAGAGCAGCACAGAGGAGCCAGGCTGGGGGAGGTGGGCAGGTGGGTGGGAGGGTGTGTGACAGTAGGGGGTGCTGACTATGGTCTCAGTGCAGCTGCTCCCCACATTCCCAGTAAAAGAACTGAGAGGCCCTGGTGGGGAGAGACCCCAGCCAAGGTGGGCGCACCATTGCCACGTCAGGGGCCCTGCACCGAGGAAGCCCAGCTTGAGGGTCAGCTACCCCTGGAACCCAGAGATCAGAGATGATGAGAGGGCACTGGCTGGAGTGGGCCATGGATGAGGCCAGTTGCTAGGACACAGGACCTTTCCGAGGGGCCCATAGTAACCCTCAGAGAACACTTTGTGCCTCATTCATTTATTCATTAATTCGCTTAATCCACAAACACCTCATGGGCAGCCCAGCAGGTTGCCTGCTAAGGGCACTTCTGGCCATGCTGAGGTCAGACACACGTGCAAAATCCATTAACACCAGGTGGGAAGATGCATTCGAGGAGATTATGATACCAGGTGTGGCTGGGAGGACGCCACAGGCTCACTGGCTTCCAGACCTGGGCCAGGACCTAGCAGGCAGGGGTGGGGCAAGGCTTTCAGGGAGGGTAGAAAGAAGAGCAAACATGTGGCGCTCTGGCCTCCTTCCCCCCCCTCCCCGAGCACAGGCAGTGCCTTCCATTGCTAGCTATCCCTAATGCCTACAATGCAGCAGCACGCCAAAAACAATTTTTGAATATAATTGAATGAAGATGCTAATGGTTTCTTACAAATAAGAGAGTAAATATAGTACAGGAACATCTTAAATTCCTCGAGAGCTGTGTGTTTTCACATCTCCGAACTTGACAGTTGCGGCAGGCCCCGCCACAATGCCAGGCTTCCTCTTCGTAGACCTGGACTGGTTATGATTCTGCCACGATCACCTAGTAACTCCTAAGCTGGGGCCAGAGTTGGGGTCCTCCTTCCAAGGGCTCAGGCCTTAAGAAGACAACTCCTTCTGTGGCTAATGGAGGTCTCCTGTTTCCAGTTGGCTGGTGCCTCTGAAGCGTTGAGCTAGCTGGGCCCTCCTGGGAAGGTGGGTCAGGGGCATGACAGGGAGGGTAGAAAGAAGAGCAAACACGGGGGTGGCTTGGCCTGATTTCCAAGACTTAGCACAAGTCTGGACAAGACATGTTCGTGGGTCGACCCTGGTATGAGAAAAGGGGAATTCAGGCTTCCTGGACTGCTTGCCAGGGTAGGGGAGGCTGTAGAACATTCCAGAATAGTTAAGAGGGATTTCCATCCAAAATGCTGAAAATTTGTAACATTCTTTCTCCAGCCTAAGTCTGCCCCAGTCACAATGAACAAACCCACTCTTTAAGCATCTCACACGTGTACACGTGCAGGCACAGGGGCGTTCCCTATCCTTGCACAACCAACCTAGATGTGCTCAGTCTCCCTCCCCGCATGTGCCCAACTCCCTGTCTGCTTACCGCCCCCCAGCACCACACCCCTGCCTCTCTGAGCATTTGGTCTCCCACCTTGAACTTTAGGAGGTGTGGGGCCACCCTGAGATCTGCATGGGACACCCTGCCCTGCACCCCAGCAGAGCCCTGGGCACACAGTAGGAGCTCAGCCAATGCTGAGCGGATGAAAGACTACATTTAAAGAGGTGAGCCTCCGTTTTATGGAAAATTAACTTCTGGGAATTTCTGATGAATGAAGAATTACTGTACTATTTGCCAAAGCCTGCATCAACAGGCTGAGTGGTGAAAAGGCTCCTTTCTCCTCTCTCCTGATTTCTTCCCTCTGGGGTGGGGGTGAATGTACCTATAAGGTGTGGAGGTGGGGCAGAAGCCGTCATTAACCCTTCCCGAGACCCCCAGAGCTCCCCACGCGCACAGCATGACTCAGTGGCGCCCTTTAAGGGGATAATTTGATTGATGACGTAGACAATTAGACCTGTGAACTTGACATCCGTGTCGATTCCAGTGGCAAGGAAGGAAGCGAGCAAATCTATTTTTGAATCCTACCATCAATGATGAGAAATTGGTTTTGTTTGGGGGAGGGGTGCAACCCCTCGGAAGTCAACACTATATATGGTCCCAAACCAATGCGTAGCCACCTCACCTCATTCTCGCTCTCTTCTGTTTTTCCCTCCCCGCAGCTTGTGGCTGGGCCTGGGGGAGCCTTTCTTTCTCCGTCACTTGCAGACCTGTGTCGGGGGCTTGGCGACACCGCAGGCCTGGGCTGTCACGCGCCTCTCCAGGCCCCACGCACGCACGAGGCCAGGAGCCGAGTGTGTGCCTCTGGGACCAGATTCTCCTGCAGGCGCCGCTGAGCACGCCACTTCAGGCTGAAGAGGCTTCTCTCTGATTGAACTTGAAACCAAACCTTCGTGTTCTTGAGCCTAAATGTACCCGGGTGCACCCCTCGTTTCCCTCTCTTCTCCGCCCTAAGACCCCTCTCCTCCGCAAAAAAAAAAAAAAAAGCAAGAATTTCTCTCCAAAGGTGAACATTAGCTGGGCAAAAGAATTGTGGCAGCTGTTCGTCTCTTAGGTGTTAGCGTGAATCTCACAGCCCCTAAGATGGCTGCTCTGAGCCCCCACCCATCAGGGCAGGGCGCTACCCATCGGGCCTTTCCAGTCTCCTCCCTGCCCTGCTCACTTTTAAGCTAGGCTTGGCTGAGCAGACAGCTTGATGCTTGGGTTCCTAGTAGACTGGGGCTCAACTCCAGTTGTGCTCCTCATTAGCTGCACACTTGTCTCGGGGGCTTCAAGCCTCAATGTGCTCATCTCTGAAATGGGGCCTTGCAATCCCCACCTAGCCCAGCTGTGAGGAGGCCATGAAGAGATGGCCCCTGCTGTGGGGCTAAACTGGAATCTCAGTTCGAGGGGCAGTCAGGAGAGGCAGAAAAGGCAGCCCTCACTTTCTTGTTAACCCATAACCTAGGGACTGTGGCCTCATCGCAGGGAGATCCCTGCCCCAGTGTCTCTAGGAAATTTCAGTTCCAGGACTCTGATCAGGCCGCATGAGTCTTCCGGCGCTGGTCCTGCCCAGTTCCAGGAGGCATCCTGCATGTCAGGCAGGGCCAGGGGAGCTGAATACTCTCTTGGAGGGAGGATGGAAGACGTATGATGTTGGAGCAGGAAGGAGGGGGAGGGAACAAATGCACCTGTGAGTCCTCGCTGGGCCTGTTTCCCTGACTGTGTAACACCCCACTACGACAGGTCCAGTGGGGATGCCTTTACCTCCAAAACCATAATCCAGTCTGGGCAGAAACAAAGCCTGGGGCTTGGAGACTCTCAACTGGGCGTGGGGGTGCAGAGCAGGATGTCAAGGAAAGGTTGAGACCTCCCCCAGGTACCCTGCCCCACGGGTGCACGCCCAGGAAAAGCTGGTCTCTGGGGCCCCTCCAGCTGGACCCTGCTGGGCTTCCCTGATCAGCATCAGAAGTGGTATTGTTCAGGCTGGGGCTGGTGTATGTGTTTGGAGAGGGGGAGGGAAAGGGACTGGAGATAACATTTCTTTGGTTCTCTCAGAAAACTTTCACCCATCACCAGCTCCTTTGCTGTCCAACCAGCTGGCCTCCGGGCAGAAGGAACAGAGGACACTTTCTGGCTGCTGGTGGGGCTGGGGCCTCAGGCAGAGCCACTTGGCTTGGCAGAGGGAAGGAGACCTGCGGAAGCCCAGGCCTGATTTCCAATCCAGCCCAAGGGTTGGCAGGCCTAGTCCCTGCTACCTGTGTAGACCACCTGCCATGCCATGTTGTGTGGTGGGTGGGGGCTGCCTGCCTCCTCTGGGATCCCAGAGGTTTGTACTTTGGAAAGAAGAGGAGGGGAGTGCAGCAGAGGGGAGGGGAGGGGAGGAGAGGGGAGGGGAAGAGTGCACAGAGAGAGGAGCGGCTGTCCTGATTTCTCCAGCCCCGCACTCCCCAGCCCCCAGGGTCTACTAGCAAACAACATACGGGGCTGACTTCTCCCCAAGGTACCTGATTGGTATTTTCATGCTTTCTGTGCAGCCTTGAAGTCTGTGACAGTCACCGACCTCCCCTCCCCACGGCTCCTAAGCTACGCTCTCTCTTGGCTGCTTGCTGAAAAGAAATCTCTAGTCTCCTGAATTTACAAACGCTTTCTTGACACCAGAGCAAACCAACTAGAAAGCTCCAGCTTACAGGTCCTGCCAGAAGGGAGACACCCTCCCCTCAGCAGCCCTGCAGGGGGCTCTGGAAGGCTTCTGCCCCCTCCTTCAGCTCTCTCTGGCTGACTGGCGGAGGCTGGTGGCAGCTGTTAGAGAAAGGGCAGGAAGGGGCCAGGCCTTGTAAGTACAGTGGTTTTCTACTTATGAAAACCGAGTTTCCTTTGGGGACAGGTGTGGCATCCCTGTTTCCCAAGGAAACTGGGCTCAGGGGGGAAATGACTGGCCCAGGACCCTCAGCACTCAGGGGATGGAGCTGGGATTAGCAAGCAGGTGCCAGCCAGCCATTTCAGCCTATGCCTGTGACATTGGGTCAGAAACGCCCTGGGGTGAGACTGCCCTCCCCAGGCCTCTCCCTTTCCCAAACTGGGCAAGGCGGTGGTGGGAAGTGACTCAGCTGAGCAAAGGAGGGGTTCAGGGGGGCACCGATGGCCCCCGGTCCCTCCCTTGGTGCCCCTGTGCAGTCCGTACCACACCTCATGACTTGGCCTGAAGGGGGTTGGTCACCCTGGGCTGCTTAGCCCTGAGATCCCCTGCTCCTCCTTTAGTGTCTGGCTGAGAATCCAGCCCTTCCCGATCTGCCTGCCGATCAGCAGGCTGCACTGTGTAGGATAATTTTGGAGGCTGAGGTCAGGGTCCTTGAAGGGAAGAGAGGAGGAGGGTGAAGGAAGCTATGGCGATCACCATACAGTGGACACTTGGACCTGCTGGCCATTCTCATTGTAGTCCGTGGCCTTGGGCAAACGGCCTTCCTTCTCTGGACTCAGTTTTTTCACCTAAGAAGAGTCCATGGAAGAGGGGCAGGGGTAACGGAAAGGCATCCGGTGGGCTCCCAGTCAGGGACAGCTACTGAGTGACTGCTCCCTCCAGCCATCACCAAATCTATTCCCAACATCCTCCTCCCTTTCTGGGTCTTCTGCAGGGAACACCAGGGAAGGGTGCCTTCCCCAAGGGGGTGGGCACTTCCCTCCAGCCTCCTTGGAGCCAGCCTGGAACAGCTCCAGTCTCCACCCCAGTCATGTGCCTTCTGGAGTCTAGAGGTAGGGCCTTAGGGCCCTGCGCCTGGAGGCTCTCCCTGGCTTAACTTCCCACACTATCCCCAGGTCAGCAAGTGTGACCCCAAACCTTTCAGGGCCCGTGGGATGGCCCAAAGGTCAAGGCCCCCAACCCAGGTTCAAAGTTGCAGAGCTTCCCACCACCACCACCAGCACAGTGGGGAAGGGGAGACGGAGAAATGGGTGAACACCCACTCCCTGCACCTGGGAGCTTCCAGAGGCAAACTAATCCATGCAAATGAAGCATACACAAACGACCCCTCTGAAGGTCCTGAGCTCCTGGTGCTCATCCCCAGGAGGTTAAACACCTTTAATCACCTTTCACCAACCCCCACTACTGCCTAGCAGCTCCTTCCAGCATTTTCCTGATCCCACATCAGGACCTGGCTGTGGGAGGCTGCCCAGAAGAGTGTAGGCTCTGAGGCCCAGGCTGGGGCTTCCCCCAGGAGCTCTTTGGGGGGGTCTCCCTCACGGCCAGCACCGGCACCGCGCACCCTTGCCACCTCTGGATGGAGGCCTCCCAGCGGGGCTGGAATGTGTGCGGAGTGCGTGGTGTGCCACTTTGCGTGGGAGAGGGACCATGCTACTTGTGAGCTTGCCTACACATGTCAGTGATGGATGTGATCCTGCGTGTTTGTGTGTCGGGGGACTGTTTACGTGTGTTTTGAAGAGCGTATAACCAAGAGCCTGGGGTTTGTCGGTCCTGGGGACTGTGTGTGTGCTTGTGAACATCAGATGTGTGGTTGTGCGTGTGAGAGCCGTGGTTTGTTTCACATGACGAAGGTCCTGACGGTGTGTGCCGGCGTGTGTGGGGTGTTTGTGAGCCAACATGTGCTCGGGCATCTCTATGTTGACAAGTGTGTTTGCACGTTCAGGTTGCACGCGGCTCTTCACGTGCCTGTGTGGACGGCCTGGTACATGTTGTAAGATGCCCAGGGTTTCATAACTGCATGTGCGCTGGCCTCTGTGCGTGCCCATGACTGAGCATGTAGCACTCCCCACTATTTCTATAACGTGCTTTTGTATTGCAGTGTGCGTGTGTGTCGTAGGATGTGTCTGGGTCGCAGTATGTGTGTGGCTACAAGTGTGTGCGTTTTTCCTGCGTGTTTATGGCTAGGGGTCTGCATGCATAAGGGTTTCACGAGTCGTTTTCTGGGTGCGTGTGTGATTACGTGCGGATTCTACGTCTTCAGAGTGTGCATGGATGGTTTTCTGGGTGTGCGAACCGTGGCGTGTGTGCTCGGGACCTTGGCGACAAGTGTTTTGATGTTTCTGCGCGTGTGTCTGTATTCCGAGCGAGTCCTTGCGCCCAGCCCAGGTTCAGTTCATGAGACTTGTGCTAAGCGGGCCCGACTGTGCGCGCCCGTGTGCCGTCCTGTGTGGGGACCGTGTGCTCCACGCGCGCGGGGTACCTGTGCCCGTCTAGCCAAGAGTGCGCCTCGTGCGCGAGCGGCTTTCCGGGACGCCGCAGTGGTGGGGGGTGGCCCTGCGAGGGGCGGGGGTCACCGGGACTGGCCGGCGCCGGCCCCGTGCGCGCGGAGGCGGGGGCGGGGGGCGGGGGCCGCGGGGGGGCCGCGGTACGAAAAGGGCGGCGCGCGCGGCGGCGGCAGCAGCTCGGCGGCGGCGGCGTTGGAGAGCGCAGCGCGCAGCCCGGTGCAGCCCTGGCTTTCCCCTCGCCGCGCGCCCGCGCCCCCTTTCGCGTCCGCAACCAGAAGCCCAGCGCGGCGCCCGGAGCCGGACCCGCGCCCGCGCCGCTCCCGGGACCGCGACCCCGGCCGCCCCGAGATGACCGCGACCGCAGTCCTCCTGCCCGTCCTCTCGCTCCTGCTGGCCTTCGGCCACAGTGCCCATGGTGAGCCCCCCGGCGGCCCGGCTCGCGCCCCCTCTGGGGAAGCCTGCGACGCCCCCCTGGCCGCCCGGTGACCTGCGCGCCCCGTCCCATGCGCCCCAATCCGGCCCGTCCCACCTAACCCTAAGCCCTGCGCTGTGCTCGCCTCACCTTCCCCGCCACCCTTGCATGCCAAGCCCGGCCCTGGGAGTCCCGGGGGGCAGCAGAGGTGTGGGATCCCCAGCCCCTTCCCGCCCCGCAGAAGTGGCGCTCGGAGGGGTGTCGGTGCGCTGAGACAGGAGGTATGGAGAAGGGAGGTGATGTGGGAGACCTGTGAAAATGCTTTGGGGTGCAACTTTAGGGTGCTCATGTGTGCGCGTTTGGGAACAGGTCTGTGGGGACAGTGGGGGGTGACTTTGCCGTAGTAGTCCCAAATTCCCCACCAGGAGCCCAGCCCAAGCTTCTGTGTGACGTTTCTCTAGGTGAGGGGCTGCGACACTTCTGTCTGCAGCGGCCATCTGTCTCTGACAGCGAGAGAATTGCCCCCTTCCTGCAGTGGCCCCCCGTCCCCACTGCACCAGTGGTTATGGGGGGGGCTGTCTGGAAAGCTGGACAGCAGGTTGAAGTAAATGCGCACAGTAGGCACCTCTTGAAGTGTCAGAATCTTTAAATAGTGTCAGAATTGCAGTCAGCTCTGCAAAACCTTTGCGTGTTTTTAAAATATGAACAGCGTGGGGTAAGGGGCGTTACGTTGGGGAGTCTGGCTTAGCTGGGATGAACCTTTAAAAAAAATCCAGACACCTTACCTGTGAGCCTCCAGGTGATCCTGTCCGGGCTTCCTCAGAGATCAATAACTCAAAATCTGCTCTCCTTTTAACTCACTTAACATAAGTGAGGGTTTGGCTGAGTGCCCAGGGGTCAAAATCTTTTCATCCACTGTTTCCTCATCCCTAATTTTAAGACTCAGGGGTTTGTATTTTGTTTGGGGGGAAAACAAGGTGTCTGACCTGCTTCTGAGAACTAGGCAGTGTACTGTGGTCACTCCATCACCAGGAACGTAGCAGATAATTTTCCTGAGTGGGTTGATATGAAGTGCCTACTGTGTGACAGGCCGGTAGGACTGCAGAGGGTTGTGGGCTCTCTTGCGGGAGGCCTTGGGCTTTGCTTTGGCCTCTAGGGCCTTGTGGGGTGAATGGTGTAACCTTTTTTGTGCCTCAGGAGCTGAATGCTTCCCAGCCTGCCACCCCCAAAATGGATTCTGCGAGGATGACAATGTTTGCAGGTAATGGAGTGGCTCCCCAGAGGTAGCTTGTAGGGGGGGCCAGGGCAGAATCCTGGGGAGTCACAGTGTCACGCAGAAAAGAGGGGGTGCTTGGTCTGGGCTGCAACGGCTTCCTCCCCCCCACAGCAAACTGGTGGAGACAGTGAGGGGAAAAAGGACAGAGGATTGTCGGGCGGGGGGGGGGGGACAGGCACAGCTCTTATCTGCTTTCTCAGAAGTGGGGTGTCAGGAGAGCCCTTGCAGGATGAGACAACTGCAAGCCACTGCGGCAAAACGCAGCATTATCCCGGGCTCTCAGGGACCCCTCTGTCTGCTCCTCAGTTGGTCCTCTGTTTAAGCTTTTCCATTCAGGTGACTGTTTGCTTCCTGGGACTCACTGGCCCAGCCCTGTGCAAAGACCCCATGGGCCCTTGGTTCCACAGAAAGCAGCCTGAGCTTCCTCTTCACCCCTGCGCCCCTCATATGTCCCCATTTTCCCCTCCCCCCCATGCAGGTGCCAGCCTGGCTGGCAGGGTCCCCTCTGTGACCAATGCATGACCTTTCCTGGCTGTGTTAACGGACTCTGCGTGGAACCCTGGCAGTGCATTTGCGACGATGGCTGGGACGGGAACCTCTGCGACATAGGTTGGCACATGCTCTGCCCTTGCCCACCCCCAGTTCTGCCCTCTGCCCTCTACCCCAGCCCACCTCGCCCAGCCCTGTGGCTGCCTCCCCTCCAACCTTATTCCAACACACACTGGGTGCATTCTGTGTGGTGATGACGTGTTCATACACTTCCCGCTGGTGATTGGAGCCTCCTCACAGGTAGGGACATAATTTTGCTCCCCTCTGCGCCACTGGCACCCAGCACCCACCCGGCACCCGAGAAGGCACTGGGAGGGGTGTCAGGGAGCTGCCTGTTGAATAAAGAGTCACAAAATAAACACATTCCACACAAAGCTGAGAGGATGCGGAACACAGACCCGGATAACCTGTCCAGGTTACAAGGAGGGGAAAGGAGAGCCGGAGGTGGGGTGGGGGTCACAGAGCAAAGACTCCCACAGATTCACACGCAAGACTGTTAAGGAGGCTGCAGCAAGCACACAAACAACAAATAAATGGGGGCGGGAGGGGTCTATCCGTGCTGAGTGGCGGGTAGAAGGAGCTGAGTCAGGGCCACGAGGACCAGGCTGGGGGCTGCGATGAAGAGCTCAGGGGTAGGGGAGGCTGGGGGCTGGGAAAGGCTGAGAAGTGGTTAAAGTGCCGTTTGGTGTTAGCTGTTGATTTCATTAATTTATGCAATCTTTGTCCTCCTTTACCCCGAGCAATTGAGAGTTGGCTGTCGCTGCATTTTCAGGCTGCAAATGTTCATCCGAGCCCATTCTCATTTGGCAAAACCTGCCTGGAAGCCCAGGCAGACTGAAGTCCTCGAAAAAACTCCAGCAGCCTAGGCAGTGCCGCAGGGTCTCTGACCCTCAGTTCCCAACATTAGCGGAGATGAGTGGTCCCAGTAGGGAAACTGAGGCTCAGAGAAGCGGGAGGGTCTGCTCAAGGACAGAGAAGTCGGGAAAAGAGCCAGCTAAAACCCCCACCCCAGCCCCACGAATGGGTTTATTCTCATCTGGGCTTTTTCTAACACCCTCCCTTAAGGAAAACCTGAGGGCAGCAGACTTTCAAAATCGAGCCCCCCCCATTGACTTGGGTCCTTAAAGGCACCCCCACCCCCAGCCTCACGCCCCCACACCCGCTCCCCTATGGTGCAGAGCTGACTCACCTCTGGCCTTCAGCAACCCTGCCTCTCAGCACTGAACCCTCCACCCTCACAATAGCTTTAGCTGTTTGGGGACCAGGGGATCCCAGAGATGTCACCATCTGGGATCAGGGCTGTCAGCCTGGAGCTCCCCCAGTTGGGTATCTAAGCCCAGGACTTCCCAAGGGGTTTCCAGACAAAGGTCCCCTCCCCACTGGGTTGACAAAGGCTCTCCGCTAGGGATGCCCGGTCCAGGAAAGAGCCCTCCGGGTAATTGAGGGCCCTCTCCCTTTCCCCTTTTCTCAGGCCTTTGAGGCTTTCTCAGCCACAGCTGCTGCCCCGGCTGAGACCCCTCCCCCCAAAACTCCTGCGGGCAGCCTTCTCCGTGGGAAAAGGTGGGCTTAGCCTCTGCTGAGGAGGCTTGACGCCTTGGGGACAGGAGTAGTGTGGTGGCCAGCTCTTTAGCCTAAATTTCAGATTCCCAGTGACAACAGAGCAGGGAGCTGAGGATTAGGAACCAGCCGCAAAGGCTCTGCGTGCTCACGCTTTCCTTCCTTCCTTCCTTCCTTCCTTCCTTCCTTCCTTCCTTCCTTCCTTCCTTCCTTCCCTCTTTCCTTCCTTCCCATAATGATAAATCCTCTTTATGATTCCTTGCTCCCAGCCCGGTTCCCAAGGAATGCCTCCTGGACTCAGGATAGGCCATCAGCAAGGCACTCAGGCTTTTCCTTATTGATTGCTTGCCATCTCCCCTCCACGAGGGTGCGGGTTTTTGTAATAGAGGGGGAAATCTGCACGTGTGGCCTCAGCACTGGGACCCCTCCCATCCCCAGTCTACCTTAACTTGCTGTGTCTCGTGTTGGTCCTGGCTTTCTATTTGGTAGAAAACCAAAGCTAGAATGTTCCTCCGAGACTGGCCAGAGAGAGCCCCGTTTTCTATAGGTGGGGAAAGTGAGGCACAGTGTGGGAAAGGGCTGGACTCTGCCGCTAGCTGGAGATGGGCATAGGACCGTCCCTCCCTGGCCCAGCTGGAGCTGGGGGAGCAGCGGGGAGGGCTGGGTTCTGCACTGTCAGAGAGCCCCTGACCCACGTCCCTTTGTTCAGCTCATCCCTGGCTTGCTGAGCCTGGGATAATGGAGAGTGCCTGACGGGAGGTGTAGAAAGACAGTGGGAACATACCCGTATTCATGGAAACGCTCACTGACAGGAGAGGGCTCAATAGTTCTAATCTTGACACCTTCAAAAGAGGCAGCCTTTTTATTGTGGACCCCTTAGTTCAGAACCTGAGAGCAGAGCAGGGAGGTGGAGGCAGTGCTGGGCTAAATCAGATTTTCTGGTTCCCAGTGAGGGATCTTCACATCTCCCTTTCCCCCCTGCCCCTCTCCCCTCCGTGACGATGGACCGGTATGAAGGACAGCTGATGTTTCTAACAGTTGGGCTGCTCTAGGCCCCCCCAGCGGCAGTCCCCTACCCCTCCACACAGAAATACTGTCTGCAGGAGGCAGGCCTCGGGGACCTCAGCCTGGCACATGTTTGGGGGAGGGAAGGAGTCTGCTGGACTTAAGGAGGGACCTGGTTCCCCGGAACAAAGTACAGCTGTGCTGGGTTGAATGCCAGCAAGCCAGCGGCCATGACTTTCTGTCTCCATGACCTGTCTCGGGACCCCACTTGGTGACTATTGGCAGTGGCCATGAGCAGACATCTAGGCAGGTCATTTGGGGTCCCCCTTGATCAGTTGGAGGGGTCTCTCTTTCCATCTCCATCTGGGAAGCTCCCCTACCAGCCTCTGTCCCTGTCGGCTCCCTGGGGGAGGGACTGATAAGCTCTGGTTTTCTCTCCCCTCCCCCCCAGACATCCGGGCTTGCACCTCGACCCGCTGTGCTAATAACGGAACCTGTGTGAACCTTGATAATGGCCACTATGAGTGCTCCTGCATCCCTGGGTTCTCGGGAAAGGACTGTCAGAAAAAGGACGGGCCCTGCGTGATCAATGGGTAAATATTCTTTCCCCATTATGTGTGATCTGATTCATGCTGCTCTGATTCCTGCTTCACACCCCTAAAGACCCTTTCAGCCTAACCCAATTGGACCTGTCCCCTGACAAAAGACCAAGTAAGTGCTTGTCCCGCAGCCCCAAGGGGGGCCGCCCTCCATCAGGGGAAGTGTCATTTCCATAATTTTCTCAAATGACCCTGAAGGCGATTTCATATCCCCAAGTCCTGATGTGTGTGAATGCCAGTAGATTGGGACCGTGAACTGGAGCTCAGAGCTGCATAATTTTCTAAAGGCAATATAATAAGAGATCAGAGTTTGGCGGGGCCCAAAGCTATTTGTGAAACCCACTCATCATATTTTAGGGGGTAGTTTTGGGGAACAGTGGAGCTGCTAGTCTGAGGGGGTGGGGAGAGGATTCTGTGGTGGCCCTGGGGTGGGGCGGGGGGGGGGGAGGACAAGCCATAAGGGCCAGGAGTTGGGGGTCCAGCTCTCAGCTACCCTCAGTGGCGTGGGGACTCTGGGACTTCTGGGGAGTGGGCACAACCGACAGAATGAACACTCGCCTTTCCTGCACCTCAGCCATTTCTGGCCCTTATCTGCTTAGCTGCACTGATGGGGCTTAAACGGAGACTGGAAGAATCTTGACAGAAGCAAGAATTCCACTTAGAACCCGGTCCTGGCCCAGGAGTTGGGGCGGAGGTGCCCTTTCCTCTGAGGAAATAGAAGCTAAATGCAGAATCAGTTTATCTGGACCTGGCATTGCAGGGTGGTGTGGAGAACCCTGGAACTGGCCACCGCCACAAATGGGCATTTACAAGGCATCTGAAGATCAGTACCCAAAGGGGTCAGAGGAGGGGGGTGACACCAAATGCCATTTCTGCTTATTAGTGGGAAGGGAAAATACAGACTGAGACCTTTCAAATGTTTTGCTTTTCTCTCTAACAGACTTGGAACCAGTCTGTCAAAATACAGCCCAGGGCCCTTGAAATTCCTTCAGAGTCCAGCTCCTATGCAGCCCCGAAGCAGTAGTCTTGGTTTCTTTGCCTAGAGCCCCTTTCTTCCCTAGAGTTTTGGCATTTATCAGATGACAAAGGGCCTGTTCGTTTAAAAGCACTTACATTAAATGCTCCGTGTGTTCCGCTCTGAGCAGACAGCTTCGGTCTGTAAGCTGTACTTCGGTGAATGAGGCACTATTAACCAGCCGGGCACGGACGGCTCGAGCCGGCAAAGACAGACCGCGTATTTCTTTCACTCTGAGAGTCCCCAAGGGTTTCCTGCACAATAACCTGCAGGCTCACTCTGCTGAAAATAAAAATAAAAATCATAATGGGGTGGTGATGGTAGTGGGAGGGAGGGAGTGACATTCGGTGTCGCTCAGCTTCAGCAGCCCAGGGACCAGGCTAGCGGAGGGGGCTTGCTCTAGGCCTGCGTTATTACTAAGTGTGCCTCTCCCAGCCTCAGTTTCCCCATCTGTCCAGTGACTAACCCTCAGGCCTCTGGTCAGAGAGATGACATACAAGGTGGGAGAGGAGATGGGCCGCCGGCACTGGAGGTTAGGTGTGTTCCAGGTTGGCAGTGTGACGGGGGTGAGGTGTACACCCCACACAGGTGTGCATTTCTCCTAGGACAGCGGGAGACCCTCGCAGGCAGGGGTACCAGAGCCCGAGGCCTCCCTGGGCCTCCCTGGCTGGCATCCCTCACTCGCCTAATGTGTTCTGAGCACGTTTTGTGAGGCCCCAATAGGTCTGCCATGTGGAGCCATCCAAGGCCCTGCCCCCCATCCACAGCACCGTTGTTCTAGCCCAGCCCCCCGAGGGCCCTTTACCGTGTCCCTTATTGTGTTGCAGTTCCCCCTGCCAGCACGGAGGCACCTGCGTGGACGACGAGGGCCGGGCCTCCCATGCTTCCTGCCTGTGCCCCCCCGGCTTCTCAGGCAATTTCTGCGAGATTGTGGCGAACAGCTGCACCCCCAACCCATGCGAGAACCAAGGCATCTGCACCGACATTGGGGGTGACTTCCGTTGCCGCTGCCCTGCTGGTTTTGTGGACAAGACCTGCAGCCGCCCGGTGACCACCTGCGCCGCTGACCCGTGCCTGAACGGGGGCACCTGCCTGCAGCACAGCCAGGTGAGGTTCGAGTGTCTGTGCAAGCCCGAGTTCACAGGCCCCATCTGTGGCAGGAAGCGTGCGGCTGGCTCCCAGCAGGTCACCCGTCTGCCCAGTGGGTACGGGCTGACCTACCGCCTGACCCCCGGGGTGCACGAGCTGCCAGTGCCGCAGCCCGAGCACCGCGTCCTGAAGGTCTCCATGAGGGAGCTCAACAAGAGCACCCCGCTCCTCTCCGAGGGCCAGGCCATCTGCTTCACCATCCTGGGCGTGCTGACCAGTCTGGTGGTGCTGGGTACCATGGGCATCGTCTTCCTGAACAAGTGCGAAGCCTGGGTGTCCAACCTGCGCTACAACCACATGCTGCGCAAGAAGAAGAACCTGCTTCTGCACTACAACAGCGGGGAGGACCTGGCCGTCAACATCATCTTCCCCGAGAAGATCGACATGGCCACCTTCAGCAAGGAGGCTGGCGACGAGGAGATCTAAGCAGCGTTCCCACCGCCCCCCCTGTATTCTCGGGGTCCCGCAGAGCTCACTATATGCGGTCTGTTCTCATCTTTGTGGTGGAATTTTCTATCCTTTGTGTCCAATCTGGCGAAACGCTACGCTTCCCTCTATTATCTTTGTGTGGCCGTGTGACCCACGCGATGCTAAAGCAAGCCTCTTTCTCTCTCTTAATGCATGATAAAAAATAATAAGAATTTAATCTTTAAACGAGTAAAAGAAATAAGTATGTTATTCTAAACTTAAAATCAAAAAAGACCAAAAAAAAACATGGCAACCGTACCAGGACTCGGGGCCGACGTCCCTCTCTGAGGGGTCTCAGCCACAGGGTCCTCGTGAAACCATGACGCGTGTTGTGCATGACCGACCACTGTGAAAAGGGCTAAAATCTCTTTCGTTCGTTAATTGTCACACGACACATTCGACTCGCACTCACTTCAAGTTCAACACCGCAGTGCTTAGATCTTTGTGATTGATTTGAGATTTTGCAGAGTGCAGCAGCCGTGTGTTAGGCAGAGAGAGCCCCGGGTTTGGCTGCTGGGGGGCCGAGACCTTGTCCCAGCCCTGCCACTAACTCGCTGTGTCATCCTTGGCGAGTCCCGTTCCCCACCCCAGGCCCACCTTGTCACCCCTCTCCAGAGAGGGGCTCAAACACAGGAGTCATCAAGCTCCTCTCTTGTCTAAAACTGAATTAGGAACGAGGGGGTATGGACCCAAACAGTTCCAGACCCTAATAATTACGATCTGATGAAGACTAAGTCTCGTCCTGGGGTCCAAAGGTGTTGGCTTATCCTGGATGAACACTTGACATACTGAAATTGACCCTAACTGCAGTTCTCAAAGTGGGGAGCCTCCTGGCCCCTCTTTCTACTTGGGAACAATTGGCCGCTTTGACTCGCCGTGTGCAGTCTGGACTTGCCACTTAAGCAGCCCTCTTCCCACCCACCCAACACTACACCTGCCTCCCACCCTATAGATTAGAAATGTCCCTTGAAATTTAAATGCACCTTGAACCACAAGTGCCCCTGGCGAAATCTGAGCAGCAACACAGCCCTCACCAAGGTTTTCCCGCGGTTTAGTGGAAATTGTCACTTGTGGGGCGTTTTCTGTGGCCATAGTGGTACCAGACCTGGCCTATGCAGCCAGGGATCCAGTTTGTGTTGCTGAGTTAATAATCCTCAGATCCCAAAAGACCTAGCCAGCTTTTGAATTATGAATTTGACTTTTTTTTAAAAGAGCATCTATATTTTTTGCAAAAAGAGAAGGAAATGGGACAGAGCTCTGTTTAGCTTTCCAGCTCTTCGAGTTGGGCAGCTAAACAGCCCTTGGGTACCAGATAGGAATATTTTGCTTCTTAAATATTTTGGATAGGAATCAATACTCGTAGCTTTATTGAGTATTACCTGCCATGTTTACCTTGTTCCAAGTGCTTCTTTCTAAGTCATCATCACCTTCACCATCTCGGTCATTCAGATCACCTCACACACATGAACATGGGTCACCGTCATCACACGACCATTGAGCTTATCACCCTCAGCCACTGAACCACCACGTCAAGGCCCTCGTCATCTAATTCAAAGCCTGATTGTCATCTCCCCGAAACTCCTGACGTCCCCACCTAAGCCCCTGCCCTCATCATTCCCAGTTCTTTGTCATCCCAGCCCCAAGCTCCTCTCCACCCTCGCCACCCGGTCCCTGACAGATGACGTCACCCCAAAGTCCCATTACCACCACCCCTGCCAAGCCCCTTGCACCCTCCCCCCAAATCCCTCCCCATTTTACCCCTGCCCGCCCCCACTCTCCTCCTCAATAGTTGCCTTCCTCCCCAAATCCCGTCACCTCATTACCACCACCATCACCACTGCCCGGTCCCCTCCCGCCAAGCTCCTGTTGCCGCCCCCCTCCCCGCCCCTCCCTCACACCCACCACCTGGGTCCCCCACCCCTAGTCTCTGATAACCCTTGCCCCAAATCCCTCCCTCTCCCCACAAAGTCACTCAAGTCACCATCTCATCTCACTTTGAGTTTGTTTTAAGAAATAAAATTTTAAAAAGACAAAAAAAAAGAACTGTTGGCATGTGTCAGGCAGGCATCTGGCATCCTGCCTGGCCTCTCTCACGTGAGACCTTGATCGAGTCAGCTAACGGTTCTGATCCTCAGTTTCCCCAAACGCGAAATTCTAAGATTGGATGAAATGATCAAATTCTCTGCTCCACTTTTTCGATGTCTCGTCCCCTGGTGGCAAGGAAGACACCCCACTGTCTATCCTTGGCCAACTCCTCATCGGGCCATCGATTCATCCACCATCACTTGCTCAGGAAAGCATCTCCAAGCACCTGCTGAGTGCAAGGCAGTGTGCAGGGGAAGCTGTGGGTCCCGCCGGATGAGGGGCAGACTGGGAGGGGAGCCGACATTCAGGTGTCTCCAGGAAGCCAAGCAAAGTGCCGGTAAAACACCGTGGGAGCAGCGGAGAGTCCTCGGCAGACGCCTCCCCTACAGCATGACCACCTTACCTGCCCACGTGACAAATTGTCTATTACCAGCACCAGATGTGGCCGCCCCCCCAAATTCCACAGTGCCCACATGCACACATCCCGCGAGATCAGAACAGTGTCAGTACCTCGCCACGGCCTTCACGTCATGCAGAAATGGTCCATTCCATCCTCTATGGGGTAACCAGATTCTGCTGAGAGTGTCAGGATTTTTTGGCTGCCCATCCACACCTCGCGTGTGTTTGGAGTAGTGTGTAGTTTACGTAAACCTAACAAACGGAGAAGCTCAAAGACAGCTGTCTGCGACATGATCACCAATTCGGTCCCAAAGTTGAGAGGGGAGTAGGCGCGAAGATCTTCTTGTAACTCAAAAATTTCAAAAATGTCAATGGCGCTCTTTTTAGCTTTCCCGTTTACTTAACCTCCAGACATGCAAAAAATTTTGTTTATTGAAAAATAAACAAAACCCAAGGGCTATTGGTGTGTTTCTGTGATCTGTTGTGCGCCAGGCTACACTACTCCCCTCCCACAGGCGGCTTAGCCTCGGGCAAGGAGGGTTGGGGCCCCATGCTTTGGAGGGCCCTGCTTTGGCCCCACCCCGCCCTTCCCATATGGTGAGAGGCCCAGGCCAAGGGCGAGCCCGTCCACCCCTTCCAGACCACACTCTGTGCTTGGAGCATGGGAATTACCTGTCCCACCCAAGGGCTTGTTTGGGGGTGGTGTGATTGGAGCAGGGACATGAGGGTGAGGGGGCGATGGGGTATGCGCTCCACACATAAGCAGTCCGGGCCCCTCACAGCAGGCGCAGGCTCCTCCTAGAACTCGGAGGTGGGCTGGGGGCTTGTCTGAGATTCCACACTGGCTCTGGGCCCCCCAGGATTTAGTGAAGGTGGAGTTGTCCAGGTGAGGGAGTAGGACAGATTTGATGGGAGACTTAGTTCGGGGACCTTGCAGCCTTTAAACATTGGCACATCAGGTGTATGGGCCCCGTTTTTTCTCCTTACTTGGCCTGCACACGTTGGGAGGGACCCTCCAGGCCCTGGCCACAAGCTCTCGTACTCAGCTCAGTAAAGCTGCCCTTTTGAATTCCTGTGGAATGCCTGACACTGCCTGTGTCCACCCCAGAGGGATCAGCCCGAGCCCCCTGGCAGGGCGAGGGAGCCTCTCTCCAGGCCCTCAGCCCTGCTCCCCCACAGGGTGGCCCTCAGGGTGGGGGTCTCCTCCCCACGTCCTGCCGTGGCCTGTCCCTCATCTGCCAGGTCACTGCCACCACCCACCTAGCAGATCTGCCAGTGTCCCTGAGCCTCCTCCCTCCTCGGCCCCCACATCTGGGCCTCAGCCCTACTTCCCTCGGTGCTGCTTGGTCTGCCGCCTGGACCACCCCCACTCAGCTGGGCGGGGGTCTGGTCAGTGCAGACCAAGTACAGGGACACACATGAGGGACCAGCAGGAGGGTACAACCTCAGAGATGGGTACCATTTCCAAAACTATACAAAAAAAAAGTGACAGTGTTGAGGTAACAAACATAGAAACTTCTATGAAAGGGATGGGTTTTCCAGGGAACTATTAATTACCCAAATTCCAGCCAGGCGAAATGGAGCATTTCCCGGGAGAAGACCCCAATCTGGGCCCACCAGCTGCCCCTTAGCTGACTCAGGGTCCCCGACATTGACCTGGTGACAGACGGGGTGCACCCAGGTTAGACACCTAGCTCTAGAGCACAGATGAAGACAAGATAAAGATCTTTCCATTTTTTTTCAAAGGTAGGAAAGAGGTCCCCTGTGCTAAAACAAAGTTAAAGGAGAGCCACTGTCCTCAGCCCTAAAGAAACAGAAATCCTCAATAAAATGACAAATACGTATTTTTAAAAATCCTGATCAAGTAGAGTATTTTCTGGGAAAGCAAGTATAATTTAATATTAAATATATTCATAGACAGTGAGCCCTGGGGTGACCCAGGAGGGAGGGAACAATGATGGATCACTAGAGTCACTGTAGCCAACCCTGGGGTCAGGCAGGTAACCTGGGCGAAGAAACCCAGATGGAAGATCCAGTTGGCATATGGGACCTGCTTCATTCCTGGGCAGTGGGGCAACAGGGTGAGGGGAGGGAGTCTCGACGTGGGGACCAGGCTGCTGTAGTATGGGGAGTGGGGAGGGCTCAGTGCTGGTGGTCCTGGCCCATAGGGCCCCAGGATTCAGAAGGCCCAGAGGTGGGGTGGGTGGGGGTGACGGCAGGGGACAGGAGTCAGGAGGCACCCGTGTATAGTGCCCAGAGCTTGGAGAGCCAGCCAGGAAAGTACCCAGTGAACTCCAAGTGGGAGAAGAGCCGCAGTGCAGGGGGTTGATGGTCGGAAGGTTCCTGAAGGTGGGTAAGGAGGGAGGAGCCAGCTGGAAGGGAATCAAGGGGAAGGTGGGCTTCTGAAAGCCCCCTCCAGGCTCCCAGCACAGAGCAGCCTGCAGGCAGCTTCAGGTCAGACAACCTGGGTACCTGGGTTTGGGGATGCCTGCTAAGCCAGCTACAGACAATAACACACTTGTGCGCTCAGACCTGTGGCTTTCTTTTCTTTCGTGACTGTCACTGCTGAAGGAGGACACCTTTGCCCTGTATATCTCCCATCCAAGAACCTGGCATAGTTCACAGGAGGAAGGAGAGACACCCAGCCCCAAGTCCTCACAGGGGTAGGATGCTCGCAGCTCATGGGGAACTGCTGAGGGCTCTGCCCTGCGGGGGACGGTGTCTGGTGGGGACACTGATGCGCTGTGACCACAGTGAAGATGTAAGCAGAAGAGCGGACCAATGTCAACCCAAAAATAGGTCAAAAGAAAGAAAAAAACAATTCACTAGATGAATAGATGCCAGAGAGAATTTAATACAATACATTCCTGATTTTTAAAAAGTCTAAGCAAACTAGGAAAAAGTATATCTCTCCTTAATTTCATTTAAAAACTTCTATTTTAAACTACTATTTAGTATCATACTGATCCGAAAACCCAAGGACAAGGAAGGCCAGGTCTTACCCGACAGGGAAGGGCTCTGGCTGGCGAGGCAGAGAGGCCTGCTTCACACTTGGCTCTGTCCCCTGGGCCACCTGCTATCTTCAGGTCTCCTTCCTCATCTGCAAAGGAGCAATGTCTCAGGCAGCTTGGGCCACCAGAACAAAATACCATAGAGCTACTGGCCGAAGCAGCAGACACTTCTTTCTCACAGTTCTGGGGTTCTGGGGCTGAGAAGGAGGTCCAAGACTAGGGTGCCAGTGTGGTCAGTTTCTGCTGAGGGCTTGCTTCCTGGTTTGCACATGGTTACCTTTCTGCTGTGTCCACAGAACAAGAGGGAAAGACGGAGAGGGAGAGGGAGAGAGGGAGGGAGGGAAAGAGGGGAAGAGGGAGAGCACACAGCTCTGTGGTCTCTTCTTATAAGGGCATTAATGTCATCATGAGGACCTTCATGACCTAATTACCTCCCAAGGGCCCCAACTCCAAATGCCATCACTCGGGGGTGGGGGGAGAGGGGTGGGGGGGTAGTAGAACTTCAGCATATGAATAGGATGGGGGGGGGTGTCACAATTCAGATCCTAGCAAGCAGATAAGGACAGCGATTAGTACCATTGTTCTAGAACTTCTAATTCAATATAATAAGGCAAGAAAAAGAAAACCACGAGGTGTGACTACTGGAAAGGAGATTAAATGATTATTAGAGATGATGTTATTATCTCCCCCAAAACTCGAGAGAATGACCTGCAGGTAACATAGAAATCAGCCACATACACTATATATATAAAAGCCTATTTACCAATAACAATCTGTTAAAAAAATGTACTGGTCTCAGTAATGACCACCCAATATTATAAAGCTATTAATCATCCCCACAATTAATATATAAGTTTAATGCTGTTTACTGGCATTAGATCACTAGTATACAATGCGATCCTAAAATTTATCTGGAAAAAAAACATGAATTGGTAAGAACAATCAAGAGAAAAATAGCGAAGGGGCAAGTTGCAACATCAGATACTAAAACAGAAAATCATAAAAATGAAAATAGTGTGTCTTGCACAGAGCACTTAGTATCGGTTTTCTGAGTAGGGGAAAAAAACAATGCATACATGAATAATGGCTTTTGAAGGGATCTCTGCCTCCTCACTCTCCCCAACGTATTCACCAATGTGGAAACTGAGACCAGGAGAATAACCTGAAGTTCTCTACTGAGGATCATTTTGCCCCCGTTGGGAGACATTTGACAATGACTGGAGACAGTTTTCATTATCAAAACTGGACGACGCTACTGGCAGCGAATGGGTGGAGACCAGGGACGCTACTGAACAACCTACAAAGCACAAGACAGCGCTCACAACAAAGACTCATTTGGCCCCAAATGTCAATATGGCCCAGATTGAGAAACCCTGGCCTACTGATAGGGCAGGAAGGAGACTAGTAAGAACAAATGCTTTATCCGCACCCACCCCCAGCTTTACTGAGATATAACTGACTTATAACATTTTGTAAGTTTAAAGTATATGACGTGATGACTTGATATGCAAAATAATTACCATAATAATGTTAGTTAACTACATTCTTCACCTCACATAGTTACAGTTTTCTTGTTGTTATAGTGAGAATATCTAAGATCTGCTTTCTCAGCAACTTCCAAGTATATAATACAATATTGTTACCTGTCATCACCATGCTCTACATGACTCCCCCAGAATTTACCCATCTCATCCTGGAAGTGTGTGCCCTTTGACCCACATCTCCCCTTTTCCCCACCCCCAACCCCTGGCAACCAGCCATCTACTCTCTGTTTTTATGAGTTCGGCTTTTTTAGATTCCACTTATAAGTGAGATCATACAGTATTTGTCTTTCTCTTATTTCACTTAGCAGAATACCTTCAAAATTCATCCATGTTTTCACAAATGGCAGGGCTTCCTTCTTTTTTTTAAGGCTGAGTAGTATTCCTGTGTGTGTGTGTGTGTGTGTGTGTGTGTGTGTACACATATCTATTTTCTCTATCCATTCATCCACTGATGGACACTTAAGTTGTTTCCATGTTTTTGGCTATTGTAAATAATCTTGCAATGAACATGGGGGTGCGGAGTGCACCTATCTCTTTGAGATAGTGGTTTTATGTCTTTTGGATAAATACTCAGAAGTGGTCATAAGGTAGTTCTGTTTTTAATTTTTTGAGGCGCCTCCATACTGTTTTCCATAGTGGCTGCACCAATTCACAATCCCACCAACAGGACACGTGGGTTTCCTCTTCTCTGCGTCCTGGCCAGCACTTGTTATCTCTTGTCTTTTTGATAATACGTGCTAAGTACTTTAAATACATAATCTTGTGTAATTCACTCAACAACCTAAGAGGTAGATAACATTATCTTCTAGTGTTACAGATAATGAAATTGAGGCTCAGGGAAGTGAAAACAGGTGCCCAAGGTCATCTTGGCTGGGAAGGGGTTGAGCTACGCCCAGTGTCCACATCTCCAAATGTTCATGTCAATTTTCTTTCCACTTCCTGATTCTGCCTTCTGGTTTTAAAAAATAACGTAGTCCCCGTTTTCTTGGTATTAGCAATGAGGCTTCACTGGGACCTCCTGGGCAAGGGGTCGTCTGTCTGCATCATCCCTATGGGTCGTCAATAAGACTCCTGAGTAGAATGAGGGTCCGCCCTCTGTCATTTCAGGGGACGGCTTCTCTGCTTGCCTCCTGCTCCATCCACGCACCCATAGGGACTAATTCACTATATCTGCAACGTCTCCCGGAGGCCCATGGCCCCAGCACCTAGTGAAATCAAGATGTCTCTTTGCCAAGTTGTAGATAAGGACGGAATTAAGACCCTTTACTGCAATTATTATCAATCATAACAATACCTGCTATTCTTAATGCTAACGCATGGCATGTAGCACTTCACTTTTATCTTATCAGACTTTTCAGGGATTGCTGGACACTGGCTCTGAATGAATATTCATTCCTGGGGACCCGAAGTATCACTGTGGCTCACCAGTCAAAGTAGGCGCTTTTAGAAGTCAAGTGACCAACGAAGCTTTATTCCAGTCTGTCTCTTAATGAGCCCATGGGTCTCTCCAGAACTGCAGCTACCTTCCCAGTTCTGAAGCTCATCATTGTAAGTCACATTCAACCACTTTCAGAATCCCACCTGGATTCTGTGGCCCATGAAGTGGAGGCTATTGTGGTAGGAGAGGCCAAGTGGAAGCCACCAGAACTGGCTCTACCTATGAAAATAGTACATCCAAGTCGCACTGTATTCCTGGTGGGGTCGCAGCGATTGGTGCCGCCACCAAGCCCTGGAACCATGGAGGGGTGGTGAGACCCACAATATCTTCATCTGACTCACCTACTTGGTCTGAGAAGAAAACGGATGTGTGCTGGAGAATGACAGTAAATGAGGATAAACTTAATCAGGTGGTGCTTCCAATTCGCAACTGCTTTTCCAGCTGTGGTTTCATTGCTGGAGCAAATCAACACGTTGCCTGACACCTGGTATGCAGCTGTTGAGCTGCTGAACGCCTTGTTCTCTGTACCTGTTAGTCAAGCCCGTCAAACCACTTCGGTTGTCAAGGCCAACAACATATCACCACTGTCCTACCTCAGGGGTGTATCAGCTCTCCGCTGTCATCATCAACTCCCCAGGGACTTTGCTTGTGTCCCCCTCACACAGGACAGCACGCTGTTCCATTACATTGACGGCATTCCGCTGACTGGACCTGGTGAGCAGGGTACATTGGTAAGACACTTGCGTGCCAGAGGATAGGAAATAAATCCCATAGAAATTCAGGGGCCATCCACTTCGCTGAGAATTCCAGGAGCTCAGGAATTTGGGACATGTTGCAATATTCTTTGCAAGGTGAAGGACTGGTTGCTTCATCTGTTAGCTCCTATGTTGTGAACGAAACACAACTTCTAGGAACCTCTTTGGGGAGGCAACATATCCTTCATTTGGGCATGTTATTCCGACCTGTTCATTGAATGGCATGATAATCTACTAGTTTTGAGTGGGGTCTGGAACAAGAGAAGGCTCTGGAACAGATCCCGGCTATCATCCAAGCTTCTCTGCCACTTGGGCTCCATGTCCCAGCAGATCCAATGGTGCTTGAAGTGTCAGGGGCCAACAGGGATGCTGTTTAGAAAGCACTTCTGGGTGAATCAGAGCACAGACCTTGAGAATTTTAGAGCCCATTCTTATGTCCTCTGTGACTAACTACTCTCCATTTGAGAGTACTTGAGGAATAATTTTTGACTTGCTACTGGCCTCTCAGAGAGCTGGAATACTTGACCATGGGACACCAACTTACCATGTGCGCTGAGCTACCCATGTGGATGAGGTATAACCTGACCCAAAAAGCCTTAACACTGGGCACATGAAGCAGAACTCTGTCATCAAACGGAAGAGGTATGTGTAAGTTCAGGTTCAAGCAAGACATTAGGGCAAAAGGAAGTTGTGTGAGGAAGTGGCCCAGATACCCAAGCCCCTATTCTTTGCTAAATCACCTTCTCCCTATCAACCTGTACTTATGACTTCTTGGGGAGTCCCCATGAACTCCCAGCTAAGTGAGAAAGAAAATTTTCCATCCTGGTTTAGAGATGGTTCTGCATGATATACAGGTACCATCCAAGAATGGAGAGCTCTAGTATTCTAGCCCTACTCTAGGACAATCCTAGGCCAGCAGTGAGGGGCCATGCCCCCAGTGGGCAGAATGGTGACTGTTCATTTTGTCCAGAAGGAGAGATGGCCAGAGATGCAGGTCTATATTGATTTATGGACAATGGCTAATGATTTCACTGGCTGGTCAGAAGATTGGAAGGAATGCAGTTGAAAATTGGTGACAGGAAGATCTGACGCAGAAATAAGTAGATAGAGCCCTCCAAATCAGCACAGAGTGTGAAGTTGTTTGAATCCCCATGTGAATGGTCACCAAGATCATCAAAGGGTGACCTCAGCAGAGGAAGAATTTATTAATCAGGTAGAGAGGATGACTTGTGCTGTGGAAATCAGACAGCTCTATTTCTCAGCCACTCTTGTCATTATCCCACAGGCTAACGAACAAAACAGCCACGTTGGAAGAAATGGAGGTTACACATGGTCCTTCCACTCTCTGAGCCCACTCATCTATAGCCATTGCTGAGTGTCCAATTTGTCAACGGTAGAGGCCAACCCTGAGTCCTGATGCAGGACAGTTCCCCAGGAGGTCTTCCAGCTACCTGGAGACAGATTGATTACATTTTCCCACTTCCATCAGGAAATAGGGTAGCACTTTGTTCTGTTGGGATAGATATTTACTGTGGGTATGGATTTGCCTTCCCTGCACTCGATGCTTCTGCCAAAGCGAACATCATTGACGTGACAGTGAGTCTACTGAGCTGGGTGCTGAGTCGCCCGTCTGGCCACTTGAAGGCCTCATGGTGGTAAATCAACAAGCAAAGAAGGGGTTACTGCACTGACTAGGGAGACTGATGCTGACTGTCAAGGAGAAATTGGGGTGCTGCTTCACACTGGGCGTGAGAAGGTGTATGTGTGGAATGCAGAGGTCTCCTTGGGGTTTCTCATTACCCTGGTGTTTTGTGATTTAAATCAATAAAACACTTTAACAACCTAATTCAGGTAAAACCTCCAGTGGCCCAAACTCTTCACGAATAAAGGCTTAGGCCACCGTGCAGGCAAAGAACCACGACTAGTTTAGAGGCTCACTAAGGACACAGAGGCTATGAAATGCATGTTGGAAGAGGGTACTTGTACATATCAGCTTCCACTATGTAACCAGTTGCAGAAAAGATGACTGTAACAATTAGGAGTATTTCTTCCTTATTTTGAACATATTTATGCATATATGCCAAATATTTTTGTTTTCTTTCATTCTCTCATCTCCTAATCATTTAGCATAAGATGTGGCAATGGTAGTAAACTTTCTATCTCAGTGATTAAGTTACAGGGTTTAAAAGAGTAGAGTGAATCTTCCTTGAGGGTCTGCCGCCTGGCCAGGTGTGTGTATTTAGCTCTGTGGGAAAGGACCTGGGATTCTGTATGAGCCACCAGCTTCCATCTGACCTCGGTCTGTCTGTCCTGGTAGGTCCAGCTCTGCTTGTGGATTCAGTCCTGGCCTCCCCACTTCATATTCATCTCACCTTCCTACTTGCCTGCTTTGTGTTGTCCAAGCTCCAGCATCAGAGGGAAAGACAACAGGCTCACAGAGACAGTTTACCAGCCCTCACAGTTCTGCATAGTCATATCTCCACAACAGATCCACTTCCCGCTCTGCCCCCTCTCTCCTGAGTGGTCCAGCTTCTCCGGACCCTGACGGGTATGGCTCCCAAGCCATGGCTCTTGACTGCTACGTGGTTCAAGCCACTATTTGAATGGGCATGAGACCAGTACAACAAAGCATGTGTGAAGAGTTTTACCTTCCTTCAATTAGGCAATGTGTCCTGGACACTTCTAAGAGCAATGTGCAGTGCTGGCCTGGGGATAGCCACACTCCACTCATGATGTGAAGCTGTTCTCAGCTTAGGCAAGGTCGACACTACACAATTATCAGAGGGTTATAGTCAGAGTCCCAGAGGTCAGTCTTATGAAATCACACTTTTTCATCATTTTCCACACTGGTATCCAAAACAGTTTAATTTCTCATTCATGGAGCAGTTGCCCTCATTTTGAAATATCTGTCTTCTCCTTCTCCTTCTCCTTCTCCTTCTCCTTCTCCTTCTCCTTCTCCTTCTCCTTCTCTCCTTCTCTCCTTCTCCTTCTCTCCTTCTCCTTCTCCTTCTCCTTCTCCTTCTCCTTCTCCTTCTCCTTCTCCTTCTCCTTCTCCTTCTCTCCTTCTCCTTCTCCTTCTCTCCTTCTCCTTCTCCTTCTCCTTCTCCTTCTCCTTCTCCTTCTCCTTCTCCTTCTCCTTCTCCTTCTCTTTCTCCTTCTCCTTCTTCTTTTTGCCAGCTTTCTTTCCCAGCTAGCTGCCAGGAAAACAGAGAAGGGGGGGTTGACTCACGATAAATACTGGGCTGAATCTTGTATGATTGAACCAAGAGTGAAATACCAGATATCACAGGTTGGGTTCCCCTGGAGGTATACTCTAAGCAGAGATTTATGTATAAGTGGAGAAATGCTCCCAGGATCAACACCTCTGTAGAGCGTGAAGGAACCAGGGGTAGAAAGTGGGGTAGGTTGAGTTGTCACGCAGTGACAATGACTTGTGGCGCTTGGCAGCTAGCATGGCCTCTTGGATTTGTCCCACATTGGAGAAAGAAGGCTAAGCCTTTATAGCTCCATATTGACCGCTCATTGGCTATGGATTGCCCAGGAAGGGACTTTGACCTTGGGCAAGGAAGCTTTCTCCAGCCAAGGGCAATGGTGGAAGTGAGGGGTAGAACTCAACTGAGAGCTGTCAGCTACCAATGATGTCGGAAGCTGAGAAAATGAACATTTCAGTTCCAAATAGTCCAGCCCTGGGGGACCACTTGATTCCCTTGCTTCATGTAAGTTTCTGAGAGCAACTCTTCCAGGATGCCCCAGGCCTCTTTCCCTGGGGGAAACCTCACAGGAGGAACACTAGGGACATGAACTTACTGCCCCGGCAACGGCAGCTGGTCTTGAGGCGATGACTGGTACTCATTGTCTCCCACCTCTCAACCATTTGAGAGCTCTCTCCTCATGTAGTATCTGTATGGTCTAGGTGGGTTACAGGTAGGGAGACCCAGATCCTCACCCCTGAGGGGTCTGAAACCTTGGTCACCACACACTGCTCAGGCTGTACTTGCCATTTACCATCAACTCAGGCAAAGGTGGACTGAGAGGTGTCCAGAAAATAACCTGGGAGCCAAATATGTTCCTTCCTGTTCCCATAATTGAATAAAACCCTATCTTCTCCTGATGATCAGGCTCAATTTCTCCAGCCAGAATGGTGATTCCTTTCCTTGTCTACTGATCTCTTTGCATGAAGAGCCTGAAATGACTGGGTAGCAACTGAGCTTGAAGTTTAATGGGGGCAGTGGTGTAAGAAGGGCCTCAGTAAATCCTGTCTCGATAAAAGCAGTGGTAACATTGGACAGTATTTTCAAAACCAACCATTTCGAAACTCTGGAAATTAACCAAAGGCATGCAACCAATTGAAAGACATTTATTCAAGAAAAACTACTGAACCTTGGCTGACAATGGTGGGATCTGTGCCATTTTAACATGAGGCTGCTCCCATCTCTCTCTCCCTAGACTGACGTGGCAGCAGTCTTGCTGCTGCTGGAGAGGGCTGATCTAATTTGGAGCTCCAGAGAAAAGCCCCCTGTGCAGGGGCACTGTCAAGAGCAATTGCCATCTCTCTAGCAACAATCAAGGAAGGCCAATATCACAGTTGCCCAGGGCTGTAATATTGATTCGGGAAAGCAGCAGGAGAGCCAAAAATTTAAAAGAGATCTAGGGAATAGGATAGCCAAAGGGGGCTTTGATAAGTCCCCACATATTCCTGGGGAGCTGGAAGGCTCTGCATATGTGCATGTTTAGGAAAGATCAGAGAGGACCTCAGTTACCTACTTGTCCTTGGCTGACCATTGTCCTTGCACAGGCAACTGGTGAAAGCCAGGACAAGCTTGCAAACTGCCTGAATGGGTGCCTCTTTGCATGCGTGCCTCACCACACCAACAGGAGTTAAATATATTTACTGGTTCAGTGTATTTAAGCAAAATCTCTGACCAATCATTGGCTGACTATGAAGCTATGCTCACCCAGCATCAAATTATAAAAAGCCAGGTTTAACAATGAAATCAACATTTTTTTAAAAAGCATAGATATTAGTGTTTATACACTGGAAAGGAGACAGACTCTAAATAATGTATCCAAGCAAGTCACTAAACAAGTAAAAGCTGCAGCACTCCCTGGGGAAGGCAAATCAGAATCCACATTTGTTATATATTATCTAAAAGGTCCAGTTGCTAACAAAAATTGCAAAACATACAAAGAAACAGAAATTCACAGCCATACACAGAAAAGAAGCAGTTGATAGACACTGTCTTTGAGGAATCCTAGCTTTGGACTTGCTAGACAAAGACTTAAAACCAGCTATTACAAATACGTTCAAAGATCTAAAGGAAATTGTGCTTAAAAAATTAAAGAAAAGCATGATAATATTGACTCATCACTAGAGAACATCAACAAAGAGATACAAGGTATAAAAAAGAATCAAATAGAAACACTAGAGCTGAAAAGTATAATAACTGAAATGAAAAATCCACTAGAGGGGCTCAATGGCAGATTTGAGCTGAAAGAAGAAAGACTCGGCAAACTGGAATATAAAACAATGGAAAATATCTGAAGAACAGAAAGAAAAATGAATGAATGAAATGAACAGAGCTTCGGAGACCCATGAGAGCATCAATGAAAGTCACAAAACTGTTTTGAAGAAGCATAGCTCAAAAGTTCCCAATTTTGATGAAGAAACATTAGTAAATGCAAACTCTAATAGGATAAACTCAAAAAATCCACACTCAGACACATCAGAGTCAAAGATGATGACATGTCCTCAAGGACAAAATCTTGACAGCGGCAGCAGGAATGTGACCCATGTACAAGAAAACCACAATTAGATTATTGGCAGAAACAATGCAGACCAGGAGGCAGAAGGATGATGACACAATCCAAGTGCTGGAAGGAAACAGTCCAGAACTCTATATCCAGCAAAGTTGTCTTTCAAACATGAAGGCAAAATAAAGACATTCCCAGATAAGCAAATACTGAAAGAATTCATTGCCTATGGACCTGCCCTACAAAAAAATACTAAAAGACGTCCTTCAGGTTAAAAAGAAATGATATTAACTTGGATCTTCTTGAAGAAATAAAGAGCACCCGTAAAGGTTATTACGTAGGTAAATATAAAAAAATCATAAATATATTTTTACTCTTAATTGATGTAAAACACAACTACATGAAACAATTACTATAAAACTGTATTGTTGGGGGTGGCCAGATGGCTCAGTCGGTTGGAGCGCGAGTTCTAACAACAAGGTTGCCTGTTAATTCACGGGATGGTGGGCTGCGCCCCCTGCAACTAAGATTGAAAACAGCAACTGGACTTGGAGCTGAGCTGCGCCCTCCACAACTAGATTGAAGGACAATGACTTGGAGCTGATGGGCCCTGGAGAAACACACTGTCCCCTAATATCCCCCAATAAAATTTATTAAAAACAATAAAAACTATATTGTTGGGTTTATAACATACAAAGATGTAATTTATATGACAATAGTAGCACAAAGGAGTAGAAACAAGAGAGATATTTTGGAGCAAAATTTCTATATCTGATTGGAATTAAGTTAGTATTAATCCTCAATAGATTGTTGTAAGATGCATATTGTAATCCAATCACTAGGAAAACAATTCAAAATATAATTAAATAAAAAAGAAATTACAATAGTACTTTAGAAAAGATCTATTTGACACAAAAGAATGAAGTAACAGAGAAATAGAAAAACAAAAAACACATGAGGCATATAGAAAACAAACAACAAAATAGCAGATGTGTATCAGACCATACTAATAATTACATTAAATATAAACACCCAAAAAACAGGGATTGTCAGGCTATAAAAAGCCCCAGGAGTCACCTTTATGCTGTCTACAATAGACACACTTTATAGCCAAAGACACAAATAGGTTGAAAGTAAAAGCACAGAAAAGACATTAAAAGACCAATAGCCATACGAGAATTGAGGTAACTATATTAATATTGGAAATATAGACCTTTAAGACAAAAAAAGTTACTAGAGACAAAGAGACATTTTATAATGAAAAAGAGATTGATTAATCAAGAGGACCTTACAATCCTAAACTTTTATGTGCCTCAAAACAGTTTCAAAATACATGAAACAAAAGCTCATATAAATGCAGAGAAATGGTTAACGTAACACTTATAGTGAACGATTTCAATACCACTATTTAAATAGTAGGGCAAGTAGAGAGAAAATCAGCAAGGACACCATACTAACAGTGGACTCAACCTAGCTGACGTCTATAGGGCAGTCTGCCCGAAAACCGGACATGCCTATCCTTTTCAAGTGTACATGGTATATTCTCCAAGATACGCCATATTCCCATCCAGAAAACATGTCTTAGCAAATTTTCAAAAATCAAAATCATACCAAGTATGTTCTTCAATCACAAATAAATTAAACTAGAAAATGACAGAAGGAAATTTGGGAAATACAAAGTATTCTGAACTGAATGAAAACAAAAACACAGCATATCAAAATCTGTTGGATGCAGCCAAAGGAGTGCTTAAGAGAGAATAGATAGCCAAAATGCCTATGTTTGGAAAAAAAAAGATCTCAAATCAGTAACCTGATCTTTTGCATAACGATCTAGGACATTAAAAGCAAACCAAATCCAAGGTAAGCAGAAAGAAAGAAAAAAAATTTAGAATGGAAATGAAGGTTGTAGAAAAGAAATAAATAGACAAAGTAAATGAAAACAAAAGTTGGTTCTTTGAAAAGATCAACAAAATAAACCTTTAGCTAACTTGATCAAGGAAAAATGAAAATATGCAGATCACCAAAATAATTAATAAAGAGAAACATAATCTCTGCCCCTACAGTTTAATAGGATTATAAGGGAATACTGTGAACAACTCTATGCCAATAAGTGAGGCAACTGAGGAAATAGATAAATTTCTAAAAAGACATACAGATCACCAAAAGTCACTCTAGAAAAAAATAGAAAGTCCTGTAATAAGCAAAAACAATTTTTTGATTAGTAATTAAGTCTTCCCACAAACAAAATCGCAGGACCAGATAGCTTCACTGATGAGTTCTATCAAATGTTTAAAGGATAAATAGCATCAATATTCCATAAACTCTTCCAAAAATAGAGGAGGAAGGAATACTTTTCAATTCATTCTTTGAGGTCAGTATTCCCTGATAGCAAAGCCAGACAAAGACACCACAAGAAAATAAAATTACAGATCAATATCCCTCTCTAGTAGAGATACAAAAACCCTCCACAAAATATGACTCATCCTAGAAAAAGTGCTACATACCTCATTGCTGAATATCACTAGGTCACCTTTGAAGTACTCCCCTTGGGAAGCTATGCACTGACACCAGCACCCTCAAAGCAATTTTGGAACTCTTTTTCTGGGATGGCCATCGGACCTGTAGTCGTATTACCCTTGAGGTCGTGAATGTCATCGAAATGTCTTCCTTTCAGTATTTCCTTTATCTTTGGGTAAAGAAATAAGTCATTGGGGGCCAGATCAGGTGAGTAGGGAGGGTGTTCCAATACAGTTATTTGTTTACTGGTTAAAAACTCCCTCACAGACAGTGCTGTGTGAGCTGGTGCATTGTCGTGATGCAAGAGCCATGAATTGTTGGCGAAAAGTTCAGGTTGTCTTTTTCACACAGCCTTTTCAGCACTTCCAAATAGTAAACATTGTTAACTGTTTGTCCAGTTGGTACAAATTCACAATGAATAATCCCTCTGATAGCAAAAAAGCTTAGCAACATCGTTGCAACAAGTTTACAAACTTAATTGTCAGGCCTCGCTCGCTCATATTAGCAAAGTGAATTCAGCAATTTATACAGAAGATTATATACCATGACCAAGTGAGGCTCGTCCCAGGAATGCAAGGCTGGATTAACATCTAAAAATCAGTTATAATGTAATGCACCATAATAATAGAATAAGGAACAAAACACACCTGACATCTCAATAGATACAGAAAAAGCATTTAACAAAATTTGACACACATTCATGATTAAAAATAAACTCTCAAAAAACTTGGACTGGATGGGAACTTCATCAACCTGACGAAAGGCATTTACCCAAATCCTATACCTACGGTCATATTTAATGGTGAAAGAATGAATGCTCTCTCCCCAAGATGAGGAACAAGGCAAAGTTTCTCACTCTTACTACTTCTAGTCAACATTGTACTCAAAGGTTTGGGCAGTGCAATCAGATACAATAAAGAAATAAAAGCCATCCAGATTGGAAAGAAGGGAGTAAAACTGTCTCCATTCCAGAGGACGTGTTCTTACATGTAAAAAGTCCAAAGGATGCCACAAAACTTCTACTATAATTAACAAATTCAGCAAGGATTTAGGATACAAAGTTAACCTACAAAAAGCAACTGCAGTTTGTTATACTGGCCATGAACAATCTGAAAACAAAATTAAGAAAACAGTTCCATTTAGGAGCATCAAAAAGAATAAACTACTTAGGCATGAATTTAATAAGAGAAGTGCAAGACTTGCACAGTGAAAGCTACAAGACATTGCTGAGGGAAATTAAAGACTTTCTAAATAATAGAGACATTTCATGTTCACAGATGAGAAGAATCAATATTGTCAAGATGGCAATTCTCCCCCAATTGATCTACAGCTTCGACACCATCCCTATGAAAACCCTAGCGGGCTTTTTCATAGAAATTGACAAGCTGATCTTAAAATGTACACGGGGAGGGGGGTGGGAGAAAGTCCAGAAGAGCAAAAACAATTTTGAAGAAGAACAAAGAGGGAGGACTTCCACTTGCCAACTCCAAAACTTACAAAAAAGCTTAATTGAGCCAATGTGAAGGTGGTGTACACGTGGACATATAAATCAATGGGACAGAACTGAGAGCCCAGTGATAAGTCTTTACCTTTACGGTCAATTGACTTTTTTGTTTGTTTGTTTTTTGTTTTTTAAGGAGTGCACAGCTTACAGTGGCCCAGGTGGGGATTGAACCAGTAACCTTGGTGTTAGCACCACATTCTAACCAACTGAGCTAACCAGCCACCCCACGGTCAATTGATTTTTGATAAAGGTGCCAAGGCCATTCAGCGGGGAAAGGACAGGCTTTCCAACAAAGTGTGCTGGGCCAACTGAATATCCACACATAGAAAGATAAGCTTAGATCTCCACAGCATGTCCCCAAATTCACTTCAAATGGACTATCGACATAAATGTAAATGCTAAAGCTATAAACCTTTCAGACAAACACACTGTAGAAAATCTTCATAACCGTGGGTTAGGCAAAGTTTTCTTAGATTCAACACACTCTATAAAAGAAAAAAAATGATTGCTTGGACTTCATCAAAATTAAAAACGTTTGTACTTCAAAAGAAATCATTAGGAAAACGAAAAGACAAGCTGTAGCCTGAGAGAAAATATTTGCAAGTCACATATCTGATGAACGACTTGTGTCCAGAATATATAGAGAACTCAACAAGAGGACAAACATCCAATTAAAAAATGGGCAAAAGAGTTGAATAGACATTTCACCAGAGAAGATAAACAAACAGCTAATAGGCACTTGAAAAGATGTTCACCATCATTAGTCATTAGGGAAATGCAAATGGAAACCACAATGAAATACCACTTCACACCCGCTAGAATGGCTATAATTAAAAGGGTAGACAATGACAACTGTGAAGTAGAATGTAGAGAGATGGGCTCTCTCAGAGAAGGCTGGTAGAAATTTAAAATCGTACAGCTACTTTGGAACATGAGGTGGCATTTCCTTAAAATGTTAAACATGAATTTACTAAATGATCCCCAAATTCCACTCCTAGGTATTTACCCAAGGGAAATAAAAACACAAGTTCACACACAACTTGCATGTAAACATTTATAACAGCTTAATTTCTAGCAGCCAAAAAGTAGAAACAACCCAAATGTCCCTTAACTGGTGAACGGATAAACAAAAATGGACCACTGTGCATCAATAAGAAGGAAGAAAGTGATGGTATGTGCTACAATGCGGATGGACCTCAAAAACATATTAGGGAGAGGAAGCCAGGCGCGGAAGAGCCCATATTGTGTGATGTCACTTACATGAAATATCCAGAAAAGGTAAATCTGTGGAGACAGAAAGTAGATTGGCGGTTGCCTGCGGCTGAGGTTGCAATGGAGATTGACTGTAAATGCGGATGAAAGTTCTTACTGAGAGGTCGGAAATGTCCGAAACCTGGGTTATGGTGATGGTGGAATTGAAAATCATTGACTTGTATACTTCAAATGTATGAAATGCTAATGACGCAGTAAAGCTGCTCAAGTTTATCAGGACTTTCTGTGTCCCTGGAAGAAGGACCCCCTTTGAGAGCCAGGACTTCCGTAGTCACAGGGTTCTGAGTTGCAAGAAAGGATCATGAATTCTCCAAATGGGCCATAGGGGCTGATTATCAGCAGGGCCATTCCTATTTCCACCCTTGGTTCCTGGACTCAGAAGGTCATCCATGTAGGGTGTACGTGTCCTGGAGGATGGCATTTCATTCTTACCGGGTGTCACCATCAAGCCAGCATCTCAGCTGTGCTCTCCACAAGCCATTGCCCCTCCCGTGTCCTGCAGCCTTCGGACGGTCTTGTCTGTGATGGGATCGGAAACTATGGTCATGTAGGCTCTGCCATACCTCCTTTGATGCGATTTTGTGTGGCTCCTGTTGGTGAATCAAACACTCTGCAAACTTTCAGATGGGGGTGGGGGTGGGGCTGGCTGAGGCTTTGTAGCAGGGAAAGGCAAACCTCTTTCCTGTATGTGACACTTAACTTTGTGTCCACTTGGCGGGTGTTTGAGGATGAGATTAACGTTAAGGCGTGAACTGCAGGTGAAGAAGATTGCCTCCATCTGTGGGTGGGATTTGGCTGAAGACCTAACTAGACCAAAAGGATCAGCCTCCGGGAGCAAGTTCTTTAGCAGACAGCCCTGGGACTTCATCAACTCCACCGGATCTCCTGGGTCTCGAGCCTGCTTGCCACATTCCATAATCCATGAGCCAATTCTCTACAATAAATCTCTCTTTCTCCAGGGTGGTTGGGTCCCATGTAGTCAATTATTTGCTACCAAGTGGCTGGTGGTCTTCTCAAAGGATGTGCCGTATTAGAAGCTCGGTGTTGGTGTCTGTTGCTGGTGGGTTGGACATTCAGCCTGGGTTAGTGGGCCACCATTCTGCTGGGCCCATGGCTACTCTGGTCATGTGCCCTGTCCACACCAAGATGACCACTACAGAGGCGGGCTGACATCAGCTGGCCCCGTCATCTTGTCTCCTCAGGGACGCACTGCCTCTTCTGTTGTAGCAGCTCTCAGATGGGGTTCACCTGTACACAGAGGTCTTCCCACATCATGTCTCCTCTGAAAGCCTGCCCACGTGCCTCTTACTCCGACCTCCTCCTGCCTGGTGGAATCTTTTTCCTTCTGGGTTCCTGAGAAGCTAGTCAAACCATCTGCCACTGCTGAAGAATCCCTATGTAGTCTAACTTTGAGCCTCTATTCTTTCCATACACAGTGGATGATGGGGCCAGAGAATTTCTTCTGACTGCTGCACCCACTGTGAGTAAGTCATAAAAGACCGTCCTAGCATCCACCTGGCTCTCTCTTGCTTTGGAGGCCTGAGTCACCATGTAATAAATCCAGCTACTCTGACGCTTTTTTTGTGGGATAGACTGCATGGAGGGACACGTCAGGATAGAGAGGCCCAAGGAGCACCCACAGTTCTAGCTCTCCCCTGTTTGCCTTCCCAGCCCAGACGGGTCACTGAGTGGCCAGCTAATGATCCCAGCCCCAGCCCGATGGACCAGATCTGCCCAGGCTGAGAATTCAGCCTCTTCTTTCAGGGCTCTGCGGCCCTCACAGTTAAGACTTGGGCCAGATCCTCAGCTCTTTCTGTCCTCCAGCTGCAAGAGACTGGGAGTCTCTAATTGACACTGTGAGGTGCAGGAGGAGACCCTCTAGTTATCTTAATTAGCCTTTAATTGGTGATTAACCACCCTCAGGCTTTACTTGTCTTTCTCTGGTGCGTCAGTTGCCCCCAGCAACAGCGTCCAATTCCATAGCCAGGAGGAAGACTATTCCCCTGGTTCTTGGGCTTCTCCTGGGCGTTCCTCTCTGCCGCTCTTAATTGCACCTCTGCCTCATGCCAGGGGCTGTCAATGCCCCCGTCACCAGTGACAGAGTCCTCATTGCCAGCCATCTGGTGGCTGAGCCAACTCCAAAATCCCATTTCAGAGATACTTGGACCACTCCTGGTCCCATCTGCTGCAGGTTGGGTTCCCTGGCATTTAGCCTCTGAGATGATTTGTATCAGGAAGTCCTTTGGGAAGAGTCGTTGGGACCAGCCTAGTGGGAGCAGGGAGCTGAAGGAAGTGGGGTATTGCAGAAGAAGTGGTCTGCAATGCATTCACAGCAAAGGCCACCATCGGTCCCACAGGGGTGCCCGTCAGAGTTGTCCCACATTAGGAAAAGAGTTGTCCCACCTTAGGAAAAGGGTGTCTGGTCCCTAAACCAACTGGTCATTATATGTGAGTTGCCCCTGCCTGGCAAGGGGATGTGATGGTGGGTTCTTTTTGGATGAGCGCCAGCCCCCAGAGTCTGGTGAGCTGGGGAATGACAGCCCCAGCCTGGGGTCGTGGAGAGTGAATCCAGGCAGAACATCCATAGTCTCAGGTTAAAACCTCAGTTTGGACTCTAGGATAGAGACCTGAGATACATTTGGATAACTTCCTGGAAATCCTAAGAGAAATCCCAGGGGAAACACTCATAAGACCACCGTTTTGGTAACTAGTCTTCATGGGTTTTATGTGTCCTGAAGGATTTACACGTGGCAGTGGGAAAGGCTGTGGCTTTTTTTTTTTTTGTAACCTAGACTAGGTCTCTCCTTCTCGTGCTCATTTCTTTTCTCTTTCTTTCTTTCTTTCTTTCTTTCTTTCTTTCTTTCTTTCTTTCTTTCTTTCTTTCTTTCTTTCTTTCTTTCTTTCTCTCTCTCTCTCTCTCTCTCTCTCTCTCTCTCTCTCTCTCTCTCTCTTTCTTTCTTTTTTTATTGGGGAACATTGGGGAACAGGGCCCATCAAGTAGTTTTCCTTCAACCTAGTTGTGGAAGGCGCAGCTCAGCTCCAAGTCCAGTCGCCATTTTCAATCTTTAGTTGCTGGGGGCGCAGCCCACCATCCCAGGTGGGAATTGATCCTGCAACCTTGTTGTTGAGAACTCGTGCTGTAACCAACTGAGTCATCTGGCTGTCCCTCCCGCAGCTCAGAGGCAGCTTGCTGTCTTCAATCTAGTTGTGGAGGGTGCAGCTCACTGGCCCATGTGGGAATTGAACCAACAACCCTGTTGCTAAGAGCTCGTGCTCTAACCAACTGAGGCATCCGGTAGCCCCTTCTTTTTAATGCTGGAAAAAAATGGAAGTCTCTAAGCCCGATATCCAGGGGTACCTAAGGCAGAAAGAAATAGAGGTATTCTTTAAAAAAATTACACTGTACACATTGCATTTATCCAATTCTATATTCATTCATTGGTTTATAAACCAATACTCGTAAGTACCTACCACGTACCAGATACGGTACTATTAGCTTAAAAGAGGCTTCCTGGGAGATTATTTTGAAAACCAAATGTCCTTGCTTTGGGGACCCACTCAGTGAGGTGTTGATGGGGCCGTCAGCCACAGATCCTCACTCCCTCCCCGCCTGGACAATCATAGAACACTGCCCCCCACAGATGGCTGAGGGGGGGCACACGTCCTAAGCTGAGACAGTCACGCCCTTGCATTAATATGTAGAAACAAGGAGAAAACAGACCCGTTTTACTATAGTTTTTCACCTGGTATAATACCATGTTTCCCCGAAAATAAGACTTAGTAGGATGATCAGTTCTAATGAATCTTTTGGAGCAAAAATTAATATAAGACCTGGTCTTATTTTACTATGAAACTGGGTATAATATAATATAATATAATATAACATAATATAATATATACCAGGTCTTATATTAATGTTTGCTCTAAAAGACACATTAGAGCTGATTGTCCGGCCTGGTCTCATTTTCAGGGAAACATGGTATGAGCATAGGGTTCCTAGAGGCAGTCCTGGTATGTGCAATTGGAAGAAAAAAATGAGGGTAACAGAGAGAAGCAGAGATAAGAAGGAAGGAAGGAGTGGGGAGAGACAGAAGGAGGGAGAGAGAGAAACAGTGTTTGAGCCCTAGGTTTCAAAACTCTGTAAATTCTTAAACTGTCTTTCTTTCCTAAGCCAATTTGAGTTGTATTTCTGTTGCTTGCCATCTAAAGCGTCCTGATTGGCTCTCACCTTAGAGTCTGCAGCTGATCTCAGCTGTCGACTCCATGCATGGCACACACTTTCCGATTCACCAAGAGCTCTCGGGCACAGGGTCCTTTCACCCCGTGGGGTAGAGACAGTAATGCATGTACTCTCCTTGTACAGATGAGGGCACAGGCTTTATGAGATTTTTAAAATGTGATAGATGGGAAAATGTGTTGTAAGTTAAACAGCACTATACATTGGCACTGACAGAACCGCTAATGTCACCTGTAAAATGGCACACCTCACTCAAGATGCCTTTGGTGCCCTTGGCTCTTCAGAAGCATGACATTGGGTGCTTTTCAAAGGCGGGGGTGGGATTTTCCAGAGTCCAAGCGCTCAGCACAGCAATGGCCGAAGTGTTCTGATGACCCGGGCAGCCTGCAGTCCAGCAGTGGCCCCCTACAGGCAGTTGTGGAGGTAGGCGGAGCCAGGTGCATGCTAGGGCAGCACTGGGGGGCCAGGGTGGACACAGCTCTGCCTGTCCCTCCATTGTCCTGGACCTTCGTTCCTCCCCTGATAAAATGCGGAGGTGTCGCCCTTAATGCGTGTTCTTTCCAGGTCCCCTTGGCTCTTAATGCTTCCATGGACACTGACCAGAGGCTCCCCAACTGCACGACTGTGACAGCTGCAGGGGTGGGTGGGACAGGTTGGAAGTGCTGGGGAGAACTGCCCCAGAGCAGCCCTCCTTCAGCCTCCAGTGGGACAACTGAGACAAGTTCCGTGGGGTCGCCCAGAGGGACTGAGCCCCAGTTGCCCACAGGGGAAACAGCTTATTTAAGCTTCCTGTGTTTGTTCCTTCCCCCTCTCACCTCGGTACCCCTACAGGGGCTTCCTGGAATTGCTTCCCAAATAAACCAGTTTTACTTGGATCCCAGTTCCAGACAGAGGTGTTGGGCTTTTTTGTCTCTGAGCTTTGTAATGGTGACAACAGACCCTTGCATTTGCTGATGAAGGAACCCGAACCCAAGTGGCCCAAGCAAAACGAGAGGGGATTGGTTGACTCGTGCCCTGAGGAGTCTGGGACTGGCTGAACCCAGAGCAGTCTATCAGGTCTTTGCCCTTTGTCCCTTCATTCTGAGTCTCTCCACTTGTCCCTCAGCAGCTCTGGACACAGGTCCTTCCTGCTTCAAGTTCAGACGAGAGACAGTGTCTCTTTCGTGGGGACATGAGTCCTAGCACTGACAGTGGTTGGCGGTTGGTTTGGGTTCCAGAACCTCTCACAATGGTCAGGGGAGGGGCATTTTCTGGTCGGCTGGCCCCTGAAATGGGAAGGGGTTCTGCCACTCAAACCTCAATGATTCAGAGTGGGGAGGAGGGTTATTCCCCAAAGGGAAAATGAAAGTGCTGCCAGCAGAAGGAAGGGGATGGCACTTGGGTATGCAAAAGTAACTGCTGTCCACTACAGGTCCTTTGAGCACAAACATTTGCTCACTGGTTTATTCACACATACCAGCCACCATGGAGTGCTGGACAGATAGGAAGCTAGCTGTGGAGACTGAGCCAGGAGTGTAGTTTCCAGGCTCTCGGCCTCACGTGGAAAGATGCTAGCTTGAGTAGTAAATAGCCATCAACTGTGATTGGATGGCCATCAGCTGTGGCTGGTTGGCCATCAGCTGTAACCAGTGAGACATTGGCCACTAATATAACTGCTGTGGCTACGCTAGCAGCAAATGGGGGCTAGCAGGAAGATGGTGGCTGAGCTGGCAAGAGCGGATTGTAGTTAGCACGGCGCATTGCAGCTAGCAAGTGGGGTTGGTTGGCGGACACAAGTGGACGCAGGTTGCGGATTCTGTAGCTCCTGCTTCCTATGTCTCCAACCCAGCAGCCAGCGAGAATACAGTGGTATGACTCCCCCATCTATGGCTCCGTGGGTGTTCCTTTTTGGCCTCACAGTGTCCTGCGTTCTCATGTGGGGAGCAGGAGCAGAGACCCTGCATGACACCCCGCATGACACTAGCACAAGCTGACTTGAAGACCCTTATCTCTGTGGGGCAGACACATGGCAGAACAGGACAAACAGCCTTTGGAGCTGGGAAAAACCACATTCCCTCGCAGCTCCCCCACTTCCTGGGCATAAATTCTCTGCGCCTCAGTTTCCCCAACTGTCAAATGGACCGTGACAGAATAAGCTGAGATGTCAAGGGCACTGGCCTGAATTCTGTGCCTGGCACACAGCTGACGCTCGGCCAGTGTGTGTCCCTTCTGTCTTCAAGTTTTTTGTTTTGTTTTGAGTTTGAAAAGAAGCGAGTGCCAGTGAGATTTCCAAATGAGTTGCTGATGGGTGAGGGGGTTGTGGGGGCCCTACAGCGGCACCTCCCCTGCTGGGACTCGAGAATGCTTTCTGCCTGATGTACCTGTCACATCTCAGGCTCCGTCTGCGATGCTACGTTCTTGTCTTTCTTCTCGACAAGGCAGCCACAATCGGTGCTGAAGCTCCCACTGCAGGCTCCAGGGGGCTGCAGACTGGCCCCTGAGACCCCCCAGCTTCACTCACCCCAGTTTCTCTCGCTGATGCAAATAACAAGTGCTGAGATGCTCTGTTCACGTCAGAAGAAAATGAGACAATCTTTACATCCAGGCTTTTAAGATGGCTCAGGCCGCTCCTGCTCAGACACCCTTGAGTAAAAGGAGGGAAAATTAGTGACATGTGGAATAATTTGAAGAAATTAGACCTAGTTTGTCCGAGATTAAGGATAGCTCTTAATTAAAGCGGTCCAATCTTTCTTGCTGGGGAAAAAAAATCACTTCAGCCCTTAATTTTCTTAAGCATCCCTGTAAGGACGTGTGTGCAAAGGCTTCTGGGGGTGTTTATTAGGTCATTTTATGTTAATCATCCATGGCAGTGCTTGCCAGGAGAAATTGCAGGCTTTTCGCTGAATCCTCAATCAGCCACGTGAAGAGTTCACCCAGAATCTTCTCTGGAAGTCCACTAGCATCTCCAGAAAGGGGGAAATTTCCGTTCCCCTTGATGCCTGTGGACAGGCAAGGCCCAGGCAGCCACAGAGTGGGGGTCCGGGACCCTCCTTGGCTTGATGCTCAGTGGGGATCTGGACCCTTCAGTGACCCCATGGCCCCCATAGGTTGTATATATTTCCCGGTTCCATGGGAGTGGGAAGGTGTGGGGACAGAGCCCCAGAGAGCAGTTTCCCGGCTGTCGGCCTCACGGGGAAAGGTACTGGCTTGGGTAGTAGATGGCCGTCAGCTGTGATCAGATGGCCATCAGCTGTAACCAGTGAGCCATTAGCCACTGATATAACTGCCGTGACTGCATTGGTTGGTTGTTGGTTGGCAGGCAGAGAAGTGGATGGCGGATTGCAGTTAGCAAGGAGTTGGTTGGTTGACAGAGAAGCGGACGGCAGGTTGCAGATCATGTGGCTCCTGCTTCCTGTGTCTGCAACCCAGCCGCCAGCAGGAATACAGTGGTATGACTCCCCTATCTATGGCTCCGTGGGTGTTCCTTTTGGGCCTCACTATATCCTGAGTTCTTATGTGTGGGTGTGGGGAGCAGGAGCTGAGACCCCACATGACACTCTGCGTGACAGAAGGGGCAGGCAAAGACCTCGGGAGGGGGCTGAGAGCAGAAAGAGGGGAAGAACATTCCAGAAGCTCACAAAGAAAGGAACAGGAGGCTCTCAGAGTGGCTGTGGGGTTGGGACAGGCATCTGTAAGGAGATGGCATGTGCAGACACGAGGGTTGGAGCAGGAGTAGCCCTGGAGGCAAAGCGTCAGGGGTGAAGGCCCAGCGAGTCCAAGGAGACATGTGATGAGTGGATGGAAGGCGGAAGGCGGGGGCCGACCTGCATCGGAGAGGCCAGCGGGGCCTGTCCTGCAGCGTTTTGTTAGCGGTCAGCAGGGACTTGAGATTTTATTCCTGGGGCTTGAAGCAGGAGAGTGACACACTCTGATGGATCGGGGTGCCAGGGCTGTGGCTGGACCATGTGCAGGACCCGGCTGGGGAGGGGCAGGGGCAAATGGGCTACCTCGAGAGCTGCATGACTGGGCATGTGAAATCGCCATGTTTGAAGGCAGTGATTAGATGAGGTTGAGCCCAGCGTTTGGGGCATAGAATGAAAATGTATAGTGGTGGACAGGTGTGGGTGTGGGTGTGGGTGTGGGGTCAGAGATTACAGAGCCCTGACAGAAAACAGAACCTTACTCAGGTTGCTCAGATGAGGTGATCTGACTGAAGAGGAATCGCAGGCATTGAGATAAGAAAATGAACCACAGGCATTGAAATAACTGAAGGGCCATCGTCACTACAGGACCAGGAACACGGAGGAAGTACACCCAGTTTCTCTGTCCCGGTGCCCATCTCCAGAACACAGCAGAACAGACAGCAGGAGCCCAGATGACTGAGGGCCCAGGGGCCAGCCTCAGGGCACAGAAGGGAGGGGGCAGGGCTGAGGGGTGTCCTGACCTGTTTTCCTCTCCACTCACTGCACTCTCTGAGTGCCTGTGCCAAAGGAGAGGGTGGGCTGCTTCCTGCATCAGCATGCCTCCCACCAGGAGAAAGGACACCCCAGGCTCTCGATGCCAGCACTGCTCAGAGCCCACTTTGGGGGGCCTGCCCCTTCCACCTCCCCCTGCTCTGTGACCCAGGAGGCTCATGGGGCTGGCACATTAGCTCCTTCCTGCGGGGTCCACCCCACAGAGCCCAGCAGCAGGAACTGTTTCCTCACTGGCTCTGTGGATCTGGGCGGAACCCAGCTCATGCCTGGGTGTGGCGGGTGCTAAACCTCCCCGGTCCCTTCCCACAGCTTCCTAAATCTGATACCTCAGTATACATCTGCTTTCTGTGGACCCTGACTGATCCAGCTCCTATAGTTTTTAATGAGGTGGCTGCGTGAGAGGCCATGGCTGCCAGTTTCAGGGGCGGGGGGGCAGCCCTGGGCAGGAGACCAGGGCACCTGAGTGGGGAGACTGGGCAGAAGTTGCAGTGGCTTGCAGACAGCGTGGTGGGTCTGGGGCCAACAACAGGGCTTGCTCCTCTCCTCCTTGAAACCTGCTCTCCCTACGATGCAGGACACTGCTGGGAGGGGTAGAGGTGAGGGGTGAGCACGTGAGAAGCCAGGGCCATGGTGAGGGTGGCCCAGTATCTGCTGAGGACAGCATCTTTCCAGGATGAGTGAGGCAACCACGGGCTGCCAAGCAAGGAGGGACAGAGCAGGGCTGGATGTGTGTCCTGCCTTCAGGCCAGGAAGACAGTCTCTCTCTCTCTCTCTCTCTCTCTCTCTCTCTCTCTCTCTCTCTCTCTCTCTCTTTCTCTCTCTGCCAGTCTTGTCTGAAAGGCCCTTCGAGTAGGTTTGCCCATTCAAACCACCCGTGCCCTCCCACCCCTGGCTCCTACTCAGGGGAACCCTGGGATGTGACAGACCAGCCAACCTCTCTGCCAAGTCAAACTGGGCTGTTAGGCCTGCAGCCTGGGGTCCGAGGCTCCCTGGCTAGGATAGGGTCCCAGTGGGGGCCCGGGGGTGTCCCACAGCTCCCGGGCTTCCACACGATGGCAGCATGCACGCACTGAAGCCTGCCCGTCTGCCCTGTCTGGGCCGGGACCCAGCACCGCCCTCGTCTCTCTGGCCCTGATCCCCGAGTTCTGCTACTGAGATGTCCCCAGTGTTGTCTGAGAGAACTTCATGTGGCATCTCCCCTGGGCCCACCAGCACCTCTCAGGCCCCAGGTCCCTCACGGGCAGACCATTTGCAGGGAGGGTACCCACCCAAGGTGGGCAGGGGGAGGCACAGGAAGGGGCCTCTGAGCTCAGCTAGGGTCCTCCCCACACAGCCCAGAGCCTGCCTCCCCTTTGGGCCTGGGGGCACTAGCCTTGCTGCCCAATGAGCAGGTTTCCCTAAGAAGGGTCATGAGCTGGAGGGTACAGTGGGGGCCCTGTCCAGGAAAAACCGGTGGGTCCACCTTCAGGACAGATGGACCCACAGGGAAGGCAAAGTCCAACCAGGGCCAGCTCCCCTGGCCCTCCTGAAGCAGCGTAGCCCCTGCACCCGGCGCCCCGGTCTTGCCCCAACCTGCTTGCTTCTATGGCGCCCTCCTCGCCTGCTCTCTCCTCACCTGGCTTACCGTCTCCGGGCTGCCTGGACAACCAGGTGCCCTGTTGATTTGTTCCTCTGCCTTTGTATATGTGCTTTCTTCCCCAGATTCCCTCTGAGCTCCCTCTCTTCCCACTGTGAGCGTGTCCATACTGTGTGGGACCCAATGCCAAGATCAGAACCTTCTATAGCCTTGGCCAGGATGGCACCCCAATAGGGGGAGGTGGCAACTTGACCTCAGAGCCTGCTGGTGCAGTGAGAGTCGTGGGGGCGGGAGGCAAGGGGCCACCCCAGGCCTCTTTTCTGACCAGGCCGGGGCCCGTTGTGTCACCAGGCACCGTCCCATCCGTCCACAGCAGGGTTCTCAATCGGGCAATTTTGTCCCAGGGGACATAGAGCACTGTCTAGTTTTGGTTGTGACAACCAGATGTTCCTGGCATGTGGTGGGTAGAGGCCAGGGGTTCTGCTGAAACCCCCGTAGCACAGAATGGTCCAGCCTGAATGTCAGCAGTACTGGGGCTGGGAGTGCCCCCACCAGCTGTAGACAGTGGGGCTCAGGAGGGTGTCCTGGGCCTCCCAGGACACGCAGACGGTCTTCATCCAAGGGCTGCCCTTCCTGTGCTGTGAGCCTCTCTTTCTCTTTGGGGCCCATTCCTAAGAATGGAAGGCATGTCCCTCTCAGACAGATCCGGGAACAAACTTTCCTTCCCACCTGGTGGCCTTCAGGGCACCCTGACTCCCTGCCCACTCCTTCTGTTGAGGCCAGAGCAAAGCTGGTGTACGTGGCGTGCGGGCGCCTGGGTCCCTGCCTCCCTGTGCAGCAACTCTGACCTCTCCAGGCTCAGTTTCCCTCTCTATAAAAGGAACAGATGGGGTCAGGGCTCTCGGGCTGGGCCCCTGCCAGTCCTGATGCCCAGCCTATAATTATCAATGTCAGCCCAGTGGAGGCAATTCATCAAGCCCAGGGGCACACGGGCACTGACATCAGCCCCCAGCCACGGCAGATATGTGTGCTGCTGATCCGGGGGCCCCCCAGGAATGAGCCCCTGAGCAGCACCTGCCTTATTGATAACTAGCGAGCACACACAAGATGCCAGGAATGTCTAAATAATCAGGTCAGTCCTGTCCCAGGAGATGCCATACATACATCAAGGCTATTTTCGGGTGCCGGCAGGGCTTGGCTGGAGGAGGGCCGGGGGCTCCTGGCTGATCTGGTTACGGCCATGTGCGGGGACAGCGAATGCCACCCTTTCTGCCCAGCGATGTAATGGGAAGAGTGGCAGACAGCACGACCTACGTGTTGGGCCTCATGCCTGTCCTGTAGGCCCAGGACAGGGCGGCAGCTGGCAGGGGCAAACCTGAGCGCTCTGAGGACACCCAGACAGTCCCTGGGGACTTAGGGGCACATGGGGGAGGAGAGGATGGGTGCAGGACCTCTCCTTTGGGCATTTTGAGGGAGAGGCCACCTGACACAGGGCACCCTGCCTCCTAGTCAGCCCGGTGTCTCCCTCTCTGCTCCTTCCTGGTGAAAGCAAGAAAATCTGCATCCTCTGGTGGGCTCTGTGAGACGATTTGATGAGAACAGTTGCGTGGGGGTCTCAGTGCCCCTTCCTGGGGTTCCTGGCCAGTGGCCTCCCCTCCCTGAAGTCTCCCCTTAGGGTGCCTTGCCCTGCAGCAGCCTACCCCTCTCCCGGCAAAAGAATGGCCTCTGGGGGGTGAGGCAGCATAAACAATGCACTGCACTGTACACTGGGGTCTGTAGTGTTCACACGAGGTCCTTGTGTCATCACGTCGGCCACCTGGGGCTCTTTCCACCAGCGCCAGCACGGCCTTTGCTTCCCACCCCGACTTCCGCCCAGCAGTGCCTTTTCCCGCTCTATGGGTCTCGTGGCCTCCTGTCAGTTTCCCAGTGTCCTTCCCACTCTCCAATCTAAGAGTGCCCACTTGCGCATTTTCATCTTACAACGTGGAGCCTGGGAGAGGGTGGGACCACGACAAGGCAGCGTAGGTCCCTCCCCTCTGTGTGGTGGACATGTCACCCCACTCACGTAGCCAGAGTGGAAGCAGCGTTGAGAGACACACACCCAACTCAGACCCATACTGAATTAATTTACTGTCCCTTAAACACCAAAACCCTGTAAGTCCCCACCCTGCTCTTGTGGGCTTGATTTTCCCCCTCAGTCTTCTCCTTCACCTCCAAAGGACTTTTGGTCACCTTGAAGTTTCCCGTTGGCTTTTCTGCCATGTGCCCTGTGTGGGCAGAGGCCTGGGGAGGACCAGGAAGGTTGGATCCTGAGTGTGTTTTCCACCCTGGAGATGTAATCAATTAGGGAAGCAGCCGAGAACGAGGTCACCGTCCCCATCATGGAGGCTGTGCCTCTCCTCCACCCAGAGACATAGTTGAGGCTGGCTTTCATCTATTTTAATTTGGTTGACAGACATCAGACCTAAAACAGATCTGCAGTTGGAAGGGGAAAATTCCTCAATGTTTTAATTTGCTCCGTCCGCCTCCAGCCAAAGAGGCCACGGGCTTACTTTTTCCACCGCCCGCCCCCCCTGGAAGAGAGCGTGTGTTCAAGTTGTCTCGGATACAGAACACCGCCTGTTCTCCACAGCCCCTGGAATGGCTTGGCTCAGCGCATAAAAAAAGATCCTGACATTCTCTGTCCTCTTGACTCTTCCCAAAGTAGCATCTCTTGGCAGGCAGTATTACCTTGTAAGGCAGCTAAGAGGCACGGGCCAAGGAGTGTGCGGTCAGCTCATGGAAGACAGGGGACAGGGACAGTCACAAACGGCCCGGGGATTATCTCCGGCTCTAGGAGCGTTTGGGAGTGGGGAGGAATGAGGCGAGGGCGCGGAGGGAGGGAGAGGTGTTGGTGTGTTTTTCGAATGCCAGAACTATAATTAAGGGGTGAGGAGATTCATGCTAACCCGTAACCAAGGCTGCAAGAGAAATCATGAAACCCAATAGCCCCGGGAATCTGGGTTTGAAACCGCCTGTGGCACCCGCTTTGAAGCCTGTTTCGGAGTTGACCACATTTATCACGGGGGCTGGGGCTCTGACAGCGTCAGGTGGCATGTGGCCATCCCGTGGTGCCCAAAGTAGCTCTCGCTCTCTTTCATGCCACCTGTTCTGAGACTACCTCAAAGGACTTGGAGGGACTTTCCAGAGAACCTGGTGCGCATGTGTGGGGGGTCTTGTCTGCACAGAGGGCTCTCCAAGGACATGGGCCTGGGGTGCACTGAATGCTTCTCGAAGAGAGCTGACCAGGGTGGAGAAAACTTTGGCTGGGTAGTCAGAGTGAGAGGGGAGGGGGACGCTCTCCGCCTCTGCCATGGGTTTAAAAGTGACCTCCAAGTGGTGCAAACTCTTATGCTGTTGAATCTGGGTGAAGGGCGTGGGTGTGGAGGTTCGTTCATTCTACCCCCATGTCTTCTGGACACGTTTCATCATTAGAAAGTAAAAAGAAAAAAAAAAAGAAAAAGAAAAGAAAGTTGGCCCTGCCTTCCCTCCACCTGTGTGAATGTCCACACTTCCTGTGGGCTTGTCAGCCTCAGCCCCAGTCCTTGGAACACTGGGACACAGGCCTTCCGCCTTTTCCCTCCATCTCTGACCACATCCTCTGAGACAAACGATTCCTGGAGAATCCCACACAGACAGACTAGGTTGTGGCCAAGCCATGTGGTCATGCTGTTGCCACAGGCGTTGGCCAAAATGCTTTCTTAGAAAGCCGCGGGCTTGGTGTTCCCCTGGTGCGAAGGCGCAGCCCCGCCCAACACAGCGGCGCTACTCCCTTCCGAGTTGTTTCTGGGGAAATGGGTCCCAGGGTCCCTGCTGGGATGGCCAGTGCAGGAACCAAGCCAAGGGGGTGGCTTGCCTTTAAATGAACTCACTTTAGTCAACAGACGAGAGCATGTGAGCCAAGTTTGGATAAGGCCCGATTCTGCCCATGGGTACCCATGCTGCTAGCCGGGGCAGGCAAGGCATGAACTTGCAAAGTCTCGGCTTAATTCCTGGCGCTCTGAAGTCCACCTCCTTCCTGAGGCTAGTGGTTACTGTGCTAATCAGCTAGGCCGCAACGGCAATTAGACATGACCGCATGGGGAGCTGTGCCAGCCCAATGTCACCATGGGCCGCCTCGAGCAGGCTCGCCGGGCACCAGGCACTCCCAAATGCTCGGGCCAAACAGAGTAGCGGAATCTGCACCCAGAGGGCAGACCTACTTCCTCCCTGCTTCCAAAATCAGGGGTCCCAGGAATGGACCCACATCCTTACTGTGCCACAAATGGAGGGCATGAGGCTGGGCCATGCCAGAATGTTCCTTCTCCCGGAACCTGAGCCTCAGCAGGGGACTGGAACCATCAGCCTCGATGCTAAGGAGGTGTTTCAGGCTGATAGCTTGGCCTGCTTTCTCTCTGCCCTTCACCTCTGCTCACCTTGCATTCCCTTGCAGGGCTTGCCCAAGGCCTGCTGGGGGCTGGAGGCTTGCTCTGAGCTATGGGCACAGTTGGTATAGCAGTCCACCTTCCAGTCCTGCCCCCAGATGGAACAGATGTTCAGCCCTGCGGCCACCCCACCCTTCCCGAGAGCTGGGCCCCCGCTAGTGACTCACGCCCTTCTCTCTGCTCTTCCTCAAGATTCAGACGATGTGATGTGTCGGTGTCTCCTCCTTGGAAAGGCATCTCTACACTCAGCCTGTCAGACCCTCCAGATCGGCAGATCTTTGTGTGACTAGGACTGTCCTCCCCTCCCCTCCCTTCCTCTTCCTTTTTATTAAAGCATAACACACACACATAAAAGTGCACAACGGATGTATTTTCACAAAACTGAACCCCCCGTGTAACCCGGCCCAGACCTGGACTTTTCTGCGGCTCAGAGGCCCTCTCATGCTTTTTGCTGTCACGAATCCCCACCCCCACCCCCGCCCCAGGCTAACAGCATTCCGATGTCTGACACTGTAAATCAGTTAAACCCATAGCTCAGTGTTGCTTGTGTATGTTCTTTCTATAAATGAGGCATGCCCGGTTCTCTCCCATGTCCGCGGAACCGTCTGCTATGTGTTAGAAGTGGACATGGAATGCTTGTCCCCAGGCTAGGGCAGGCGCGTGGGACCACCTGCGCCAGGGGTTTGTGGGGTGTCTGGTTCATGTGACATGTGACACTGAGTCAGGCTGCTGTGACCATTCTTGTCTGTATCTCCTGGGGGACACTTGTTGAGTGGATACATCCAAATGTCCACCGAAATTTCTCTCTTGTGACTCTTAACTGGTTTTGACAAAGACTAAGTTCTGGAAATCCTTGGTTTATTTCTGCCTCTGAAACTTATCTGAGCTCTGCGGCTTCTGCACCTCCTGGGGCCTGGTGCTCTCCACGGGGCTTGCTGGGGACAGAGCCTGGCAAATTGCTGTAGTTGCTATTGGTGCCATCATCCCAACTCACAATGGGCCTGTAGTCCCCGTTTTACAAAGAAGGAAACTGAGGTTCAGTCCATCTGACACCAAAGTGGCTCTCACTCTGAACAAAGGAGTGAAAAGTCAGCAACATAGGGCATGACCAGCCCAGCACGGGAGTCCATCTGGGTGATAAGAGACAGCCTCGCTTTTCCCCAGAGGTACCCTGAGAATGACAGACCTGGGGTATAGCCCAGGCTGGGGGTGCAGCCTCCCCAGGACTCACCCTCAAACCTCACGGCCCGTGTCCCATTGGTCAGACCATGTGACCATGTGGGGCTTCTCGGAGGAGCTGGACGGGGCCATGTCTTCCTTCTCTGAGTGTACCTGGCCCCTTCCCTTAGGAGACTTGGCAAGGTGAGTCTCAGCCCTGTGAGTTCTGGGGACGTGGAAGTAGTGAAAACAGGGAAGACCACGTGGAAATTGGGGACCAGTAGACACTCAAGTGTTCGTTCCTTCCTTCATTAGTTCACCCAATATTTACAGAGTGTTGTGTTGTTGCCAGGTGTTGCCAGGCCTGTGGCGGACACAGAAAGAGACAGAACAGGTTCCAGCCCTCGGACAGCGCAGACTGGGTGGGGTGGGCAGTTTCAGGGAACAGGAGCAACCTGGGCAGAGGCAGAGAACTTGACAGGGAGACTGGAGCCCAGAGCGTGAGTGCAGGGGAGTGGACAGAGTCTAGGAGGAGGTGGAGCCTGGCAGCAGGGTGGTGCTGGAGGGAGGGTTCGTGGGGCCAGGGGTGTTGCACTGAGGGACTATGACACCCCCTGAGCATTTTTTAGAATTTTATTTGTGAGGATTTTAAAGAATTGTGTAAAATATACACAACATAAAATTGACCATTTTAACTGTTTTTAATTGTACAGTTCTGTGGCATTAAGGACATTCACATTATTGTGCAACCGAAACCACCGCCATCTCCAGAGCGTTTTCATCTCCCCAAACTGAAACTTTGTCCCCATTAGACACTAACTGCCCCTCCGCCCAGTGCCTGCTAATCTCTATTCTACTTTTCATGTCTATGAATTTGACTCCTCTAGGAACCTCATGTAAGTGGAATCAGACAGCATTTGACCTTTTGTGTCTGGCTTATTTCACTCAGCGGAATGTCCTCAAGGCTCATCCATGTTGTAGCCTGTGACAGATTTCATTTCTTATTAAGACAGTAATATTCCTCTGTGTGGATGGCCCACATTTTGTTCATCCCTTCATCCATCGGTGGACACTTGGGTTGCTTCCACCTTTTGTCTGTCATGAATAATGCCGCAGTGGGCATGGGGGCACAAATATCTGTCAGGTCCCTGGCTTTAATGCTTGTGGGTGCACACCTACAAGTGGAATTGCATTTTAAAACCCAGAAGTTCATGGCCAGTGTTGCATTTCATTTACAGTGTTGCAGCCCATTTGGGGGCCGTCTTGGAGTGTAGGAGTTGCTGAAGGCAGGGTCCCCAAGGTGGAGGCTGGGCAGAGGCTCAGGGAGGAAACTATGAGGGCTGAGCTAGGCTGGGGACAGGGGCTTGGGAAGAATGCAGGATTGGGGTCTCTTTTAAGGCAGCTTGGATAATACACTGGCTGTGGACAGCAATGAGCAGAGAGGGTAAAAATGGCGCGGACTGCAGCTGGGCGGGCTGAGTGGCTGATAATGACACCATTATCCCAGAGGCCGCGTGCGAGGCCTCACTTATTGGCAGGGAGGAAGGGGGGAGATAATGAGTTCAATTTGACCGATTTAATAATTTCTTCCTTCATGAATTCAACAAACATTTCTGGAGGGTCCATTATGTGTTAAGCGTTGTGCTGGACGCCTGGCAAACACAGCCGAGGGAAAGAGGTTGCCCCCCACCAGCTGGAGCTGCCCTGTCCACATAGACGTAGGATGCATTGAGATGAGAGGGGCCATCAGGAGAGGGCCTGCTGCAAGCTGGGGTGGGGGGACAAACGCATCTCCAAGGAAAGAGAGAGGGAAGACGAGGGGGTTGCTGGGTAGGCAGAGGTGGGGGCTTTGAGGCCTAGGAAGGCCATTCTAAGCCCAAAAGGCCAAGGACCAACATGGTGGCAACAGCTCGTATATGAGGAAAGAGAGGGGAGACAGAGACTGAGGAGGGAGGCAGGGTGGAGATGCTGGGGTCTTGTGGCCAGGCTGAGCATTTGTACTTGACGCCATGGACTCTTCAGGCAAGAATGCTGTCACTTCTGGTAGATGCTAGCACTGGGGTACAGTCTGAAGGCTTTGCGAACGGGCCGGTGAGAGGGGGCTGAGCCTGGGCCATGGCAGTGGAGGGCAGTGGGAGGCAGGGAAGGAGAGTCCCCTGGAAGCTCTCTGCGCCCAGTGGTACAGAGCACGGTGGGTCAAGGGACCCACTACCTGTCCTTGAAAGACTCAACCAGGGGGCCCTCCTGCCCAAGGCTGGCAGCCCCTTCCTGTACCTCTGAGGGGTGGGCTCCGTGCAGGAAAGAAGACTGGTAGGAAGCCCACTCCAGCCTCCCTAAAGGGCTTGTCCATCTTTTCTCTGTGCCCAGGACAGAACAGAAAGGCCTATGGGGTCACTCTAAGTGGAGCTAGACCTATGAGTTCAGCCTGAGAGAAGGCCTCAGAGCAAAGCCCCTGGTGGGGCTGGGAGCCAGGGTGGTGACAGGACACTGATTAAGCTGGCGGGGGTCCGTGACCTGAGGTCAAGACTCCCGGAGTGGCCCCCACGTGCAGGCTGTGCACCTGCTGGGAGTGGGCTCTGAGGCGGGTGTGGAGGTGAGCAGGCTCCGTGCTGGGAGGCCCAGGATTAGTGGGGATTCAGAGCAGGTCAGGTGCAGGGGGCTTTGTTCAGACCTGTTTGCCTTTTGTCCCCGCCTGCAGAACGCCCAGCCTGCATGATGTCATTTCAGACGCATTAAGCTGGAACAGCTCAAAATTGAATAATTAATTACACTCAGCTTCAATTGCAGTGACTAATTGATCAGGGGCTGCCAGCAGACACCTGGACGGGATTAGCTGTGCACAATGAGGGCTGTGGGCAGGTGGCGCGGCCCCTCTACATCCAAAGTCCCTGCGTGTGACTTAATTAAGGCTGACTTGATTTCTCTATTCTTGCTGGAGATCTCAGGCAGACCCCATCCAAGGACAAGGGGCTGCATGTGTACTGGGCACTGGACCTGGACACATGAAAGCGACCTGGGTCTAGAAGGATGCGGGCCTCGGGGCCCTGTCCACCCATCGTGTTCTGTTCCACACCTGGGTCAAAATCCTTGCTGCAGCCTCGCCTCCCTGGTCTCCTCCCTCTGCCCACTCTTTACTGTGGCACTTTCCTAGGCTTCTCTCCTTGACCTTCCACTCTTGCCAGGTGACTGGCCAACACAGCCAACTGCAAACAGCTTATTTTGTTTCCCATTCGTTCTTTGTCATAATCAAATTATTTTCCCTCTGAAAAATGAGACGTCTGGGATATGTGGATATTTACCCTCCCTTGGGGTACAGTGAGGCGCTCCTGGCATCCCAGCTCTCTCCTTGCCTCCACTGCGGGCATATTCCCCAGCCCCAGGCTCTCCATGCCTGTCCTGGCACCATATTGGTAGCCAAAGCACCAGTTACCTATCGAGTCCCTGCAATCTGTACGGCTCCCTCCTCCATCTTTGGCACTGCCTATGGGGCGTGTGGGCACAATTTCCCCTCACTTTCTCCCCTCACAGATCAGAGGTGGCTGGATGTGAATTTCTTAAGATGAAGGGAGGAGGAGACCAGACAGTGAGTATTCCTTCAACTCTATGTCTTTGTCTTGGATGCTGAATGAGTTCTGGGGGGCAGGGACAAGCATTCCACAGACAATGGGGCCCATCATCTCCCTCTGGGGGACTTTCAGAGGCATCTGCCCTGCTGTCCACCCACTTCCAGAAGAAGGGAAGAACTCAGCCAATCTGAACAGAAGCCGTCACTGGACAGTGTCCTCCCTGGTGCTCGTCCTGGCCGGCAGACAGAGGCCCACTGAGCAACTGAGTCTGTGTCCAGCACAGTGGGCCTTCTGGAGACCCTCCTAGTGGTCTGTGGCCAGGCCACACGCTAGCAGCATGCTTCTCAACCTGGACACGTAGATGCGGTGACGATGGGCGCATAGCCAGAACCCACAGGAGAGATAGAACGCACTTTTCTGGGTCTGTGCTTTTTATCCACAGGTAAGCAATTTGTTTCTAATCTCTATTTTTATATGACAGAAGTGGTACTGACTTGTTGTAACAGATTTAAATACAGAAGAAGGTACGCTCCCCAAAAGTAATCACTGTTAATGCGGTTGCTGTGGCTTCTGAATATTTTTAGGCACATACAGTCATTTAACGAAATATGGATATATGCCGTTTTTTTATTTTTTTTAACAGACGGGATCATCCAACCCATGCAGTTCTTCAACTTGTCTTTGGTCTTGACAACCAGCTCGGTGTTTCCCAGGCCCGTACACGTCCCTCTGCTTCACTCTGTCTATCTCCGGAACAGTAAATTGTATTCCTTAAATGGATGTCACCACGGTTCATCCAGCCATTTCTCTAATGACAGGCAAAGAGGTTGCTGCAATTTTTTATAATTACAAATAGTTCTGGGATAAAAAAAAAAGGCTCCAAACACCCCATCCATTTCAGCAGAACAGCAAAAGGGCGTTTGAAATGTTACTCCTAAAAAGGTTACACCGATCTACACTCAATTATGGTATGTGATTTTAAAAAATATTAAAACCAGCCAGCAATAAAATGACATAGAAAGCAAAATCCACATAAATTTTGTAAACTTAATATCAAACTTGGAGGGAGGCCCTTTGCCTCTGTCACTCCTCTTGGACTTGGAGGTCCTTTGGGGAGCCAAGTCCTGCTCTGTGGTGTGATAATCCCGGGCTGAGGATGGCTGATGGTGACCACCCATCTCTCCATGTTGGAGGGTCCTGCCTGGGCCCCTGACTTCTCACTTATCAACACTGGGGGTTTTATTGCATTTCTTAAAATACCCTTTTCAAGTGAGGTAACATGCCTGAGGTTTCGGGGCAGGGGGAGGGACTTTTCAACCAAATTCCATTTCCGAGGGGACTGCTGCTAACCCATCCAAGAAAGGAGACTAAACCGTCCCCCACGTTCCCTCCCCTCCGCTGCCCCCACTTCTGAGGCCGGTCCTGGATAGCTCCACGTGGCAGGATCCTAATCTCCCTCTTTGGTGGGAGTACGCCTGACTAAAGGGGGCAGGAAGAAGGTTCTGCATTTCTCTAGTTGGCAGACCCCATCACACAGCGTGTCCCAGCCCAGGAAGAAAGATGCACTCCCCAGCATGTGGTGATGTGGCCTTGTGGGCTGCCTGCCCCTCTGTGCTCTGGCCATCCTCAGAGAGCTTTAAAACTAGGCCCTGGGCTTTAAGCATAGGGTCACCAGCCCCCTGCCCTGGACAGCTCCATTCAGAAGCCAAAGGTCATTTAAACACCTTTCTTGTTACTTCCGGGCTGGCCAGGGTCGGGTGGTTCTGAAATTCAGCACCCCCCCCTCCCATGCACACATAGGCCCCAAGAATGTTCCTCCTCCGGAGGAAGTTCCGGGAGGAAGTGTTTAGTTTCCACTTCCTGGCACAGATTCTTCACGTTCCCTGTCTCGGTTTCCTCACCTAGAAAGCAGAGCTGATGATGTCCATTGCACTGGCTCAGGCACCTGGCACCAGGCCTGGGGGCTTCCCAGCAGAGCTTCTGGGCTAGCTTCGGGCCCCCTTGTGTCTGCATCCCCAACACCTGAAACCTAGCTCCATCGCCCTTTGTAAGGGTATGAAGAAACCAACCCCAAGACCTACCTACTTCACAGCCTGCGGGAAGGTGAAATTCTTCATGTAACTTGAACACTGAACGTCTTGGTCACTTGAGCTATCAACAAACACAAGTCTTTCATGCCTGTCACTGAATGGGGTGCATGGGAGTGCCCATTGATTGACACCGAAGAGACATTTTTACTAATGCGGCATGAAGTTGGGGAGGGAGGGGCCCCTTCTCTCTCTTAGCGTTACCAGCACCCACCCCCGAACAAGCCCAGTCCAGCCCCAGCATCCAAATTTCTTATGTATTTATTTAAACCCTGCCTCATTCCGGAGAGAATTTAAGGCCTCGCCATGAATACCATCTTTGTGTGGCCTCCAGCGCCAAAGGCCAGGAAACCCAAGCCAGGCACGTCTGGAGGTGGGGCCTCCATATGGCCTGAAGGCCTTGGCCAATCAGGCCACTGCACAGCCCCGCCGTCTATGGGGAGAGGGCCTCCCAGCAGCACCCGCATCCTGCTGTCTTTGAGAGGCCCCCCTCCCAGCCTGTGCTGCCCCTCTGAGGCTCCCCAACCCTGGAAGAAGCACTTGCCAAGTTCCCTTTTATTAGAAGATAAAACAAATCGAAATTCTCTTTAAAATCTGTGTGGTTGAAGTGAGCGGCACCTTGGTATGGGTGTGTGTGCAAAAAGTCGCCCTCTGGCCTGGTGCTCTGAGAACAATGGCTGCCAGAATGGGTATGGGGGAGGTCTCCTGCCCAGGCTCTGTGCAAGTCATGCAGCCACTTGCGGGGAGCACGGCCCTGGACCCACCCCGAGAGGGCCATGGTGGGTTGGCATTGTCTGAGCCTCCTTCCTCTGAAACCTGCCTGGGTTTTCGGGATGGTGCTGCTTAACCTGGAGCTGCCACACCCTCCTGACTAGTCGATAGTTCACATCCTACCTCCTTAGCTGTCCCCTGGGATCCAGAGTGTGGCAGTTTGAGTTGAGGGATGAACTCAGATTCCTTTTATTGGGGGTTGGGGGGCATAGCCAGTATCTGGCAGGTCTGATTGTAGATGGTCCTGTAGATCGGTAATGGTAAATGGGTAAATGAGCATGCGTCAGTGAGTTGTCATGGACAGGACCTCTGAAAGGAGTTGTCAGGTCCCTGAACAGGGTGCCCCCAGGGGAGAACTTGCCTCTCACCTCCACAGGAAGCAAGAAGCCATGAGTTGGGTTCTGGGTGGCCTTCCCTTCAATCCCTGATCTCTAAATCTCTGAAAAGCTTTGCTCCCTAAACCTGGCTCCCTCCAGGAGAACTATGCAGCTTTCTACGACTTCCCATGTGAAAAGATGACTTCCAGAGACCACTGAGCCTAGAAGACTTCCCCCACAGGCTCCCTCCATCACTGCGCCCCCTACAGCTTCTGATGAGAGAATTGGCAAGAGTGTGGAACGGCTAGAGTTTATGTTAGGCCCAGTGCTGGCCAGTTATTAATAAAATAATAACGTAGGTTCCACAAAGGAAGGCAGAGCTGAAACCAGACTTAAGGCACGTACACATCCCGATTCAGCTCTGTCCTTTCCCCATGGCGTCTGCTCCTCTTAAGGCGGAGGACATTTGGGTGGTCCTGCCACCTGTTGAAAGTGTTCGGATGCCTGTAACCCAAACAGGGCCTGAAAATAGCTTGGGACATGGCATACCACATTGGTGCTGCCCTAGACCATCTGCTAGGAGGTAGTATGGTGCAGGATTTGAAAGATGAACATTTCTGAGCCCCCAAAGAGAGAAGCTATGGATTTTAGATAGAGGCGGGCCTGAATTCAAAGACTGTGAGCACAGCCCGTCTCCTGGAAGTCTTGTTATCCCTTTCTGTGGAACAGGGACAGGAGACCTGCCTTGCTGGGTTATTAAAAGCATTTGGGGTGACCTATGTCAAGACAGCATGCAGTTACTCACTGACAACGCATGCCCCCACAGGCCAAGGCCCCTTTCCTGCAGCCCCTACTGTCCCAGCCTGAAATGAGCACCAATGAGGTCCTGCTAAGACACTGTGTATTGATCATTTGCCCAAAGAGTCACATTAGGGCAGAGTTAAAGCCACCAGGCTTCCCAGACAGAGGCTCAGCTATTTGGCCGTTTCAATAGTCTAAAGGAGGCTACCACTTCAGAGAAACCTTCAGGGGCCATCCAGAGTTTACGGGCTGTGGGCAGAAGGTCAGAGAATGTCCACAAGGCCCAGGCTTTGGGTCACCTGACTTTCTCTAGGCACAGGGGTCGTCAGGTGAAGACCCTCATCCTCCTACTCTCCAGGGAATGGAAGAAGGTCTTGGGGTAGGCTGAGGGGTGCTGGCGGGCCAGAGGGACTCTCCAGTGGTCCTGGCCACATGCTAAATGTGCACAAATTCCTGACACCTAAAATAGCCCAGGACATGGGACACGGCGCCAGGAAGCTCTTGTTCAACATCTCTGCAGCTGGTGGCTCCAGGCTGGGAATAAGGAACCATTATTAGTAGTTTCTATGGCCCCGGAGGGGGAGAGCAGGCATTCTGGATTGAGACAGAACTGGGTACAAGGGTCAAGTCTGATCGTTATTGGCTGTGTGAACTTGAGCATTCTCTTTCCTAGCTCTGTCCCTCCATTTCCTCAGCCATAAAAGGGCAGTGAGCTATCCTGTATGATTCTTGTAAAAATCAGTGTAACAAGCATGTGTAGTCTGCAGCCACTAAAGGCCATGTTCTGCCTCCCAGCAGATGGAGGCCCCACGGGCCCCTGAGTTCTAAGTCTAAGACGCGGAAGTGTGAACTCCACCAGGAAGAGTGGCAGCCTAGGCTCTGCCCTGCGCCAGGAAGGGTGTGTCAGCTGGGGACATTTAAAATCCAATGGAGGGCAGCGGCTTTAGGCCGAAGTAAATTGCAGGCTTCTGAGTACAGGGTGAATTTGTACACAGCAGAATTCTGGCTGTTCTTGGTATATGGGAGAAATTAAGTGATGTCTGGGGGATTTGGGAACGAGAAAGATGGCAAATTACAGCATTTAGGAGCAAGGTATGTCGCAAGGCCCCAGTGTGAACTGAAAGGCAGAGAAAATGTGAACAAACAAGAGGCATTAGGCTCAGAGAACTTGGGTGACTTGCCCCAAACCCATAAGTAACATGTAGTTGAGCAGAAATACGGAGCCAGGCCTGCCCAGCGCCAAAGCTCCCATCATGGGCCACAGGCTTGGGGAGCGGGTGGAATTAGGCCTGAGAAGCTACAAGGAACCCTCACAGCTCTTCACAGAGACTTAGGGCGCTGCGTACGTGGCTATCACGTCCCAATCTATTTTCGGGCCTCTGCTGAGAACACAGGAATCCAGGCACATGGGCCCAGGGGCCAGGACCACCTGTCAGATCCTTCCAGCTGAAGGCGGGGTGTGGATGATCCAAGGCCGGAAAAAGTCAAGGCCACCTCCGCACCTTCCAATTTTAGACCCACACGTCTCTAGCTCCAGGGCACAGAGTATCCTGCTCAGGACTCAACATGACCTATTTAGGATAGACCCTTGCCCCAGACCTAGGCCAGCATCCCCTCCAATCTGTCAGTCACTGTCTCAGATGCCGGTAGGGAATTGTGGCTTTGTTTACTTATAAGGCCTGGAGCAAGACAGAAAGTTCTTCCGTGTCTCCACTCTGTACAGGCACATTGCAGTGGGCCATAAGTTAGGGTGTGGGGTCCAGGACACCCCTGGATGCCACTCAGCCAGGGAATTTTGGGAGCAGAAATTTTGAGCTCTCAAGGGCAGCAAAGGGGATCCTCATGGCTGAAAGACAGGAAGGCTTCAGGCTGGCCCTTCAGTTTGCCCCATCTGTCAGCTGAGTAACTTGGGAACTCTGTAAAATGGGGCCAAGAACCCACCCTTACTGGCCTCTTATGGGGATTAACTGATACCCTGGCAGCTCCCCGGCTCAGCCTGTGCAGGCTCCAGGCCGCGTGAGGCCCTGGCCTGCTCTGCCTCAGCTCTGGGCTGACCCTTCTGTCCTGACCCGCTCCTCTACGGCGAGGGTGGGGGCTTCCAGGCCTTACTCGGTCTCAGAAGAAAGAGGGACCTTCAGGAACAAATTTTGCTGGAGGAGCCTGGCCCCCCTCTGCCCTTCTCCTTCCTGGCTAGAGGAAAAAGAGCAGTTGATGAAACCATCACCCCCCTGCATCGCTGTCATTCTCCCCACAATTCCCTGCCTACAGAGCTGCTGCCTCCTCAGCTGTGTCTAACCTGGTTTGGGGGGCTGCTCCTTCCCTGCTGTGTCCCCCATACTGTCAGAATGTCCACACTTGTCCCAAATCCACTCATGGAAGTCAGTACTGTTTGTTGGCTTCTTGGCAGTTCTGCTGAGTTGGGGTTTGCGTGTCTGTGATTCCCCCCAAATGGCCTCAGATGTCATGCTGGATAGTTTCTTGGTTTTCTGGAGAAAGTAAGAGGACTGTCTTCACAGCCAAACAATGGGGTTCTCCCACCCTGGAAGGTTTCATTCTTCTTGTCAAGCTGAATGGAATCCATATAATGAGACCTGTGGAAATACTGGGCAGGGTGGTCACTGGAAGGTGAGAAGACAGCAAAAGTGTTCTGTTGAACTTCCACTTCTGGTCAGTACTGGGGAATAGATTTATTTTCCTACATGAAGACTTCAAAACACCAGGCAAAATATATAAACCAAGGGATTTCAAGACATTGGACACCACTGAGAGAGGGGAAAAAAATGAGGTGAGTCCTATGATTGCCCCCGCTGAATTCCTTGGGAGATTTCCAGGCTGTGGTGCAGGGAAGAAAACTGAGGTTCCTGGAGGATCCCCAAGTCCAGGAGGAGGAGCCAAGAAGCTGGGACACCAAGGGAGTTAGAACCCTTAGGGCAGAGGACCCTGAGGGGTGAGAAAGCCCTGGAGATATGCGGAGTGCTGTCTGGAAGAAAATGACCTCAGGTGGAAAACACGAACTACTCAAATCCAGAAATTTAAAAAACACACACCTTAAACCATCCAAAAAGATTAGAGGGAACCATCCAGCACTCAGGTAGGGCTGGGAATAGTGTCTATTTCCACTCAGTAGATTGGAAAAACTCATGTTCACAGGGTATTGACTAGAATTCTCAGAAAGGTATGGCTTTAGTAGTGGGAAATAATTAGCCCTGGACTAAATGTTGCTTCAGACCTGCCTAGCAGATTATAGAAACAAGATCCAGAAGGATCCGACAGTTTCCAGGTAACTTGACTGAGTTCCAGAACAAAGCTCAGAATACTTATAGGAATACCAAGACGGGTAGCCCACACAGACAAGGCAAAATTCACAATATCTGGCATCCAGTTTGCCAGGCAGTCAAAGAGTCTAGAACACGTGACCCAGAACGAGGAGACTGATTATTCAAAACCAACCTAGAACTTACACAGATGCTAGAATTAGCAGAAGAAAATATTGAAAGTTATTATAACTGTATCCCATATGTTCAGAAGGTTAAGTAGAGAAGAGGAAGATACAAAAACAGAACCAAGTTGAACTTCCAGAGATGAGCACTGCAACGTGTGAGATGAAAATTACATTGGGTAAGATTATTGGCAGATTAAACATTACAGAAAAAGGATAATTAACTTGACAATTTAGTAGTAGAAACTATCCAAAATGAAACACACAGAGAAAATAATCCAAAAAATTAAAATAGTTTCAATGAGTCATGGGACAATTTCAAGCAGCCACATATACAGGTAATTGAAGACCCTAAAAGAAGGGGGGGCAGAAAAAATATTTGAAGAACGAATGACCAAAATTTTTCCAAATTTGATGAAAACTGTAATCTCTCAGACCCAAAGAACTCAATGACCCTGAGAACTAGAACAAGGAAAAAAAAAAAAAAAGCTACGCCAAAGCACATCATAATCAAATTGCTCAAAACCAGTAATAAAGACAAAAAAAATCTTAAACAAAGGGAAAAAGGCGTGGTAGTACAGAGGAATAAAAATAAAAATGAATGCAGAGTTCTTACTAGAAACAATGCAAGCAAGAAGACAATAGAGCGGCAATCTTTAAAATAGTAAAAGGAAAATAAAACTGTCAACTTGGAATACCTTTGGGCATAGGAAAATGGTATTAGGTAGAAATATGGATCTACACAAATGAAAGAATACCCAAAATGATAACTACGTTGTCAAGATTTTAAAAATTAAAAAAAAAATTTATTTAAAAGATAGTTGACAGTTAAGTAATAATATTAATGGGCCGGCCGGTGGCTCAGGCGGTTAGAGCTCCGTGCTCCTAACTCCAAAGGCCGCGGGTTCGATTCCCACATGGACCAGTGGGCTCTCAACCACAAGGTTGCCGGTTCAATTCCTCGAGTCCCACAAGGGATGGTGGGCAGCGCCCCCTGCAACTAAGATTGAACACGGCACCTTGAGATGAGCTGCCACTGAGCTCCCAAATGGCTCAGTTGGTTGGAGTGTGTCCTCTCAACCACAAGGTTGCTGGTTCGACTCCTGCAAGGGATGGTGGGCTGCGCCCCCTGCAACTAGAAACGGCAACTGGACCTGGAGCTGGAGCTGAGCTGCGCCCTCCACAATTAAGACTGAAAGGACAACAACTTGACTTGGAAAAAAGTCCTGGAAGTACACACTGTTCCCCAATAAAGTCCTGTTCCCCTTCCCCAATAAAAAAATCTTAAAAAAATAATATTAACAATGTATTGTAGTGTTGATAATATATGTAAAACTAAAATTTATGACAATAATAGCATGGAGGTTGGGAGTCGAGAAATGGAAGTCTAGTATGAAAGGTTCTTATACTGGATATGAAGTGGTATTTATTTGAAGGTGGACTGTAGTAAGTTAATGATGAATACAGTACACCTTAAATAATGACTAAAATACAAAACTAAGTAATAACTAACAAGTCCACAAAGGAGATAAACTGGAAATAAAAACATAATTAGTTCCAACGATGCAGAAAAAAGAAGAAGAGAACAAATAGCCGCTGAATCAAATAGAAAGCAAATAGTAAGGCTTAAACTTAAGTAAAACCAATAATCTCATTAAATGTAAGTGGTCTAGGGGGTGGCGGGATGGCTCAGTTAGTTAGTGTGTGATGCTCTTAACAAGGTTGCCCGTTTGATCCCCACATGGGCCACTCTGAGCTGCACCCTCCACGACAGGATTGAAAGAGCTACTTGACTTGGGGCTGGTGGGTCCTGGAAAAACACACTTAAAATAAATTAAAAAGTTAAAAAAATTGTAAGTGGTCTAAACACCTCCATTAACAGACAAGCAAGACCCAACGTTGCTTACAAGAAACACACCTCAAGACTAAAGACACAAACAAATATGTTAAAAGTGAAGGATGGAAAAAGATATATGATGCTGACACTAATCTAAAGAGAATTCAGGTGGCTATATTAATATCAGACAAATAGATTTCAGAGCAAAGACTATCACCAGGGCTAAAAACAAAATTTATTTTATAACGGTAATGGAATCTTTGATCAAGAGAACATAACAATCTCAAACATTTACACCTCTAATAACAGTGCTGCAAAACACATGAAATAAAGACTAAGAGAATGAACTAGAAGAGGAAACAGCCAAATCTGCAATTATAGTTGGATATTTCAACATGCTCCTTTCCGTAATTGATAGAACAGGTAGGCAGCGAATCAGGGAGGATATAGTGGACTCTAACAGTACTATCAGCCAACTTCACATAACTGACATTTATAGAACACTCCACCCAACAACTGCAGACACACATTCCTTTCAAGTGTACGTGGAACATTTATAAAGATAGATCATATCCTGGGCCATAAAACAAATATCAATATATTTAAAAGGATACAAGTCATATAAAGTATATTCTCTGCCCTTAGTGGAGTTAAATTGGAAATCAATAAGATCTTTGGGAAATTCCGAAGCACTTGGAAAGTAATAACATAGTTCTAAATAACTCATGGGTCAAAGAGAAATAAAAACGGAAAGTAGAAAGTATTTTGAATTGAATAACAATTAAAATACAATATATCCGAATGTGGGGGATATCTCTCTCAAGCTGTACTAGGGCAGGAATTTATAGCACCAAATGCCTGTATTACAAAGAAGAAAGGTCTAAAGTTAATGAACTCTATTTCCAAATTAACAAACTGGAAAAAGAACAGCAAATTAAACTTATAGTAAACAGAAGAAAGGAAAAAATCAAGACCAAAACAGAAATCAGTGAACAGGAAAATGATGGAGAAAAATCGATGAAACGAAAAGCTGATTCTTTGGAAGATCAAGAAAATCGACACGTTTAGCCAGGCTGACTAGGGAAAAACGAGACAAAATACAAACGACCAATATCAGGAATGAGAGAGGTGACAGCACTAGGTCTGCGGGTATTAACAGGGTCATAAAAGGATATTATGAACAACAGTATGCATATAAATTCTGCAACTTACATGATATGGAAAAACTCCTTGTAAAAATCAAGCTATGAAAGCTCATTCAAGAAGAAATTGATAATATAATTAGCTGGAGATATATTGAAGACATTGAATTTATAGTTAAAAACTTTCCCACAGAGAGAACTCTAGGCCCACATGGCTTCAGCAGAGAATGCCACTAAATACTTAGGAAAAAATAACACCAATTCTTCACAAACTCCTTAGAGAATTTAAGAGGAAGACATACGTCCTGACTTATTCTATGTGGGCAGCATTAACCTGATATGAAAACCAGATAAAGATATTATAAGAAAGAAAACTATACACTAATATGCCTCATTAGCATAGATGCAAAAATCCTCAACAAAATATTAGGAAATTGAATCAAACAATAAATATATCAAAAGGAAAATATTCATGACCAAATGGAGTTTATTCCAGGAACGCCGGATTGGTTTAATATTTGAAAATTAATCAATGTAATTCACCATATTAATGCCCTAAAAAAAGAAAAACCACAAGAACATTTTAGTAGACAGAGAAAAAGCATTTAATTAAATTCAACATCCATTTGTGACAAAAACTCACAGCAACGAGGAAAAGAACTTTCTCGATGTGACAAAGAGCATCTATAAAAATCCTACAGTTAATATCATACTTAATGGGGAAAGACTGAATGCTTGCCCCCTGAGAACAATAGCAAGACAAGGATGTCTGTTTACACCATTTATATTCAGCATTGTACTGGGGTTCTAGTCTGTCTGCTGGCCTCTCTATTTCAAACAAAGAAAAAGAAAGAAAGAAGGAAAGAAGGAAGGAAGGAAGGAAGGAAGGAAGGAAGGAAGGAAGGAAGGAAGGAAGGAAGGAAGGAAGGAAGGAAGGAGAGAAGAGAGAGAGAGAGAGAGAGAGAGAGAGAGAGAGAGAGAGAGAGAGAAGAAAGAAAAAAGAAAGAAGAAAGAAAGAAAGAGAGAGAGAGAGAGAGAGAGAGAGAGAGAGAGAGAGAGAGAAAGAAAAGAAAGGAAAAAAGAAAGAAAGAAAAAGAGAGAAAAGGCATTCAGATTGGAAAGGAAGAAGTAAAACTGTCTTTATTTGCAGATAATGTGGTCATCTGTTAGAAACCTCCGGCAGTCTAAACAATAAAGCTATTAGAATTAATAAATGAGTTTAGCAAGTTTGCAGATTACAAGATCAATATAAAAAAATTAATTGTTTTTCTACACACTAGCAACAAATAATCAGAAGATGAAATTAAAATGCCATTTACAATAACATCAAAATATATTCAATACTTATGGATAAATCTGACAAAAGATGTGAAAGAGTTGTATAATGAAAACTACAAAACAGTTGAGAGAAATTACAGACATAAATAAATGGTGAGACATACCTTGGTCATGCGTTGGAAGACTATGTTGTGAAGCTGTCATTTCTCCACAAATTAATCAATAGATGAAACCATCTCAATCGAAATCCCAGCAGGATTTTTAAAAATAGTAATTGATAGATTTATTCTAAGCTGAGTTTCAAATTCATCTGGTAATATAAGACCTAGACTAGCCAAAGCAACTCTGAAAAACAAGAATAAAGTCCGTACGCTAACACTACCGGGTTTCATGGCTCATTTTGAAGCTGTAGTGATTAAAAGTGTGTGCCATTGGTAAAAAGAGAGACAAAATAAGTCAACAGAATAAAATAGAGAATCCAGAACACACCACACATACATATATGGAGTCCTGATTTTTGACAAAAGCACAAAGGCAACCAGTAAAGAAAGGATTGTTTTTTCAACAAATGGGGCTGGGAGAGTTAGATACCCATATGCAAAAAAATGAATCCTCATTTATAATGCACAACAAACACAAAATGCATCACAGACCCAGACATAAAACCTGAAACCAGAAAACTTCTAAAAGAACATACAGGAAGAGATCTTTATGAGCTTGGTTTAAGATTTCTTAATTGAGACACCATAGAAGAACAAGCTGATAAACTGGACTTCATCAAAATTAAAAACTTTTCTTCCAAAAACACTTTTAAGCCCCAGACTGGGAGAAAATATTCGCAAAACATATATTTGAAAAAGAATTCGCATCCGGAAGGTAGAAAAACTCTCAAAGCTTAATAATAAGAAAACAAACAACTCGATTGAAAATGGGCAAAATACTAGAGCATAACACTTCACCAAAGAAGACACATGGGTAGCAAATAAGTACACAAAAATCTGTTTGATGTCACTGTTTGTTAGGAAAATGATGTTGAAAACCATGATAAGATACTACCACCCAACTATTAAAGTGGCGAAAATTATAAAGACTGACACCATCAAGTTGGAGAACCAGCCAACCCGCCAGCTTCCCCATTGCCTATCCCCCCATGGCAGAGCCCTGGGCGATGAAGGAGGGGCAGGAAGTTGGATCTGGGGGTGTCTGGGGGCCCTTCCTGCCCTCCCTGGGTGGAGAGACGATCAGTAGGCAGTGGGTCTGGGGTAGGGATGGAGGAAAGACTGAGGGAGATGAAGTGAGCCTGGGGAAGAAGGAGAAATGACTATTTTTCTAGGCTTATTCCAGCTCCAGACACGTGGCATAGGAGAAGGGAGTAGAGTTGGGGGTCAGACCCCGCCCCCCAGGCCTAGCATCTTTGCGGCAGAGTGGTCTCCACTGACACAGCTGCCTCATTCCCTCCTTTGTTAGAAGAGAAACTGCAAACCTGCTCCCTGGACACAGTGAGGCAGAAGCTGGCACCCTGGGGGACCACTCCATTTATTTCCCGGCCAGGAGGCCTCTCAAGTATTTATCCCTCCCTTTGCATTTCTACAGGGAGGAAGGGACTGTGAACATGCATCAGGAAGAAGTGACATCTCCCAAAGTCAGCAATAACCCTACTCTCCCAGCATTTTGGGGCTCCCCCTCTACCCCAAGCTCTACCTTCCCCTCAGCAGAGCTGATCTGGGACGGGACAACTGCGGTCACAAGACACAAAGGGGCTTCTAGTACCCCATCAGCATCCTCCATGGTCCTCCCCTTAAGCCCTGAGGCTACCCCTCAACTGTGTTAAAGAGTGGGTCCCCTAACCCTCCAGTAGGGGAGGGAAGAAGAAGGTCTTCCCTCCAAGACCGCTTTCCCATCCCAATTACATCTGGGGTACCATAAACCCAGCTGGACCGAGGCTGCCCTGGGGAGCCGGTGAGGGAAGGAGTTTAGAATGGGGCTGAAAAGTATCGCTTTTCATGGTCACACACTGCTGCATTCTTCTGCTTTTGTGTTGTTTGTTTTTGTCTTTTTTAGAAAACAAGAAACAGGCCGGCCCGGTGGCTCAGGCGGTGGGAGCTCCCTGCTCCTAACTCCGAAGGCTGCCGGTTCGATTCCCACATGGGCCAGTGGGCGCTCAACCACAAGGCTGCCGGTTCAATTCCTCGAGTCCCGCAAGGGGTGGTGGGCTCTGCCCCCTGCAACTAAGATTGAACACGGCACCTTGAGCTGAGCTGCCTCCCGGATAGCTCAGTTGGTTGGAGCGTGGGCTCTCCACCACAAGGTTGCCGGTTGGACTCCTGCAAAGGATGGTGGGCTGCGCCCCCTGCAACTAGAAAATAGCAACTGGACTTGGAGCTGTGCTGCGCCCTCCACACAACTAAGATTGAAAGGACAACAACTTGACTTGGGAAAAAAAAACAGTCCTGGTAGTACACACTGTTCCCCAATAAAGTCCTGTTCCCCTTCCCCCCAAAAATCTTTAAAAACAACAACAACAACAACAACAGAAAGAAACAAGAATTATTTCTGTAATTGTCTTCAAGATTAAAATATTATGACAGTTCTTTGATTGGGCTGCTGGGAGAATTAAATGAGATAAGGCTCTGGGGAATGTCAGTGTGGCTTTCAGGAACTTACTTACTGCACAAGAAAAACGATGGCCCTTCTGCCACCAGGCTCCTGGGCCTCAGTTGTCCACGGGGAGCTGTTTGGTCCCCTAAGCTTGTCACTCATCGAATCCTGGCTACTGGCAGCCTCCACATGACAGACTCTCCTCCAGGGTCTCCAGGGAGGCTTTGCATCCTAATGGGCACTAACGTCTCTGAGTGGAATTTTCTTTTTTAAGATTTTATTGGGGAAGGGGAAGAGGACTTTTATTGGGGAACAGTGTGTACTTCCAGGATTTTTTCCAAGTCAAGTTGTTGTCCTTTCAGTCTTAATTGTGGAGGGCGCAGCTCAGCTCCAGGTCCAGTTGCCGTTGCTAGTTGCAGGGGGCGCAGCCCACCATCCCCTGTGGAAGTCAAACCGGCAACCTTGTGATTGAGAGGACGCGTTCCAACCAACTGAGCCATCCGGGAGCTCAGTGGCAGCTCAGCTCAAGGTGCCGTGTTCAATCTTAGTTGCAGGGGGCGCTGCCCACCATCCCTGGAGGGAGTTAAGGAGTCGAACTGGCAACCTTGTGGTTGAGAGCCCACTGGCCCATGTGGGAATCGAAGTGGCAACCCTCGGTGTTAGGAGCATGGAGCTCCGACCTCCTGAGCCACCGGGCCGGGCCCTCTGAGTGGAATTTTTAGTCGTGAAGAACTTTAGGGCTGCAATTCTTATTTAAGGATTTGACATCATCAGACCTGCCATGCTCTGTCTCCAATCAGAACTTGTACCCCACCATTCCAAGCCCACTACCTCAACAACATAAGTCTCAGACTGCTCCCCACCACTGCCCTCCCCAGTCTTTGTCTCCAGGGTCCTGTGCTGAAGGGAGGTGTCTGTGTCCCCAACTTCGCTTTCTCAGTAGCACACTGACCTGTTATAGTCACAAGATTGGGATCCAAGCTTAGCGCTGCCAGTGCAGGAAGTCAAGTGCCTTTGCTTTTCTAGTTTAGGCATCTATGATGTTAGAGAACAAAAAAACCTCCTGGGACTGTCATGAAGACTCAGTGAAATAAATGCCAAGTAAAGACCCCTGAGATCACAGTAAATTGAAGAGCAGACAGCAGCCAGACGCCTGGGATCCGCAAAGCCCATTCTCCAGTGGTGTTGGATGAAGTGTGTCTGCCCCATTCCCCAGGAAGTAGAAGTAGCTGTGAATCTGCCCAGCTCTCCAGTCCGGAAATCTGTGAAAAGGGCGTGTTCCCCTAGCCCGGGTTACCCAGGAAGTGAATGGAAGCAAACACCCCCAGGGAAGGGTGGCCTTTGGTTGCAGGGACTGCTCCCAGCTCTTCCTTTAAGAAAGGGAAGAACATAGAAGCACTTACTGCCACTTCAGACGAACAGAATTCACATTTCCCGCCCCCCTACCTGATCGAGCTAGTTTGGAAATATCTGACGATAGGGCTTGGGAAGGCTGGGGGAGGGTAGGACTGGATGCCTGTGGAGCCCTGAGGCCTGGAAATTTGGGTATTAGGTGCCCTCCAGGGCCACTTGGGTGCTTCTTCCCCACCATACTTCCCCTTTGAGGGGGGGTGGTGAGGCAGGAGGTCTTAATACCCAAATGCCTGGCAGGGCTGCCTGGCAGCACTATGGGTAAGGTGCACTGAAGGCCCAGACCCCAAATTGTTAGGGAGATTGTGAGAAGCGACCCAGCTGGGTGGTGCCAATGGTTGCTGTGCACCATGCTGCGGTGGGCCATGCATGGTCAGACATCGAGGTCCTGCCACCGTTCATGGTGCCATCACTCCATCACTGGCTGTGCTCTGGTACCCACTGGCGACACTGTGACCTTGAACTGCCAGGTGCTGGGGTTCGCCACACAGAACTCTGTGCTTCCTAAATCCTAGCATCTGCTCTTTGTCATTCATTTGCTAAAAGGCTGGGGATGGGGCACGGAAACTGCTTCAGGCCTTTGGCCTGAAACCAATGCTGGTGGAGAGCCTGTCTCTGACCTCTGTGGTTTTCCCCAGGTTTGTACAGTCCAGCCCTCCCCATGCACTACATGGACCCATTTGGGATTCTACAAACTGGAGACTAGAAGACTCATTTTCTACGTCCATTGTACTCAGTAAATGCCATGGTCCAATAAAGAACTATATACAAAGGTCTCTCTCTACAAAGAACTATATACAATTAAGTTCACGAAATTTCCACTGCATAAGTGCACGGTAAGAGTGCACAGGAACTATACAGCCTTAGGAGCCCCAAAGTCCCCCCAAATCTTAGATACACAGAGTGGGGTGTAGGGAGGGATACCACACAGGCCTCTCCCCAGGTATGAGGAAAGGACGATTTAGCCAGAATGACTTAGCCAGTGTCTCTTCAGAAATCTGTGGATCCCACTCTGTGGGCCCCCAATAGGGAGAGTGCAGGATGTGTACCTGCAAGTTCCCAGGCTGAACTCCACAAATTTCAACATTTAACGGCCCCTTCAGCCTGCCTGGAGAGTTTCTGCTCCTTTAAGAGAAGACCCTCCTCTTGGTGGGGTGGGAAAGACCAAACAGCCAAAAGAATTACCATATTCCCTGATTACCAAACTTCCCTCCTGCTGCTTTGTAAATGGCTGTCTGCCTGCGCCTGAGCAGTGAGAGGGGCCTAGCACCCCTAAAGAATGAGAACAGACCCACCCTTTGGTCAGAGAGTACCACTTTCCTTTTTTTTTAGTCTTGGGGACTATAGAATTAAGCTTAGGGATTTCTGACAAGGTTTGGCACACCTACAGGTTTCCCCCAAGACCATTGCGCCCAGGTGCAGGATGGGGCTGCAAATGGCTGGAGAGTGAAATGGACTTTCATGCCTCAGTCCCCAAACAGAGATAGAAAATTTGCCGGCCTATAAGAGGTGACTTCTTGTGGGCCGCGGTTTGCCAGTGGCCCATGGTTTGCCAGTGGCCCATGGTTTGCCAGTGGCCCGCGGTCCGCCGGTGGCCCGCGGTCCGCCGGTGGCCCGCGGTCCGCCGGTGGCCCGAGGTTCGCCAGTGGCCCGCGGTCCGCCAGTGGCCCGAGGTTCGCCAGTGGCCCGCGGTCCGCCAGTGGGCCGCGGTCAATAGCCCCCAGCACTGTAATCCTGCACATGTGCTGAGGTTCACCACAGTTCCTTTGGCCTCCCTGCTCCACCCCGGCCAGACTGCGGTTAGTGTCCACGGTTCACCATGATTTGCCAGGTTTCACTGGCATTTGCTCAAATCTCTGATTCTTGAAGGGGTGTGTAACCATTCTCTAGGTCTGGGGTACCAGTTTCCAGCCACCCCAAAATGTCTAGGGGTTTGCACAGTGCACCTCCCGCCTGCGGTGAGGGGGCAAGAACAGTAACAACTGCAATGCCTCTCCAGGATGACTTTGGTAAACTTCATCCTTAAGGCAGCTTCTTAAAGCCTGTTGGGATGCCCTGTTCCTTTAAGAAGAGAAAACTCAAAAGGCAACTAAATTCCAGAGGAAGTTCCTCACTCCCCTTACTGTTTTGCAAATGACTTTCTCTGCCCGAGGCGGGCCCGCCCAAAGAGTGAAACCTTGGAATTTTGGGGTCCAAGGAATTGGAGTTTGGCTTCTCTGGGGAAGCTTGGCACTGCAGATTCCCCCAAGATCATTAGCTACTCCTTTAGACAAAAAGAGCACAGCCTGCTGCTGGGCTGGGGTTCGCCCTCGCCCGCGGTCTGCCGGTGGCCCGAGGTCCATGGTCCCATCATCCTGCAGCGTTGTGACTGCGACACCGGGTCTGCCTGCGCCCTGGTTTCCCAGCCCTTCTTTGCTTGGCGGCAGCACAGTTCACTGTGATTAACCACCAATCACCCTGGTTTCTTCGTGATTCTCAGACCCACAGGTTCTCATGGCGAGGTAGCTACACACAACTACACCAACCTCAGTGGGCCTGGGGCATTGTACACCTCTGGAGCATTTTCTGGAATTCTGCCATGGAAATTGCTCCAGACCTTCATCCTAACTTAGGAAAGTTGTTCAGTTGGGGGTCTCCCAAAGATCCGTTTCTCCTGCTGAGAGCCCATCTTTTCCCCCTTATAGTTTGTGTGGTCCTGGCACCTGGCTGGTGAGTGACAAGAGCTAGTTTGGGATTCTCTTAAACTGGAGGGCTGAAGATCCCTTTCCTTTTCTAGCATTGTTGTATTAAATAAATGAAACAAATACCATGCATAGTTCCTGAAAACACTGAATTGTATGAGTGCTCCAGTACTACCCCCCTCAGGGAACTCAAAATCCCTTATCCACAGGAGGGATGTGGGTAATCACGCTGGCTTTTCCGCACATCTGGGCGGGCAGGGTAACCAGAATGGCTTTGCTAGGGCTGCTCCCAAAAGTCTTGTTTCTGCTCTGTGGCCCTCCTGTGTGGGGTGAAGGATAGGAGAAGAAGAGCAGCAACTTACCTCCCTGTCAAGATGAACTCTAAATTCCAACCTCAGAGATGTTCCTCACAGCCTGCCTGGGGATGCCCTGTTCCTTTAAGAAGAGAAAGACTGGCTAGACTCTTCTCCTGAACACCGGGGGTGGGGCTGCCCCCCACCTGGCCCTGCAGTTTTGCAAATGGCTCTCCCACTGGGGGCTGGCCTGATCTGTTGTTCTGAAACCTTGGGTCCTTATGACTTTGATTAAATTTGATTAAATTTAGCTTTAAATCCTAGCTCTAGAAATATCCCTCAGAGACCTAACCTTTCCCCTGGATAATCAGCAATCCCCGAGGCAGAAAAGACAGTAGCCCAGACCATGATCACATGGTTGGGACCTTTAGTAGGATAAAGATAACATCTTGACCTAAGTTATGTTTCAGCTCCTGAGCCCTAAGGTGGAACGACCCCCTGGATACTTTCCCATGAGACCAGACAGAAGGACGCCGGAGCAGACCTCAGAACTGTCCTCAAGATCTGAAGAAATGATTTATTACCCTTACTTCACCTCTGACCAATCAGCTCCTTGCACGACCTCGAACCCCTAAGCCACGGTGTCTTGTGACTTTGCCCTATAGAATCTGTACCCTACACGCCATCAGGAAGTATGGGCTTTTAAGCATGAGCTTTCTGTTCTCTCGGATGGCACCATTCATAATAAAATAGCCAAGATTTCTCCACTGCAATTCTCGGTGTTTAGCCTTTGACTCTGCTAGAGTCTGTGGACGAACTCTTTCTTGAGAACAGTTCCAAGAATGAGATGTGGGACACCCTGTGCTTTTAGGGCTGGGATCTGAGTTATTAAGTTTTGGGGTCTGCAAAAGTTTGGCACCTGTAGCTCCATCCTTTGAGCAAGGAGAGCACAACCCTGCTGTGCTTTGGGTGGGCTGCGGGCAGCGTGGGGGCCAGGGTGATATTCATGGCCCAGACTCAAATCAGAGACTATCAGGAGTATGCGGTTCTGGGAGAGGACACTGCAATTGCCGGGCTAGGATTCACCGTTCCCCGCGGTCTGCCAGTTGCCCACGGTCTGCCAATTGCCCGCGGTCTGCCAGTTGCCCACGGTTCGCCAGTTGCCCACGGTTCGCCGGTTGCCCGCGGTCCGCCAGTAGCCCGCAGTTTGCCAGTTGCCCGCGGTCTGCTATGCCATAATCCTCCAGCTTTGTAATTGGCCACACTAATCTACCCTAACCCCCTGGATTCCTGGATGCATTCCCCTGCAACACGGTTCACTGTGATTCACCACAATTCGCCATGGTTTGTGATTTCATGGGTCTCCACGATTCTCAGTTTCGAGGGTTATCTGCGGATCTACGGTCCTTCCTTCGGCAACTTGGTGCAAGACTCAAGTATTTGCTGAAAGGCTGCAGCAAAATTGCTCCAGGCCCTTGTCCTGCACCTCCCCCATCTGAAACTCTGAATTTCAAGAGGAATTGATACTTGACTCTTAGTCGACCCTCCCCCAAGGCTCTTGGTTACCAGTGAATCACTAGTCCGAGGTGGGGGATGGTGGAGTCAGATGGCTGCCCAGCCTCCTCTCCCATTCCCAGGCAGACTTCAGCCTTCTGGGCTGTCTGGGCAGAGATGGTAGAGTCCTGGGGGTCTTGGCAGTGCTTGGTTGAATGCTAAGCTGGGTATGTTACTCTTGAAAGAACAAGCCTGAGCTGTGTCATGTGTCACAGCCAGCCTCACCCCAACATGTGTGAGTAGGCACACACTCGTGTACACACTCGTGTACATCCGTGCATGCTGATGTGTGCACACCCCCCCACACACTTCTGTCTGGGCCAGCTCCATCCCCATGAGATGGGTGTGGACTGTTTCCTAGACCCAAAGCTGCAGGGTCTCAAGCCCTGTGTCTCAGGGGGTGCAATTCTTGTTCCCCACACTGAGCAGAGCCACTCTGGGTCCTGCTTTTCTAGAAGGGAAGTGAACAAGCCTGTCAGAAGACAGATGAGTTGCTGAGAGGGAAGGAGGGTTTACTGGGAAGAGGTTTTGTACCCCCTAAAATGCTTTTCTCACTGGGTTGAAGCTACTCTCGTGACAGCTGTGTCTCTTGCAGTGGAGCAGTCACACCTTGAAGAATTCTCTGCCCCTGCCTTGTCCCACTACCCAGGGCTCTATGCTGTCTCAGTTGTCACCCAACTTGACAGACCTCTTGTCCTGAGTCTGAAGCAAGCACAGGAAGTGCTCCAGTCAGCCCTATGGTGCCCTTACCCTTCAGACTTTTGACCACTGACATTGACTAGTGATGCCAGGGGCCTCTAACACAGAACCCAGCATGATGGGCCCTGACCTTCACACACGATTCCCATGCCCTGGCTGCCGGGCTCCTTGTTCCCCCACATCTCAAGCCGACAACTTCCTTGGGAAAATGTGGAGAAAGGCCTGGTGTCTACTGAGTGGACCTCATCTTAGTGTTACCAAGTCAGAGCTTGGGATTGGGGCAAGTCTCTGGGCTTCTGGAAACCCCAGCTGAGGATTTTGTAAAAGTGAAGAATGGAAGCCCTGTTGACAGGATTTGGGGGTAAAAACAAGAACACAACACCATACTGCAATCATCGAAGTCATGATAAATTATAAGAGGAGGCCTGAATGGTACCCTGGGAACCCCCAAAGAGCCCTCCTCACAGTGGTGTCCAATGGGGTGTCAACCCCTTCCCACGTCCCCAGGAGGCTGCATGGAGCCTGCACATCCCACAGGATCTGTGGACTCCTTCTCCCAGCCTGGAGCAAGTGCTGGTGTGACAGCCCAGAAAGTGAACAGAATGAACTCCTTCAGGGGAGGGGTCTTTGGTCCAGGCTGATTCCAGCTGGGTTTGCTCTGTACCTTTAAGAAGGGGATGAACTCTCCAGCCCGGAGTTTTCAGGCCCCCAGCCTGGTCTTGCTAGTTTGCAAATGACTGTGTCTGCACTGGGGGAGGGGTGAGGCTGAAGGCTGCCCATCCCCCTCTCCTACTCAGCCCTGAGGACCGAGGAATGAGTTTCAGGGTCTGTGAGTCTCAGAGGAGGTGTGGCACCTGCAGATTCACCCTGAGACTGCCCAAAGCCTCTTGGATCCTTCTTGCTAGCCACGTTTATCCTTTGAGCAAATGGAAAGGGGACTTTGAAATGTGCAAATGTGTGCCTGGGCTGCTTGGCATGTTTGAAAATGGGACAGCTTACATGGTCTAGGCTCCAAATCAGCAATTTCAAACCATTTGTGGGGCTGCAAGATCAGGTCCTTGGCTGGTGCACCGCGGCTTGCTGCGCTGTGGCCCAGCGGGATCACCATTGCTGCCCGCGGTCCCACAGTTGGTGGTGCGTGGGCACCTGTGGTACTCAACATGGGGCTTTGTGTAAGACGCGATGGCTGACATGGATCCACAGCGTGGGGGACCACCAAGTGCATGGGGCTGGGGCTCTCCATGGCTCCCTGCAATGTGAAGGGCACCTCACAGCGGCTTGGTCTGTGTTCCCAGGGCAACGTCATGCCCCTCCTGGTATTTGCTGAAGAGTTGGGGTGGAAACTGCCACAGGCCTTTCTCCCAAGTTAGGGAAACTGAGAGGCTCTCTCTAGAGGTCAACTCAAACTGATTTCTGCATGGAGCTCTGGACACCACAGTGACGGCCGGCCATGTGCAGTGATGCCCCCCTTCCATACCAAGTAAGGAGGCCATATGAGCTTATGCCATCTGAAGGGGGGACACAAATAACTCCCCAACTGGAAGGTTGTACCCAGATAATTCCCCAACCTCCTGTGGGGTTCTGTCACCCGTGTGGCCAAGAGCTCAATTCAGTATTCCTGAACCTTTGCATGTTCCCTGCCCTCCCAGTGGGCAAGGGGGATGAGTGACATGTGAGTGTAATGCAACAAGGAGAAGTGGTTCCTAGGACAAATCCTAGGCCTGCTTCTCATACGCTGTAGCCCTGTGCCTCAGTTTCCTCATCTGTAAACAGACATGATAAAGTACACACCTCCTGAGTGAACATTAAATGAGCTGTTCATAAGTACAAAAAGCCCTTAGATCCCTGCCTGGCATGGAGCAAACTCACAGCCAGCGTTGTTGTCAGTTTGGCTGGCAGTGCTATGGCAGTGCCCTGCATCTTCCGGCACCATGCAGCCATTTCTGCGGGAGTCATTTCTAGAGGAAATGGCTGGGCTGGGACTCGTGTGCATGGAAAGGTTTGGTCCGTTGCTGCCAGAATGCCCTCCAGAAAGTTGTGCCTCTTTAGACAGCAAACACAGTATAACATTGTTGAGAGTCAGATCATGTATTATAATATTGCACACTTGAAACCTATGTAATTTTACCAACCATTGTTACCCCCCAAAATTTAATAATAACAAAAAAATTGATGAGAGAGCCTGTCTGTGGTGGGGAATGTAGTTATCTTTAAAAACAAACAAAAGTCCTGCAGGGAGATTTTGATGGGGTCCAAATCAATGTTACTTTACTTTCTACAGAACCCCCTGTGGGGTGATGCTGGCCTCTGGGACGTAGTGTCCCATAGGCCTGCAGGATGGAGTGCTGGATAGTCACAAAGGTGAACCCGGCTGAATGAGCGTCTAAAGCAGACAGCCTGAGCACTGTTTTGCTGGGGGCAAGTGAATCTTGGCTCAGAGTGGGAGGAACGAGATGGGAATTTTTCACTCTATTGAGAGGAAATGTGTGAAATCCGGATCTAGGGGAACACAGCTCTGCATCTCTACTCCGCTCTGCATGGACTTCCACTTGGGAGGCCTGCTGGGCGGCCTGATCCCAGGTTCCTGGTTCCGAGACCCTCTAGACTTGACTTAAGGGGCTCCTGGAACAGATGCTGAAGTCCTTTACATCTTACTTCTGCCTCACGTTGCCCCCACCAGTGTTCAAAATGCAGGCATAGCGTTGCCTTTAACATGTGGGAACGTGGCAGCTTCTGCAGAGCGCCCAGCCCCCCTTCCCCAGCCCTGCTGTGAGGCCCGCCCAGAACCGTCCCTGAGAGGCTGCAGTGTGAGTTTCCTCCTGTCTGTGCATGCAGCACAGACCCTCACAGATTTTTTGGGCGGAGGGGCACAGTCTTTTGGGCTGTCTTCCTGGACCCTAACTCGGGCTCTTAATTCACAACAACTTCATAAACACAGACAACAGAATGGTGGTTACCAGAGGGGGAGGGATTGCAGAGAGGACGAGGTGGGTGAAGGGGGTCAAACACATGGTAACGGAAGGAAACAAGACTTTGAGTGGTGAGTGCCCTAAAAAGTATACAGATGTTGAATTATCATGTATGCCTGAAACTTTTTTTTTTAACTTTTATTTATTTAAGTGTGTTTTTCCAGGACCCATCAGCTCCAAGTCACAAAGTTGTTTCAATCTAGTTGTGGAGGGCGCAGCTCACAGTGGCCCTTGCGAGGCAACCTTGTTGTTAAGAGCACCAGGCCTCTAGCTAACTGAACTAACAGGCCGCTCCCTGAAATGTATATGTTACTAACCAATGTTACCTCCAATATATTAAATTAAAGACATATAAATGAATAAAATGTTAAAAAGAATGTGCAAGGATTCTGGGGAGCCCAGCCCGTGTTGCCCACTGGGTGGGACGTGGCACACACAGGGGCAGCATGTTCCCCAGGCTCCCGCGCACCTGTTCTGTCTTCTGCGCTTCATTCATTTGAGGATATTTTTTTGAGTTTTTCTCCATTGAGCACTACTTACGGTACTAACTGAACCCAATAAGGATATGTGTTTTCTGAGACTGCAGTTACCAGGATGCCGGAAATGGAAGGGGCTTCTCTCAGGAGTTAGAGCCTGACTCCTCGTCCCTTGTTGATCCACATTTCTTCAGCGGTGGCCCTGCCCAGGTGGTACTGGTTAGCATGTCCTTCAGACAAGGTCCTGGGATGGAGCCTTTCTGTTCCACGTGGACGCTCTTCCCCGTGGAAACCCCTCCCAGAGAGGTGCCTGGAGTGGGCTTGCCAGTCCCTTTGATCCCTCTGCCCCCTCCCCTTATCTTCCTCTCTCTACCTCCTGCCCCCACCCTCACCCCCGCTTCCTTTCCAGCCTGGTGGGAAAGGCAGCTTACATAAGGCCTCCAGCCACTTCCTGAATCCCTCAGCCCAGCCTCATTCGGGTTTCCCCAAATTAGGGCCCTGATTTGGGGTGCGGAAACCAGCCATAGGTCCTGGCCTGGGTCTGGGCCAGCTGCTTAGGGCGTGTGTAAGGGCCCATGCGAGTCCCCAAAGCGGAGGGCCATGATATACACTGAAATCTTTCAGGGGCAGTTCGGGCTGGGCAGCCAGACAGTTTTGCTTGGATCTTTGGGGCTGCCACGTGGCCATATGTTCAGCTCTCTGAGATGTCTGTGCTCCGAGCCAGCCAGTGACTTAGAGCCCAAAGCAGGATCTGAAGGACTTCTCCTGTGGGAGGCCCCTCAGAGTAAACACTGAGATTTCTGGGAAACGTACCTACAGCCAGACTGTCGGGAAAGGACGTGGGCCCAGAATTCCTGATACTCAGAGTCGGGCGGGCGAGAGGTGCCAGCTTTCCATGGCATCCCAGCCCCCATTTAGGTGGCTTTTATAGTTCAATGACAATTCACAACTTGTTGATTCCTCACCCAGGGAGGGTGGGGGGCACTCATTTGCTCACAGGGCCTGAGCCAAGCATGCTGTCCACACGCGATGGAAACAGAGGCATCTAGAGCCCAGCCTGGCACATAGTAGGTGTGCAGCCCAGCTCCCTTAACTCCAAGAGGCAGGGAGCTTGTCCTGCTACTTGTCATTTTCTCCCTAACACCTGAAACAGCGCCAGTCCTAGGCACCCAGTGTTTCTTGAACTGAATGGACAAATGCATGAATAAAACTATCTGGAATTAACTTTTTAAAGTCGACAAAACTTAGGCAAAAAGTGCAAAATCTTAGCTGATGTATTTTGGGGGCAGCCAGTTCTGAGTGTGTCTGGTCTGGCGGTGCCACCTACTAGGTGACTGGTTCAGACAGAGTCCCCACCTTCAGCAGTGGACAGTGATCCTCTGAGTGGACAGTGACCCTCTGGTCCTTCTGAGTAATACAGGCTGTCTTGTTCTGTGTTCAGAACAAAGCTGTGGCATGAGTATTATTTTCATATTTTTGTAGGGAGCAAATGGAAGGCTCAATGGAGTGAGGAAGGCAAGACCCTCGTCAAAGGGCTGGTGTCCCAGAGGCCTTCCCAATGCACTCCATCCCAAACAGGTCATGAAAGCAGAGGTCTTTAGATTGAGAGCCAGAGGAAGCAGGTAGACCCTGGAAAAGCAGCTTCAGTTTGCTTTTTTTAAATCATCAAATGTGCGAGGGCAACTCCGTTTACCTAAAGACAGGCTCATCCCTTCTGCAAACACCTAAAGGGTATGTTGAACATTTCTGCCTGTGTCTCGGAGGGTGAAGCATTTGCAGAGCATAAGCCCGAGAAAGTGGGTAGACACTGGTGAGGCCCCACGACCCACAGTGACTGAATCCTCTGGTGACCTGCGGTGTTCTGAAATGACCCACTGTGACCTGTGATCACTCCAGTGATCCAGGTGGTGAAGCTACCCAAAATGGGGAGGGGCGAATGGGAAATGAAGCTTTTTGGTGGGCTGGGGCTGCAAGACATGTCTGCATACTGGCCTTAGAAAGGGCATGCAGCAGGCCGGCCTGCGGGCACCTGGCCATGGCCCCTTAGGGCCAAGAGGCTCACAGCTCTCCCCTGCCAGGCCCGGAGCTGTTCCTCCTTAATCAGGCAGCTGGGGCAAAGGTTTCACACTCTGAATTCCTGTAGCAAGGGTGGCAGTGTTACAACTGCTCTCCCTGGGGAAGCGGCTGTCTGGCCAAAGCGGGAGGATACCACCTTTGTTATTGAGCATCTACTGGGTTCCCAGGCTCTGCTGCGAGAGCTTCACACGTATTACCTCTGTTAACCTTCTCAATAACCCTGGAAGGCAGGTGCTAGTATCATCCCATTTTACAGATGAGGAAACTGAGGCACCAAGATGCATAAGGAACTTGCCCAAAGTCAAGCTGCTAGTAAGTAGTGGTATCGAAATTCCAACCAGGAACTGACGTCAGAGCCTACGTTCTCACCCACCTCACTGGCTGCCTCCTCGCCAGGCAGCAGAGTGCTTGTGGCCTACCAGGTCCGGGGAAGAGGGAGAAGGTAGGCCCAGCGTTCTGGGAGTACTTTTATCTGGAAGATCCATTTCCCACTGAGCTTGCAAACTGCATCTCAGACCCCAGACTCTGAGACAGGACGTCTTACCAAGGAAGAGAGTTGGCCTTTGTCGGCAGTGGGTATGGAGGATACTGGGGTGGATGGCTGTGCTGGGGGCCATCCTAGTCCACAGAGATCCGACGAGGCTCAGCAAAGAGGCTGCAAGTGGGAGGCTTGCTTCTCTTTTCTCTCTGACCGATTATGGGGACTGGAAGAGCCCATTCCCAAAACTGTGGGGTTTACCAGCCTAGCTCTCAGACATTTTGGAGACAGCAGTGTTCAACGCTGTCCCAGCCACATGAGAAGGGCACCTACGTGTCAGTGGTAGGGTAACAGGGTGCCTTTGCTTGACGTAGCAGTTTTATTGGCTTTATACATATACGTACATATGTGTATATATTTAAATTATATTTTAAAATAAATTTTGCTTCTTATAAAATGAATGAAAACAACATAGAAAAGGAGAGGGTCTCCTCACCCACCTTCCAAGTCACATAGCTGGGGACACACGGCAAACACAGCACACGATTTTTCTCCCCATTTAATCTTCTCATCTGAAGGAGGCATTTAATCTCCATTCTAAAAATCATGAAAATGAGGTTCAGAGAGGGCATGAACTAACCCAAAGCCACACGCGTAGCAATCAGGTCTGATTTCAGGGCCCAAACCCTCAACCACCAGGCAGGACTGCGAGTCTATCTGAGAGCTGAGGCAGAAAGCCAGTAATTCGCACTGTGATTTCACGATGTCATCCCCTTGATTCAGGTGCCAGGTAGTATTACAGGTGTTACCAACTCAAGGCAGCACTACGTGGCATGCTTTACCCTCGGTTGGTTTCTCATCTCCTTTCATCCCCAGGATGGCACTAGGTGGTAGGACAAATAATCCCGTCTCTCAGTGAAGACCCCCCCACACACACACACAAGTCCCTGCCAAGGCTCTCATTTACAGATGAACTTCTGAGCCATTCTCTGGGGCAGGAGTTATATGAGCATGGTTACTTCTGGCTGTTTGGTGAAAGCTGAGGGGCTGGGAGTTCCTATGTTTGTTGGTGTCCTCCCCTGGCCATAGACAGTGACATGGACCTTGCAAACTTAGAGTTAACAAGGGAGGGAGAACAGTTTGCCCCCTGGAGCCTACCCACAGCCTCTTTGTCCACCGGGCCTCTAACTGCAGAAATCCCAGGCTCGCTTGATTTTCCACTAGTGAGCTGGTGGCTTCTGGGTGAGTGTTGAGACACAGCTATCACCCGGGAGGCCCACTGTGGGCGCTGGAAGGATCCAGACCTCGAATGTTTAAACGGAAAGCGTGTCCAGAATTGGCTCCCTTCCCTTTGCCGTTAAGAAGACAGGTTCCTGCTATAGTCCTCACTGAAATCTAGTATAAATGACTTCTCTTGGAGCCTCTTGGGTGGGGTGGCAGTTTTTCAACTGTCAGCAATCTTTTAGTTAAAAAAAAAAAAAAGCAAACTTTCCAGTCTTGTTCTACCTGGAATACATTTTCTCCTCTGGGGCCCCTCCCCAGGCCTCTGCTTCTCTGTCAACACTGTAAAGCCAGCCCCCTCCCTAGCCGCAGGCAGTTGAATGAAGCAGTTCTTTGCTCCACCGAAGGAGATATTTCCATGGAGTTGGGCCAAGAAAACCCCTTGCTTGAATCTGGAGCTGGCCCATACCCAAAGCCAGGGGGGCTGGTGGGGGCAGGGTGGGGCGACGTGGCCACGTTTTCCTAGTGTCAGGATGTGACTTCTAAAACCCAACCCGTGATGGTGGCCTGCTTCGCCAAGACCCCATTCTTGGCGTGCCTTATACCCTAGTAACTGGATTTCTCTAGGCCCCTCCTGTAGGAATGAAACCAATAAAGTTCATTTTTTTGGTTGTTGTTCCCAGCTAGGAATTTGTTCACCTCTGTGGCAGGTTCAAGACAGCGCTTCCAGAAGTCGGGCTAGGCTGTGAGGCTGCCTCTGGCCCACCCCATGCTTGAATGCCTCTGTCGGGGACGGTGCCTTGAACTGCTCAAGAGGGGCGTCCTGAGCCTCTTGATTTTTATTTTCTCATTAGAAAACTATTTCATATTTGAAGTCCCTAAGGAAGAGGCTCAAACGGTCAGTCTTCTTGGATTGTTGCATTTTAAAAAAATGCATATTATAAAAGCAATGTGTGCCAGTAGAGAAATCCATAAAAGTGGAAAGAAGAAAACTTGCCCAGAATCTATTTGCCTAGAACCACGAATGGTTTTTTTGGGGTATTTGGAAGTAATTTGGGGGTATTACCTTCCAGGTCATTTTTCACTGGCTTAGTCATGACACGTATCCCTAAAGAGCCATGCTCACCCCCTCTGCCACGTACCACGGACCCCAGAGTCAAACATACATGTGCTGGCTGGAAGCCCAGCAATCTACCGGGAAGCAAGCTTTATCCTTGGCCTTTTGCACAAGGATGAATTTTATTTGTCTTTTAATATCTACAATTTGCCAAAATCCTCTATGCAAAGGTTGGGGCTGCATCCAAAACTCAGGTTTCAGGGTAACAGAATGTTCCTGCCAGTGGGGTCCAGGGTAGGAGAACTCCAGAAATACATGGGCAGCCACAGTGCTCCTCACTTCCCAACCCCAGGATCAGGACACTGCAGGGACCCACAAACATCCAACTGCAAGGGAATGTGGATATGAATTGTGTTTGGATAAGTGACCAGAAATAAAAAGGGAACCCCTCACACAAGTCCTTGAATGCCAAACTAAAGAGGTCAGACTTTATTTTGAAGGCAAAATCTAGTTCCTGAAAGGCTGTTAGCATGGGACCAATGGCTTGGTGTGCATTCTAGAAGAACCACTGTCAATTCCAGGACCCAGAAGATGGGACTTGTTTGTCCTCCCCACTCCCCCATCCTTGACGGCTTGACGCCCACCCCACACCTTACAGGAGGCATAGAGTTGGACCTGACAATGCCAGGTTCCCGCACAGCCTCATGGGAAGACCCTTTATATGCCCTGCTGCTTCTCTGACTTGGGCTGAGGTCTGTGGGTGGGGGGGTGCTCAGGAATATGTGATTTTGGGGGATTTGAATTGCTGGGGGCGGGGGTTGAAATTAGAGATTAGGAAGGCAGCAGCAACTAACACTTTAGTCACCCACAGGAAGTGCAGAAGAGGGCCTGGAAAGGTCTCTGGGGAACACACCCATCTTGGGGGTAACTGGAAGACTGGGAAGGCCTGCTTAGAGGCGCAGGCAGCCAGGGGTGCTGTTCTGTGAGAGCTCTCAGTATAGTTTTGAGAAGAGAGTGCATTTACCCATGCCTGGGTGATGGATATAGGAGGACCTTGTCCTCATTTCCTGGCTGAATCTTAGGACGCTTGTACACTTGCCCACAAGTATGTACATGTGGATAGGAGACTGCTCATACGGCTTTTGAGGGCTCCCAAGTATGAATTAAAAAAAAGAAGAAAAATGTGTGCTTTGAATTAGATCTACGTGAAAGAAAAAAAAAGGCAGCAGGCTAAGCCATGCGTCTGGGACACTGGCTCTCCTCCAGGGCTCTTCAGGAGAGTTGGGTTTCAGCATGTACAGAAAAGAACGTGAGCCATTTCTCAACCTGGATTTCCTCGTCTGCTTTGCCCTATAGATATGAATCTGAGCCTTCCAACGTCCTTTTTGAGCAAGGAAAGCATGCAGGAAGGACATCGCGGAGATTGAGAAATAGTTGGGATTCAAATATTACCATAGATTGGCTCCCTGAAGTTATTTCTTCCATTGCTTTGGACCAACAAATATTTAAAAAGTTAGATTCTGAGTTCCAGAAAAGCCAACGAAAACATTTAAACATATGGATTTTTTTTGTATTGTGGTTAAACCATGCTCGGTAGGATTAGTTTACAGCAGTCTTTTCTTTCTCTTTGCCTTTTCTTTTTCTGTCTTTTTCTTTCTTCCTTCCTTTCTTTTAGGAAGCCAGAAGGATAAACATGTTGCCATGGCGTTCTGTTTAAAATAAAATACAATGGAAAGAAAAGCAGCATGATGAAGTAACCACATGGACTGCAGGATACACCTGATACTAATTACTGTCACGCAGAATGTTCTGGAAGACATTGGACTCGCCTGATGTATACATTCAAATCAAGCAAAGCAGGACTGGAAAGCTCCTTGGGGACCATCTTGTCCAACTCTTTCCTTTTTCCAGATGAGGAAATAGGGGCCCAGAGAGAAGGGCCTGGACCTCAGCCTCCCAGCTAGGAGGGAGCAGAGCTGGGATTCAAACTCCAGGCTCTTTTGTCAAAAACACATTATTTCCAGAGTCCCTTACCTTGGCCTGTCAGTAAGACCCTGAAAAAGAGGAGCTGAGTTCACTGTTAACCTTTGAGCAGCAAGCTTACGAGCCAGGAAGCCCAGAAAAAAAGCAGAGTCTGACTTGGCGGTGGGAGGCCCAACTTTCCTCCGTGGGGCCAGGCCTTGTGGAGAGAGATGCGTATTACATGTCTGGAGTTTCTCCTTCCACAGGGCCTCCCAGGGGCACCCCAACCAAGGCCTGGGGCTCCTCCCAGAGCGTGAACTCATGTTCTTTGGGGCTGCAGAGCTGATGCCAGGAAGCACTGTCTCTAAGACAAACTCCATGGACCCAAGTGCGTGACTACTGACGCTCTCTAGTGGCTGCCTTGGCTCCCACGCAGGCCTCCCACGCGCGGAGGGCAAGCCGGAGCCCCCGTGACAATGCGCACCCCTCGCCTCTGCCGGGGGAGGCTAGCAACCCGGTCTACCGGCGTCTGATTGGCCGCGCGGGCCTGACGACAGGAGCTCCTGCCCGCTGATTGGTCCCGGCCAGCACCGGCTGTTTCCTAGCTATTAATACCGTGGCTAATAAACGTTCTTCTGTTGACTGGGATGCCCGGAGCCATGATTTTTGAAGCTTTCTTGACGTCTGCGGTTGATACAGGCCTTTTAGCCTCGCAAGTCCTGCTGTGGGGCTCTAGTCTCTGGGGTGGCTTGCATGCTCCCCAGGTTGTAGGTGGGGTGCTCGCTTTCTCCCTCACCTTATTTGACATGTTAAGCGGCTCCCCACCATGCCCCCCAAAGCCCACTTTAGCCTCATCGCCCCAGATAGGCCTGTGCATCTATAAACGAGACCCTGCCCAAGGCGCGGGGTCTCCCGTGGCCTGGTGGTCCATTTTCACCTCCCTGTCACTAGCCATGGGCTTTACAAATAGTCTTGTCCCTTCATCTCTGCCCCAAATCTCCTGTCTGTGTAACAACCACCTTGCAGGACTGCTGGGCCTGGGGGGCTCTCGCTGAAGCGGATTTGAACAACCCCCCCAAGAAGTGTGAGGGAGCTGTTCTAACTTGATACCCGCACGGGGCCCTCTGCCTTTCCCCTTTGGGGCCCATCACTCATTCTCGCCCCTCTTCTGTCACCAGGCGCTTCATCCTTGCCCTCCCGGCTGCCACCCACCTGTCACCCTAAGATAGATCCTAAGTCCCTTTCAACAGCGTTTTGACCTTTGCGAGAGGACATATGATTGACGGCCCTCCCCTCTTTGCCACTCAGTGCCCAGCAAGCTGCCGAAGACGCCACCTGTTAAGTAAGGATCGGGTCTCCTGTGCCAAGTCCCAGCGCAAGAGGCCGTGCAGCTCCACTCCGCCGCGACATGTGTCACTGCCTGTTTCTCCCGGGCTGTGCGGGATGGGGGAGCTTTCAAAGTACACGAGGGGAAATCACCTCAGTTTTGGGGTGCACTCCATGCATCTCCAGGGAGGACACAGTTCTCTTCGAAAAGTATTTTCCCTAGAGGGACAGAGCTCACGCACAGGTTCTTATTACAATCCCGGGTAGCGGGTACCCCCCTTGTTAACGTGGAGGGAATGGCCCCCCCTTGGCAGTGGAAGGGGCACTGCAGGGTTCTGGGTACCTAGGTTGTAAGTGGCAGAGCCAGGACTCAAAACCCGGGTTTTCTGACTTGGAGGTGCTGTGCCGAGTCTCCTGTGCCAAAGGTAACCAATCAGAAATGGGTGGGTGGGCTAAAAGGGGTGACAGCCGCCAACTTACATTTGGGTGTCATTTATCTTGCCTGGGGTGTTTTATTTTCCACTACAATAAGCAGAAAGCATCATTTTCTTTTCCTAAGACGCATCAGCTAATAGAGGTTCCGAAATAACCAGGTGTGTGATCTGCTTCACCCGCGCCCCAGCTTTACCCTCGGCCCGCCCAAGAAAAACCATCCCTGGTCGGGTTCTCCCAGCCAATTGTGCACACAAATCGCCCTGCTTGGTAAGCGGGGCTCGTGGAGGGAAAAAGCACCAGCGAGCACAGGGTGTTGGTCATGGCGGCGAGGGGCACTGCGGCAGAATTTTTTCCTCCCTTCTTTGCTGCAATCTGGGTGCGGCTAGAGCAATTTGTCATAGAATCTGGGGGGCTCATTTTTCCGGCCAATCACTTTTGGAGAAATGAGCGCATTGCAGCAGAATGCGCTGACGTCAGAGACCACCCCTTCTGCGCCTCCTTATAAACCCCACCCAGCCAGCCCCTAGCGCAGACGGCGGAGAGCTGGGATGGAGCGCGCCTTGGCCCGCTGGCCTCGGCTGCAGCTCCTCCCGAGAACCCGGGCGCCCACGCGAGAATCTCCCCACCTGGTGAGTGGTTGGCCATCCTTGCCTGAAAGGATGTGCAAAAGGAAGGCTACACCCCCTTCTGGGTTGGGCTCTGTCCTCTTGGACATGCTGAAGGACAGACGCCCGGGACCTTCTCCTGAAGGTGGCCACCTCTCCTGGTAGCCGAACATCAGCAACGAAATGCTGTCAGGAAAGAAAATCTTGAGGCACATTTTTCCCGGGGGGAATCAGGGCCCCTTTCTCGTCCAGTCCTTGAGGATAGACTGGGTGTTGGGAGCTTAAATTAATAGGAGTGGGAGGAATCACACCAAACCCGTGTCGGAATCCTGTGTCCCACAGTCACTGGGGTCCAAAACCCAGATTCTCTGTGTGTGAAGCCACCTTTAGGATCACGAATGGTAGGAGATATGGCGGCCGAAGGATTCTGCATGCCCCACTAATTGGGGGGAAAGCACCCGAGGAGAAGGGTCTTCTGGGCGTGTTTCCCCCCATCCCCAGTTTCTGGCCAGCTTCTTGGTGGCCCGTAGGCGTGAGGAGTAGAGGTTCCTGTCCGCGAGGCATTCCCAGCGTGAGCACACGGGTTTACTGTACAGCTGACGCGAGTCAAAGATTAAGAGTAAAATTTCTAACTGATAGCATCTTGTTTCATCCTCATCAACCGCCTTAACAGTGGAGAGAGATGGCGCCCAAGTGCAAACCTGCCAGAAGCCCCCTAGGATCAGTTCTGTAGAGGGGCAGCTGGGGGGAGGGTCAAGTAATTGGGGACACTGGCAGAATAGAAGCAGAGAGTGGGTTGGTGTTGAGAGAAAACCGTGCCCTTGGGTCTGGGAAGCCAGAGGGAAGAGAGTAGTACAGAAAAGGGGGCGTGTTTGGGGGGGTCTGGGAGCTGGGAATTGGGGGTTGAGGGTCTTTTCAGCATTGCGTGACGGTCACCAAAAGATTCTGACATGTTGCAGGCTTTTGACTTCTGATAAAGTTGCTTTTTGCCATTTCCTTTGTCCCTGTCAAGCCCCCCCCCCCCCACGCTGCCCCCTCCCCACTCGGGGCCCGCGGGCTTGGGGAGGGGGGGCGCAAGCGAGTTGCTACGTGGCAGGTTTCTGGAAGGTTTTCTTGTTGGCCGCCAGAGGGCGCTGGTGGCACTGCGGAATTTTGGGGGGCGGGGTGGGGAGGGGAGGTGGCCTTTGTTCTTCTGCTGGAGGGGGTCAGGCGCGAGATTTACTGGAGAATTCTGGATTCATTTACCTAGGGGGTAAATGTTTTAAGATCCCCGGGATTACTGGGGAGCAGCTGCAGGGTTCGCGCTGGGTGGAGATGTCGTGATTCGCACTAGTTGTGTGACTTGGGTCGTGGAAGAGCGTGGACGCAAATTATTTTAGTTGGCTTTGGGGTCTTAGCAATGAGTGGCTCTTTTGAGCTGGATGAACAGGCTGTAAAATGGTTAATTAGGCGCCGTTGTGCGGGGTCCTGAAATTCTTGCTGTGGAGAAGGGAGGCAAGATGGGGGGGGGCGATGTTGGTCTGGATGATTTTAGGTGGTTTTGGCCGCCTTTATATTCTTTTCGAGCGATACCATATTTTGTATCATGTGTCCAGAGACCACAGAAATGAGTGAAAACGTTGTTTGGAGAACTGGGACTTTTAAATTTCAATTAACGTATGTTTAATTGGATTTACTGAAGGTTGGGGCCAAGATTTCTGTTTTCACTTATTAAAAGTGGACTCATGTTCTGGAAAGACCCTTATGGCGAGTGTCTCCTTGATAGCCTCGTGTCTCTGGTACAGGGTGACCCCCACATTTGCGGGGTCCAGAAGGCACTCTGAGTACTTGAGTGGGGGTGCTGCCCGATGTCCACAGGTGGATTCTGGCTGGTGATGGCGGTCTTAGCGTTTTAGGGCGCATAGCAGCCCTGTGCGGTGGGCTGGGTTGGGCTGTGCTCACCCTCCTAGCTTGGAACTTGTTGGTCGCTCCCCCCCCCCACCTGGCCCATCCTTTGCCAGCTGTGCCCCTTGCAGCTGCGGGCCAGGCGGGGGCGGAGGCGCGCGAGGCCCCTCCTGCGCGCGCGCCGCAGGTGGCCATGCTCTTGGGCGCTGGGTGCTGACCGCGCGCCCCCTAGCGGTGTGTGCCCGCAAATGGTTCTCGGCCCGCTAAACCGGGCTTGAGGTTGCGCATGCGCACACAGTTAACACATGTGCCCTGTCAATCAAGTCCTCCTTACCCCCTCCCACTTCTCTCCCTCCTCCCCTCCCACTTTTCTCCCTCCTCCCCCTCCCAATTCTCCTCCCCCTCCTAGTTCTCCTCCCCCTCCTATTTCTCCTCCCCCTCTTACCCCTCCCATTTCTCCGCTTTCTCCCTCCCCTCCCATTTTCCTCATCCCTGCTTTCCTCCCTTCTTTTCTCCCATTCCCTCCTCCCTCCTCTTCCCTCTTAACCCCTCCCTCCTCCTTCCTCTTCCCACTCCCCCCTCCTTTCCCTCTGACTACCCCGTCTTTCTCTCTGCTGTTCCTGTGCTGGCCATTAGAGGTCATCAAGATGGTTTGTAATCTGGTCCCCTCCCATGTCATAGGGTCCCTCTTCAGCGATGACATCACCGGTTCACCTCCTTATCTTCAAGGACCACCTCTTGATGCCCAGCTGCTGCCAAGGTACTAGCTGTTCATCTCCACAGTATGGTACTCAAGCCCTCCTTGTGACAGTTTATACACAACATGGCGGACAGAATCCCCACCCCTGCCACCCAGCATGTACCTCCCCCAGACCCATTAGTAATTAAAAGACTACTTTAAATTTTAACTAATTAGTTTTAGTTGTAATTAAAACATTCACAGTTTTAATTAATACCTGGACTTGGGCTTTTGAGTGGGTCCTCTAACCTGTGATCAATTGCAGAGGACGCTAGGAGCATTGATTCCTGGATCTCACCAGCATACAAAGCAGCCACTGGCAGAGACCACCCCCCAGGACCAGGACGATGGAGGATGAAGAGGACCAGAACTGACCAGCCAGCTGTTCCTCTTGGCTATAGGCTTAAAACAATGCCCTAGTGAGGGGGCATTGGTCGCTAACCCCTGACCTTTGCTATGCTTGTGCCTGTTGCAATGGATACTTTCCTGTAAGTCTCTGCTTGTGTTAATGTGCCAGCAACCTGGAGTGTTTCCCTCCCCAAGAAGGTGTCAGTCTTTCTAAGCTGACCCTATTGTTGCCCTTATGATGTCCTGAACGGAAAGATCCCTTGGGGAACTTCTCAGGAGGGGGACCTGGGCCAAGGGCTCCACCAGCATCTCACTGGCAATTCCAAGGCCCAGGTGGGCTTCTGGAATGAGCATGAGCCCTGATGTCATGCTACTGAGCTGCCAAGGGCATCCCCACGTTGGAGATCTCCCTGTCCTTTCTGGGGAATGGGGACGAGAAGCGCAACCTCCCAGGGCTGTTGTGAGTATTAAATGAGATAAAGCAGCCTCGGGCAGGGCCGGGCATGGAGGAGGCGGTCAGCAAATGTTTGTTGAAAAAGTTTGGTAGGTCAGTCCATTCCCACCATCTCACTTTACTTAACTCCTCTCATTTATTCTCCCACAGCACTCGGAATAGCCCCTGTCCACGGGGCTCTCCTTGCACCAGGTAGGGACTCCACCACGAAGGGTGACGGACGGGCTGACTTGAGTAGGAGCATGAATTATGCATGTGGTCATTTCCAGAGTACTTTCTATGTTCTGCGAATGTGTTATTTCTATGTCAGACAAACGTATATGTGAATGAGGCAGCCTCATTTACAGATCAGAATGAATTTGGCATGGACTTGAGTAATTTTAAAAAGGTGGGTAAGAACTGAGTGCCCCTCCCATGGGGTAGGGTTTATTCACATTTACAGTGAGGGCGCTGAGGCTGGAGGAATGTAAGTATTTTGTCACATTGCTGGCAAAGAAAGGGGTCAGAGTTGGACCCTGGCTGCCATTGTAACTGCCCCTTACCCCCCTGGCCCAGAGTTAGACTAAGAGCCTTTTGATTTCTAATCAAGTTTTGACAATGGGACAGTCTGTTTGAAATCTCAGCTGCCCAGGGTGGTCTTGGGGGTTTGGGTGGCCTCAATGTTGGTACCATGTGCTGGCTCCACCTCTCAATAACAGTGTGACCTTAAACAAGTCGCTTAACTTCTCCAGGTCTCAGTTCCTTTCATGGTCTAAAAAAAAAAAAACACCAAAAAAACAAAACAAAAAAAACGTCTTTATCTACCCCACAGGGTGCTTTTGAAGACCAAATGATGCAGCTACTAAGAAAGTGCTTTGTAAATTGCTGTGGAAATTGCCAGATCCTTAACACACCGAGGTTGTCCCTCATTGTTCTCAGGCCCAGCCCTATGCTCCCTCAGTAATAACTGGGCTAGCACCCAGTAGGTGCTGTGTGTGTTTGCATTCAATAAAATTCCAAAATGAATTAAAGCAGAATTAATTCAACAAACATTTTCTGGAACACCGACAATATGCCCAGCACACCAGGCCTGGTATGTGATACAAAGATGATGAAAACAGTCTCTTGGAAGCTAATTGGGGTCCTCATTTGACCAGCACTTTCTTTCGTCCCCTTTTAAGCCAACCAGTTTTGTCCGGACAAGACAAAAAACGACTCAGGCTGCTTTAGAGAAGCCCAGCTTGGTGTAGACAATAGGTCCCGGCTTCTGAAAGAGCCTGATTGGATTATGTGGCAAATGAAGGTGGAAGGATGACTTGGAAGGTGACAAATGAAGTGGGCGGAGATCTGCTTTGGGTTAATCCAGGCTATTAGGAGGGAACCTTTTGTCTTCCAGAGGCCTGCAGGAGCTTTTACCACTGGTTTTTCCATCTTTAATGTAAGGACGCATCATTTCTGGTCAGTGAAAATCCAGGCCCCAGTGTGATTTGAGTGGGCTGTAAAATTGAGCGTCCTACTACCAGTGAGTAATTACAGTGCACATTTATGTCTCCTTTGCAGTTTGCAAAGGCCTTTTTGCAACTGTCAATTCATTTGACCCTCACAACTCCCTGTTCCGACCCCGGAGCTGGCCTGCTGCCTCCCAGGGGAACAGAGGCTGTCAAGCGGCCCTTCAGATTTGGGCCCCATGATACATTTGCACCCCCTTTGCCTCTTAAAGGAAGAGGTGTCCTCTACACTGTCCCTCCTGTCTCAGACCTGGACCTCCTGCCACCCCATTATACTCTGATTTCCTAACTGTTCTCCCTGCACCCTAAGCCTCCCACTGTCCTCCTTTCTGGCAACTACAGTCTCTCTCTTTCCTTTCACAGCCAAGCTTCTTGAAAGGCCTGTCTACACTTGCTGTCTTCCTTCTTCACCTCCAATTTCCTCTTCAACCCACTGCTTCCTGACTTCTGTACTCCGTCGAACAGCTCTCACTCAGGTAATGACTTTTCTGTAGCGTAACCCCAGACACGTTTCTGGCTCATGGACACACGGACACTTGGACACGTGGACACATTTCCAGTCGCCTCTCACATGGCTTTCAGCCCTGGTTCACATCTGACACATACTCCCCGTGGACTTCTCAGGGATACCTGCTCCTGGCATCCCTCGTTCTTAGCTTATTTTAGGAATTCACATATCCAGATCACCCAACTTCTGGAACTTTCCTTTTACCATCTCTCCCTGGATTTGAGTCCTGGCTAACCCACCTGGTGCTGAGGCCTTGGAATAGGTAGGTCAGTTTTCCCAAGCCACCTTTTTCTCAGTTGCAAAATAGGGTTAAAAATCTTCACCTGGCAGGTCAGGTGGGTTGTCTTGCAAGTGAGAACCAGACACTATTTGAGGGACTTGAAATAAGGTCAATGAAGTACTCATGAGAAAATACAATTAGTCACCATCAGATTTTCTTACAGGTTAAGTTCCCACGGGGAAGACCACAGAGAGAAGAAAGAAGTGGAGAGGGGAGGGGGGAAGTGGGAGAGAAAGAAGAAAAGAATAAAAAAAAGGCACTTAAAGACAAAAAAGTAGGGAAGGGAAACTTAGAAAATATTAAAATCTACCAAAAACACACCCAGAGAAAGGTTTCCTCTTGTGTCGGGTTGGGCTAAAATAAACAGGAAAAAGGTTTTAAATTGATTACCCCAGTGACAAATCCCAGGAAGCTTTCAAATCAAATTGCCCCGTTTTGGGGTTTTAACTCCTTCTATCAAGTTTAACCTCTTTACCTCCTTCATCCTGGTTAAAACCTCCCCAGCCCCTTTGCTGGTGATTAAATCCTGAAGGTACACGGAGTCTTTCAATGAATGAATGGCCAACAGAAAGCCCTCCCCCTCCCCCCAGCTGTGTTTTTCAGTTTTATTCCACTTTCCGCCCTTTTCCTTAATGAACACAGGGCTAATCTTGGGCCTTGTCAAGGAAGAGGCTGCAGACGTTAATGAGCTAGCTGCTGGGTTCCAATGTTCCTCTCATAAGGAGCTTTCTTTGTCTGCGAAGGAAAAACACACTGATTATCATAATGAGGTGAACTGGCGTCTGCAGGGGCAGGGGCACCGTGGTCCTTAGGCCACACTTCTAATTTTGGGCTGGAGCTAAGGTTTCATTTGCTCCTCATTTAAGTCTTGGCCTGGCCCATTCAAGGAGGTTGGAGGTTGAAGGCTGTTTTGGGGAAGGGCTGCTTTTGCAGAAAGTTTCTTTGTTGGACCCGCTCCACAGATGCAACAGGCCAGGGTGATGCCTGCCTCTGGGATTCATTCTCCAAAAGCTGAGGAAAACGGGTGCCCGGGTCCAACGCTAGCACGCACAAGACTTGTTTCAGAACCCACGGAACATTAAAAACTTAAGGTTACCAACTGGTAGACAAGTACCAAGTCACAGGTGTAGAACCCATGAAATTATCGCCAAGTGAACACCCATGTATTGTCTCATCCAGGTCAAAAAATGGATATTTGTGCCCCAGAGGCCCCCCATTCCCATGGAAGGGCATGGCTTGGGGTTCACATTTAGGTCCTACGTATTGAGGAGTGAGGTTTAGAGCTAGTGGTTCGTTGGGCAGTGAGCCAAATGCAGACGTGACAGACGACTCTGAACCGGCACCAGACGCTGTGGGCACTGGTACCTTCATGTCCCCATCCCACGTCCTGGGCCCTGCCCCAACTCCTTTCTGTCCTGATCCTTGAACTCCCCCAAGTCCATTAATGTCAGCAGGTATGCCCGAGCCTGAAACTTGCCCTTGTGTGTCCCGAGTTCTGGACATTTGTCATCCCAAAGCAGATGAATTAAATCAGATCACTTCAATTAAACTTCAGGATCTGGCCAGATCTTCAAATGGGAAACTAAGGGGGAAGCGAGGTGGTTGGAGCAAGAAAACTTAGTGAAAAACATGAGCCTCCCCTCCCTCCTTCTTTGCCTCCTTTTTTCTGCTAGGCTCCTCTGGGTGCCTGCATGAGAGTCAGACACTGCAAGTTGGCAAAACCTGCTCTCATCAAGTACCCCAATAAAAACATCAGAGTATCCACCTTTTGGTGGAGGTGACCCAGATGTCCACCAGCTAGAGGATGATGAGGGTGGCACCTCTGAAAATGGGACTCCCACAAAAACTCTTCCATCCAGTTCTTGGAGAGACAGCAGTTCCTGGTTCTAATTGAGAGGACACATTTTAAACAGGAAAAAAAAAAAAAGGATCCTTCTCCCCTCAAATACATAGTGATAATTGAACTATAGGCCCAGGCCCAGGGGGTGGCTGGTTAGCTCAGTTGGTTAGAGCATGGTGCTGGTAGCACCAAGGTTGCCGGTTCAATCCCTATATAGGCCACTGAGCTGTGCCTTCAAAAAGTTAAAAATACAGGCCCAAAGTGTCATCTATATTCTAGCATTTGAGTACCCGGGGAGGGGTGCAAGGCATGAGTGAGCCAGGGTCTTGTGCTGATTCCTGGAGCCCTAACTGCCCAGACGGGGAAACCATCTCTCCGCCTGCTGGGGTTTCTGTGAATCAGGCAGCCTTATTTTTCTGAGGCCACCAGCAGAGGGGTCCAAACCTCATCACTCCCGAGTGTAGGGGTGGCTGTTTTAACTTGTTTCCTTGTTTCTGTGACACCCCATTTTGTGCCTGTGCTCATGGGACCCCTGCATTCCACTGTTCCAGCCCAGGGGTCCTGGATGGCTTCCTGAATTGGCCCCCTGATGCCCAGAGCCCACTGGTCTCAACATCTGTCATTTAGGTGAATCCTGGAAGCTTAGGAGATTTGGGAAGATGTGATTTAATTAGATAGGATACTAGGGAACGAGTGAGGCCCAGAGATGAGCTCCCCCATTCTTCTGAGTTTCTGGTTTTCTGCTTTTACTACTCACCTCTGTGCTCCATCCTCCCTTCTCTTCCTCTGCACCCCTCCATCACCATTTCCTAATCCGGTCCTCTGGGGGTGCCCTAGGCCAGCCCACACCTCCTTTGGGTGTCCCAGCACCAGCTTGGCACCAAGTGGGGTTCAGTAAGAGTATGTGGGATGTATGTTTGGATAGGTGAGTCAATGAAGGAACTTGACTGCCATACTCAAGTTGCTAGACGGGAGTCAATGGGGACGCAAGTAGTTACAGGTCAAAAGGGTGGAGGGTGGATTTCATGTTACTGAGAGGAGTGGGCTTTGCCCCTCCCCCAGCCCCATTTGAGCAGGGGCCCTGCCAGTCTCACCCCTTCATTCACTCATGCGTCCATCCCGTCATTCAACAGTTGATCCTTACTGAGCAAGCCCACCGCCCGGCCCCGGGCTTGGCACCCGCCACTCTAGCACGTCCCTTGATGGCCTCTGCCCCCCAGGAGCGTGGGCCGGGGGGTTGCCTCTGCTGAGGGCGGCCTCAGGGCTGCCCCAGTGCCGGAGCCCACTCCGGCTTTGTAGAAGGCAGGCAAGATGGTGCGAGGGGAGGGCCTGGTTTGCCTTCCTTTGGCCAGTTGGCCGGTGGCCTTTAATTCAGACCCTGGAGGAGCCTCAAACCTGCTCATCTCCAGGGCTCTGTGAGCCAGCCCCTCCTGCCTTGCTTGCCTCCACACTCATCCCGTAGCTGAGTGCTGACGGCTGTTCCGGGCCCCTGCCCTGGTGGGAGCACAGGAACAGCTGTGGTGTGTGTCCCATTGGGCTCTGGCCACACAGGTCTCCCTCTTGAGTTGAGGGTCCCGTGAGCTGGACCCCTCCTCTACGATACCTTCCTCCCCCTGGGGCTAAATCCAGCTCCTTTGCTTCCCAGTCATTGGCTGGGGCCTGTGCCATGCAAAGGACAGATGGCTGGGAACCTCCAGGGAGCTCTGTAGGCTCCGCGTCTGCCTGGCTGCCTACCTGCTCTGCTCTACCTGGCAGCTCCTCCCCTGGCTCTCCACCAGCCAGGTTGGTTGCCCACCTGGAGCTCTGCTTGCCACAGTCTCTTGCTTGGCCTGACTGACATCCCCTTTCTCTGTGCCCGAGTCACCCAGCTCCTTACTCTCTGGGCCTCAGCTGCCCAGCCCTCTGACTCACAGGTTGGTTTTCCTTGCTGAGCCCACACTTGTGTTACTTGGTTCTGCCTGCTGCCTCGTCCACCTACCTATTTGCCTTTGACCCTGATGCTGGGTCCAAATACCCTTCCCCCAGCCCAAGAAGTCACTCCCCCTCAGTGCTGCCCAGGTTGCCAGCAGCTCCCCAATACCTGTGGGACAATCCCTTGCTGGCATGCCACCTCCCCCAACCATCTTCAAGCGCCTCCTCCCGTGGGCCTGTTCCCAGGGTCCAAGTGACTTTTTGTCCCGCCGCTTCCTCCCAGAACCCTTTGTCGTCGTGTTGGAGCAGGTATTCCCACAGCCTGCCTGTACCACCACCCTGTCCCTCTGAATCCTGGGCTCTGCCTGCCCTAGGTCTCAGGTTGGTCTGGGGGCTGTCCCCCGCAGGCCTGTGGCTTCTCTTGCACCTTTTCCTGTCATCGCTCATGCCCATGAGCCACCTTCTTCCACTGAAAACCAAACTTCAGGTGAGACTGGGCCCTGTGCCTTTTGTTGGTATATGTGTAGCTTTTCTTGGGTGCTTGCCTTCCTGTAATTCTAACTTTCTGTCCCTCCCCAAAGGCGACTCCATCATCAGCACAGAGGCTGCGACCTGGCCGGGCCGGCCGAAGGACAGGATGGAAGAGACGGAAAAGCCCGCAGACGACCATCACCCTGGACCAGGCCCTCCTTCCTGACGGTCACCTGGTATCTCACCTCAGCCCCATGCCTCTCGCTTCCTTCCTGGTTTGGGGTGAGTCTCTTGTTTTCTTGGGACACTAAGATATCATTAGGTTCAGCTGACGTGTCTTCTGTTCAAGACTATACATTTAGCCTGGGGAAGGGCCATTCATTACCTTCTACCCCAACCTGGGGCCTGGGGGTCTGGAAGCTGCCTTGCCTCACGGAGCCAGCGTGCACAGGGGCCACCCAGTTGACGGCATGCTGTGGGCCCTGCATGGTAAGTGAGGAGCGTCCACTTTGGCCTGGGCCGTGACAGCCGGCTAGGGCCAGGCACATAGTAGGTCCTCATCAAAGCTTTGCTGAGCATGTTAATGAGATGAATCAGGGTACATTTGCTCCCTAAGCACCCTCCAGTTTAGAGACGTGGAAACACACATGCTTGTCTTCTCTAGCTAGAAAAACATTTCTCTCCCATGCCACGGTCACGTCAGTCCCCAAGAAAATGCTGGCTTCTCAAACACGAGACTTTGATAATGTCCTTTAATCAAATAGTGGTTTTTGAGTGAGTTCTTCTTCTCTTGGCCTCTTTTCCTCACCCCTGAAATTGCAATGAGATGGGAATGTTTTGTTTGTTTAAATAAAATCAGTAATGGTAGAGAAGAAGAAGAAGAAAGCAGAGGATTACAGCGCACAGTTCCCTCCAGGACTCGTCATTTGTTTATCTGTGGTTCACTTATGCAAGACATGTTAATGGATCCTGGGGGCTTGGGGCTGAGGTCCTTCTGGGGTGCCAAGACCAGCTTTGCCTTAAGGTCCAGAGGGTCAAGTTGGGTGTCCTGGGAGGTCCCACATGGTGATGTGGCCCATGTGGCAGCTAACCAAAGGTGGGCTAGAAAAGAGGAGGCTTAGCTGAGGCCACCATTCTTGTTGGGGTCCCAACGGCTGAGTCTCATAAATGTGCAATGGGGTGTTTTTGGAGCCAGCAGTCTAGGGGCTGTGCTAGCATGCCTGGCGGGCCTCATGTCTGCTGTGCCCGGGGTAGATACCAGGATGAATCGTGGGTGCAGAGTGCCAGGTGGTCCAGGTGGGAGAGGACAAAGGCCTGGAGGCCACAGATGCCAGCATCCCGTCCCCCCTCCCCCCCGTGATGCTCACTTATACAGGGGGTCCGGAGAGGAAAGGTGTGAACACGGCTCTGAGCCTGACTGAGGGCCTCGCCTCCAGGAGCCTCAGCCCCTGTGTGGCCTGCTGCCCAGTGGTCAGAGTGGCCAGCCTCTGGGCTCCCTGTGGGTCTTGGGTTGCTGGCATGGCTTCCATAACACTCTTTCCTCAAACAGAAGTTTTAGAGACTGCTCCTCCACAGCCCTGCCTTCTCCCCTGAAATGGAAATGGGGTGCGGATATTATTTTTAAATAAAACGTGAAAGTGTAGGCGGAGAGGGGTAGAGGGATCCGGCCGGGGGGCGGGGCGGGGGGGGCTGTTGCCTTTGTCTGCTTGTTTTCATTCCCGGGAGAGCCCCTCAGGATGGAGAGAGGTGGGGGAGAGTGTGTCCAGGACTAAACCCAGGGAGGGGCCCCCGGAAGACTCTGCCCTGTGATATTTACTCCACAGCTGGCATTTGCTGAGCCACCTGCAAACATGGTGACGTGGAAGAGAGGCCTGGCAGGAGCTTTACACAGGGCAGGATGTAGGACTCCTAGGGGGGTCGAATCTGGAGCTTACCAGAAAGATCCGTGGAGATAGTCTGAACCAAATGCCCTGGGCTTCTGGATGCTTCCTTAGGGACATCTCAGGATTCCTTCAAGGTAGACTGAGCTAAAGGGGAGTCAAGGCGAGGGCAAGTGCCCCACCAGTCCCAGACTTTGCCAACCCCCCCGCCCCTCCCACTGCTCAGCAGTTTGGGGTGGCCTGTCTGGGCTGAGCTGTATTTCAGGTACACTTGTGAATGCCCGCAGTCTTGGGCAAACACGTATTTTGGGTTTTGTGTGTCTTAAGCACAAAATAGATAACAATAGATCAAGTTCTCAATTAAAAATGTCGAAACATAGCATCATCCATCAGCCTTGCAGCCAATCATTCCAGAAATTTCAAGAAGGCCATCACTAAGAGTTAAAAAATATTTGTTTTCAGGAGAATTCTTTTTTGATGGATTGGCCCATCCTTGAACAGTGAGAGGGTGGAAATGAGACCCTGACTGGCCAGATGGGCAGAGGACTCTGTCACTGCAGAGGGAGGGATTTATCTGGCCATTTTGTCATTGTACTAAGCTGTTCCCTGGGGCCTGCCTCTAGCTGGACGCTTCCTGGTGGGCTCAGATGTCAGGGAAGAGGTGGTGGTCTTGTCTGAAAGCTGGCCCTCCTGTCTGCCTGGATCCCCTGGGTGGATGGGAAAGGGAACTGAGTGCCACTCAGCCTCTGTGCTCATGGAAAGGAAAAAAGGGCCACCTCTTTCACCTTCCCCCCAATTTTCCTACCTGCAGGTTGCCTGTGGGGCTGATTGCAGCTTCCAGGGTCCCTGACCTCCTGCCTCCTGATTTGTGATTTAAACACCAAATATATTTCCAAGCACATTTCTCCAAATAATGTCAAAACCTGGCAAGACTGAGGACAGCAGGACGCATGTGTTTCTTATTCCTTCATTTACATGAAGTAACTTAAATGTGTTTTTTATGTGCAATCTGATTTCCAGAAAGAAAAAAAAAAATCTGCCCGCGGTTAATGAGTTTGCTAATGAATTTTTCCTTGAAAAGAGGAAGGCGGCTTTACACAGAGGGGGGTGTGGGGGAGACAAATTAAGGTTGAACAGGGTTAAAGGGCAGTGGACAATGTAGAAACCAGTATTGTTGGCTGAAATGGGAAAGGTCTGGGGTGCTGGGGGGCCTTTTCTTTGTAGAAGACTGGAATTGAACAAGTTGTGGCTAAGTCCCAAGAACGAGTTCCCCTTCCCCCCACTGCTTGGAGCCCTGTCCACTCTCCTCAAAGAGGAATAAAGAAGTGTAGCTTGGTCTCCCAACCCCTGGTTTGAACACATGGAGCATTCCGGAAAAGAGTTGTAGCTCTCCAAATGAGGCCATCTCAAGTGTGGGGTTCCCGTTTGGCAAGGGAGAGACAAGACTGGTTGGGGCAGGAGGGAAGGCTGTCACTATGGTGCTGGTTCCAACGAGCAGTCCCAGCCCTCTGGGAAGTCTGAGGGAAGGGGTTGCAGAGGCAGGAACACCTTGGCGAGGAACGAGTCAGTTTCAGAGCCAGGAAAGGCACTAAGGGAGGGAGCCCCAGGGACTCCACTGGGAGGAAGCCTGCCCCCCACTGGGCACCCTCTGGGCATTGGAGCAGGACAGGAAGAGCAGGGTGAGGGTTCCCAAATTTTGCTGGATCCAGAAGAGGTGGAGGGCCTCCCCTTCGGTGCCAACACAAGCTGCCTGACCCCTGAGAGCTGTGTCTTGGGAGGTGTCCACACGTCCTGGAATTTCTGGTGCCTTCTGGATTTTAGACACTTAGTCCCTCATCCCCAGTCTTCACTGGAAAACGGATCGCTCTAGTCATGTTTTGGGGCACTAAGTGCGATTAGAATGTCTCCAGACATATCTATAATTGTCTTCTTGGCTCCCTTCCACCGTAAGTCCTTGGTGGTCATGGGGACCTGTGGGCAGAGCAGGTGTTGGGTGGCTGAGGCCGGGGTGGGCCCCAACCTGGGGGGATGTGTGTGAGAGAGGAGTTAATTAAGGGAGAGGAGGATGGTGAGGGTGTAGTCATGACTCTCTTAATTGCTCTCCAATTTCTTTGGGCTTAAAAAAAATCCAGATGGAGACTTCTTAAGTCCCCCACCCTGGGGGTCGGGGGAAGGAAGCCTGCCCACCACCTTTTGCCTGGCTTCTCTCTGCACGCAGTGAATAGGGTCTTTGGCAGGGGCTTAAGGAGGAGACTCTTAGCCTGGGAGCTCCCAGGGCCGTACTGATGGAAACAAAGGCACAGGCAGAAAGGAATGTGGGGAGCCCCCACGGAGAACAGCCACCTGGGGATAATTGGGAGGGCTGAGTGCAGATGAGTTTTCCCAGGTCTGTGAATACATTCTTTCAATAGAAGGTGCCTTTTCTTCAGATGAAAAGAAGAAAACCTCAATTACCTTCTCCTGAGACCAAGGGTGTGGGAGTGTGTGTGTGTCCCCTCTGGGGGGGGGGACTCCTGCGGGGCCCCCTTGCCCTTGTGTGTGTGTCTTCGGAGACACAGACAAGAGGCAGCACAATGGCACGCTTAACCAGCCACCCCAGCAGCATGACCCTGGCCATGCTCATGCTCCTTGTTCTAGGGCTTTCTTTTTGCAAATTTCTCAGGAGGAAGAATCAGTGTAGCTGTGCCTGTAAACAAGAATTTGATCGAACTGGGCCTGATGCCCAAGAGACAGCCAAAGAGACAGAATGGGGCCAAGGGACAGAACTCCAGGATGGAAAGTTGGGGAAGGAGAACAGTCAGAGGGGCCAAAGGCTGACCGCACGTCTGTGTTGGCCGTCCAGGACTGCAGCTGTGCTGCTGCTCCTGCCTTTCCGGCCTTTTCTTGGGGCCACCCTATGGGTGGAGAGAGGCTCATTCCTACCAGACTAAGAAATTGGAGTTGGGGGGCTCGGGGATCCACAGGATTGCACTGGAAGTCAGAGAGGATGAGGGGAGAGCAGCTTATCTGGGCAGGGGTGGCCCTGAGCACGGGGACCCTTTGAGTTGTAAAACAGTTTGTGCAACCATTGCCCTAAACTAAACTGAGGGCTCGGGTCCCTCCGCTGGAACCAGGGCAAAGTCACTGGCACAGGGGAAGGAGTCCCAGGTCTCCATCTTGGCCAGTGTCTTTGTTACTGCTGGCTTTGGGGCCTCAGTTTTCCCATCTGTAAAATGAGGCAATAGTCTGTCACTTCTGCATATTCTGTAAGGCAGAAGAAGCATGGGATGTCAGTGTTGGAAAGGCGAGGGGAGGGGACGGAGGTCTCAAGTGTCCAGATTGGGCCCCCCAACCTCCTGGCTGGGCACTGGGATCAGGGCACACGCCCTGCTACTTGGGACAGGTCAGGTGGTCAGAGGAGATATACTCCGAACACAGGGTCAGACGGCATCCCCGAGAGGCCTTCCAGAGACCCAGTTCTAGCATGTGCAGCCCCGGCTATAGGTGTGACCTTGGCCTGGTCTTCGGCCTCAGTTTTCCCATCTATGAAATGGGACAGTGAAGGATTAGCATTCTCTGAGTACCCTTGAAGCTCTGAGTTCCTTCCAGCTGCCTCAGTGGTCATCTGTGGCTTGTTAGTCTGTTTGTTGGGACTTGAGAGTTGGGGGACTGAGATCACTGATATACTGCCTTCCAACCCCTCCTACTTTAGAAACAAGGAAATCAGAGCCCAAGGTGGCAGGTGGCAGATGTGCAACCCACTGCCGAGGGCCAGCTCCACTTGACTAGCCCAGGCAATGGGGCTATGGTCATTAACAGTCCTCACAGTCAGCCTTTTGCGAACATAGATTCTCAGGGCCCACACTAACTCCAAGGGGCTCCTTGGTGCAAGGATTGCATCTTGTGGAGCATTCTTCTAGATGGGTGGGCCTGCGGCCAGGCCTGGAAACCCTTTCCGGGCTGTGGAGCTGTCACTGTGTAATGAGACTGGCCCCATGGCTGCAGTCCCAGGAGGGTGTGGCTGGCTGCACCTTCTCCTGTGGCTCACCCTGAGCCTTTGGGTCACGAGACCCTCAGCAACACCCCTGTTGGCACTCTGGCCCGCTTAGATGAGAACTTCCTGAAAAAGCCATCAGGGTGGCAACTCCTGGAAATGTGATCAGTTACGGGGCCTGTGCCAGCTTCCAGGCTCAGGCCTGGCTTGGAAAACATCCCCAGCTATCTCTTTGTGTTCCACTGTGCGGTAGTAAATAGCTCGCAGAACCTCGGTCGGGCTCGCACCGGTTATTACCATGGTGGGCTGCAGCCTTTGTCTTGTGACCTTGGTGACTACAATACCTGCGAGCTGAAATGAGGGATCGAAAAATTGCCAGCTTCAATTAGACCAGCAGACTGCTTTTCCCAAGGCTGCCTGTGCCACTCTATCCATTAATGGTACACATACGCCAAATAGGCCCTAATTCTCTCTAATTGCCCACTCCTGAAGCAAAGAGTAAAATTCCAGGAAGAGGCATATGTAAACATCCTTCACAGCCCGGCCAACTGGAATTAGAGGGCTGAGGGGGCCAGCAAGAGAGAGGGGACAGGATTTCAAAAGATGTCCCAATTACCTCTCCCATTTTCATAAATTGGCCTGTAATGTTCAGGGCCCCAGCCTTGACAAAGGTACAGGAAGCGAGCTCTACAAAGAGCTTCCATTTGTAGGGAGAAGTTGTAAGAGGGGGGGTCTTTACTCAACAGGTAGGAAGCATGAGATTGGAGGTGATGCTGATTATTTGTATGAACTACAGCCTCTATTTCTGGAAATGATCATTTTATTAAAAAATAATCCCTTTACATCTTCTCTGCTCTAAACATCCAGTTATTCGTACTAAAGACAGGCCAGATCAATTAGGTCCTCTTTGCCTCCAGAACAAAGTGACGGTAAAAATCTTGGGATGCCGAGCTAGAATTTTCAAATCCCGGTGAGCCAGGGAGGATGTTATAGGTAGGTCCATCAGCTCTTGCTACGTGGAGCAGGGGCTCAGTGCACAGGGTTATGAGGTCTTCAATCAAATCTCATGGCAATTGTTCCCCTGGACCCTGTAAGGAGGCCTCGTGTTTTCTTTTGGTTCCAGACAGTGACTCATCTCTGCAGCTTCTCTGACATCTGTAAAGATTCCAGCCCAGCACCGAGTTATTAATACATCACCGCAAACCCAGGGCTGGTACGTGAAGCTATGAAACCAAGGCTGAGTCTTCACGGAGCGTCCTGGGGTCTGCACGAAAGTGAATCAAGGGCAGCAGGAACTCTATGTTCATGGGGCCCCTGGAGCAGAAGCAGGAAAAAGAAAAAAACCCAGATGCCCCGAGCTGCTTCGGATTTCTGTGGTCCTATTAAAAGAGCAAAGAGACCAAACCAGAACAAACTCCCAAAGTACTTTCCTGGCTCTCATTTCCATGGAAAGTGGCAGTGCCTGTGGTCTTGCTCCATGTCTAGGCTCTGGAGTTCCTTTGTCACCTTAGGACCATGGTGGTGATGAGAGGGCCTCCCCAGGGCCTCACGGGCTCCTAGGGAGTGCCTGAAATGTCTCAGGTAGTATACAGCACAGAATGGGGGGCCCAGAGCATTTAGAGAACTAGAGTCTGTCCTTGGTCACCCACAAGCTGATAACTGCTTAACACTTTTTAAAGACCTCTTTGTTTTTTGGATATAAAATCAACCAATTAGGAGAAAACAGTGTTTGGGAAGCTCGAGGCCAGGGAAGGAATTTAAGATAATTTGGAAGTAAAAGGTGTGTTCCCTTCTGTCCTGGCCAGGTTCCTGGGTGCCCCAGAGAATGACATGACTGGGAATGGAGTGGCAAAGTGGGGTGTCCAAGTGGCTTTAGTCAGGGCAGGGGTGGGGTTTGTGAGAGCCTCTTCTTTGGGGTCCCTTGGAGGGCCAGGGGCAGCCTGTGGCCCTGAGAATGAGAACCCTCTCATTCGCGCCCCAATCTCTAACTCTACTCTCTCCACATACTTTTCAAACCTCAGCCACCTCTTGGCTACACCTTACCTTCACTAGAGTCTAATGAACATGTGTTCAAAATCAAGTCACTTAAACTTTTTTTTTTTTGTAATGAATAGACTTTTTTTTCCCCTGAGGAGTTTTAGGTTTATAGAAAACGTGAGTGGCGAGTCCAGGGAGTGCCCATGGCCCCCTCTCCAGTTTCCCCATCATTAGCGTCTTGCATTAGTGAGGCATGTTTGTCACAGTCGATGAGCCAATACATAGTTGGCTCTCTGTATCTGTGGGTTCCACACCCATGAATCCAACCAAATGTGGATTGAAAATATTTGAAAAAGAAAGTTCCACTGCTGCTGACAATGTGTACTTGTCGTTAGGCTTACGGTGGTTGCCTGTTGCGCCTGGACTGAACACGTACAGACTTTTTTCTTGTCATTGTTCCCTAAACAATACAGCATAACAACTATTTACCCAGCATCTCCACTGTATTAGGTCTTACAAGTAATCTGGGTATGATTTGAAGTACATGGGGGGATGTGCGTAGGTCATCTGCCAATATGACGCCACTTCATATAAATCTGCGGATTTTGGTCTAGGGGGGTGTCCTGGAACCATCCCCCATGGATACCGAGGGTCTACTGTAATGACGTGTATTTGCCATTACTCAACTCACTATTTTAAAACTCAAAATCTAAGGCAAATACTTGAAGTCAAAGGCTTGATGTGCCTGGTCACAGCTTTTCATGGTGCTAATTAACATGCGTACATAATTAGTAAAGTGAAGATGGCTGTCGTCCCATGAGGTGCATGCCATGGCTTCTGCACATGGAGGACCTCACGGCCCTTGGTATGGCCCACAGCCCACTTCTGTGTCCTATTGGGGCCAGCTGCCCCTGGCCCGCCCACCCTCTCAACACAGTATACTGTTGGCTTCTCCCTGAGCACCTAGGGACTGATGCGGAGCCCTTCCTCCAAGGCGGACGCCCTGCCAGGGAGCATCCTAGCCACTCTTTTGGTGCCCAGCTCCGCTGTCACTCGTGCAGTTGCCCTAAACCTTTGGGTTTCACAAACAGCACTTAGCCCCACGGGTAGCACTAACCCGAGGGCTCTTGGGTCAGGTGTCATGTTGCGTGCCTCTCCCAGGCCCCATCCATTCCGTCTGTGGCTGAAGCTGGGGTGGGGAGCATGGCGGGTGGGTGCGTGCGTGACCCAGTGTATTCAAAAAAAAGAAATGCTTGGTTTCACCTATTCTACACTTGCTAGAAGTTGGGGAGTCCCCGCTGAAGTTGGGTGAGGTTCTCTTCCAGTGACCCAGTGCTTTCTCATTCCAGACGAAGCTGTTGCCCGGACTCCTTCGTGGGAAGGGACCTCAGACACTGGACCCCAGCATCCTCCACCTGTAAAATCGTAAGTTGTTGGAGTTTGGGGTGTACATCTGTGGCCTTGTGACCGAGGGTGGGGGGCTGCCACTCAGCACACTGCCAGGCGAGGGAGGGCCTGGTGAGCATTGGCTGGTGGTCTGCTCACAGGGAAGGGGGTGCCCAGCAAGGCAAGTCGAGTGTGGACCTGGGGTCTTGTGTTCTAAGGCAGGACCTCCAGCCGCCTTGTGTTGTCTCTGTGGCAAAGAATTCTATAGACAGCTTCGAGTGCTGGACCCCAAAAGAATTTCTCTTTCACTCCTCTAAATGAATGGCCCTTTCATTATTGAGTGTCCCTTTGGCTCTTGTGCCGCAGGGCAGACTAAGATGGAAGTGCCCTTGTGAGCTGGGGGCCCTTCAAAGGGCCAAGGAAAAAACTCGGGCCGAGGGACCTGCCTCTCAAATGGGCTTCCAGCTCCACTGACCTTCGCTCACCCCCTTGAAATGTCTGGAAAACAGAATGGGCAGATTTTCTGTCTTCAAAGTTTCCGGCTAAGCCTCTTCAAGTTCTTTATTGTTTGGGACTGAGACACTCAGCAATGGTAATGGGGAATTTCTTTTGTATTGGCCTTGAAAGGCCAAAATATTTTTATATTGCTGCAGACAAAGCTGTCTATTTAAAAACGAACGCCATGTCCGTCGTTTCCCACCGGGGAACTGGGAGACCGTGTACAACGTGTGTGTCTCTATGTACTCCTGGGTCTTGAAACAGCTTTCTCATGGGGATGGCCATTCAAGGAGCCCGGGGGAAGGGCCTGCCCTGCCCAGGGGGCTGGACATCTGGCCCTAATTGCAGATCTGCCCCTGGTTTTGTCTAGGATGGGAGCCCCGGGCGGGTCTGGCTGCACTACCATTTACTGTGCCCGTGCTTGTACCTGCCACGTGTAGGTGTAAGGACTCTGGATTGTGCACACCTTGGTGATTAACTTGGTAGTAGGAGAAAGGAAGGTCTAAGATGCTGTGATTGGGAGGTCATTTTGCTGATACTGTATCTATTACATGGTCCAAATAAATGAATGGATGAACGAATGAATGAAACTATGAAGAAATGAACAAACAGGTAAAGAAATAAGTAAGCCAGGATAAGTAAGCCAACAAGATCCAATTTGACTTACAGGAGATCAGTATATAAATCAATGAAATATTGAATCAGTATGCAAATAGGGTCACACACAAACCAATAGCACGTCATCATGGACCAAGGAGTATGTGTATTTCAAATATATAGCACCTAAAGTTGCTCAATAAAAGAATAAAATCTAAATAAAAGAAAGAAGGAATGAGAAGTGGAAATGCATAAACCAATGGTGACAATACTGTATTGTATGTGTAAAAATTGCTAAGAGGGTAGATTTTATGTTAAATATACTCACAAATGATAATAATAATAAGAGGGTGGGAGGAAACTTTTGGAGGTGGTGGATAGATTTATGACGTAGATCGTGGTGATGGTTTCATGGTGTATACTTACCTTCGAACTCATGAATATGTATACATTGATTATGTACAGAATTTTATAAAAATAAAGAGAAAGTAACTGAAAAAACCCACAAACCAATGGTGAGGATGAGATTATGAGGCCCATCAGAATGAAAAGATGCAAGAGAGAAGGAACAGGTGATTGAAAGGAAGAAAGAAAATGGCAAGAAGCCAAATAATACATAAAAGGGAAAAGAGACTTTTTTAAAATTAGGAGATGAGTAAATACATTAAGGAGGACTAGGTCAGGTTATTATATGCCTATTGTTAGAATCAATCCATATATGTGCTTGTGGAAAATAAATAAACAACAGAGAAAAATAAATAAAACAACAGAGAAAGAGTTCAAAGATCAGTTAAAAATGAAAGAGGACCCAGGGGACCAAAGGTGAGATTTAACTTTTACTAACTCTGGATACACACAAATCAATGCATTTCTAAATGAACGAAAGCCAAGAAAAAAAAGAAAAAGAAAGAGTGGCTGGGTGAGCAGTGGAATACCTGGATACCTGGGCCCAGATGGGGCCATGGCACGAGGGGCTTTGAGTCGTAGACCTGGGAGCTGACATCTGTTATAATGATAAAAGAATGAGAGAACAAAATAAAACATCTACATCAAGAAATATGGAAGAAAAAGGAACATGTTAAATAGAGAAATACATGAATGGGTGTATTATTGAAAAGAAGGCAAAGCTAGGAGGAATAGTAAAAGACTTTGTGGATCACGTCTACTTGGTGAGTCCAAGTCTAAAACCACAGTAGTCTCCATAAAATAATAAGTAAATAGACAAGTACATGAACATCTAAGGAAACAGATGGGATGGAGCGAAGGGAGGAGGCATGGCCCGCAGGCACTCCTGATGAGCCGTTGGAAGGGTTGTAATTAATTCCCTCTGGGCACTGAAGCTCTATGAGACTGAAAGAAAGCAAGTGAGAAAGGAGGGGATGTGGAAAGCTGTAACAAAAGAGACTGGAAGGGTAAAAAGTGACAATGACTAAATGGACAAATGGATAGATCCACAGGAGAGGGTTAGGCTAGGACTGATAATAAGAGGCCGTCACAAACTGTGGATCATAATTGGTCAAAATCTAAGGACTCAATTCCATTAGTAGAGGAGTAAATACCTAAAAAGACGAAGGAAAACAGGAAAGAAGAAATGAATGAATGAATGAATGAATGAATGAATGAATGAATGAATGTAGGAAGGAAGGAAAGAAGGAAAGAAGGAAGGAGAGAGACAGACATGGAGTTGCAGGGGTCAAGGATGGGTGTTTGCAGGTGGCTTTATGATTCATCAGTCCATGGAAGCTGAGCTCCAAAGAATGAAAGAATGCAAGAAAGAAACAGTGAAAGAGAGAAACAGTGAAGGTTGGAAAGCAATGTAAACATCACCAGAAAACACAGAAAGGTAATATATTAATGAACAAATAGGTATACATATCTAAGAGAGAGCTGTTCTAGGAATAAGAATGAGAGGGAGTGGGAACCAAGCACACTGATTAATTCACATCTGTGCTTCTGAGATGGGCAACCACCCACCCACCCAGGAAACAGTTGAAAGCTGTAACATGGAAGGGAGGAGCTCTATGGGGCCAGGGAGGGGAGGACTGTAGATTATCATGTATCCAATTAGGTGCACCTGCCATCTAGATGTGTAAAAATAACTATTTAAATAGAAAGAAAGACTGAATGGATGCATGAATGCATGAATGAAGGAAAGAATGAGCAAAAAGATTTGCATTGACTGACGAGGGTGTTGCAGAGGGGGTTAGGGTTCAGCCAATCCCAATTTGGTGCCTGGTCTCCAAAAGAATGAAAAGCAGTAAGAAAGGAAGATTGAAAGACGGGTAGCAAAAAACAATTAAGATGGGGGAAAAATCAACATAAAAATGGAGTAGAAAAGATAATAAGTAGGCCAAACAATTAAGAGTATGACAGAGCACTGGCGTAGTCATCCGCCTTAATTCAAATCTGTGGCCCCAGAGTTTATGAAGAATAAAAGCAATACCATGCAAACAAGACTGAGAATAAATGCATGTGTTCCATGAGAAAGCCGGAAAAGAAGTCTGAAAGGGAAGACTGCTGGGAGAAGGAAACATGTAGGGAAAGAAATTAACATAGACATATGGAAGAAAAGGCACTTACTGGATAAGTACTTAAATATAATGAACAAATATTATTCATTAAACATAATAAATAGTAAAAAACGAGGTTCACCAGAAAAAAAAATGCCTAAATAGAGGAATGACTGTGTGAATGAACAAACGAGAAATTATTATTTCAATTAATTCACTTTTGCACTCGAGGCTCAGGAGGATAAAAGAACGCAAAAAAGGGAAAGCAAGGAAGGGGGAGGGGGACACAGACAATTATGACAAGATGGACATAAGCAATCAAAACATTGAACGAATTAAATACACACACACATAGACACACACAAATATATGAGGAGAGCTATGCTAGAAAAAAAAAAGAGAAGGTATAAAGCCAAAAATTATGACTAATTCAAAACTGGGCTCTGGAGATAGTTAAATAAACCCTAAAGCAAATCATCAGTACGAGGAATTAATGAGCAAACGGGAGCCTCACGGACTGGCATTGAGAAAACTGGGAAGCACAGATTACAGTTAGTCCAATTTTGTGCACCTGAGGCCTATAAATAAGAGAATAAACATTGAAATCGAAGAGTGAGAGGAAGAATGAATGGACACATGAATGACTGAATTAGACGTGGAGATGGCAGTGCTGGATGCCCATGGAATTGTCACTCATCCCACTCCAGGCACCTGAGGTCCTTGAACGTGAACACATGCAGGAAGCAAAGCATTCGTGAGTCAAAGAAAGAGACGAGGAAAGGCAGAATGAAACTAAGCGAAAGAGCAAGGGAAAGAAACAAAACAAAACAAACCAGAAGAACCCCGTACAAAGGTAACCAATACGTGGGGGTGTCTGAAAGAGAAGGATCTGTTAAGGTTAGTATTGAGGTGGTCCTTAATCCTAAAGATTGATGAGCTCATTTGAACCGTGTTTCTAGGGCAAAGGAAAATGGAGAGAATAAAAAAAGAAGCAAAAAAGGAAAAAGGAAAGATAATAAACAAACACCCCAAGTGATAAATGGATAGTTAAGAGAGGTTGTCTGAACAGGGATTACAATTGGTTTACACACATACTCCTTAAGTAGATAAATACATTACACCTTTCAAAAAATAAATGAAGAATAGAGAAAGTACCTGGCCCAAAGACAAGCCTGCATCTTCCAGCCCTGTAATAAAATATATGCAACTGAAGTCCATAAATAAAAGAATAAATACCTACATGTAAAAGGTGCCTAAATCAAGGAAGAAAGATTGCTAATGTAAATAAATACACGGGCCAATGATGTTTATTTTGCACATGGGGTTTTGACTAATAGTCATTTTATAGGAGACTAATAAGTAAATGAACACCCAAAATAAGAAACAAAGGAGGGATGAACGAGTGAGTGAATGAATGCATGAGAAATGAAGCTGCGTGGACCCGGGAGGAGGGGACCCCGAATCGTCCTTTGTGCCTCAGTTTACAAAAATGAGAGAATATGTAAGGAAGAGTGAGAGAAAGGGAGAAAGGTGAAATTTGGGGAGAAACAAAGAAGAAAGGAATAAGGAATAAAAACATAAATGAATAAGTAAGACTTGTGAAGGGAGGTCTTCATGAACTAAGGGCTATGGTTAATTTAAAGCTGTGCTACTGAAATCCATAAATAAAAAAATCCTAAATGCATGACTGGATGAATGACTGAAAGGAAAGTAGGAAAGGAGGGAGGGCGGGATGGAAGGAAGAACCTTCCTTCCTGTTTTGGGGTCCCTGTGATCTAGCTGAATGAAGTGGGTACCAGGGAGGGTGGACTTTGAAGAGTCATGTGCTTATTACACACACTTGACCTGGCAGGGAGGTGCTGGCTCAGGAAACTATGGAGTGATTTCCATCTCCTGGCTGTGTGGGCCATTTCACTTCAGCTGTCTCATCCTCAGTTTCCCCATCTGAAACTCGGAATGGCCTCAGCTCCCTGCTTGAATTAATTGTGAGGGCAGGTGCTCAGCTGCCTGTTGGCAGTGCTCTCCCAATGGCCTGGATAGGCGGAAGGGCTCAGCCCTGGGCCCTGCAGAAGGTTGTATGAACAGGGGGTGTTGGGCCAGGTGGGTGTCTTGGCCCCTCCCTGGGCGTGGGTCACCTGTGAGAGAGGCTATTCCCGCCAGGGGGCAGCAGAGTGTAAAAGAGCAGGAAGCCCTGAGTGGCAAGGGGCCCCCTCCGGCTGCACTGGCCTGGGTGTGGCGCCACTCACATCCAGGGGCTGTGCAGGGGAAAGGCAGGCCGGCCAAAAGTGGCAGGAATGCCTGAGAAGGGTGACCTAGGAGCCCAGTGACCCAGGTGCCCAGAGGCGAACCACCAGAAACCTCGTTCCTGCAACTTTCTGCAATGTTCCCCCCGGGTGTGGTCCATCCAGCCTGGGCTTCTACGACACCGGTGGCCTCCTGCCCTTCTCAACTCAGAGGGTCCCGGGGCAATGTCCCTCAGCCTGGGTTTACAGAAGTGGTCCTAGGATGCTGGCCCCCTTGACATGGCACCCCCAGAGCCATTCAAGGCCTCACTGTGTTCTCTCCTGTTTTCTGATGTGCTCTGTATTTTAGTGGAAAGTGCGTTTGTGCTATGTGTTGAAGTTGCCCTTGCTGACGTGCCCTCCCAGGGCTGCAGGCAGGTGTGTGTGGGGCTGTTTGTACTGATGTTCCCCACCCCAGGGACCCCCTGTTTCTGTCCAGTGTCCTTTCTCTGCAGTGGATAGAATTTGTGCAGTTGTGTGTTGTAGGCTGGTGTTTGTCTCTAAAAACAAGGACCAAAGTCCTTCTCAACTTCTTTCAAATTCCTATTTGGGACATTAAAAAAAAAAAAAGGGTTCTTAACAAGTGCCCTGAGCAGGAGGAGCCAGCGTGGCTGGACCCAGGACCCGTGGCTGGGAGCCCAGGGAGCCCAGGGGAGCTGGGCTGGAGGTGGGGTTGGCATTTTGTCAGGTGGGCCATGGAGTGCAGGGACACTTCCTGGTGGATGGGGGTGAGGGGTTACACTTGCCGTGACTTTGGACCCTGGCTGGGAACAGGGAGTGGATGGGCACAGGTGGGGCTGTTTCTGCAGTCCAGGCCCACGATGCTAAGGTCTGCGGAGGGCAGCAAAGTGAGGGCCCGGAATCAAAGTAGGGGCTGGGAATCAGAACTACAGGGGTTGCAGCCAGGATTCAAGGGGGTGTGAGGATGACCGGCAGCTCCCATGCTTCTAGCTTGGGCCCTGAATGGATAAAAACATTTAGAAGAAGGTAGACATGGAATTCATGGGTCAGAAGCCACCCTTTGGTGTCTCGAGCACCTCATATCTGGGCCACATGAGCAGAACAGTGTGGACCGGATGTGGTGCTGGGGCCTTAGGGCTCTGCTCTCCTCTGCTTTCAGAACCAGGGGGCTCTGGGCTCTGTCTTGGCTGGTCTGAAGCCTGGGATACATTTATTACCTGCCCCTGGGGATACCTGCTAAAAGAGCCGCCCAGCCATCTCAAGTGCCACCATGTGCATGAGAGTGGAGTGGGAGGGGCCCAGGACAGGAAGACACTTGGAGGGTCTTTCTGAGGAACCCTTGGGAGATTGTTTAAAAAGTCAGCTGAGGCTCAGGAGGACAAAGTATTCGTGTAGATGGGGAGGAGGAGAGGGTCCCAGTCACATGCCCTGAGGAAATAATGGAGGAATAGGAGAAACCGCTAGGAGACCTTCTCCCCACATCTGAGGGGCTTTCGAGGGGTCACAGTGGGTGGAGATGGGCCAATGGGAGAAGCTGCAGGGAGACCCACTGGTGCCCCGATGGGTGTGTGGGATCGATGAATTCTGTCTTGGGAATGTGGAGGGCATGTGGGCCATAGTCTTTGACTCTTGGAGATGGAATTCTAAGGGCTTCCAGTTCTGGGATGCTGGGATTGAGGACAGGGCTCCCGACAGCTGCAGAAGCCAGGGGTAGAATTCCTGCGTGGGCTCCCATCCGGTTCTGAATGTGCCCCACCCACGAGGCCCAAGTGGGTGTGCCCCTGAATGGATAAGTGGGTGTGCTCTTATCCATGAGGGTGTGCTCCTCTCAGCGCTCCTCTCTGAACACGGCCTGTCTTTAGTGTGTGTTGCTTTCTTTCAACTTTTTAGAACAAGAATTTTGTCTCTCAGCTTGACCTTTGCATGCACCAGATGCACAAATCCTTCCCCTGGTGACACCAGGGCCTACAGCTCTCCTTGGATTCCCCCAAGACCACCAACTCCTCCTCAGGAAGCTGGGCCGGCCTTCCAGGGGATGGAGGATGGAGGCTGGGCCTCTGGGGCAGACCGGCCAAGGACCCCTTGAGTTCCTATTGTAAATGGTGTGGATGGCACATGACCTTAGAGCAGGAGGTCACCTATCAGTCAAACACCCTGACGTGCCACCCATCTTTCTTTCTCATTTTCAAATTCTTGTCTATGGACATACTTTTTTTTTCTCTTTTAAATGGACATTTATTTATTTATTTTATGAGCATGCATTTTTTTCCCCTAAACCTCGCTGCCATTCTTCACCACGTAAACTTTTCACATTTTATCTCTTTTTCATTTAATATTCTGTCGTCAACATTTTTCTTTCATCCATAGTCGTCATTGATTCCCAACACCTACCTGCTATTGTTATGAATAACATCGTTTTTTGGTTATAAATTATGTCACAGACAATGGCACAGCACCCGCACTTTTCTTCATTCTTATGGATTACTTTCCTAAACCCAGACGTGATCATGATTTCATGGCATGTCAGTCTCTCCTGCTAGCCTGCGGATGAGTCGATGGAAGGAGGGATGAAAATGTGAGTGAGTGGACCAGCGGTTGGCTGATGGATGAAAGGATGGAAGGATAAACAAATGGATTGGTGAATGAAGGAATGCATTTCCTACGGTTGAGCTTCTTGAAAGAAAGGCCAGGGATTCTTGTATGAATATTGAGTAATTTCAGAAGGCTTTTAGCATTTTTTAATGTCTAACAATGTATTAGCATTTTGTTAGATATTGCTAGTTTATGTCTGTTAAGAAGTATTTTTCTGTCACTTTAACTTGCATTGCTTTGATTACTAATGAAGGGTGAACATTTTCACATATGTTTGTTAACATTGTATTTTATCTTCTGTGAACTGTTTGTCCCAGTCCATTGGGTTATAGCTTTCTGATGAGATTGGTCAAGGATGGAATGGGTAACCATGGCATAGAGTGAGCTCTCCGGCATTGGAGGCATTCAAGGGGCAGGCCAGGCAGACACTTGATGAGGTTAGTTTTAAGTCGATTCAAATAGTGGGGGTGGGTTGGTCCAGATGGCCTTTCAGGTCTGTTTGACTTATATGTGGTGGGGACAACATCTTCCATTTGGCAGCCGGGTGGCATTTAAGGTTGTGTCCTCTGGGCGGACTCATGCATTTATGAGCTATAAACTCCCGCTCTGTAACTGTGTGGGACAGGAATATCTCCTTGACCCTCCAAGGTCCAGACAATCTGCCTAGCATCTCGTATAGTTTGCTGGTGACTTCCTACTAGCTCTGTCACCCACCCGTTTCACCTGGTGGAGGCCAGGCCATTGGATCGCCATTTCCCACCTCCCAGGGCCATCAGGTGAGGTGGTCCCAGGTCTTGTGATGTGTGAGAAATTACTAGGCTTCAATGGTGGTCTTTAGAGTTTCACTGATTAAGAAGACACATTGGATCAGAATTGATGAAGATTTCTTCCGTCTTTCTCACCTGGGGCAATCGAGTCCATGACCCAAGGCATAGAATGGACTCCACACTCTTCTCGGGTTTCTCCCCTACTCCAAAGCGAGCCAGGGCTCAAAGGTCATCATGGCCATTTGGGGAGGGCACGAGACCCAAGAAGGGCTTGCCCTGCTTTCCAGAACACGCTGTGCTCCCAGCAGAGTGCCTCTTCTTCTCACTGACCCCTCTACTATAGCACTGGGTGCCATTTGCCTGTGTCAGAATTTGACACCCACAAATTTATCCCAGCATTGAGGGTTGGGAGGTTGGTAATGATTTCCAGCCTAACTTCATCCATCCATCCATCCATCCATCCATCCATCCATCCATCCATCCATCCATCCATCCAAGCATTCGGCCTACATTTCTTGACCTGGTGCTTTGGCGTCTCTCTTTCCTGAAAGCAAACCTTTCCCTTTCGGGTGGTCTGTGGTCATGAAGTGAATGTCCTTATTTTTAGACTCCTCTTCTGGGGTCACTGCTGGGAGCACATCCCAGCTGGATCTCATCTGCCACTGTCACCCACACGGCTTCCTTTCCCATGGCGCTTTCCTATGCTCACAGACTGGGACAGATTCAGGACTGGGTCTCAGAGCGCCCTCCGCCTGTGAGCAGAGATGTCCTCTCCAGGCCACCTGCCTGGTGGTGCATGGGCCTTGCTGGCAACTTTGCCTCCCACCTTTCAGCTTCCTCCACCAGATGCCAATGGTTGTAGCTCACTGCTTCATTCTTTCAGTCATACCTTCATTCACTCACAGTCAACACACGTTTTTAAAAATCAGCTAGTGCCATATTAGAGCAAGCTCACAAGGACTCATTCTGACATCTCCTTTTGAATGGAAAGCTGAGCATGTTTGCAAGGGGCCATGTTTGTGTGTCAGTAACCAGGCGAGACCCTTGATTCAGCTCCCATTTCCAGACCTGAGTTCTGCTGAAAGTTTGATTGCCTTTTCCAACTTGGTTTCTTACAAAACTAGGTTGATTAGTAATCAGTAAACTGTATTCCCTGGGTGCTCAGAAATTATAGCCCATTTCCTCAAGAGGCGTGAATGACAGCTGGGGGGTCTGAGATGACGGCTGATACCAGCTGTGAGCAGGCTTTCAAGTCATTAGAACACCCTAGTCTGGCATGGAGGAGATCTTAGAGCCATTCCTGTTCCATCTGAGATTAGTTAATGCTTGGCTCTACTTAGAGAAAATTGGGGGAGATGATTGCTTTTATGGTTGACAAGGACCATGCCCGTGGGGGGTCTACACAGACAGCCCACTAGCACACCAGGGCATCTGCGGCACATGGCACTTTGGAAACCCTGGATGCAGCCCCCAGCGTCCATGCAGGTCCCAGGCCCTACTGCTGCGAGCATGGGAAAAGGCGTGCGTCTTGGCTCCATTGAGAATTGGGCATTTTATTCGTTGTATTGGAGAGTGGGTAGAGTAGGCAAAGCCAGGAGCTGGACAGATGCATGGGGTTTAAACTTCTGGTATGTCTTTTGGGGGGAGCACAGCACCTACCTTGCAGAGCTATTGTGGGGATCTGTGTATACAGGATTTGGAACTGTCATTTGGACAGGGCGGTGCACGTGCTCTGGGGCTGTGCTGGGGACAGGACGGAAGACCAGGAAGGACAGCCTGATTTGGGCAGGCTAGTGGGAGATTGTTTTGCCAAACAGGCAGGGGATATTGTGGGATAGAATGCTACATTTGTATGACATTCCAAGATTAGATAGGAGTAATTTTGGCGGGAACTTTCATGCGGAGGATGGGGACCTCTTTGGGCAATGCCCTGAACCCCAGGGTACGCATTCACGCTTGTCCTCTGTGAAAGAGTGGCTGTGTATGACCTGTGGGCAGCACTTAGGCATGCCTTTCAACAAGAGACCCTCCTAGCAGCATCCTCCCCACAAAATATTAGGCACAAGCCATCAAAGCTACTGCACTTCCCTCTCCAAAGTCCCCTCCCAAATGACAACATTTGGGTTCAAATCCGAGCAACCTGGGTGCCTAACACAGTAATAGGTGAGTGGTAGGGGTCGCCTTCCATTTTTCATGAATGGGTGGATGGGTGGATGGTCAAATAAAGAAGTTGTAACCAAATGCAATTGGTGGATATTTATAACCTGTACTCAGATTGTATTTTGCTCCTAATTGACCTGTTAACAATCGTTGTATTGTATCTTATGGATTTTTGTATGATGTGTGTTGTTTGAAAACCAGAAGTCTTGTTTCCAGTGTCACACGATGGAATTATTGCTGTCTGGTTAACAAGTCGGTGTTTTGTGTTAGATATTAGAATCCCGCAGACCCTGGGACCACCTAACCAACTGAGCGGTGTGTTGAGCAAGTCACTTCTCCTCTCTGACCCTCAATCTCCTTTTCTCTAAGCAGTGGGTCACTAGAAAGCTTACCTCACAGGGTCGTTGTGAGGTCAAGGGCTGGGTCAACAGTAACAGTGCTAATCAAATGCTCGCTGTCGCTGAGAAGGGTCGTGTGTTGGGGGTTGTCTCAAAAGGACCAGTGAAGCCTTTGCTAGTTCTAAGTGAATAAAAAGTCAGCACTTTCCTTCCACTAAGACTGTATTTGCAACAGTCAATGGAACATGTAAGACAGAGGCCAAGCAGCCTGCAAGTGTTTTGTTACATTGGTCTGATGAATGAGTGAGGCATTTTCCCCTCCTCAGAGCCTTCCCTCTCCCTTCCTGTCTTCCCCCATCACGTGCAGGTTGAAGCGGGCTGTGTGCCCACTCTGGGGCACCTGTTGCTGCCGTGTCTGCTTGGAGACGCTTCTGCTGACATCTGTATTGGCCCCGGGGGTAGTTTGTTAGGGAGGTAGAGGGGAAGGGGATGGTTGAGAGAGGATGAGGAGGGGCTTGTGGGTCCCATCTTCTGCCCTTTAGGGAAAGGCCTGCGCTGCTAGGTTGTCACATTCTCTTGCTTTTTTCCCTGTCTGTGAGGAAAAGAAAGTACTTCCCAGTCCCCGCCATGTCCTGGGACCCAGCTCCGGGTTGTGGTACACTTTGCCCTATCTGCTTAATGCTTGGTCGTGGGTGTGGGCCCATTTTGTAGATGAGCAAGTCAAGAATCAGGGGCAGCTGCGTGTCTAAGCCAGGGTTGAACTGTCTTTCGTAAAAAGCTGGTGCTTTTTTGACTCCACCAACAAGCTGCCCTCCCTGCCCCCCAGTTACTGTGGCTGCCTGCTGTCAGCCCAGATGTACCTGGACGTGTCCAGGTCCCCACCACATGCCTGGAAGTGCTCTGGCAGAGGCCACACTCCGCTGGGTTGAAATGGACCTGGAAATGCGTCCATAGATAAGATGTTGCCCTCGCTGGCAGAAGTCTTGGGAGGGGTCTCTGCAGGTCCTCTTGGAGCAGGATCTCTTCCCAAGACCACTGAATTCCGTTCCTGGCCCTGTGTCATCGTGGGGGAGCAGCATTCCACTCTAACCCCCGCCCCCGGTTCCATCCAAGGTCAGGCTCATTTGGTTTTCCACTATGCCCCCCACCACATCCTCCCCCTCTCCCCGCCCTCCTGCAGAAGCCTCCCTGGCCTCCCCATTTTGCCTCTGCTTTCACAGCCTTGGTGGGCCGGCCCTGGCTGCCCACCTTTATGCTCCTGTCAGCCTGGCCGCTTCTTATGGTAGCCTGAGCTTTCACTGTGCCGGGTGGCAGTAACACCCGGGCACCTGCTACGCCTGCCGCCTGGAGCACAGGCACAGGTTCCCTCCCTTGGGCTCTGCTGGGGAGCTCTTGCAGTGTTGCCTTTGGTGTCTGCACTGAGGCCATCCCATGTCCTGGAGAACTTCTCTGAGCGTCCTGCCTCGGTGCTCCTGAGGTGCCCACGGTGGGGACAGGTAGGCAGCATCCTCCTCCCAGGGGACTGTGAGTGTGTTTAGGGGTCAGCTCCCCGATAGACCTCAGGCTTGTCAAAGGCCAGGCCTGTGTGTGACCCAGGGACGAGGGGCTCTCAGGTACTCAGTGTTTTCACATGTTCATCCCTTTGAGGTGGGCACGGCTAGTACCCTGTCTCCTGAGGGCAGGTAAGAAAGTGGAGGGTCAGTGAGATCACAGCTACGCTGCACTTGAACCCCTTCCGTACTCTGAGGCCTGAGCCTCTCTGACCTTTTGCAGCCCTGCTTCCTGCACTAGTAGGCGCCTATTAGATGCTCACGGACTGACGAGGACGGGTTCTCATGGACGTGAAGCTGAATGCACGGTTCTGCTGATACACATGTTGACCCCTGTCTAAGAAGGGGTGTGTTTTCTTGGTAAAGACTCGTCAGGGCTGGGGCTCACTCCGAGTACGCAGCCACTGGGGGGCCCCTCCCAGCGGAACGGAGGTCTTCTGCACAGTTTTGGAAATATTTATATCAGAAAATAATCTTCATTTGGGCTAAAGTGTCCACATTTGTGTTGTGGCCCAAGGGATTTTGATAATGTGGCGTTTGGCAGTTTCCACGTCTGAGGGATGTCCTGGCCACCCCTGCACCTTCTCTGAGGCTGGCAATGGCCTCAGGAGCCCTGGCCGTGGGAGAGGGGAGGTCTTCCACCTGAAAGTCTTTGTCCCCACCATTGGTGACAATCAGCATTGACCCATGAGGTCCATGCCAAGGGCAAGATGCAGCCATGGGCATCCAGCAAATCGGGGGGATTGGACCCCAGGCTTCCATTACTTTCATTCACTCTTGCCCCCAAAGAATAGGGCATGGGCAGATGTTGAGTGGTGGGGCTCTGGAGGTCTTGCCCATTTAATGTCTGGTCCTGGTGTAACCATTTGGCAGCTTAATGGCTTTGGGCCGGTTACTTGAATCAACCTGAGTCTTGGTTTTCCCACCGGTGGATTGGGTAGTTCAGGTCAGTGTCTTTTAGAGGATGCTGGTCGACACTGAGAGTGTCAGCTGTGCCTTGTGCTGATCCCCAGGAATCAAGGTCTGGGTTTGAGGCCACCCCAGCACCTTTGTGTGTGTGTGTGTGTGTGTCTGTGTGTGTGTGTTTGGGTGGATGGGGGTTCTGGGTGAGTGAGCTGGCTCATCTGCAACTTGGAAGTAGTCACATTACCTGGCATGGTTGTTACAGGCTTCAGAGAGATTGTTTATGTGAAAATAAATGCTTTGTTACCTGGCACACAAGTCCCTTCACCCCTTGCCCTCCCAGGGGGCACTGGGGCTGGCCACACGCTCTGCAGGCTGTGGGCGCCTGTGTGGCTCAGGGGCCTTGGGGTGGAGTGGAGTGTGTGGGGGAAGCACCTGGCTGGTCCTGGGGAGGCAGTGAGGGAGGGAAAGTTGTGCTTTCAAATAAGAGATTTAAGAGGTCTGGGGGTTGGGTGTGGAGGCCAAAATGAGAAGATCAGGAAGAATTTCTGGAAACCCCCAAAGTAGGATGAGGCTGATAGTTTAGAAAACACCCAAGTTTAATTGGTAATGGTTTAGGTAGGAGAGCTGGGGTGGTTTTTAGAAAGGCCAAGGGTTCTAGGTCCTGGGTTATGAGGTGAGACCCATCAGAGGTCACTGGTGCAGGAGGGTGCCAGGACCAAGGCTATGCTTCCGGAAGCCTGCACATGTGGGGGACGACAGAGGTTGGGGGTCCTAGGCAGATAGGCGGGAGCTGGTGTCTGGGTGCTCCTCTTACCCCAGGGCTGCTGGGAGCCAGGGCCACTTCCCACGACGTCCAGACTCTCAAGTACCCCGTCTCCTAAGCAGAGTGGGCTCGTGTCCTCTCCTGGCTCCTGGCCTCCCCGTCTGCATGAGAACTCTTGTCAGCCAGTGAGACCGGGAGCGGGTGGCCTTCATCTGCACCTGTGTCTCTCTCAGCCTCCACAGCCACGGGGACGCCCTGCACACGTTCCCACAGGACAGGCTCGACCCAAAGACTCTGGACTCAGGCCGCCCTCTGCGAGGAGGGGCGTGCCCTCCTCGGCCTCCCCTTCTGACTGATGGACTTCACTGACCTCAGGGTCAGACACGCAGGCTTCACCCTGCCCGCTCCTCACGAACCCTGAGACTTAGGGGAGCGGCTGCGCCTTCGACGTCTGCACCTGTGAACGGGGCTCGGACACCTACCTCACAGGGCTGTTGTGAGAAGTCCGTGAGGCGGTTTGAAAGTGCCCGCCTGGGGCTTGGCACATCCTGTTGTGCTCTCAATAAATGTATTTTTTGCCTTAACAAACACAGTGATGGATGTGCTGCTAATGTGAAGAGGGGGTGAATGTCGGCGTCCTGTCTCACTTTGGGCTGTGTAATGGCTGGGGCGGGGCAGGGGAGCCAGCTCCAGTCCTCGGAGCCACCTATCCCCTACCCACTGGGCACTCGACAGTGGTGGGATGTCCCTAAGCAGAGCTAGCCTGGTGGGGATCCTGAGGCAGACGCACATTTGGATGAACTAACCTGGCTGATCCCCCTTCTGATGGTTGGAACGTGCCAGGTTTCTTTCCAGAAAGGAATGTACACAGGTGGTGGAGGAACCTGAGCTGAGCTCACTGTCCTGGTTTTCAGAGGCCTGGAGGGGCTGCCCCCCAGGGCTGCGGCTCTTCCTCAACCTCCTCACACGTTCCCAAGGTCATGGCAGGGTCAAGCAGTTGTCATCCTTGAACTGATGGTGAGTGAGGGGCCAAGCAGGTCCGCGTGGCTGCGACCCTAGGCCATCACCCATTCCACAGGATGGTTACTGAACAGGGCCCTGAGGCGGCTGTAGAGACCAAGCCTCAGATGGAGCTCCCACCCCGCTGGCAGAGTCACTGAGTCTTTCATCCCCCACCCAGCTTAAAAATATCAGGCTGTCAGCCAGCAGCTTACGGCTGCGGCTAGATGAGGGCAGAGGGAGCAAGGGCAGGAGAGCTGTGGACCCAAGTCACATGGAGTCCTGGGGCTGGCATGCCTGGCTTTGCTGCAGCAGATGGGCTGGACACTCAACTTGGGAAGACAGAGGCTGGCTGCCACCACCACCACTGTCACCGTCAAAGCCAAAGCCACCACCACCGCCACCACCATCTCTTCCTTTTTCCTCTCCTTCCCGCCTTTCTCCTTCCTTCCTTCCTTCCTTCCTTCCTTCCTTCCTTCCTTCCTTCCTTCCTTCCTTCCTTCCTTCCTTCCTCCTTCTTTTCCTCTTTTTCCTCGTCCTCCTCCTCCCTCCCTCCTTTGTCCTCCCCTCCCCCCCGCATTGAGGTGCTTCAAGAGAATGACAGGCAAGTCCAGCCATGACTGCATGGGACTGAGCGTGGCTCCTTTGTGGAGAGAAAGAACCACCTGTGGACCACAGCCATGTCCATCCAAGGAGACCTGACCCCAGTCCCCGATGGACATGGAGACATGGCTGGTGCTGAGTGATGGTCCAGGCAGCAGTGAGCTGAAGAGGAGATGGCCTCCAGAGTATACCCCACCCAGATGAGTCCATGCCCAGCCAAGAGGGGGCTGATAGTCCAGTAGAGTCTTGAATATGGTGGGTAGAGCCCCATCTTCTGAAGAAGCTCAGGCATCCAGAATGTGGGATCCCTTGATGATCCAGAGATGAGACTTCAGCTCCAGCCTCTGATGAAGCTGAGGTGCCCATAACAAGTAGCCCTCTTGATGTTCAAAACCCAGCTACAGTCTCTTAAGAAGTGCAGATGTCCATGATGAGTGGCCCTTCTGATGTTCCAGAACTGAGACTCCAGCTCCAGCCTCCACTGAGGCTCAGATGTCCATGATGAGTGGCCCTCTTGATGTTCCAGAACTGAGACCTCAGCTCCAGCCTCCACTGAGGCTCAGATGTCCATGATGAGTGGCCCTCTTGACGTTCCAGAACTGAGACCTCAGCTCCAGCGTCTATTGAAGCTCAGATGTCCATGATGAGTGGCCCTCTTGATGTTCCAGAACTGAGACCCCAGCTCCAGCCTCCGATGAAACTCAGATGTTCATGATGAGTGGCCCTCTTGATGTTCCAGAACTGGGACCCCAGCTCCAACCTCCGATGAAGCTCAGATGTCCATGATGAGTGGCCCTCTTGATGTTCCAGAACTGAGACTTCAGCTCCAGCCTCCGATGAAGCTCAGATGTCCATGATGAGTGGCCCTCTTGATGTTCCAGAACTGAGACCTCAGCTCCAGCCTCCAATGAAACTCAGATGTTCATGATGAGTGGCCCTCTTGATGTTCCAGAACTGGGACCCCAGCTCCAACCTCCGATGAAGCTCAGATGTTCATGATTAGTGGCCCTCTTGATATTCCAGAACTGAGACCTCAGCTTCAGCCTCCACTGAGGCTCAGATGTCCATGATGAGTGGCCCTCTTGATGTTCCAGAACTGAGACCCCAGCTCCAGCCTCCGATGAAGCTCAGAGGTCCAGGATGAGTGGCCCTCTTGATGTTCCAGAACTGAGACCCCAGCTCCAGCCTCCGATGAAGCTCAGATGAGTGGCCCTCTTGATGTTCCAGAACTGAAACCTCAGCTCCAGCCTCCGATGAACTCAGGTGTCCATGATGAGTGGCCCTCTGGATGTTCCAGAACTGAGATCTCACCTCCAGCCTCCAGTGAAACTCAGATGTCCATGATGAGTGGCCGTCTTGATGTTCCAGAACTGAGATCTCAGCTCCAGCCTTCGATGAAGCTCAGATGTCCATGATGAGTGGCCCTCTTGACGTTCCAGAACTGAGACCTCAGCTCCATCCTCTGATGAAACTCAGATGTCCATGATGAGTGGCCCTCTTGATGTTCTAGAACTGAGATCTCAGCTCCAGCCTGCACTGAGGATCAGATGTCCATGATGAGTGGCCCTTTTGATGTTCCAGAACTGAGACCACAGCTCCAGCCTCCGAAAGCTCAGATGTCCATGATGAGTGGCCCTCTTGACGTTCCAGAACTGAGACCTCAGCTCCATCCTCCGATGAAACTCAGATGTCCATGATGAGTGGCCCTCTTGACGTTCCAGAACTGAGACCTCAGCTCCAGCCTTCGATGAAACTCAGATGTTCATTATGAGTGGCCTCTTGATGTTCCAGAACTGAGACCCCAGCTCCAGCCTCCGATGAAGCTCAGATGTCCATGATGAGTGGCCCTCTTGATGTTCCAGAACTGAGACTCCAGCTCCAGCCTCCGATGAAGCTCAGATGTCCATGATGAGTGGCCCTCTTGATGTTCCAGAACTGAGACCTCAGCTCCAGCCTCCGATGAAGCTCAGATGTCCATGATGAGTGGCCCTCTTGATGTCCCAGAACTGAGACCTCAGCTCCAGTCTCTGATGAAGCTCAGATGTCCATGATGAGTGGCCCTTTTAATATTCCAGAACTGAGACCTCAGCTCCAGCCTCCGATGAAGCTCAGATGTCCATGATGAGTGGCCCTTTTAATATTTCAGAACTGAGACCTCAGCTCCAGCCTCCGATGAAGCTTAGATGTCCATGATGAGTGACCCTCTTGATGTCCCAGAACTGAAACCTCAGCTCCAGTCTCCGATGAAGCTGAGATGTCCATGATGAGTGGCCCTCTTGAGTTCCAGAACTGAGACCCCAGCTCCAGCCTCTGATGAAGCTCAGATGTCCATGATGAGTGGCCCTCTTGATGTTCCAGAACTGAGACCTCAGCTCCAACCTCCAATGAAGCTAAGATGTTCATGATGAGTGGCCCTCTTGATGTTCCAGAACTGAGACCTCAGCTCCAGCCTCCGATGAAGCTCAGATGTTCATGATGAGTGGCCCTCTTGATGTTCCAGAACTGAGACCTCAGCTCCAGCCTCCGATGAAGCTCAGATGTTCATGATGAGTGGCCCTCTTGATGTTCCAGAACTGAGACCTCAGCTCCAGCCTCCGATGAAGCTCAGATGTCCATGATGAGTGGCCCTGTTGATATTCCAGAACTGAGACCCCAGCTCCAGCCTCCGATGAAGGTCAGATGTTCATGATGAGTGGCCCTCTTGATGTTCCAGAACTGAGACCCCAGCTCCAGTCTCCGATGAAGCTCAGATGTCCATGATGAGTGGCCCTGTTGATATTCCAGAACTGAGACCCCAGCTCCAGTCTCCGATGAAGCTCAGATGTCCATGATGAGTGGCCCTCTTGATGTTCCAGAACTGAGACCTCAGCTCCAGCCTCCGATGAAGCTCAGATGTTCATGATGAGTGGCCCTCTTGATGTTCCAGAACTGAGACCTCAGCTCCAGCCTCTGATGAAGCTCAGATGTCCATGATGAGTGGCCCTCTTGACGTTCCAGAACTGAGACCCCAGCTCCAGTCTCCGATGAAGCTCAGATGTCCATGATGAGTGGCCCTCTTGATATTCCAGAATTGAGACCTCAGCTCCAGCCTTTGATGAAGCTCAGATGTCCATGATGAGTGGTCCTCTTGATGTTCCAGAACTGAGACCCCAGCTCCTGCCTCCAATGAAGCTCAGATGTCCATGATGAGTTGCCCTCTTGATGTTCCAGAACTGAGACCTCAGCTCCAGCCTCCGATGAAGCTCAGATGTTCATGATGAGTGGCCCTCTTGATGTTCCAGAACTGAGACCCCAGCTCCAGTCTCCGATGAAGCTCAGATGTCCATGATGAGTGGCCCTCTTGATATTCCAGAATTGAGACCTCAGCTCCAGCCTTTGATGAAGCTCAGATGTCCATGATGAGTGGTCCTCTTGATGTTCCAGAACTGAGACCCCAGCTCCTGCCTCCAATGAAGCTCAGATGTCCATGATGAGTGGCCCTCTTGATGTTCCAGAACTGAGACCCCAGCTCCAGCCTCTGATGAAGTCTCAGGGGCTGAGACCCCCAGTTCCAGGCTTGAGTGTAGCACAGATATGCAGAACTGGTGAAGAAGCCTCAAGGCCGTGGACTTGCTGCGCAGGACTGGATGTGGCTGAGGTTTGACTTGAGACTGAAAATGGCAGAGGAGACTGCTTTCTCCCTTGGCCTAAAGCACGCCTCATTAGTAACATCGGAGGTAGCATTTGAACTCTGAAGGAAGCTGGGTTCTAGATGCAAAAGGAGAGATGTGGAGCAAGGTCTCCTGGCAGGAGGAAGGTTTTAGGAAGAGCATGGCAGCAGCAGTCATGGATTGTGGGTGGGGCACTACTGACCAAGCCTGCTTATGTGTGTGTGTGTATCTCTGCAGCAAAGTGCTGTTACATTATGCCTTTTAGTTGTGCTGGACTCACGGCTGGCTGCACACCAGCCTTGACCCATGGGGCTGCCAACTTGGCTGGACCCTGGAATGTAACCCAAGCTGGTTTCTGTGGCTTAGCTCCTCTCCCAAGGGAAGGTGCTAAACGCCCACTTGCCAGCCCAGTGTGAAGCCGCAACCTCAGGGCTGGTCAGATCTGGTTGCTTCTTTCCAGCAACGGAAGTTCATTGAGGTTGGAACTGGGACAGGGCTGGGGCCTTGTGATGGGCGTGGAGATGGCATGGACATTAAAGGAGGTCCTCCAAGTACATGGGACAAAATGGCAGCTTGCCAGATGCAGCTGCATTTTAGGCTGGGACCCTGTCCTGAGCACCTTGACTGTAGCTGTGGTCCTTCAGGAACTTGATTGACACTGGACTGTTTACTAAGCTGGAGAGAGAGGACAATTAAAGAAATAAGGCCAAAAATGTTGACTTGCTCAGAAACCATAAGCATGGGTAGAGGCGAAGTAATGAAAAGTGTCGACTTTGGGAGGAGAGACTGTTAAGTATTATTCTGGATATGCTGACTCTGAAATCTCTAGACTTGGTGGTTCTGAGAATCAGATATCATCAGTTATGCCATTCAGACACAGCTACAATAATATATCCCAGAAACTGACATATTTTGTGCAGTTGGAGTCTGCAGGCAAAGGGAGCAGCTAGCAAGAGTTCTTGAAGAAAACACATCTTAAGGATGCCAACATCATTTTGGTGACATTTCCTGGAAATTCATTAAAATTTGGAACTATGCACACAAAAACTTCTTTTATGAGTAATTGGAACTCGAGACCTTGGATGGAATGAAGGAGAAATGTCTTAGAGGACTGCCCCGCCCCACCCCACCCTCATTTGACCAAGTTATTTTTAGGAGATTTCCAAGAACAAACAATTATTAGAATCACTCATTACTGATTTCCTAGAAGTCCCCACAACAAATTCTGAAGCCAAATGCTAAACGGATGAGCCAGGCTTCTAATGTCTGTGAAGAACATGTGGAATCTGCTCCATAAAGCCACCAACTTCAGGGAGATAGGCTCAAAGTACAGTTTTAGTAGTTACATTAAGGATTGATGGAACTTCTAGATCACCTTGACTTTAGTAAGATAGGTCAGAGGTTATTATACAGCCCCTCCCAGGAAGACAGTAGCACTCTAAGATGTTGCTGGAGTGTGCTGGGCATTGTGTTGGGACCCTGGGGGAAGAGATGAAATTTGATTGAGCCCCTGCCCTCCAAGTGGGAAGGACCAAATTCCAGGTGGTGCTGCTATGGATTCAGCACAGAGCGCATGGTCATCTCCTGGTCAGCTCCCCCATTTTACAGACAAAGACACTGAGGCTGAGAGAAAGGTTGATTCCTGATGTCCATTAAGACCAGACCTCTCTCTAGAGGCCATGGATCTATTCCTTACCCTAGGCTGCCTCTGACTTTACTGAGATTTTAAAAAAGAGCCTGGAAGACTGAGTGGATTGCCTGCTGTCATCCATCAAGAGAGCAGAAGTAGGAAGTCTTGGTGCCAGAGCTCCTGCCTCCTTGGGCAGATTGACTGTGGTGGTACCCGTTTGCCAGGAGCCCAGCCTCAGCACCGCGCTGGAAGACCAAGCCAGAGAGTACGAGGATGCTTTGAAGGGTGATGAAAGGGGAGGAACGTCATCTAGAACTTTCTAGGCCCAGCCACAGTTGGTCTCCAGTTCTCCCCCTCAGGGCCTTAGTTTCCCCACCACTTACTTTGTCCTTTTCCTGCTTGTTGGAGAGACGTTCTTTGGTGGAAGTCACCACTCACGCTTTGTGAGCCGCGGCCACTTGGCAAAATGGAGCAGTGACAGGAAGGTCAGTGGTTACTGGGGGAGAGGAAATCATGGCCGCCTGTCTTCCCAAGAAGGACCAAGCTGGGCCCCAAATTTCACTGGCACTCTCATCTTAGCTCTTAGAAGAAGAAGGGGATGGAGATGCCTTGGGTTGCAATTTTCTCCCAGACGACTGTAATTTTCCCTTCTTATCCTCAATGGTGGCGACCATTTCGAAACTGGGAGCTGCATTATAGCAGGGGCAGTCCTCCTGTGGAAAGCTTTCTCTCAAGCTCCCCTCACATGGAGGGCTGTTCTCAATAAGCCACCTTGGAAGGCAGTGCTCCTAATAATGCCCTCCCTGTGCTTCTAGGGACACTTTGGACTCCTCCTGACCCCTGCACCCAGCAATCATGTAGGGCTTCTAATAGCCCCATGCTGGGCCCACCCATGGGTGGGTGGAGGGGGGTTGACCTGATGCATGGACAGCAAAATGGGGGGCAGGGCAGCAGCCAACTGACACAGAGAGTCAGGTGAAATTCAAGCCAGATGTTATTGGATTAGTAATGGAGGGGGGACCCTCACCACAGGGAGATGTTTATTAAGCTAATGTGATAGTTGTGCATTTCCCAGACAGCCCACAGCCCCATGGCTGCCTTCCTGCAGCCCAGGGGCCTCTATGGGTAGAGCCTCTCAGACTCAGAATTGCCCTGGGGTGGGCTGGGTGGGGGCGGGCTGGGGGCTGGCAGGGTGTTGTGGAATGTTACCTATATACCTGCACTTTACAAAGCACTTTATCTGTTTGCTTGGTGTTGGCTGACGGTGGAAGGAGTGAGCGGAAGTGTGCCTGTCAATGGGCTGGGTGCTCGTCAATCCCCCAGGTCAGAGATGGGACCCTGGGTTTGGAGAGGGATAGAGGCCATTCTGGGTGTATTCACATGTCCGTGAGGTCTGGGATTCACCCTCCTAGGGCCAGGAGAGGCCTTCTGTGACACCATGGCCAGGGCCTCAGTGCCCAGGAATCAAAAGGCCATCAGCTGGGAGGAAAGCACCCCGGAGCACCCCAGATCTGGTCTTCTGGGGTTCTTAATCAGGCTGGAACTTGCCTCCCTTTACTCAGAATTAACTATGACCCCAAGGGCCAGGGCTTAGCCAAACGCCCCCACGCAGCCTGTGCTCATCCCTGGTCAGTGTGCTGCTGGTGGAAGGTTTCTGCAGCCTGGTGACGTGGTCTGCGCTCTCCACCCCAGCTCCCGCACAGCCCCAGCACTAGGTAGGCGCCTCACATTGGTGCTGGCTGACTGTCCCAGGTTAAGTTCAGGTGTTGTCCTGGCCCCGAGGGCTCAGTGTCCAGGGGCCCTGGCCTGGGTTGAGGGTGGATGTGTGCCTGTGTGTGCCTGGATGTTCATGTGTGCCTGTGTGTGTGTGCGTGCGTGTGTGTGTGTGTGTGTGTACACATGCATGTGAGCGTGCATGCGTGTGCAGGTCTGTGCTTTTGTGTGTGCATGCATGTGTGAGAGACACATGGTGGAGAGTGACTGGAAGTGACAGTGGATCTGTCCCTAACCCCAGACACCCTGAGTGTGGATGCCGCACCCACTTCTCCCCCAGACTCACTGCCCACAGTCACTCCTGCTACAGACATGCCCCTGAGAGCTTTGTCCATTAGCCCGTCTGTGTGCCTAGTTCTGCCACAGCGGGCGGTAGGTAGAGTGGCAGCCTCAGCCACAAGCCCCTGCCCTTCACTGTCCCTATTGCCTGTTCCATGGCTGCCACAGACGGGGGACTTTGCCCCTATGCGCTGCTGGCACTCCCTTCAACAATTCTGCCCCGTCTGCCCAGTCAGCTTCTCCTCCTGTGTCCTGGAATGGAGCCTTCCCTTCCCACAGCTCCCCACCCCCTCCCACTCCCTCCCCCTTGTCTGGGGTTCTGAGCAGCCCCTCACCCCTTATACCCCAGCTTCCGGGGCAGCTCACAACAGACATTGAGCCACCTCATGGATGGCGGGACAAGAATGGGTTGAGCACAGTTTGGCTGGGTCCTGTGCCCCGCCTCTGCAGCCTCCCGTGTCCCCAGCCACTGCTCGTGGTGTCTGTCACCCGGTGGCTCTGGCTGGGGCCTCAGGACCGGATGGGCCTCCCGGAACGCAGCTGCCACACCATGCTTGGAGGACACCTGTGCACTTGGCCAGATGCTGCAGGATCCAGGTCAGTTCCCAGCACGCCCCACCCCCACTAATCACCCAGTGGGCGCATCTACCTGAGAGTCAGAATCCAGCGGGCAATATTTGTCCTCGTGCTGCCTCGGCACACACATTGACTTGCATCGAAAGGTGCCCCTAATGACGTCAGACTTTTGCTGATAGAAGTCTGTTTTGCCCGCTTGTTTGCCAGGGAGGTTGAGAGTGAACAAATCGAATGAGCTTCATTTGCAGCTCTGGGGCTCTAGCAAATATCGATGTATGTCGCGTATATGACGTGACATGCAGGAGGTTACATTGGTGGAACTCTTTTGAGTTTGACACAAAAACTTTGTTGCCAATTAAACAATGTGCTGGGGAATGGGGAGATAGGTGGCTTTTCAAAATACCTGGATGGGGTATGCAAGCAAAACAGTGTGCCGTTCTGGGGCATCCACTCTTCCTCCCTGGCAAGGCTCTCGGGCTTGGAAACGGTTCTCTAAACTTCGTACATGATGGATATTCTGCTGATGGAGGCGGGCGGGGCGTGGGTGTTGAGCTGGACGCTGGGCTGGGCTGTGACTGACCCTCAGAGGCTTCCAGGCCCAGCTTGTGGGCTCTGGGTTCCTCCTCCTCCCCCTCTAGTCTTTTGGGGGCATCCATCTCACGCATGTCTGTCACCATGGGCTCCATCCTCATGGCTCCCCTCACCCAGCACTGCTTACTGCTACCTGCAAGTACCCGGTTCCAGGGTGTGCTCCATTCTTCCCCGTGGACGGGTCATCTCGGGGCCCTCCCCTCCCCCGGCCTCTGTCACCCTGGGCGCAACATGTCATCTCCATCACCGTGGACCTGGCCATCCCCCACCCGCCATCTGCCTGCCCTCCGTCGTCCTCGCTTCGGGCTCATCTGGCCTCCAGGGCCTTGTACATGGTAGGCTTTCATTCATTCGTTTGCACATCCGGTGAAGGTCTACTGTGTGCCAGGCCCTGTGCCAGGCATCGAGTAAGCGGACATTGCCCTTGAAAGTGCACGCCTCGGGGAGACACAGGAGCCGGTGGATGGCAGAGAGCCTTGGGGACTTGGTGCAGAGAAGGGCAAACTGACTTCATGGGGGCCGGGGGGAGGGGCAGGGAGCTCAGCCAAGGTCTTGCTGAGCAGGGCCTGGAAGCAGAGGTCACATGTGCCCTCTTTCTTCCCCACTGGTGGCTGGCATCTCAGAAATGGTGCCGGGCGTCCAGGCTCTCCCAGCTTTCCCACAGGGTCCCCCCTCCCAGGCCCCTTGTGCGGTTCCTGCCCCTCCAGGAGCCATGGCTGCTTGTGCTCTGCACCTCGTCCTCTGGGCCAGCCTCCTTGCTGCCCCTTTTCTTGAAGATTACTCAATCCTACCCAGATCCTCGGATGGTGGCCACATCATTCCCTTGTTTAGATGGTGAAACTGATGCTCAGATGGGTTCCCTGAGTGTCACGTATCAGAACTCAGTTGGAAGGTTATTAAGGACCAAATTTTGTGTTCTTGCCAACAAAGTTGAAATGAATGAATGAATGACGGGGAAGCTGAGGGGGAGGAGGACATTCACATCTCATTGTGTGGCCCTGGAGTGGCTCAAGGCAGAGTTCCAGAACAAGAATGTGTTTTGGACGAGGGGGTGTTACTGGGGGGCCCTGAGGGGTGGGCCCGTCTGTGATGAAGTGGTCATGTTTCTGGGGTAAAATAAAAATGGCGGGCGAGGCAGTGAATTTTTTGTAAAGCATAATTGATTTCATTATAAAATTCTGAGCTATGTTCTTGCTACTTTGGGCTTTTACAATGTATTTTTGTTCTCTAAAATGATAATGGTCATGATGGTGTTTTGTCTATTGATTTTAATGTCTTTCCTTGCCCAAGAGTTGGTTGTCAAATATCCATTTTGGAAGTTTCTAGGTCTTGGAGAGCCAGCATCTGGGACCCTCTGGTGCCCATGAAGACCCTGTGTATGTTCTGGGAGGAGGGGACATAGGCTTGTGGGGTATGAGGGGGGCTAAATGTCTTAAAAGGACCCTGTTAAGGGCTGGGGTGGACTTACTTTTTGGGACCTTGGTAGTCTTAGATGTTTCAGGGTTGCTAATTTGGAATTCTCCCTTTGGTGGATGAACTTCTGTAACTTTTAGGATTGGTTATTTCCCCTTTTCCATTTGATTCTGAATCCGAGTTAGTGTGGTGTGTATAGACTGCCTACGGGTCTTCAGGGATGATGCGGGTCCCTGGTGTCCCACCTTCTCTCCAGCATGCCCATCATTCCCCGTGGGAGGGGCTGCTCCTTTGGCCTGTTCCGGAGATAGAAACCACTCCAGCTGCCAGTGTCAACTAAGCCCCTCCTCCATCAGGTCACACCGAACCCCTCCTCCATTCATGTGATACACTGAGCCCCTCTCCTCCTAATGTGTCACACGGAGTCTCTCCCCAACTCATGTGTCACACTTGAGTCTGTTCCCCATGTATGTGTCTCACATCACCCCTCCTCCCATCCATGAATAGCACTGAGCCCTCCCCCACCCAGGTGTCACAGGATACCCCTCTTCACCCATTTGTTACGTGGAGCCTCCTCACTCAAATGTCACACTTGAGTCGTATCCCCCCCATACTGAACTTCTTTTCCATTGTGTGTCACACTGAACCCCTGCCACACGCATGTGTCACATAGAGGTCCTCCAGCATCCCCCTGAACCCCTCTCCCACCCGTGTGTAACACTGAGCACCACCCTCACTACATGTTACATTGGACCAATCCTTTACTCGTGTGTCATGTGGCGCTCCTCCCTACCTGTGTTCACATCAAGTCTCTCCCCCACCCTTGTGTCACCCTGAGCCCCTGTGAGGCCCAGGTAGCACACTGAGCCCCTACCCTACTCATGTATCATAGAGTGCCTTGCCTTATGTAGGGTACCTCCCCCACTCATGTGTCTCATAGAGCACCTCCTTCACTCATGTGTCCCACTAAGTCCCTTCCTCACTCGTGTTATCTGATCCCCCTTTCTCAACCTGTATGTCTCACTGAGTTTCTTCGTCCCTCATATGTCACATGCAGACTCTTTTACACCCATTTGTCACACCAAGAGCCCCACCTCAGTGTCACACCGAGCCCCTCCCCTATTCATGTGTCACACTGAACTCCTCCCCCAAATTTGTCTAACACTGAGCCCCTCACCCACTCCTTAGTCACAGTGAGACCCCTCCCCTACTCATAGCTTGCGGAGTCCTTCCCCACTCCTGTGTCACACTGAGCCCCAGCTGCCATGCCTGTGTCATGCTTATCCACTCTCCCATCCATCGTATTGAGCCCCTTCCTGATCATGTGTCACTGAGCCCCTTCTTCTACCCATGTACTTCTTTGAGTCTTCCTTCTCGTGTTACATAGAGTCACTCCTCCACTCATGTGTCACACTGAGCTTCTCTTCCTCCCTGTATCACACTCACCCCTTCACTCATATATTACACTTGAGTTCATTCTTCACTTATGTGTCCCAATACCCATGTGTCACATGGTGTCCCTCCCACACTCATGTGGCACATGTGTAACGTGATACCCCTTTTCTACCCACATGTAACACCTAGCCCCCTCACTCAAGTGTCATACCCCACCCATGCCCACACTGAGCCCCTTTTCCACTTGTATGTCACACTGAGCCCTCCCCCACTCAGGTGTCACAGGATACCCCTCTTCACCCATTTGTTACGTGGAGCCCCCTCACTCAGATGTCACACTTGAGTCCGTATCCCCCCATACTGAACTTCTTTTCCATTGTGTGTCACACTGAGCCCCTGCCACATGCATGTGTCACATAGAGCCCCTGCAGCACCCATGTTACTGAACCCCTCCCCTACTGATGAGTCACACTGAATCCTTTCCCCACTCATGTGTTACACTAGGCACCTCCTCCTTCATATGTCACACTGATCCCATTCTCTACTCATGTATCGTATGAAGTCAGTCTCCCATCCATGTTCACATTAAGTCCCTCTTCTACCTGTGTGTCACACTGAGCCCCCCATTCATGTGTCATGACAAGGCCCTCCCTTATTCATGCTTCATACTGGGTCCCTCTGCCATTAATGCATCATATGAAGTCTCTCCCCCAACTGATGTCACGTAGAGCACCTTCTCCACTTGTGTCACACTGAGCTCCCTCACTCATGTGTCGCACTGAGTTCTTTCCCATCCATGTGTCACATTGACCTTTCCCCATTCATGTGACACACTGAGCCCCTCTTCCCCCATGTGCAGTGCTGAGTTCCTCCCCCACTCATGTCAAACTAGTCACCTTCCTCCGTCCATGTGTTACATTGAGCTCCCCTTCCACTGATGCGTCAAATGGAGCTCCTGCTCCACCCACATGTCACATAGCGTCCCCCACTTATCTGTCACATACAGCATTTCCTTCACCCATGTGACTCATGTCACATCAAGACCCCGACCATGTGGCACACTGAACTCCTCCCTTTCTCATACGTCACATGGAGCTCCTCTCTGACTTGTCACACGTAACCTACTCACCAGTGTGAAATGAGCCTCCCCCACCCATGTGTAACTCTGGCCCCGCCCATTCATGTGTCAACCCAACCTCTCTTCCACTCGTGTCACACTGAGCCCAACTCCACTCAGGTGTCTCATAGAGCACCTCCTTCATGCATGTGATACACCAAGTTCCCCGACTCATGGGTCACACTGAGTTCCTTCACTACTTATGTGTCACGTTGAACCCTGTCTCCACCCATGTGTCACACCAGGCACCTCCTCCATTTGTGTGTGACAGTTTCTCAACCCTATTTATATTTCACACTAAGCCCTTTCTCCCACTCATGTGTTAAACTGAGCCCCTCCCTCACTTCTGTCACACTGAATCCCTCCCCCACTTGTGTGTTACATGGAACCCATTTTTACCCTAGTGTTACATGAGCCCCTTTCCTGTCACATGTCACATGGGGTCCCTCTTCCATCCATGCATTACACTGACCCCCCCATGTGTCATACTAAGTCCCTTTCCCACTCATGTGTCATATGAAGCCCTTTCCCCACACATATAGTACATTGAACCTTTCTCCCTCTCATATGTCACGTGGAGCCCCTTCTCCACCCACGTGTCAAACAGAGCCCCCATTCATGTATTCTTTCCCTCTCCATGTGTTATACTGATCCCCTGTTTCATTCATATACTACACTGAGTCTTTCCCCCTACGTTGTGTGACACTGTGTCCCTTCCCTACTCATGTGAAACATAGAGCCCCTTCTCTGCCCATGTGCCACCTAGAGCCCCTATCCCACCCATGTGTCAAACCAAGCCCCCTTTCATGTGTCATACAGAGTCCCTTCCCTCCCTGTGTCACACTGAGCCCCTCCTTCTCCTGTGTCTCGCTGAGTCCCACCACTTATATGTCATACCAAGCCCCTGCTGCACCCATCTGTCACATTGATCCTTCCCCCTTGTGTTATGTGGATTGCTACCCCATCTATGTATTGCATTGTCCCTATTCACCAGTTGTGTCACACTGAGCTCCCTTTTCCACTCATGAGTCACACAGACTCTCTCCCCCACTTCTGTACCATATAGAGCACCTCCTTCACTTGTGTCACACTGAGCCCCTCCTCTAGTCGTGCGTCATATGGAGTCCTTCCTCTGCTTGTGTCACACAGACTTTCTTCCTGACTCACATTTCACACAGAGTACCCCTTTCACCCATTTGTCATATTGAACCCCTCCCCCACTCATGTCACACTGAGCTCCTCCCCTACTCATTTGTCACATGGAGCTCCTCCCCCACTCAGGGGTTACATGGATTTCCTTCTCCACCCATGTGTCATACTAAGGCCCCTCATCCATGGGCCCTACTAAATTCTTCTCCCATTCATGTGTCACATGGAGCCCCTCCCTGACCCTGTCATGTGGAGCCCCTCCCTCACCCATGTGCCATGTGGAGCCCCTCCCTCACCCATGTGTCACATGGAGCCCTTACCCACCCATGTGCCACATGGAGCCCCTCCCTCACCCATGTGTCACGTGGAGCCCCTCCCTCACCCATGTGCCACGTGGAGCCCCTCCCTCACCCATGTGTCACGTGGAGCCCTTACCCACCCATGTGCCACATGGAGCCCCTCCCTCACCCATGTGTCACGTGGAGCCCCTCCCTCACCCATGTGCCACGTGGAGCCCCTCCCTCACCCATGTGTCACGTGGAGCCCCTCCCTCACCCATGTGTCACGTGGAGCCCCTCCCTCACCCATGTGTCACGTGGAACCCTTACCCACCCATGTGCCACATGGAGCCCCTCCCTCACCCATGTGTCACGTGGAGCCCCTCCCTCACCCATGTGCCACGTGGAGCCCCTCCCTCACCCATGTGTCACGTGGAGCCCTTACCCACCCATGTGCCACGTGGAGCCCCTCCCTCACCCATGTGCCACGTGGAGCCCTTACCCACCCATGTGCCACATGGAGCCCCTCCCTCACCCATGTGCCACATGGAGCCCCTTCCTCACCCATGTGTCACGTGGAGCCCATCCCTCACCCATGTGTCACATGGATCCCCTCCCTCACCCATGTGCCACATGGAGCCCCTCCCTCACCCATGTGCCACGTGGAGCCTCTCCCTCACCCATTTGTCACGTGGAGCCCCTCCCTCACCCATGTGCCACATGGAGCCTCTCCCTCATCCATGTGTCACGTGGAGCCCCTCCCTCACCCATGTGCCACATGGAGCCCCTTCCTCACCCATGTGTCACGTGGAGCCCATTCCTCACCCATGTGCCACATGGAGCCCCTCCCTCACCCATGTGCCACATGGAGCCTCTCCCTCACCCATGTATCACGTGGAGCCCCTCCCTCACCCATGTGCCACATGGAGCCTCTCCCTCACCCATGTATCACGTGGAGCCCCTCCCTCACCCATGTGCCACATGGAGCCTCTCCCTCACCCATGAGTCACGTGGAGCCCCTCCCTCACCCATGTGCCACATGGAGCCTCTCCCTCACCCATGTGTCACGTGGAGCCCCTCCCTCACCCATGTGCCACATGGAGCCTCTCCCTCACCCATGTGTCACGTGGAGCCCCTCCCTCACCCATGTGCCACATGGAGCCTCTCCCTCACCCATGTGTCACGTGGAGCCCCTCCCTCACCCATGTGCCACATGGAGCCTCTCCCTCACCCATGTGTCACGTGGAGCCCCTCCCTCACCCATGTGCCACATGGAGCCCCTCCCTCACCCATGTGTCACGTGGAGCCCCTCCCTCACCCGTGTGCCACATGGAGCCCCTCCCTCACCCATGTGTCACGTGGAGCCCCTCCCTCACCCATGTGTCACGTGGAGCCCCTCCCTCACCCGTGTGCCACATGGAGCCTCTCCCTCACCCATGTGTCACGTGGAGCCCCTCCCTCACCCATGTGCCACATGGAGCCCCTCCCTCACCCATGTGTCACGTGGAGCCCCTCCCTCACCCATGTGTCACGTGGAGCCCCTCCCTCACCCGTGTGCCACATGGAGCCTCTCCCTCACCCATGTGTCACGTGGAGCCCCTCCCTCACCCATGTGCCACATGGAGCCCCTCCCTCACCCATGTGTCACGTGGAGCCCCTCCCTCACCCGTGTGCCACATGGAGCCTCTCCCTCACCCATGTGTCACGTGGAGCCCCTCCCTCACCCATGTGTCACGTGGAGCCCCTCCCTCACCCATGTGCCACGTGGAGCCTCTCCCTCACACGTGTCACGTGGAGCCCCTCCCTCACCCATGTGCCACATGAAGCCCCTCCCCATATGCATACCCTTCCCCCCCTCCATGCCCAGTTCTCCTAAGGGCCTTTGATGTTTATTGATCACCAACCACTTGTGGGTCTGTGGTGTTGGTGGTTGGTGCATTGATGGCGAGGCTGGTAGCAGAGGTAAGTGGACATGGGGGGCAAGAAAGATGTGCAGCAACAAGGGAAGCTCTGTTTTTAACAATTTTATTGGGATCTCTACATACATACAATCCACCCATTAAAGTACACAATTCAATGTTTTTAGTATATACACAGATATGTGCAACCATCAATGTGTTTAATTGGAGAACATTATCACCCCTCAAAGAAATCCCATAGCCTTTAGCAATCACCCCATACACCCATCTCCTGTCCTCAACCCAAGGCAACCCCTCATCTACTTTCTTTTTCAGGGAAACTAAGCTTCTGTTGGGCTCAGTGACTCCTCTTGGGGTCTCAGGAAGTGCCCGCTGAGCCCCATTTCAGACGCCAGGAGGTGAGGCAGGAAAACTGCTGGGAGCAGAAAGCTGCAGAGGCGGTGGGGTCAGACCCCTGATGTCCACTCACAGCTCCTGTACCAGTACCAGGCATGCCCCCCCCCAGTGTCCCCCACCTCCATGATCTGGCCCCTCTTTGCTTTCTCCCTGGCCTCTTGTGGAGCCCAGCTAAGGAAGACCCTGGCCCTGGCCAGAGGAGGGAGTAGCAGGGCAAGGCTGGGCGAGGTGGGCGGTACCACGGTGTCACAGGTCCCAGCAGTGGGCCATGTTGCCTGGGCTGGCTGTCCCTTGCTGTTGCTGCTCTAACCACTAGCAGCAGGAGTCCCACCCGTCATCCGGGTGCTTGCAGTGCGCTTCTAAGAGGAGGGTTGCGGCCATAGTAAGTAGGAGGGGGGTGAGAACGGCCTCATCCAGGAGTTGATGCCCAGTTATCCAGCGCCTAGATGATGCCTTTCTTCATCCCCTTCAACCAGCGCAGCCCCGGACCCTCCTCTGCACCCCTGGCTGTGTGGGGCATGTCCTCAAGCTTGTGCTGCCCGCCGACCTCTTCCCAGCATGCTCTTCTCTCTTATGCAGCTCCCCAAGGTCCTGCAGAGGGGGAGTGCCTGGGGCTGGCCCATGTCTTAGACCCCCTCCTCGGAGGGCAAGGCTGTGCCTCCAGTTGGACACACCCCAGGGCTGGGTCCAGGGCCACCCTCTGACTTGGTGGCCAAGAACAGAGAGGCCTGGGGTGGGTCAGGGGAGGTCACTGAGGGGGCTGTGCTATGCTCCTGTAGGGAGTGCTTGGAGAGGACCCAGCTCCAGGACAGATAGGCAGATGTTAGCGAGACTGTGCCCTTTTTACCTAGGATGGGGGAGGGGCTCAGACAGAGCAGGCTGACCCTTCCTGCGGCCACAGGAGGAGGGTCTCCTTGAGGGGCCTTAGCCTCTACCCAGGCCTCTTTCATGACCAGGAGGCTGAGGCCCTTCACAGGCGGCTGCTTCCTCTCTCCTTCAACCCAATCCGAAGACCTTCCAGCTGCCCCGGGATTCCTAACTCGGGGTCCCACCTCCTTTAGACAGAAGCTGTCAGCAGGTGCCCTGTTTTCCCCTTGTCCGTCCCTGCCCAAGCTGGGTGCCCAAGGGAGCTGGACCAATGTCCCCCTGGGCTATGGCCTCGGTCTTTTGTGTCCCTTACTAACTCAGATGCATGGTGGGAGGTGACCCGTGCCAAACCCCTGTGGAATCATTAACCTACTAACCAGCCATGCATGCAGCCAGCCCAGGCACGCGAGTGGGCGGCAGGGCAGGGGAGGTTTTGCCCACAGCAAGAAGCCATTGGAGTAGAACAGGAGGGGCGCTGGCTCCCTTCCCCTTTCCTGCCCGCCTCCCCATCCTCCCCTTCCCACCTCTGCCTCCTTCTCAACTCCTCTCCCTCGTGCCTCCCCTCCCCCTGTCTCACCTTTGTATCTTTGGTACTTCGCGGCATCTGGAGGTCCTTGTCGAGTCAGGAAAGCCTTCCTGAGGAGGAGGCAGCTTGAACAAAGGTGGGCAACTTCACGGAGAGGCAGGAGTATGTCATGTGTGCATTTGTCAGGTGGAGTGTGTTGGAGGAAGACGAGTGACAAGGGGAATGGAGGTCGCAGCATGGAAGGCCTCAATGTAGGCCAAGGAAAGGCCTTTATCACACTCAGGGTGCCCTTTGATATAAACAGGAGCTGGAGGAGTGGACAGTGTGACACATGGGACACCCTGGGCACCAGTTTCTGGGATCTGAAGGGTGGGGCTAGGGCTGAGTCTGCGTGTTCAGCAGGCTTCCCCCATGACTCTGGTGGGGTAGGCCCAGGGCCTCCCGTTGGGAACAGCTTCATGAGAAGTGGTAGGAAGTGGTCAGAACGTGGTGCTGCCTCTCTTCTGGATCCTGCCTCTACTGAGCAAACAGCCCCGCTGCCCACCAGAGGCCTGCCCTGCCCACCCGTCCTCTCTCTTCTAGTGATGCTTTCCTTTGCCTTCAGTCTGAGCTAAACTGACCTTTCATGGAGGCCTGGCTTTGGCTGCCTGGGTGACTGCGAATTCTTAGGTTGAAGGCGTTCAGAAACAAATCCTCTGTTTGTTCTGGAAGACTCTGTGAGGGGTCAGGGTGAGGGTGGCCGTTTGGGACCAAGATCCCCTCTTGGTGGTGCCCATTGGCCAGCAGCAGTGTCCTGGGCAGGGGTGGGAATGAGGGATGGGCTCTGGGCGTCGCCTTCCTCTTTTTCTTTTGGGAAGCAGGTCGGGACTGCCCTGGTGGGTGGGGAGGGGACTAAGCTTCTCTAGTTCTATCGTACCCCTTACATGGACACCTGCGTCAAGAGCCCCCTAATTGGATCTTTGGCCACCTGCAGGAGCAATGGGCAGATCTGGCTGAGTGGTGAGTAGCCATCAGCTGCCTGGGGATGTGTGCTGTTGCACGTTTCAGAACCCTCATATCTGTGGGGGTGAGCTGGGAGGTGGGAGAGAGGTTGGCAACCTTTCCTGGGGTGGAACTTGGGGGTCCCCTGGTCCCTAGCATGGTGTCAGAGCTCAGTGAATGTCAGTGATCTGGGGGCTGTGGGAGGGGGGACATGGGTACATTTAGTTGTGACCTGGCATGGCCACAAGCTTGTGTCCAGAGAACTAGATGCTTATCTTGAGTTTTCACCTTTTTGTTGTGGCCATGATGTCATAATCCAGCATGTCGTTTAACACTAATTTTTTTTTTTTTCCCTTTCAGGGATAAAAAGGTTTGTATTGTGTTTTTTAAATTCTTTTTCTAGGAAGACAGGGATCTTATCACCCAATGTTTTTGCCTTGTCCATAGTTTTCCTTGGCCTGGGTGTTGCCTCTCTTCTCTGTAAGTGGGGATAAAGCCCCCTCTGGTTGGATTGGGGCAGGGGCCCAGTGGGGCCAGGTCATCACTGTCTGCTTGTAGGGGAGGCAGTAGCCAGTATTGTACTGGCAGCCCCGTTGGTCTGTTTGTATGTGTCTGTGCGCAAGTGTGTGCATGTCACGGTGGGAAACGTGTGCATCTCAGTGGGCACGTGGACTCCCCACTGAGGGGCAGGGCTGATAATTTGGTGACAGATTCTCCATTTGGCCTTAGATGGAGGGCCCATTGCCCCTCCATCTGAGCTGCTGGTACATGAGGGGTCATGCGTCCGTCCCCCAGTCATCCCCTACCTAGCAGGCATATAGGTTTGCCCTGGGGATCCAGCGTCTGGGACCCCCAGGGGCAGCCTGAACAAGGGGCCTGTGCTCTGGGGCCTCCCCACTGGGACCCCAAGCTTGGCCCCAAAGGAGTTCATGCCAAAGGATTCGGGAGACCCAGAAGCGTATCACCTGGCAACAAAAGGGGTTTTAGGAATCAAGCACCCTTGGAGATTGTCTTGTTGCCCCTGAAATTCCCTTCACCTCTGGCCACAATCCCCATTTTATGATGGGAAAACAGTCCCGAAGACTGGAAAGCCACTGGTCAGGGTCACCCAGCAAATCAGTGGGGTCACTAAGGGGAACGCTGGAGTTCTTGCAGCTGAGCCACTGGCCTTGACCCATGGGATCTGCCGTAGCCTCTTGGGGCTGCTGTCAGGGACAGACAGACAGATGTGGTGCCTTTGGCTCCTGGAGCCACTGTGACGCCAGCTGTTTGTAGAGATGGTTTCTGTGCCCTATAAACATAGGTGTGCATGGCGGGTGTGGCCGTGTGGAGTGGCCCAGGGTAAGCGAGCAGAGGCCCCAGGAGGGCTCCAGTCCCGCTGTGTTCCTGACTACTTGGCCATCAAGTCGCCTGCCCTGTTAGGGCCTTGGTTTCTCCAAGTTTATTCTGAACAAGTGGCCCTGGAAGGCCATGCGTGGGTGGTGGTAGAGGACAGGAACTCTGAGTGCTGGCTGCCCCTAGCACTTACTTAATGACCCTTTTAATTGTCACAGCAACCCTGCCAGGTCCCAGCAGCAGATGAGGAAGCTGAGGTTGGGAGAGAGGTGTCCAGCCAGTCGGAAGGGGACTGGGTCGGGTGGGGAGAAGCCCAGAGGTGTGGCTGAGCCCCTGTCTCTGAGCCTGGAGGTCCTAACCATGATCTCTTGGTGCTGCCATCAGGGGTAGATGCCTCAGACCGATGGATGGGTGGGTGACGGCCAGTCACCCCTGGGGACCAGTGAGGGCACAGGGAATGAGAATGGAGTAGGACCAGGGAAAATGAGCTGTGTTAGTGGGATGTAGCTTTCCTTAGGATGGGTGGGCAGGGGCCGGCCTGTGAGGGGGATGGGAAGTCAGGCCCCACAACACCCCTGACCTGTGAACCTGAGATCTGCTGAGTGATTTCATGGTGCCACCCGTCAGGGGCAAATTCCATAGTAAGAGGGCAGATCAGGGGTCCACGACAGACCTCATTGTCAGGCTCACTCTTCCCGCTGTGGTTCCAGGTCGTGCTGGGAGTGGGCTATGTCTTTCCACAATGTCCCAGTGCCCCAGTATGCAGGGGTGGGGCAAGGGTGCTCTTCGAGGTCAGATGGTGCTGCTGGGTAGGTGGGACCTGAGGCCAGGTAGGGAGGTGTGGGTCAGGGGCTCTGTTGCATGAGTGAATCCTGAGTGTGTGAGTGCCACCCTCCCTGCTGCCCTTACTCCCTTGGGACCTCCGCCCCCTCAGTAGAGTCATTTTGCCACTTTTAGGACAGTGTGTCTTTGGCCTTCTCCATTAGGTGGGAGATAATGGGAGAAGTACCTGAACTGGGGCTCATTGGTTCTTGGACCCTGAGTTACGAGGCAGAGCACAGCCTACACACCCCTCATTTCTCCTGAGGGAAGAAGGCTCAGGCCAGTGGTAGGACTTGCATTTCTGGGGTCCTGACTTTTGGACCCTCAAGAAGAAGTAGCTCCCGGTGTCTTCTGTGCCCCCCAACCCCCCTTCCAGAGTGTGTCAGTTAGCAGGTGGGGCCTTTTTCAGGGAAGAGCCCAACCCCCTTCCCCCTCCCCCGCCACCCCCTTCTCTCTTCTGCTCCCCACTCCACTGCCCCCCTCTTTTTTTCTGCTTGCCCCCCACCCTCCATTTTCAGAACAAACCACAAAGTCAGATAGTCTTTTATTCTGCTTTATTTTGTGGGGTGGGAAAAGGTGAGAGGGGGAAGGTGTGGGGGAAGGGTCTCCTCCCCGTGGCAAGAGAGCGGTGGTCTGGTGGGAACACTCAGCTACTTGGCATAGTCCACTGGGGGTCTCGGGCTTCCCCGGTGTCTCTTGGAGCCCCCTCCCCTTGTCATGGGACTCCAGGCCCCTGTGCTGTCAGTGCTGAGCGGGGGTGGGGTGGGGTGGGGCTGGGCAAAGAAGACACCAATGTCCCGTGGAGTCATGGTGACTCTCAAAGATGCAGGTCCGGTAAGTACTGGAATGTTGGGACGTTCTGTGGAGCACACTGTCCAGGTAAGAGGCAGAGCTCAGGGTCAGGCAGTCAGTATGGAGGGAGCTGGACCAGACTGTGGGGGTGGCTGGCTTTGCAGGGGGTGGAGGGGGTGGGGGAGGCACCACAGCACACCACCAGACATGGGGTTGGGGGTTGGGGGCCAAGGGGAGCAGGAGCACCTGTGCTGGAGGTAGAAGAAATCAGTGGAGCACCCAAGGTTAGTGTCCCAGGATGGCACAAGGTGGCCATGTGTCACCAGGGGGTGGGACCCTGGCATCTGCTTGCTTGGCTGCCTCTGCTGTGCCTGATTCCTCACCTGGCCTGGGGTCATGGGGTCATTTCTTGCTCATCACTGCTTTCTCCTCTCATCGATCTCACTCCCAGTGGTGGGCCTGGGACCTGGAGAATTAAGACGGGATGTGTGGCCCTGAGCTGGCTCTGGGTTTCTGATGACTGGATAGTCCATTGGCACTGATGATGTTGCTGGTTGATGAGTTGAAGAAATCATTGCCCTTTTCGAGTGGGTTCCCCTTGGGTCCGGAGTGGCAAGGAGACGGCACTGAGTTGGAGCGAAGCAGGCTGAGGCACGGGGAGGCTGGGAGGAGATTGCACGGGGTGTCGGGGCCAGAGGAGTGGAGGGCCCGTGGCCGTTGCTGGCCAGGAGGTGTTTTCAGTGGCGGTCCGCGTCTGCGTCGTCGTTGGGGAGTTCTTCCAGCCTTGCTCCTCCTCTGGGCTGTCTTCTCGGGATGGGGCCCGAGGCCTCTGCGCAGATCATGGCCAGAAAGTGGGTCAGGGTCCTGGCCACTGGCTCCTGCTCGGTCAGGCGGGGCTGCCCGCGGGCACCGCGCAGGTGGTCGTGTAGGAAGCGGAGGAAGCCGGAGCCCGGCGGGGCGGGGCGGCGGGGCGGGCCCGCGAGGCTGCCGTCGGCCCGCGCTTCCTGCGCGGCGTGCTCCTGCGCGTCCTGCGAGGTGTCTTGCAGGCCGTCATGCAGGCCACACTGACGGTAACGTTGCAGGTCGTCTTGCAGGGCTTCTCGCAAGACGACATCACCATCGACGACGTGCAGCTCCAGGTAGCGGCCCCCACGCAGTAAAGGGCGGGGTCCTTGTCCCGGGCTGATTCCGACACGGAAGCGCTCCCACAGCATCATCCAGAAGGCCGGCGTGAGGCGCAGGCCCCGGGCGCCCTGGGGGAGAAGGGCCCTCTGCTCCGCCCGCGGCTCCGCGGGGAGCGCGTCGGCGCCCACGAGAGGGGGCATCTGCGAGAGCAGCTGGGTGATGGCCGTGGCGATGTGGCGGCTCGCGAGGAGGGACGAGTCGAGGATGAGGCGCAGGGACCGGCCGGCGGGGCGCGGAGCCAGCTCCAGGGTGGGTGCGGGCAGCGGCGGGAGGCGCCGCCCTGCTTTCAGCAGCACCAGGAGCGCCGCCACGGCCAGCGTGTTCTTCCAGAACAGCAGGCCTCGGAAGAAGTGCAGAAGGACGGCCCTGATCTGGGCCACGCTGAGGTGCGCCAGGAGGCTGCTGAGGATGCGGTCCGCGGGGATCCGGGCCAGGAACGCTTGCTGCGGGGTCTGCGCGCGTGGCTCGTCCTGGGGCGCTGCGTCCTCGCTGCCCTCTTCCTCGGCGGCTTCTGGGGGCTGATCCCTGCGGGATCGTCCCACGGCGAAGAGCATCCGGGGCTGGGTGGCTGCGTGGGGCTGCAGAGGCCTGCGGGGCGCGTGCCTCACGGGCGGCAGTGGCCGGCCTCCGTCCGGCTCGGGCCGCTCCATGACGTCAAAGCGGAAGTGGGAGAAGAAGAAGACCCAATGCCCGGGGAGAAGTACGGTGAGCCTGTCATTATTCAGAGAGGCTAGATCCTCTGTGTTGAGAAGGATCATGATGGGCTCCTCGGTGTTCTCCAGGTAGCGGCACCACACCATGAAGGCAGCCCGTATTGGAAGAATCTTCATCTCCACCGGAGAGTAGTCGACCTCGATAGGGGAGATGTTTCGGGAGTAGAAAGCGCAGGAGACTCTCTTGCCGGTCTGGTCATCTATTTGGATCAGGGAGGCGTGCAGAGCCGTGTTGGTGACTCCCGTTTCCAAGTAGAACGGGTTCTGGGGCTTGGGGTGGTGGAGAAGGGGCGCCTTGCGGAAAGCCCGCTTCAGGCATTCGAAGGCCTCCTGCTCCTCGTCCCCCCAGAAGAACGGGTCGGGGGTCAGCAGCTGCCGCACCAGGGGCTCGGTGATGATGGTGAAGCGCTCCACGAAGTGGCGGTAGGGGAAGATGAACTCTATCAGGTGTCGCAGGGACTTCTTAGAGCCAGGGATGGGGTACCCTGTCACGGTGGTCACGATGTTCTTGTTCAGTTTCACCCCTTTGGGAGTCATGACGAATCCCAGGAATTCGGCAGTGTGTCGGTGGAACTGGCTCCGGTCCAGCGAGCAGTAGACATTGTGATGCCGGAAGCGGACCAGGACCTGGCGGACATGTTGAAGGTGCTCCTCCTGGCTCATTGAATAGATGAGCACGTCCTGCCCGTAGGAGAGCACAGAGTAGCCTAGCATGTCCTTCAGGATAAAGTGAATCACCCTCTGAGGGATGGTAGGGTCTGAGGAGACCAGGAAGGGCTTGTAGCTCTCCATCTCTTGAAGCTCCAAACCAAACGCTGCTCTCCATACATCTTCTGCTTGGTGTATGTTTATGCTTTCCTCCACAATGGTCCCACGCAGCTCCAGCTTTGTGAACCATGTAGCTCCGTGTAACTGATCGAACAGTTCTGGAATCATCTGTATGTAGTCCTGTCTGTTGGTCAGCATGTCCTGCAGATCCCAGTATTCATCCCGCAGCCTGGCTCTTTCTTGCATCCCAGCACCCACAGGTTCCCAAGGCGCAGAGGAGGGACACTCGTAGAAGGTCTCACTGTGATCACTGTCTCCAGCCTGCTGAAGCTCAGAGGGCTCTGATTCAGAAAGATCATCGGATCCGTCTGAGCTTGGCTGGTCGGAAGTCTCATCATCTGCTTCCTTCGGGTTAAACACGTCGGCCAGGTCGGAATACAGGGGCGGCAGTCCGGGTAGCAGGCTTATGGCATGTCTCTCCAGTGCGATGCATGGTGGGGGTGGGCGGAAGCAGTTCTTCAGGCAGTAGGGAGAGTGGAAGGTGCAGCGGCCTTTGACCCAGTCCACTTCGGGGGTGTGGACTCGGAGCCAGTTGATGCCCAGTATCACAGAGAAGTTGGGTGAAGGGACGATGTCGAACTCGATGGACTCCTGGTGGTTCTGGTGAATGCACACCAGGGGCTCTGTGTAGAGCCAGACAGGTTCGTTGCCAACTAGAGAGCCGTCCATGCTTTGGATTGGCTGTGGATAGGGCTTTTCGTACAGCTCAACGTAGTGCTCTTGGGCGAACCTCTCATCCATGAAGTTGGCGCCTGCTCCCGAGTCCACCAGGGCCTGAACTGCGACGCTGTGGTAAGGGTTCACTCTCACCATGAGCAGCAGGAAGAGATGGTCGCGGTCAATGGTGGGGTGGACTTCGCAGGGCAGCCAGCTGCTAACCGTCCACCTCTCCGGAGCAGGTGAGTCGATCCAGGTCAGGTTTCGTGGGCGGGCCTCTGGGGGAAGCCTGAGCATAGCTCTTCTCTCTGCCAGCTTCTCTTCTATTTGCAGGACGAGCACAATCAGACTGTCCAGCGAATCTGGCGGAGGGACCCGGAACAGATAATGCCGGATCTCCTCGTTGAGCCCCTGGCACAGGTGGGCTTGCAGAACCTCGTCCGGCCAACCCAAGGTGGGTACCAGGCCCTGGAACTCGTTGATGTAGTCAATGGCGGCGCGATCCCCTTGCCTGATGTTGAACATCGCCTCTTCCGCCACACGCAGTGCCTGCCTATACTCGAACACATCTGACATGGCCTCCAGGAAGGCTGGGAAGTCGCCAATCAGGGGACTGTCTTCCTGCACCAGCCCTTTGGCCCATTCTAAGGCCAAGCCGGAGAGGTGGCAGATGATGTACCCCACTCGCAGGCGGTCATTGTAGAACATTCTAGGGTAGCTCTGTAAGATCAGTTGGCAGAGCACGATAAACTCGTGGTATTCTCTGCGATCCCCGGAGAATTGTTTTGGGAGTGGCAGTTGGCCCGCACTGATCCCTTTCATCAAGATCTCTTCTGCTACTCTTTGCTGTTCTCGGAGGTCTTGCATCCGGAAGTACAGAGAGATGATGGACCTCACCATGGCCATGAATTCCGCAGTCGAGGTGTCGGTCTGCTCTTCAGGATGCTCCTCTCCCAATTCGTCCAGGTCAGTGTTGTACTCTTCCTCTTCCTGGTCTCCCCATGGGTTGCCTGATGCTTCTTCCATTTTGCCAGGTGCCTCACCAAGTGGATCCCCCATTTCCTGATGTGAACCAATGAGTGACTCCTCCAGGTCTTGGAGTAGGTCATTGGGTGGATCCTTTATTTCCCTATGTGGGCCACTGGATGGCTCCTCCATGTCTTGGAGGAGATCAATGGGCAGCTGTGCCATTTCCTGGGCTGGGCCGCTGGCCTGCCCCGCCGCCTCCTGCACTCCGCTGCCTGATGTCTCCACGGCGGTGTTGGGTGAGCCCTCGGAGGACTCCATTTGTTTTGATGATGGATTCTTACGCTCCATCATCGTCTCAAATGAGTCTTCAGAGGGTTCTATCATTTCGTCGGATGGAAAGGCGTGCTCTCTGAAGACTGGTAAGGTGGCGATACGTCCAGTCAGTGACTGGGCTCACAGAGATCAGAACCTAGTGGGGAAGGAGGGTGGGGAGTAAAGGAAGTGGTTTAGGGTCTCAAGGTCAGGGTCAGGTTCTCCAGGACAAAGCAAATGCCCAACTCATCAGAATAGAGAAACCGGGGAAAGCCTTCCTGTGTCCCACTGGGGGTGCCCTGAGGAGAGACTCTGTCAATCCCTGACCTTCTAGCCTACTCTCGCAGGCGCACTCTGCTTGTCTGGCCTGCCTACTTCCCCATGGCTGTGAGAAATTCACAGCTCATAAATTTTCTGGGGCGATGGGCCCAGAGCGCCGCTGTGGCAGGCAGGCACCTGGCAGGATGCACTGGCCGCTTCATTTCACCCTGGCACACATGCCTGGTCAATCCTCCTTCCCTTCTGTGGTCACCCCAGAGTCACAGAGGTCCCCTCTCAGTGCCATCCAAAGCTGCTCCTGGCAGGAGAGGCGCCCTGGAGCAAGATTGGCCCCCTTGGTGTGAGGCAGGAATCTCTAGCAATGATGCCCACTGTTTGAGAAGGTTAGGGGAAGAGGAGAAAACGGGCACCTGGCCGCTTTCCCATCAATCAGTTGCGTTAGCAGCCCCAAGTAGCTCTTAGTTCCTCCCCCAGATTCAAAGTAGAAATTGGTGGGGGGCAGATGGAGAGATCTGGATTCCTGGTTTTAGTTTTTCCATAAACGTTTATAAAACTTCTGTGATGTACCAGAGACTTGTGCATCTGTGACGTGATTCTGACTCGGAATTTTTTGCTGATTTTCCTTCCTCTCTGTCATCGACTTCCAATGCTGGGTTCTCCCCAGCTCTGAGCTGTTGAGGAGACCTGCGCGTCTTCTCCCCACCTCTCCTAAAATCTCCCCTTTCCCAGGGTTGCCCTCTTTGTAGGGTTTCAGGAACCTCAGACATGTAGCCTCAGTTCCACACATGCAAACGTGTTGACTGGCCCATGTTTATTGGGTGGGGCTGACCTCTGCTCTAGTAGAGACACCCATTCTCTGTTGCTGGTTGGTTTTCCCCCAACACAGGGGTGTATCCCGTTGAGTTGGGATATTAAGTGAGGGGGAGAAGTTGGGGGAGGGCAGGAGGTATCTTTGACATCTGATTGTCTTGGAAGGGAATTTTCAAAGTCTAGTCATGGGTGGTTTTAGTGGGCTGAAACTGAATTTAGAGATGTTTTCGTTGGCGTTATTTGCATAGTTCTCTGCTGGGACACAGCAAATTGAATTCTGGTTATTCAGTAGATTATCTCTACTGTACGGTTGCTGCTCTATACATTTGACACGTTTTGTTGCTTCTTAACTAATGGGCCGATCCATTAAAAAAAGAAAACAAACACACATGCCCTTCTGTAAAATTCCTCGTTGGCTAACATCCAGACTTTCCAACAAGGTACAAAATTCTGATCTGCTGTTTCTCAAAATTAAGTACATTCTTGTTGGCGTGACAGTTAAATTTGATCCCACAGGCTCTCTGATTAAAACCTTTTGCTGTTTATTTACTGTCTGCAATATTAAATCCAAATCTTTTAGCATAAAAATTCCTGACACATAAACTCACCCAAATCATTTTCTGGCTAATATTTCAAGGCCTTAGAATAATAGAAAGTTCTGATCATGTCAATCCTCAAGGTAGAGATTCCATTTTCTTTTTTAGCACATTACATAAAGTCCTCATTCCCCTCACTCATCACCACCAGCATCTCCATCCCAGCCACATATGCAGAGCACATTACATCTGTTAACTCATTTCCTCTTCCTATAAGTCCTATAAGGTGTGTATTATAAAATTCCAAGTCTCTGATATAAAGTTCTAATTGAAATACAAAATTTGACTAAGTAATTCATCTGCAGACTTATCTGTTAGAAATAAAAATCTCAGTATGTCTTTTAAAACCCTTAAAACCCTTTATTGTCTAAAATTAAAAATTTAAATTGGTTAAAATTAAAAATCTCAGTATGTCTCTTAAAGTCCTTAAAACTATTGGCTAAAATTTAAACTCCTTAGTAAGGTGATTTAAACAATAGGCTACAGAGCAGCCGCTTAGCTCAGTTGGTTAGAGCGCGGTGAAGCGCGGTGCTCTGAACACCAAGGTCGCAGGTTCGATCCCCACATGGGCCACTGTGAGCTGAGCTCTCCACAACTAGATCGAAACAACTACGTGACTGGGAGCTGATGGGTCCTGGAAAAACACACTTAAATAAATAAAAATCAAAAAAAGAAAGATTTAAGGACAAAAGGCTATGTCCCTTCTTAATTTAAAATCTATACTCAGTAAAGTGTTTACAGATTGGATGATGTCACTGTTTAATCCTTCGACATTGTTGTCTTCAACCTAAACTCGAACTTCCTTGGTGAGGTATAGAAACCCGATCTTAATACTCCTTAATGTCCAAGTTCAAACTTTTAGTAAGATGAATACGCGCTATCCCATAATGTCTCTATTTAAACCTTATAAAAGTTTTTTTCACTGCTTACGATAGGAAATTCCAATCACTTAACATAAAATAAAAATTTTCCCCATGTATTTTATTTGCAAACTGATGGATGTAGAATCCCAAATCTTACTGGGCCACTCCTTAAACTCTTTACTGGCTTAATTCCAAACCTCTAAGCGTGATATAAAAATTTGACCATGTCATTCCTCAAAATAAAAGGTCACACTTCCTTGCAAGATACATGAATTTGGTCCTGTAATTTCTGCTTAAAACCCTATAATATCTCTTAATCACCTTTGAGACAAGATCTAAACTACTTGGCATAAAATATACATCTTACTCTGTAATTTCTCTGCACACTGCTCTTACAAACACAGAAATTTCTCCATGTCCCTCTCTTAAAGTCTCTTAATGGCTGAAATCCAAAATCTTTAGCACGTACAAAAATGTGACCCTGTCATTCCTCCAGATAGTGTTCAAACTTCTTAGCGTGCTGTGTGAAATCAGTTCCATGACCTCTGTATAAGAGCTGCTCTGTCCCTCTACTACTTGCTATAAATGACGCAGTTCTTCAACATAAAGTACGGGCAGAGTATACTTGGAGTGCTTCCTTTGAGCTGTCCACGCTCGTTCATTATCTGGTTCATCCAATTCAGGCACCTTAGCATAAAACATGTTTTACCAGCTAATTCTCCTGGAGGCAAAACTCTCATCAGACACTTCTCAAAGCCCTTTACTGGCTAAAATCCAAAGCCTCTGCATGAGGGTTCAAAAATGAGATCATATCCCTCACCAAAGTGAAATGTTCCAGTGCCTTTCAAGCCTCCCAGAAAATCCTATCTCCTTAGCATGCTATAAAAATCTGATCATATTATCTTTACCATAAAAATCCACTTTTGTAGATCTGCCCAAATGTATAAGTTTGATCATGTAAATCCTCAATTTAAAACTTTTCAGTGTTCCTTCATTGCATGTAACATAAAGTCCCAACTACTTAACATAAAATGCAATGTTTTACCATGTAATCTATCTTCAGACTGGTCTATAAAAAACCCCAAATCTCACCGTCATTCTTTTAAGCCCTTCATTGGCTGAAATCCAAACTTATTAGCATGATATAGAAGTTCGATCTTGTCATCCCCTAAAATAAAATTCACACTTCCTAACACAGCATATCAAATTGGATCATATAACTCCTCCTTCAAATCTTACACTGTCTCTCAGTTGTGGAATTATGGAATAAAAGTCCAAATTCTAACTTAAAATGTGAATTTTATTTTGCAATTTCACTACGCACTATCGTGTGTAAAAAAAATTCTCCCCATGTCCCTCTCTTAGAACTTTTTATTGGCTGAAATCAAATTCCTAGGCATGTGCAAAAATCTAATCATGTCAGAGCCTGGAAATAAATTCCAAATATTTTTGCATATTCCCAGTGTTTATCATGTGAGTTCTGATTAACGTTTTTCAACTTCGGTCCCCACATCTCCTTGGCGTGCTCTCAGAGTCAGAGTTTAGCTTCCCCTTGACCTATAAAGTCCAAATGTTTCAGTGTGATACTCAAATTTGTGGCTGTTCCATTTCTACTGACCATTTTCCGTGTTCCTCATTGCCTATCATGTGAAGTCCAAAGCCATTAGCCTTAAAAAGACATTTTATCATGTTTTTCTGCAGACTTATCTCCCACAAGCAAAAATCTCACCATCACATTTCCTAAAACCCCTTTGGCAAGAACCCAAACTCCTTAGCATGATAGAAACCTTTGATCGCGTCACTCCTCAAAATAAAGTCCAGATTTCTTCCCCAAACCCAAAGTCTGTTCATGAAATCCCTGCTTAAAATCTTTTCATATATTTCATTGCTAACAAAATACCTCAGTCTGGCACCCAGATTTACTCCTGGTATTCCCAGTTTGAAACCTTCCACAGTTCATGTCCACAACATAAAATCCAGAGGTCTGAGCATGGAATGAAAATAGCACCAAGTATTTGTTAAATTGGAAAATCTTTACATTGCTCTTCATTCCTTAGTATAAAAAGCCTACATTCCGTTGCGTGAAACCAACATTTTTTACCATCTCCAATTTCTAGCTTTAGTTCCTTGTTCCTCTTCATAGTTCACTCCTGAAAGATCAGGTGTTTTACTTTCTGCCCCCAAACACATCTTGATTTGATTGTCCCCAGGTCTTTTTATTTTTTTTTAAGCAAGTACCTCTGTGGATCATTCCTTAATTCACACAGCAACATGTCCTGATCCTTTTTTTCCGGGCCAGGCACTGTGCTGGGTCTCTGGGGTAAAGAAATGGAGGCAGCCTTGCCCAACAGAACGTCCATCGCCAAGCAAGGAGGTGAGGACCACGCCCTCGCAGTTACATGCCATACTGGAGGTGAGCGTGGGGTCTTGGGGGATAAGGCCAGGGGGTCTCCCTCTACCCCTAGTGAGCCTCTCCTTTGAGGATTCCCTGGGCTCAGCTGTCCTCCCTTTGCGATGACTTCGAGTATTATTGGGGCCATCATTTCAGAAAGCATAGGTGTCTCCATCCTTCTACTTAACACTTTGTGTAATCACTATGTGCCTGCTTCTGACTCCTGTCCATTCTCCACAAACCCACAGGCTGCCCCTGCCTCTCATCTGGGCTCTCAGTCCTACAAGTTCTGCTTGATACATGCTGAGGTCTCAAGCCTCAGGACAGTTTCTGGAAGAAATGTCTACTGATTTTGAAATTATCATCTTACTCCCCCCGCCCCCAAAATCAGAATTTAATGTACCTCGATTGGGGTCTTTGAGTCAGACCCTCTCCCCCTGACACCCATAGACAGATAACCCCAGCCTCACCACCTGCCGTGCCCAGAGCCTTCTCCAGTCTCACCACCTGCTGTGCCCAGAGCCTTCTCAGTCAGGTTAGCTCCTTGCTTGTCTCTGAGCAAGTGGCCCATTGGGTCAGGGCTGCCAACGTGTGTCTATGAAGGGTTGGGTGTGGGGGGGGGCGGGGGGGCCAATCCCTCAGCAAATACCTCTCCCTGTCAGCTCACTTGTACAGTAAAGGAAATCTGATTTTAAAAATAGAGCTTGGAAGAGGAGATGAGAGGATATTTAGGAGCAGAGTTGAGCCTGGGGCGAGGGGCAGGGGGCGGGGGGCGGAGGAATTAGGGGAGAGGTGAGGACAGGGGAGGCGGGTGGGAGGCCCAAATTACTGATCAGGAAGGTAGAGACAGTGGGAAAGAGCAGATGTGAGGGCGGAAGCGGAGGGAATGAGAATGGGGGTTCCGTGTTCCCCTTTTCTGGCCTCGCAGACACCAGCTGTTACACCTGCAGCCCCTGGTTCTCCGGGCGACCAGGATGGGCATCAGGGCCAACAGCAGGTGGAGACCTCTGTCCACCTCTAGGACCTATTCAGAGCTACCTGGGTGTGAGGGACACGGCTATCAGGTTGTAGGGGCTAAGTGACTTCAAAATGAATATCCCCCTTTTGCTCCCTCCAGTGCCCTTGTCCTGCTGCTGGGACATGGATGGGACTTGAGCATCACAGTGGGGGTGGGCACACAGGGACACTGGGAGGGCCACAGGTTGTTAAGTTAGTTGTTTTGTTGAACTACTGTCAAGGTCAAGATGTCAAGGACCAGGCTGGGGTCCTTCTGGTTTCCGTGGTGTAGACGAGTGGTGTTATTCCTCATTCAACTCCCTTTTTGGGAGCGGATGAGAACAGTGATGGGAACTCTGAGAGTGGCTCCCTGGGGGCCCATGAGGAGGGTCGCAGTGGACTGTGGGAACTATAGGGGCTGCTGGCCAGGCGCAGCTCGAATTACAGTCCCTCTCTCCCAGGTCCCTGTCTTGTCCACTCAAACTCCTGGCTTGCGGCTATAGACCCCTTGGGCCTTACAATTGAGAGAGCCTCCTCACCTTGACCCAGAGCAGCTAGTCTTACCCCCTCTCTTCCCCTGGGGATATTCAGGCCCCACTGGGCCTCGGACATCATTGGGGAAATTGTCTCTGCAAGCGGTTGCCGGCACAGCTGGAGTGTGTCCAGGACTTCTCTTCCAACCCCAAAGCAGGCTGGGCAGGGGGCCTTTTGGAGAGGGTCCCTGCAGCCCCTCACCTTCCCAGGCCATCAAGGTGAAGGGCAGTGCCCCTGACCCAGCTTTGTGCCTGCAGCTGAGGCCCTGCCCCCCACCCCTTGACTGGCAGCTCCAGGGGGCAGCTGGCTCACTCTGCCCAGAATAACTCTGGGAGGGGGAGAGTGCCGCCTGCGGGAGGGGCTGGGAGAGGGGTTACAGATGAGTGTCCTTCTCTGAGCTGCCCAAATTGGCCAGGCCAATCAGTTTCTTCTGAAGATGCTCTTGCCTTTCAAGGGAAGGCGGTAGGGGAAGGAGCATGCCAGCTGCCAGCTGGGGACCCACACTGCCTCTCGGGGGGAACTCCTCCTCCTGGGCCCTCAGTTTCCCCAGATTTGCAAGGAGGGTTGCGTAGTGGTCTTCTCACTTTGCTCCTGTCACTCTGGGGTCCTAAGAAGTGCTCGAGGGGGGATCCTGGGGAGCAGTGATGAGGGGAGGGCCTTGGCTGAGCAGGTAGAGCTCAGACGCCCCACCCCCTGCCTAATTCCATCAGCTGCTCATAAAAATTGGGGCTCCTTCTATTTTATTTAATTAGAGGTCCCCACATGTAAGTCACTGTTGGTAGCACAGGCTGGTTGTTCTTCCAGCGTTTATCCAGGTTTGACAGCCAGGCTGGGAGGGGACCCATTGGAATCTGTTCGTGTCTCTGGTGAGCTCCTGCTATGCCTGGTGGTCTGTTGCTGTGTGGACGAACCAGGAGCTGCAGGCCTAGGAACATGCTGCCGGTGGGATGAGGGCCCGCGTGGGAGGCAGAGGCTGGCCTCCGTATCCCCACACAAATGGAAGGAGCACCTTTTCCCCAGGGCTGAGGGGTGTGTCAGGCTCTTTGTAAACTGTGAAATGCTATGAACAGTAAGGGCCTGTTTTATCGTCAGGTCTCTTCATGTTACTACTTTTAGAGCATTGCTGTAATTATAATGGTCAAGATTCAGACAGCATGTTCACACATGGTATCAACTTTAATTATTTCACTAAACCCGTGAGATGACGATGCCCTGCCTGGAAAGTGAGTAAACTAGAATCCAGGGATGAAGCCCCTTGCCCAGGAGCTGTAACTAGATGTGGTGATGGCACTCGGGCCTGGGCCATTGAACACTCCTGGTGACAACTGGCCGATGACTGCAGCTAGTGAGGGATGGGGTGTGTAGGTTAAAAGGCACGTGTTGTTCATACAGGGGCCGTTAAATTTTATTAAAGACTGATGTTTCTCTGAGTGTCTGCTCAGTGTCAGGCAGGACCCCAATACTTAGCCCCCAGTACTGACTCTGCTCCTGAAATGAGGTGGGAGTGTCCCCCGTTTCACAGTATTGAATTTGGTGGGTTAGAAGGTCCAGTTCAGGAATGAAGAGGCAGGGGTGGTATTTTGAAAGCCAGGTTTTCCTCCCTCGACTGGTGGATGGAGAGGGCAGGAACAGATAACCTGGGCAGGGTTGGCAGTGGCCATTTGGGGATCTTGAGGGGCCCTCTGGGCCAGAGACCTCTGTTTCATTCCATGGAGCACACAGTCAGCCTCGTGGACCAATGGGAGGCTAGACCAGAGCAACGGGGTCCTCAGTGTCTGCCTCTATCTCCCCAAAAAGCTCATGTGGTCATTCCCAACTCATTTTGGCTAATTTGGTTATCGTTGGAGGGACAGGACAGCTGGCCCAGGACCTGCTAATTATAGCCACTCAAGTATTTGAACAGAGGTGTTGAGTACCCCATGTCATGGTTTTTCTCACAAACTAACCTTTCAACTTTTTAATCTTTCTTCCAGAGTGCTGGCTCACCCCTGTTAATTGCCCAGGTTCCCCCCCACCCAGCGGCACCCCCACCCCCAGGGGGAGGTTAGCATGGGGCCTCCGTCCCAAGTCTTACCTTTGAGGTGAGAGTTCAGTGGGTCTACTCCCGTCCCGTTGACTGGAACCTCACTTCTTTCTAAAAAGTTATTGGATACATTTAGGTCTTGAATTATGAAAGTCCAGGCTTTGGGAAGAGCATGCATTTTCCCCAGGAGCCATTGTAGTGCACACGCAGCCCTGTCGCTGCTTTTCTCATGTGACCACATCACGCCCCCTCTTTTTTCCACATGGCTGTATTTGGGTCCCTCCATGGTATTTCTTCAGTACTTACTATGTGCCGGGCACTGTTTTACTTCTGATTCTTACAACAACCTGTGAAGGTGTTACTTTTATTACCTCCGCTTTTCAGAAGGGGAACCGCGAGGCCCAGGGTCATACCTCAAACCACTCACTCCACTAACTGGCACTGACCAGGCCACACGTCCACTCAGCGGAGGTCCGCTCTGGTGCTCATGCCCAGCTTTTGCCCTGTTGACTCCCCAGCTCTTGGCAAGCCCCCTGATCTTGCTGGATCCCCATTTTGCTCTCCAAGAAATGCACGGCAGAGTTGATGTAAGCCTGAGGCCTGGCCGCTGGTGTGACCCTGAGTGACGTTCTCAGCTCCCTGAGCTTTGACTGCTCCGCAGTTTTAAGTAGCATCTTCCCAGGCTGGTGGTCCCTCCCTCACCCCGTCCACATCCACAGGGATCCCTGTAGTGTTTTGTCCTGCCCCTGGTATCAATCTGCACTTGCTGTTCCTTCATCCCCTAGCACACAGTAGGGTGGTTGGCAGCAGGTGAGGCCCAAGGCAGCGGCTCAGGGTGGTGGGCTGCACCTCGGCCAGCGAACCCGGTGAGCAGTGTCTCTTCTCTTTCCCAGGTGTGGTGGACGCGAGGCGGCCCCTATCTCCCCGGGAGGGAGCAGATGCCTGACCCAGGATTGAATCCAAGGTCTGAAAAATGATCTTTTCCCCCCTGAGTTTTAAATTTGGATAATTTGTAAATATATACGAGCTTCAGAATGGAACTAACTTGAGCCCTTTGTTCTGCAGCCAAGGCTCACTGCCCCCCAGATGGGCAGTGAGTTGGTGGGTTCCTGAGGCCAGGATGCGGCCCAGCCCCAGACTCCCAAGATGGTCCCCCTGCTCAGAGGTGTGTGGAGCTCTCCTAGGCTGACCTCGCAGCAGGCCAGGTACATACACCCTGCTCTATTACCCTGGCAGCCTTTTTGGGAGAGGTAGGGGTCTAAGGAGTTGGGGGGTGTTTACAGCCTCAATATAGTAAACGTCCAGAATAATTAAACGTCCAGAATAATGCTATTACTTTTGTCTGTCTGTGTAATCAAGGGAGGGGTTAAAATCTCTCACCATAATACAAAGGGGGGCCAGAACCTGGGACATCTGTGATGGGGGTTCAAGGGGCCTGCTCAGGGGCCAGAGAGGTCAGGATCTCCTGCAAGGATGTGGGTGACCTGGGACCAGTTACTGTTAGTCCCCTTCCCCTCTCCTGTAGGATGGGGACAATTGTCTTCAAGCATTGTCTTGGTGCCTTAAATGAAATGAAATATGAAATGCTTGGCATGCGTAGGTTCCTTAACTAACACATGTAAAAATGGTTCTTATTTTAGGTGGATCTGTCCCCTAATGTCCCTTTAAAAGCCCTCCTCATTTTTGTAGACTCCAGAGGGAAGACAGGGAGAACAGAGGTGGGGCTGGGGGTCAGTGCTGGGTCCAGAGGTCCTTCTCCAGAGTTGACTGCGTAACTACATTGGCGTGGCCTGGGTTGCGTAGCCTTGGGGTGGCGTGACCGTCTGCATGTTGAATTGTGCTGCCCAGAGGTGGTGCACATAACTTCAGCCTGCGCACTGCATTTTATTTTTATTTATCACAAATATATTTTGTATCTGAAAAACTATCACAGACACCTCAAGGTATTCATCAGGACTAAACCCAGCCCCAAATAAAATGCTATGTAATTAACAGTAGAGCCTCGTGTGTGGGGAGGTGACAGGTTTCTGGGCACGCTGGCAGAGGACTAGTCAACCTGCAGTCACATTTCTTCCATACAAAGTCACGGTAAAAAATAGGTCTTGCTCGGCAGAGGGGAGAAAAGTTCTCGAGGGTGCTGTTTGTGTTGGCTTAGTGGGGGGAGAGACACTAACCAGTGAACCAACTGGGTGATGTGGGTGGATGAACGAGCGTTCAGACTGATGGGGGTTTAAAGCTGGCCTGGCTTTGTGTCCCCAGGGTCTCTGAGCCTCGATCGATGTCTTTTATCTGTCGGTGACAGTGGGACCGTCTTTGTTGCACACTTAGCCCTGTGCTTGTTCAGGGATTCTGACAGTCTGTGACAGCTGCAGGGGCCTGGAAACAGGAGTTGGGGTGAAGGGGGTTGTGATGGCAAGTTGGCTTGCAGAAGGGGGGCAGGCAAAACCTGCAAGGTTGCTCCCATCCTCATGGAGCCAACAGGTTGGAAATAACCTATGTCCTTCAGCCACGCATCTCTCTTGGTTAAAACTGGGAGGAAACGTGGCAACTGTGGGTTCTGCATGGGAATCGAGTTGTTGGACATGGCAGGGCCAAAAAGTCACGCGGCTGTGGGCACATGTGAGCTGCGGGCTGCTGCTCCCCAGAGGCCTGTGGGTCCCCTTTGCCTAGGCCTATCTCATGTCACATTCTTGTTCCAGTTAGCTAATCCCCGAGAACACAGGCCAGGGCATTAGCTTTTGGGGCCTCTTAAAGACCGAAAAGGAAAAAGTACTCCCCAATGGGTGCATTGCAGACACCAGCCGGGTGGCTCTGGGGGGATTTGGGGCCTGCAGGGAGTGAAATCATAGCCGGCCGGCACACACCTGCTGGCCTCATGTCACTGACATGCCACTCGGAGCCTTGGGGCTCCAGCATTAGAACATATAAATTAAAAAAGGAATTATCTTTGGGATAAAATAAATCCCTTGTGTCTGCAGAACTTGTTTTGGCCATATGTGTCCACTCCTGGTGTATCAGCCAAAATGTTCCTCCTTTTGTATTTGTGGAAAAAAAAATCCCCACACAAAATGTTTATTTGAATTATGCAAGAAATGCATTGATAATTAATACGGTCATTACTAAAGATCAAACACTGTGGAGAAAAGCCAAAGCCAGCTTCAATCCCTCCTCCACCCCCACTGATTAACCGCAGTTATTGGTTTCAGGGTTATGGTTGCAGATGTTTTCTGTGTATTTGCGTATGTATAGAAATGACCTCTAAAGTATATGATTTTGTTCATATTTGACATGAGCTATATCATACGGTACATTTCCTTTATGTGCCGCTTGTGTTTCTTCACTCAGAAATCTGCTTGGAGACGATAAAGATCAATGCCCTTCCTCGTAACAACAGTGTAGCCCCTGTAATCGGTCCACACCAATTAGTTTGTTTCATCGTCACAAAAGCCCTTGGTTCTCACCCCGTGGGGATGGGTTGTGGAAGCAGGTGTAAGTGAGTAAATGCTAGGGTCTGGATATGGGGAGTGGGCTCCGAGTATTCATGATATTATTACAGAGAAATCTACGGATGCAGAAATTAGCAAAATAAAACGGGGACATACATGCCTGGACCAGTGATGAGAAAGTGTCTATGAACAAAGAATAATGATTAATCCAGTTCTGCGCAAAATACTGAGATCCATTGGAAGATAGCAGGTCTCGGCTCTTTAATTCTTTTTAATATTTCGGGTTATGTGTACCCCACTGTTGATCAGACCCTCCTTTCCTGTTGAAAACCTGAGCCATGAGTGTGCTGGGGGAGGAGAATGTATTCAGTAGAAGCTTTGGTTAAAGCCCCCGTTGTTGGGGTAGGTGGCAGGCTCATGGGTGCTTGTTATATTATAAGAAAATAAATAAGAATAAATACATAAAATAAAAGTGGTCCTGGCATAGATAAATGAGGAGGGTGTGTCACGAACCAAGGTTTTAATGAACACTGAAACCTTGCTCAACTGACACCCACTAACACAAGATCTGAGTTGGCCCGTGTTTTGTTGTTACTGGCGACCCACAGTGAGCATTGCTGCAGTTCAGTCTGCAACCCCTGTTCCTTTACCCCCCAGTTCTTCCAGGTGGCATGGTTGGGTGAAACAGTTGCAAAGTTTACTTTCATTGAGTGACTTTTCTAAAATGTCATTTTGACCCTGTCACTGTCACTGTCCTGTTTTTAAATCCTCCATGCGACTTCCCAGAGCTTCTAGGGTGTGGCCCAAAAGCCTTAGCCTGGCACGTAAGACCCTTCAGGGTCTGGCTCGAAGCTTCAAAGCTCCCCAGCCTCATGTGCCCCCTGTCCTCTCTTTCCCTGTAGGGTTCTCCCACCCCCAACACCACGTTCCAAGGTCCAGCAAAGAAGTGCCTGGAATAGTGATGCCTCCTTGACATGGCGTGCTGTCCCAGACAATGTTTTGCATTTTTCTAGAATTCATGAAACTGGCCACGTGTTAATCACCCCCTCTCCTCTGTCTCTTTCTAGTGCCCTCGGCTCCCGTCTCGCCTGGATCTGACGTTCCCTAACTGAAAACCGCTTCGTAGTCTCCCCTGGGCGTCGCGAGGGGCGGTGTCAGAGGACTGAGCTGTGCTGTGCGACCCTGGTGAGTCCTCAGTGCTGTGAAGCTGCACACACGTGCCGGGGGGCTCAGGCTGGCCACCCCACCGCCCCCACTGCCCTGTCCTGTCCTCTTGGGTGCACGTGCCAGGTGCCCCTGTGCCTGCTGGCAGCTGTGTGTGCAATGCCCCACACACAGAGTCTGGGGCCCATAGGCTGGGGGTGGCAGCATCTTGGGATCGAGAGTGCCAAGGATGGGTTTTCGGGACATAATTACAAGCTGGAAATGGTTGATTGCGTCTTTTGTGGCCTGCTCCTCCCCAGAGGGAAATGGAGCTTGTCCCAGAACATCAGACAGAGGAAAGTCCTAGCATGTGACAACAGGGCCACCACCTGGGGTGATGGTGGCAGCTCTCGGGAGAGGACAGGGTTGAGTGGTGCTTGGACCTTTGGGACAGTGTTAGGTGCTAGAAAGAACGTGGGCTTTCGGGTCCAGGGCTGTGATGCCACGTCCACATCAAACTCAGGGCACAGGATTCATCTGCTTTGGGAAGAACAAAAGTCACTGGTGTATTCGAGGTTTTGGCCACTTTTCTGTCCCCAGGGTCGGAAGTGAGTAGGAGGCACCTCAAGAGGCTAACCGACTTGAGCACAAACCCAGTTACGCACCAGACTTAAAGCCCCCGAGAATTTTCTGTGCCTCAGTTTCTTGATGCTAAGAAAAGGAATCAGAATCTCCCACAGGCGCAGAGAAAATAACACAAATAAGTCAGCAGCACAGTAGCCATCAGGCTGTCCCCCACAGCAATCAGTAGCCTTTCCATGTCACCCCCTCCCGCAGATCTTAGCCCTCCCTCCCTCCCGAGACGCACGGGAGACACGAGACACGGGCAGCGCTTTGTCAGAACCCCACTGAGGAAGACAAAAAGGCTAGGAAAGAATGTGAGCAGGGAATGAAAGCCTCTGCTCCCCTGGCCCCAAAGAGACACGGCCTGTTCCCCAACACCTGGGAGCCCCAGAAGGGGCGGCCCTGTGGGTTTTAACTGAGTTCTCCTGAAAAGTTTGGTGATAGTTTATTAATTTTTTTATAAATATATATAAAAGGTCAGACTGCTCTTCAGGCAGATTTTTTTAGGCTCGTATTTTATCGAGTTTGGCGGGGGCGGCTCGGAAGAAACAGTGGTTACCGTCTCCAGAGGTTCCTAATTCCTGGAAGAACTCGTGGCTGAACCTGACTTCTCCTCCATTTCACAGAAAATGCTCCTGGGCTCGGCCCAGCCTGAAGGAGCCTTTGTGCCTCAGCGCAGCCTTACCCAGTGCAAGTCGCACTTGCTCGATACCTTTTACACAAAAGTGAACTTCCTCGACCACTGGGCACAAAGACTCCTCTCTCCTAAGTTTTGGGTTTATTTGCTCTGCGCCATGGGCTTGGGCAGACCCACGTCTTGCACCCGGGCTATTTCTCTGGCCTGAGCCTCTGCTGTCCGCATAGCCCCGTGCTTCATGCCGAAACTCCCTTCCCAACTTCCTCACCCAGTGACGAGGGAGCTGGGCTCTGTGTCTGGAGCAGAAGGAGCTACTAGTGGGAGGGGGATAGGAGCCCCTTCCCCAGCCAGCCTGCATGTCGGGGCTAAAGGTTTTGTTGCACTGTGGCCTCTGGCTGGTTTGGAATATGGGTCACTTTTCCAATCCACACCAAAGATATTCTGAGTCCTCTTCTGTGCCATCAGCTACCCCGAATAGAAGCCTTTATTGGTACAATTTCTATGTGCGTGACTCCTTCCACTTCCCCCCACCCTCTGTAATGCCGCAGAGGGTGTAACACATGTACATGAGATACCACTTTGCCAAACATTTTCAAATTGGCAGTCCTTTAATAGAGTAAAACAACAGCAACGGCGAAAAACAACAAAAAAAACGAGACTCTGAGAAAGCAAATGGGCTCGCTAGCAGCCCTAGCACCTAAGCGGGCGGCCACCAGTCTGTCTGTCTGTCTGCGGGGAGCCAGCCTGCCTCTCCACCTGCGACACGATGCTGCCCCCCCACGGTGGGTCGGAGCAGCTGTCGGGACCCCAAGGCTGACAGCGCCCTGGCAGATTGGGCTGTTAGGAGCCGGACAATTAGGCAGTGGTGACAAGGGGCTCTGTCCCTGGGTCCCTGGTGTCTCCGCCCTCCCTGAATCTTTCTACCCCCTGGAGGTGCATTTCTGCCCCTCAGGGTGACTTAGGGCAACCTGGCCATTTCAGACAAAGAATCTGGGCTGGCCCCTCAGCCAGCCTGTCACACACACACACACACACACACACACACACACACACACTCACACACGTAACACACACACACACACACACACCACAGCCCGCACTGGGAACAAAGACAAGAAAACTCCTTTAGAAACTGCAGAACAGAGCCTAGTCTAGCGGGGTGCCCTGATAAAGGCCCCATCCACCCGGAGTTCCTGGGAACAGAGTCCCCATGAATGGGCCTGGAGAGCCAGCGCCTGGCTCCAGCCGGGGCCTCATTCATCAACATGCAGGCCCCTCGGCCCCGTCCCCGTCCCGGGTGAGGGGCTTTCACGAGGCCCCAGAGCATCTAAGTCGCGGTCAGTAGCCGGCAGAACCAGTGGCTGCGGCCCAGCCTGCAGGAAAGGGCCCTGCTTTTCCCATGACCAGGCTGGCCCCTCAACTCACCAGATGCCCCTCCTTCTACTTGTCCCCCCCCCCCCCCGAAAAGCTACCCCCCCACCTTCTACGACAGCCTGTTGCCCCAGAGGGGACCCAAGCCAGCCTTTCTGGGCCTGGGAGCCTGGGCAGGCACTTGGCCGCTCCAGGTGGCCGGGCCCTTGAGATGGGGAGTTGGCTGCAGGACAGCCCCCCACCTCCCACTGCTGGCCCCGAGCACTCACCCCCATTCTCCGCTCCTCTCCCTCACTGCCTCATTGTGACAGAAGCGCTCCACCAGCCTTCTCGGTGCCTTTGCCATTCAGCGCAGGGCAAGGTACATGGGAGAGTGTGCTTCCTTGCTCTGACCCCAGCCTGCCTCCTCCACAGCCAGCCCGCTCGCTCGGGACTCAGCTCCCGAGGAGCTGCTCAGAGGCCTAGACGTGCGGGCTGCCAGCCCGGGCAGAGAGCCGCGTGCAGCCTCCCGGCCAAGTACCGGCCTGCCTCTCTGCTCGGATGCCTCCCGTAACAGGGAGCTCCCTCTCTCCCGGAGCAGCCCGCTCGGGGCTCGCACACCGAGCTGCTTTGCCGAGCCCTCCCCTGCTTTCTGCATCTGCCTCTGCGGCTCGCGCAGCCCCTCGCCCCCTCTGCCCTCAGCTTCCTCTCAGTCCTCTCCTTCCCCTGTGGAGTAGCGAGCCCCCCATCACTGTGGGGTCAACCCTGGGGTCCCCGTCCCCGTCCTGATCACGGCCGTCTACACCTGTCCCGGGTGCCTCTACCCCGGCAGCTTGGGAGCTGGGACGGAGCCCTTTGCCCTGCTGTTCTGCAGAGAGCCCAGGGGAGGGCGCGGGTCTCCCCTCCCTGGTCCAGCTGCTCTGATCTCTCTGTTAAGCGGCTTCGGAGCCCTCTCAGTTTTTTTATGGCCCCTTTGCCAGTTGCCAGGGAGAACACACTCCATGCAAAGCCCCTGCCTTTTCCACAGGAGGCTCAGCGGCCCTGGTCAGCCTGCAGCAGCGGTGGTGACAACTGCGGCATCAGCCGGTGGCCGCTGTGGGGCTGGGGGGCTCCTGAGCCAGGCACGGGCTGGACTCCCGCTCTCTAGCTGGGAGACCACGGCGATTCCCTTTACTTTTCTGAGCCGGGGTTTTTCCTCTGAAATGGAGATGAGAGGGGCTCCCTCACCGGCTTGAAGTGAGACTAAAGGAGATAAGAGTAGCCTAGCACACATCAGACACTTCATAAATGCTTGTGGAGTAGACGCCGGGACCCGGGGAGGGAGGCGCTCATGTAACAAGTGTCGCAAGAAAGAAACCGGTCTGGCCTTTTCGAGACCCTGCTCCGAATACAAACGGGAACCTTGCCTGGCAGAGACCCCTCTGCCGTCCCTACCGTGCCAATCAAGGCAGCCAGAGGCAGCCCTTGGCCTGTGAGCTCACAGTGGATGCAATGCGCGGTAGAAATGACACGCAAGCCCACATCTGTGTTTAATAAAGCAAGAATTTGCATTGTATAGAGCAACATGAGGGACCTGAGGGAGAAGCAGCAAGAAACATCTTTCCTTGCTGCTTCCTAGAGAGGCCAGCATAGACGGGGGCGTCTGGGGAATGGAAGCCTAGCAGGGTCCAGGCGTCCCACAGACGTTGGCTTACAGTCACCCATCCATGCATTCACTCTCCAAGCCACCGCAGTGCACCTACCTTCCCGGGCCCAGACCCAAGTAGGAGGCTGGACACGAAGCGATGCTGGTCGGTTTCCTGTCCTCGAAGCTCAGTCTGGTGGGGGAAAGAGACAGGGAGTGAGTCACTGTAAATCAAGTGATCAGGGGGGGCTGATGGCAGTTGAGATTTATGGAGTCCTATGTAGGGGCCAAGCCCTGAGCTGGGCTGTCTGCCTAGGACTTACCCTGGCAGAAACTCTGAGCACCAGCCTCAGAATCCCCATTTGATGGATGAAGAAACTGAGGCAGGGAGGTGAAGTCCCATACTCACCGTCTCTCAGCTGGTGTGAGGCTGAGCCAGGATGGAACCCTGGGCTGTCCAAGGCTCCCCAACACACCCTGCTCTGAAGACTGCTCAGCGAGGCTGTGCTGAGTGCTGGGGGGGCGTGGGTGGGCAGGGGATGGATTGATTAGTTACAAGCACCTCCCAGCGGTGCTTGAGATCCCAGCTCCTCTGTGGCCCAATCCGTTTGAAGGGCAGATTCAAAATTAGGTGGTAGCACCTATGGGCAGAGGCTTATGAAAATGGCATTATTAACCTGATGTGGAGAGGGCCCTGCCCACCTCCAAGCAGATTGCAAATGGAGATGGAGGGGCTGGGGCTTGTTTGTGTGGACAGTGAGTTAGAGAGGAGGGAACACATCGGGGGGCCCCTTAGAGCTCCCTCCCGGGGAGGACTGACTGGCTTTGGAGAGGATGAGGGCTCCATGGCTAAGGGGACAGTTTGCAGGGCAGCCAGCTCACCACAGGGAAATGCCCCATGCTAGAACCCGCCCTTGGGAGAAGGGGCCCACCCTCTTTTCTGACAAGGACAGGGGACTCTGAGCCTCTGCACCTCAGTTTGCCTATCTGTGAGATAGAGATGGAAACCAGACATCATTGCAAGAAAAGCCCCTGTTCCCACAACCCTCTCTCCCTCCCCCACCACTGCTACAGTCGCCAGACACCTGTCTGCTTGTCAGAGCAATATACAACAGGAGAGTTCCAGTGGGGTGGGAGGGAAGGAAGGAGGGAGGAGGGGGAGCTGCGGAGGGGAGGAAGAGGGAGAGCTCTGAGCTGAGGTCTGCATCTGCATCGGGTAGGCTTGGGCCACTTAAGATTTGTGCCAACTCACGGTGCAGTAGAAGCAGACAGTCTGACCTCTCCAGGCGCCAGCCAAGAGTCTGTGGCGCCCCCAAATGCCACAAGGGGGCTGCCTGGGCCACAATTTGAGCCCAGAAAGTGAGGAGGGAGAGACAGTCAGTGGGGACTGGCGTTTTCACTTTTGCAGTGGTGCTTTTAACTGCGTCAGATGCATGAGGGGGCCAGCCTGCCCTGGGCTGGGGCAGCTGGGAGCAGGCTGGCTGCAGGTTGAGCCCCTCCCTCACAGAGGGCTGCGCTGCAATGCAGCAGGCTGCCGGGAGGGTCTGGGGAGCTGTCCGGTGGTGGCTGGTTTCCCAAAGTGGGAAATGAAGGATGTGGGGCATTTCTAGGCGGGGTGTAAGGTGGCCAGGCACCCAGGAAACCGAGGGCGCAGAGAGTCTGGCAGCTGCCCAAGGGCCAGAAAGCGAGCGAGGTGGAGGGGCGTGGTGGTCCGGGGTCTGTAGAGAGGGCTGTGAACCTGGGGTCCAGTGTGAGTCCATTTGCAGCAATATGACTTATAAGAAATAGGGGGCTGAAAACCACGAGTGTACCTTGGTATATCATTTTAGGGCAAAAGCACCAACTCTTGTGTAACCCCCCCCAAAAAAAAAATTTTTTTTTGAAAGCTACACAGCTGAATCCTCCCCAGCCTGGCTGAGCTGGTCCCAGGGAAGGAGACTCATCAGGTGGCCAGGACTGCCTTGGAGAAGGGAGGTGCTCTCGACCCTTTTAGGGCCAGTGAAAAGGTTGCAGGGTCCAGGGAGAGGCAGGAGGGCCTTGGGGGGGGGGGAGCTGGAAGCCCTGGGGAAAGCATGGGGGTTCTGAGGGAGTCTGGGGGGGATGGCAGGAGGACCTGGGAAGGAGAAAGATGGCCTGAGTGGGGGGAGGACAAGATGGGCTGGGGGCTGGACAGAAGGACCAGGGAAGGGACTGGAGGGTCTGGAGGGGGCAGGAGGGTCTGAGGTAGGAAGGAGCGCCTGGGGGCAGCTCGTAGGCGCCTTGCTCTGAAACACCCTTTCACTGTCTCCTCAATCCACCCAACTTAGAATTGTTTGCTTCAACAGGCCCTGGCCTCTCTCTGGTCCCCTCTACACTTTGAGGCATTTGTTCCCTTTGAATCAGCTCCCCAATACTGCCCAAGGTTTAGCTTAGACCCTGAGGCCCTTTGCTCTTTTAAATGGCTTCCCCTCTCCCTCTGCCTCATCTTTATTTTTACTTGATTTAAAACCCCTTTAAAAATGAGATATTTCAAACAGCACAAAAGTAGAGAAATGCTACATTTTCATCACGAGTTACACAAGTTTCATATTGCTGTCACCCAGATGTGGTCCACACCAACTCTCAGGCCTTCTCGTTGCCTCTTCACCTCCTCTTATCCTTCTACCACCTCCTCCCGCCCCGCCCCCAGACTATTTTGCAGCAAATTCCAGACACCATATCGTTTTCTCTGAGCGTTTTTCAGTATACAGTTTTAAAAAAGGAGAACTCCTTTCTGTTTTCAAAATACAACCACAATGCCATTATCACAGTTAAAAAATTAACAGCACTTCCTTAATGGCATCCAACCTTTATTCAGCTTTCAAATATCCCTAACTGACTCATCCATTTCTTTTACAGTTGGCTTATCCAGACCAGTGTCCAGTTTCTTTCCCGTATTCTCAGGGGCACTGGGGTTAGACAAGGTAAGTGTAGCTCCAAACTCAGGGCTTTGAATGTCTACCTTCACCTTAAGTGAGTAACCCAACCTCAGCAAACCTCAGTCTTCTCACTGAAAGTGGGGCCAATTCTGGGCCTTCCTAGGGTCATTTAGAGGATTACTGGCAATGTGCATGGAACCTCCATCCCTGTATCCAAGGTCTAACACACTCAGGAAGCAGGAGCTGCTAGAATTAGTTTTCCCTGGAAACCTCCAGAGGGGAGCTGGGCAGGGCAGGTAGGATGGAGCTGACATTCGTGCAGAGAACAGCTAGCTCCAGGCGGTCCAGGCCCCCGCCCTGCCCCGTGAGGGTACCACATGCCACCCAGGGCAGTCTGGGGGCTGGGATCTCCCAGTTGGCTCTCCACTCAGCCGTCCCACAGCAGATAGCAGTTGCTGCGACCTGGGACCCACGGGGCACCCCACCTGTTGTGGGCTTACTAGATGGCACCCTCTGCTATAGGTCCAGGAGGCGCTAGTACCCCAAATCGCTCTGGCTACCGCCCAGCCCCAGGGCGCCTCCAGGGGTGCACACTTCTAAGACCTGACACGGAGCTTCTAAAAAGTATTTGTCTGTCATGCAGGATGCAGGGGTTCTCGCCCCACGTAAATCCCAGCCCAGTGGCAGGGGCAGAGGGCATGAACATCTAGTGATCATTTGTTCAGGCCAGGTACTGGTATGTCCACTCGCTCTCTTTAAATCCTCACCCAGCACATCTCCCTTCCCTTAATTTTACAGATGAGAGGACTTTGAGACTTAGTGACTTGTCCGAGATCCGCTAGGAAGCAGGAGCCTGGACACCAAGCCAGGTTTGTCGGATTTCTGTACATAATGGAGATGGGGAAGGAGGGATGTAAGATTGGTGGATGGAGGGTCACCTGTGTCAAGGTGCGTCAGTACACAGAAATGGCTGGCTGGCTGATGAATGCTGGGAAGATGGGGGAGCAAGTTAAAGTCAGATGGGTGGATGGATGGATGGATGGATGGATGGATGAGAGAGAGTAGTCGATTTCTTACCAAGCTCCACGGCTTATTGTTCAGTGCGTAGAGGTTCTCTCTGAGTGGAGCTGGCTGCTGCGGCTCCTGCCTCCTGTGGCTACTGCCTCCTGTTCTGCCTCTGACTGTACTGACTGCCTCGGGACAACAGGTGGATTGGCAGCTCGCAGGGACCAAGTCCCAGCTGTGGAGCGGGAGCTGCTCAGCGTCAGCTCGCAGTCCCAGCTGCTTTCACAGTGCACGAGGACACAGCAGGCAGCCCCTTTTCCCTGGCGCTCCTGGATGGATGAGTAAGCTCTGAACCTAACAGGCCTTTGCCAGTCACTCGGCACAACTGTATCTCCTCTAAGCCACCCTCCATGCCAGCACTTATCCTCCTCCATTAAGATAAAAGGAAACGGAGGTTTAGAAATGGTAAGTGACTTGCCCCAAATCATAGAGGGAACAAATGCAGAACCAGGATTTGAACTCTCGTTGGCTTTTCTTCCAAACCCACACCCTCTCCCCATTTCCTTTTCTTTATGATTGTGCCTGAAAAAATAGGCACTCTTTGGGGTTCACCCATGTCGGACTCACCCTCCTGGTCCATCACAGAGCTGGCCTTCTTATCCCCTGGACTCTAACTGTATTTCTCAAGCGACACCTTCTGTCGCTCATGCTCTCTGGAATGATCACACATGCAGGGGTCAAACACATCATGGCCATCCTGCAGCACAGTTAATCAATTCTAATGAAAATTCTGGGGCTCATGTTAGGACTGAAGGCTAAAGGAAGCAGATGGAAAAATGACTCTAGAGCCTGAAGGTGTGCAAGGTAAGTGGAGAAGGCATCAGACAGAGGCATGGAGGGCAAATCAGCCTCCCCGAGACCTGGCTTCAATCCAGCTGATAGGTTCTGAATAATCTGCTGACGGGTTAAGCCCTGTTACCCACGTCCCAGATGGCCAGGTTTCAGTCTCAGCGCTGCCATTTTGCCAGATTTGGGAGTTCAGACCAAGTATTTAACCTCTGTGCCTCAGTAGTGTGGGGCTACCAATAGTACCTTATTAATGGGTACTGGAAGATCAAATGAGTCAAACATTCACAGTGCTTAAAGCAATGTTTGCCACGTGGTGAGCACTCAAATATTTCATTATAATTAAAATGACAATTGTTACCACTGTTCTCACTGAGATGGCATTTAATGTCTCTGACTGGTGAGGAGCATTACCCACATTTTGCAGACAGCTGAACGGGTGCTCAGAGAGGTGACGCGTTTCCCTCTGGAAAGGGAGGAAGTGAACTAGAATTGTAAATACAAATTTAAGACTAGAAAGTTTTATTCTAGTCACAGCAACAAGAGTTGTATATACACCAAATGGACGTGACCCATCTGACAAAAGCATAAGCCCTGAACTGCCCTGCAGGAACCGCCTTGGGGGTGATGAGATGGGAGCTGAGAAGCGCTGAGTAGGTGAAGGGCAAGGTGAGCAATTCATTTGTCTGGGTGCAACTTCATGGCTTCTAGCGTCAGTGGGCAACTTTCCCAAGCCACTGCCAACCTTTTTTCTCTACCTGTTTATTTTTTTGGGGGAGGGGGATAGGGGAATAGACACTTTAGAGGTGTTTCTTTGCTTGCCCTTTGGAGGGTGGCTGGTTGGACCAATTCTGAGTCTCACACCACACGAGGCAGGAGGACTGGGTGACCTCCTCCATTCCTGGGCAGAACATTTGTAGCTTAAGCCAAGGCGGTGGCATGTGGCTGCGTGCGGGAGTGGTTCTGGTGGGGCGAGCACGTTTGGACACCCTGACATGCAGGTGGCAGGAGATGGGGTCATCATCGGTGCTGCTGCTGGGCTGTGGTGGTTGTTTGCTGAGATCCCAGCACAGCTGACCCCAGAAACCTGTGCACGTCCTGTGGAACTGTCACCAAAGCATGGTCTTCAAGGAAGTTGATTTATTCATCCAGGATTATTGGTGTATCCCAGCAACGCCCGTGCTCCTGGGCTGCCAGTGTGGGAGGTCAGACAAGCACTCTGACGCGCCCACCCAGGTGCTCACGCAGTCACGCCATCGGCTGACGGGGTATCCGAGCCAGAACTACAAAGATGAGGCACTTGGGCTAAGCGGGTAAAAGACCGTCTGGAGCCAGACTTCCCAGTTTGCCTTGTAGCTCAGCGTCTTCCTCGCTGTGTGACCACTTGTAAGTCACGTAACTTCTGGAGGCTCAGTTTTTTCATATGTAAGATGGAGCTAATAATATCTGTGTTCAAATGAGGCTAACTCTTCAGTGAGGCTTTCTTTTTCCTGCTGTTTCTATCGCCCCCTTTCCTGCCTAATTTTTCTCCATGGAGTTGACGCTGGGACAACACAGGGGTTAGGGGCACCGACCTCCTGCTTAGTTGAAAATCTGCGTATAACTGTTGACTCTCCCCAAACTTAACTATGGATTTGTGCAAAAGTAATTGCAGTTTGAAAGGTTAAAAATAATTGCAAAAACCGCAATGACTTTTGCACCAACCTAATACCAATGGCCTACTGGTGAGCAGAACCTTACCGATAATATAATCAGTTGATTAGCACCTATTTTGTATGTTATGTGTATTATATACTGTATTCTTACAGTAAACTAGAAAAAAGGAATGTTATTAAGAAAATCAAAAGCATGACAAAATACAGTATTTATTGAAAAAAATCCACATACTAGCGGACCCAAAACAGTTAAAACCTGTTTTGCAAGAGTCAACCCATAGTTCTTACCACCATCTCATATCCCACATATTATACTTATTTATTTTGAATATTGTCTATTTCTGTATCCACCCACAAGGATGTTAGCTGTCAGATTTTGTCTGTTTTGTTCATTGCTCTATCCCTGGCACCTAGACCAATGCCTGGCACAAAATGCATGCTCAAAACTTTTTTTGGGGGGGCTAAGAAAAAGCTGCTGTTGAATTGTACCCACCCCAGAGGACTTTCACGTTTGCAAAGCAGGCAGCATGGTGCCTGGTGGAGAGTATGCATTCAATAAACATTGGCTTATTATGATTATTATGTCTAATTCGCAGGGCTGCTGTTGTGAGCATCCAACAAGATGATGTATGCTAAGGCATGCTGGGAACACTCCGTGCTTGGTCCGGGAGGTACAGCATTAACGATCCTCACTGCTTGCAGGGAACTTGCATTTCAACTTGATGCTTTTCATCTTCATACCACCTGGGCGGGCGGGGAGCCTGGTGGAGTATTGCCACCTGAGGCTCAGAACGGGGTTGGGCCTCCCGCAGTGTGATGAAAGCAGAGGCAGGGGCCTGCTCCTGATTTCCAGCCTAGTGGTCTCTCCACGACTCCCTTATAAAAGTCCCCAAGTGGATGTGTGTATGAATATATTACAGTATATGCACATACATAATAGATGTATATTTTAGAATGCATTTATTTTTTATTTTTCATGTCTCGGAGTTTCGCTAAGGCCAGTGTGCTGGACAGCTCCCAGGCCAGCCTGGGAGGGTGGGAAGGAAGTTGGCTGTGTATTGTCTGGAAGGTCACATACATGGTAGTGGCCTCTTTGGTTTCTGGGAAACAGTTTGAACATCAAGAATCTCATGGCATAGATGCCCGGTGGGGAGCCCCATTTTATGAAATGAATCACTCCAGATTTCTACTTTCCAGGACCCAGGTTTAAGCTTTGACACCATGTCCAAAACAGGACAGATCCTAACAACTTCCTGCCTTGAGGCCCATCCTTTCTGAACCGCTCGGCTTGGCCTGAGCATCGAGATGATTTTTCCCTCTAGTTGGATTGGGGGCTGTTTGAGCAGCGGGGTGGGTGGCGTGGGCGGGGGAAGGGCAGGGCGTGTGCAGGGTGGGAGCTGCCTGAGGAGCTGTCCGTAGTACAATTCACCCTCACCTTGGATCCACGAGGCTGTTGCCGTCCTCAGTCTACAAATCGCACAAGTCGGGGCACAAGACAGAGAGGCCAGGTCACGTCTCTGCAGTTACACAGCTCATGAGTGCCTGCTGGGGTGGAACCTGGTCTGTCTGTCTGTCTAGCACCACAGCTCGGGCGCTGCTGCACAGGGAATAAAGGTTTGGGTGAAGGATGCAGAGACTGGATGGGAAGGGGGTTTACGTGGCTGACTCTGGCATGAAAATAATAATAGCTAGTTCTTCTGTGACGACTGTACAGATGGGGACACAGGCACATAGAGGTTAGTTAGCTTTCCTGATATGGCCCAGCTAGCCGGGATATCAGGCTGGATTTGGGGGCAGGCAGTGTGGTGAGAGCATCTGGGACCTAACCATTGTACAGTATCGCCTCATGTGGGCCTGCGAGCGCAGCTAAAGATGGCACATAGAGTCAAGGATCTGAGTTCGAGTCCTTTTATGACTGCATGGTGGGTGTGCTCTTAACTCAATCATATGTATTTAATTCTCCCCCTGGACAGAGGCCCTGCGGAAAGGCCTAGCAAGCTACTAGCCCATGAAAATATTTTTCAAGAATACATATATGTGATCAAGTTTTATATATTTATATATAAAAAGGGAAGGAGAGGGTACACAGGAGATTTTGGAGTGATTATTTCAGGTAGAGAGCAGCAAGGGGGGAAGAGGGGAGAAAAGGAGGTAAGGGTCATGCGTGGTTTTAGCAAGTAATAAAATAAGAGGCACACCAGGAAAGATGACGAGTGGGTCGTGGACCAAGGACTGTGATTAATTCTTCACAAACAAGGGACATAATGAAAGAGATTGGAGTGGTTTGTGGTGGTTAATTTTATTATTAAAAATAAATAAATAATGTAATAAAGGCCTTGAATAGAGCAATTGTGAGAATGTGTTCTGGACAAAAGATTCTGATTAATGCAGGTCTGCTGACCTGACATTAACAAACAAAAAAGGTCTAGGCTATTTTCTTCCTTTTAATGGGGCTTTGTGTTCCTTAGAATGGACACACTGGGGTTTCTCCGCCAGAGAAAATCTTGGCGGTGGGGAAGGAAACTAGACAGGTATAAGCAGGGCTTTAATGGGTGTTCACTGAATAGTCACAAATGAGTGCATACATAAATAAAGTGAACGAGGGCCAAGCATGCACCAGAGATGAGAATGTTTTTAAACAAGGATTATGAGTCATTGCGTTCACCCCTTCTCCAAACCCAACAAGTTCCAGGCTGTCAGGACTGTGGGGAGGAAGCATGTCAACAGGTATAGGGAACAGTCATTGGACTTGGGTTGAAGGGTGGCGTCAGGTGTATTTACCATAGAGTTAAAAATGAATTCCCTGAGTAATAAAATAAATGACAAAATGAAAGAGGGCCAAGGATGGACCAAAGATGTTTTATGACTTACGAATTGAGATTAATCCACTTATGTGCAATTGTGCACTATTTAAAACAAAACAAACCTCTTACTTCTGTGGATAAGAAGCATTGGTATATAAATACTAATATAAGTACTAATCGATATTTTTGTTCCAGGTTATTGCTGAGCTCGTGTGTGTTTATTGTATTTAAAACAATAAGTAAAAGCAATAAAAAAGACAAATAAGAAACAATAATGAGATTATATCTGGAATCAAAGATTATTATTACTTCAACTCTGCATGTCTGAGTCTATTAGGAATAATATCTGGGCTGGTTCTTTGTGAATAAGAAGCATAGTGACAGAGGCTTATAATTGCTGTTATTCTTTGATTAGGTGGTGAATTTGTGCATGTTCATTGTAGTAATAAAATTATTCGACGAAAAAATAAGCACAGTGAGAGCCAGTGGTGAGACTGTGTCATGAAACAAATATCGTGATTACTCCTGTGCCGCTCACCTGACGGCCATTAAAAAATACCCAGGATGTTTAAGTGTCTGCCTTGTGTTCCACAGAATGGAGACCCCAGAGTGGGTCTAATGATGAAGAACTTGGCTGTGACCTCTGTGGGAAATGAGCTGTGGACCAATCAATGTGAGTGATGGTTAGTGTTATTTAATGGGTGGGTGGCGGGTTGAGGGGTGTGTATGCATTATTAAACATAAATGGGCACAAATAAAATCAAAGATGGCCAAGCATACAGACTTGTGTCTGTAGGCTGATGAGATGGTGTCATGAGCCAAGGGGGGTGAATTTCATGGGGCATAACTGTCACCCATTAAAAAATAACATCACTGGGCTGTTGTTTGTATCGGATAACAATGTATAAAAATTATGTCAGCCTGGAACTTGTTGGGTATAGGAAATGAATAAATAAAAAGAAACAATTATATACATGTATAATTATATTGTATATGTGTGTATATGTGTAACTATGTTATCACAAATATGTAAAATATCTGTTTATATAAATATAATTGTTACTTTTTCTTATTCTCGGGTTGAGTGGTTTATTGATTCATTTAAAGATAAGTGGAGATATACATGCATAAATTCAAGGGTCAAACATGGACTACTGAAGACAATGTATCATGACCCAAGCTTTATGATTACACAATTCTGCAAATTTGAGGGACAGTAAAACAAACATATTTATGCTGTTTCATTTATTCTGATAGCATTATACTGTTAATTCATACACTTTCCTCCAAATGAAGTTTAGGTTGTTAACTTAATGGGGGAGATGTAAAGCACTGATAATTTTCTGTTTGTTGGGTAAGATTCATAGGTATTCTTTTATGTTTTTTTTAAAGCGATAAATAAAATTAAAAAGGGCCAAGCGTAGACCAATGAGGACAATGTTTCATAAACTAAGGCGATTAATTCAGTTCTACATAAGTGAGAGCTGTTAAAAACGATCCAGGATATTCATTTTTTTAAATAGTTGTTTTCTGTTGCACAAAATGGCCACACCATAGTTTATTTAATCATGCGATATTAATGAGGGGTTTGATTCTTTCTGGGTGGATAAGGTATGTAAAGAAAATGTAGGTAATAGTCAATTTTCTTAAATCTTTGGCTGGTAAATTGTTCGAGGTAAATGAATGAATTAACAAATTAATGAATAAAACAAGAGAGGACAAGAATGGGTCAATGATGATAGTATCTTATTACCCCACAATTAAGATGATTCTAGTTCTGTACATCCAAGGTCCATTTTAAAATTATGTCAGTTAAGAAGTAAACAGTGGATATTCTTGTTTTTGCATATTTATGTATTAGATGTTGATTTTATTACTGACAATAAATAAATAATTCCATGAATGTATAAAATACAAGAGAGGTCTAAACAGAATGGTGATAAGAATGGCCCATGGATTAAAGGATCAGAGTTAGTTCAGTTTTGTGCCCTTGACTTCCAAAAATAATGTAGCCTGTTTCATTCCTTTCACCAGCTGTTTTGTATGTCATTGTGTATATGTGCATAGTTTATTTAGACATTTCTCCTTGGATAAAGATCTAGGTTATTAGAACAAGGTGCTCAAAGGGACATGAAAGATAATGTTAAAGTTCTATTTATCGAGCAAGAAATTGGATTTAAGGTTGCTCATTAAAACTTCTTTAGAAAATCAAACAAAAGAGAATCAGTGTGGATAAATGATCAAGAATTATGATTAATCTAATTCAGCTTAATTGGAAAAAGTGCTACACTGTTATCTAGTGGTAAAGAGAACTGTAGCTCTGTCCAGTAGAACTTTCTGCAATGATAGACATATTCTACAAGTTATTCTGTCCAATATGGTAGCCACATGTGACTTTTGAGCACTTGAAATGTGGCTAGTATGCATGAGGAACTGAATTTTAAATTTTAATTAATTTTGATTAATTAAATTTAATCAGTCATGTGGCTAATGGCTACTCTGTCAGACAGTTGCTTTGAGTGGTTGGTTAATGGGAGTTTCTTGAATATTAAATATGAATAATGAAATACATAAATTAATAAAAGAAGGTTAGCTATGGGTCATAGATGAGAGTGTACCATAAAAAAAAAGATTATAATGAATCCAGTTCTGCACAACTGAGATTTACTGGCAAAACAAGGTCTTTGGTTCATGAAGAATAGACATAGAATTATTTATTTATTGTATCAACTATTTAGTATTATGTTGAATGTGTGCCCCACAGTTTTTGTGAACATGTCTCTGATGAAGAGAAATGTATGTAGCTTGGTGGGAAAAGATCAAAAACTTGCTGTCAAAGTTGTAGTTGGTGGGTTGAACAGTGGTGTTGTGGATATTTATTATATTATTTATTTACTTCAAAAAAATGAATAATAAATAATAGAGTCCACGTGTGGTGGACATGTGACATGTGTCATGGACCAAAGTTTGTGATGACTACAAGTCAACACAATTGTCGTCCATAAATAAAAAGTCTCTTTTACTTTTGTTGGTGAAACATAGACAGATGTAACTAATTGTTAACATACATAAGTGGGCTAAGCGTGGACCAATGATGAAAGTGTATCCTGAACCAACTATTTATATTAATACGTTTTTGCACAACTGAAGCCTATTATATAAGTCTTTGTTCCTCCATTTATGGGTAAGAATTACGGAAAACTGTCCAAACAATCCAAGATCTATATCTATCTATCTATCTATCTATCTATCTATCTATCTATCTATCTATCATCTATCTGCCTACCTATCATGTATCTACAACTTATCCATAAATATAACATGTACATATATTATATATATGAACATAAATTAGTTTTTCTTGGATTTGATGGTACATTCATGGTGATTTCATTGACTATATTATAAAAAAATCAATACATGAATAAATTCCTAAAAATAAGGAAATGTGTGAGTCATTACTTTGATGATGCTGCATAACAAGTAACCAACAACTTCAGCAGCTCATAAATAGTCATAACAACAGCAACAATGTGTATTCCTCACATATGTGTCTGTGTGTCTCCTGCAGCAGTTGAGCTCCAGGCCAAGGGGTGGGTTCCCCACTGCCCCACTTCCCTCCTATTCAAGGTCCCTAGATAAAGGAGCTGTAGTGTCTGGGACATGCTCCTTTTATAGTGAAGGCTTGAAGCTCCAGAGGCCTAGCAAAACTGCCCAAGCACATTGAAAGCCTCTGCTTGGACATGGTTTAAGTTACAACCACTCATACTCCTTTGGGCGGTGCAAGTCATATGGCCAAGTACAACATCAGTGATGGAGGGAAGGCTAGTCTTCCCATGGAGGTAGGGAAGGCAAAGGGGATATTTGCTGAAAAATGACATACCTGCCACATTTCTCCCAATTGGTGAGAAATATCTACTTCATGTCCATACGTGAAATACTAGCATTTCTCTTGAGAGCATCCCAGAAGTCCATAAAACCAGAGCTTCGGTTCAACGTCCAGAGCATCATGATTCACTTCCAATTTGGATGTGATTTGTCTGTATTGAGATTTCCCAACTAGAGACAAGCTGACTGTCCCCACATGGAAAACATACTGGGCTGGAACAATTCCCACTTGCAAAGGGAGAGAACAGGAGGCCTAGAGGAGGTCACTCCATTGCAGTTCTAGAACCCTGCTGGGCAAATGACGTGACATCTCCCTACCTGAGGCTGTCACCTGTATAAGAGGGATAATAAAGACAAATGTTGGTAATAGTCATCATTCTTATTCTTACTCAGGTGAGCAATTCAACTGTGTTCATTGAAATAATAATTCAGAATTATTAATTGACTAAGTCAATAAAAAAGGGAGTATTATTTGTGGGTCAATGTTGAGAAGTAGGGCCAAACATGGACCAATGCTGAGACTGTGGCACAAACCAAGGATTCTGGTTAATTCAGTATTTCACAACTAACATTCATTCAACAACTTAATACTAGTCAGTCTGTTTCACACCCGATTTCTATTTTACAGAATGAATGGCTCACTAGCCATTCTGTAATGATGGAGGGCTTACCTCTGTGGGTAAGGAGCATAGAGACTGATTAAGTGACAGAGTTCTTGGATGGTTTGCTCATGGATGTTGACTGTATTACGTAACAGAAACAAATGGCATTATACATTGATACGATAGCAGGAGGCCATGCGTGAAGCAATGAGAGTGTGATATGCACCAAGAATCGTGATGAATCCAGTTCAACACAATTTAGTTCCATTAAAAATACACTAAGGCCATTTCATTTATGTTATTGGCATTTTAATATTGCATATTAATTTTATACCCCTGTTGATTTACGCATTCCCCCATTGATAAAGATCTATGCTATTAATTGGTTGAGAGGGTAGCACATAGGAAGATAGGCAGACATTGTCAGTGTTCTACTGTAGAAGAAGATGGTGGTTCATAATAGTTCATTGTGTCATCTTTGAAATATAGACAAATTAAAAGAAAGAGAGCTAAGAACAGGCTAGTGATGAATGTGGCATTGCTGTGTAGCAAGGATGTTGATTTATATGTTATTGATGATTATAGAAAGACGTGGTATGTTTCTGTGGGAAATTAGCCTGTGGACGTGTGGCCACTAGACATAGGTGGCTGCTGAGCACCTGGAAGGTCGCTAGTCTGAACTGAGATGTGATCTATGTGGAAAATACACACCAAATTTAAGAGTCAGTACAAAAAAAGTAAACTATTTCATCAATAATTTATTTATATTGGTTACATGTTGAAATGATAGTATTTTAGATATATTGGGATAAATAAAATCTACAATTATAATTGATTTCACCTGGTACTTTTTTAAAAATGTAGATTCTAGAAAAGTTAAAATATATATGGGTGGCTTACATTGTGTTTTTATTGGCCTGAATGAATATTCAAGGATGTTTTTCTTTACGTTTGTTTTTTTTTGACCAATAGGTATTGGTTGTATTATAATTATCTAATTAATGGGTCAATTAAAAGTGGATAAATGAATGAGAAAAATGGGAAAAAGCACAAAGTAAATATTAAAGTTTATATTAAACACAGATTATTTAAAACTATTTTTTATGAAGCTCTAAAATGCATAAAAACAATGTAAAGTGGTTAATCCCTTTGGGTAATGAACTTATGTGAACAGATGTGTATAGTAATTAATGCTGTTGTATGGGCTGTTGGTGTGTTGCTAGTCTTTAATTTTTTTTTTTTGATTTTTAAATTTTTTTAAAGGAGGGCGCAGCTCACAGTGCCCCATGTGGGGATCAAATCGTTAACCTTGGTTTTATTAGCACCATGCTCTAATCGACTGAGCTAACTGGCGACCCCCTAAGTTTTTTTTTTTTTTTAAAGAAAATGACCTCTGTGAACAAGTAGCTGCTTAACTAACAAATAGAAAAGAGTCAAGCATGGCAAGTGCCGAGTGCAAGCAGCATAGTGAGCCCAGGTGTTGGTTAATCCATATGGGCACCACTGAAATCCACAGCAAAAAAGATCTCGTCTCAGTTCTGTTGAAAATCAGGCTGTAGTTAGAGGTTAGGAAGATTGCAGTGTCTTAATCTTAGATTTTGGAGGATCAGCGTATTGATTATGTTATTACTATGTAAGTGAATCAGTGCATCAATTAAATGTGTAAGTGAATGAAAAAAGAGGGCCCAGGATGGACCAATGATGAGTGTATATAATAAAGCAATAATTATTATTAATATGTTTTTGAAGCACTGAAGTCCATTAAAAAAAGCACTGACATCAATTCCTAAAAAAGGGAGGATGTTTCCTTAAATAAAAAACGGTGAAGAGGGCCAGTGTTGAGACTGTGATGATGATAAGAATTACGATTAATCCAGTTTATTCATTGAGTTCATTGAACAACGACAAAGTTCTAGTTGGTTATCTTTGCAGGTAATGAGCAGGTTGACAGATGTTAGTTTTATTCAGTTTTTTGACCAGTTTGTTTGGATTCCAAACTATAGATTAGAAGGGAATGAATAAATAAGTTAATGCCATAATTCATTAGTTAAAAGTGGGACCAGTAATGAACGTAAGTTATAAAGCTAGTATTAGGATAAATTCAGTCTTCATTGCTGGTGTCTGTATAAAGGGTATCAAGTCTAGGCTCCCACCTATTTGTTTAAGGTTCATGGATTAAATTCATGTTATATCATTTCAGTTTGGGTTGTTGATGGATTTACTCTTGTTAATTTTCTTCTAAAAGATAGGTTTAGGATTAAGTTAGTCTGTCTAATCAAATTAAATAACAAATAAGCAAATAGATACAAACATAAGAGGGTCAAGAATGAACACTGGTGAAATGTGCCATGAAACAAAATTTTGGATTAATCCAACTTTGAGCAAGTGAAGTCCATTAAAAAAAATGATGAAATAGAGTGCTTCATTCATTTTACAGTTGTTTAATAGTTCATTTTCTGTTTCACCATTGTTGATTTATACATCCTACCAGTTGTAAAGATTTTGGTTTCTAACCTCTTGAGAGAGAAAACACAAAAAAAGATGGAAAATTGTTAGTGAAGTAAAAAGAGACATTCCCGGATTTTCTTTGTTACATATTTGAAACGACAAAATTAGAGAAAAACTAAAGAAAGATGGCCAAGCATGGCCACGATGAGTGTGGGTTCGCATAAGTGTAACAGTGAGAGGTCCACTGTAGAAAGAGATCCAATGTATTAGTTCTGGCAGCAATTAGACAAAAGACAGAAGTTAGTGATATTCTTACATCTTATTCTTGCTTTGTTGTGATTCATGGATATGATTAAGTAATTTTTAGTCAAGCAATGAATGAATCAATAAATGTATTAATGAAAGATGAAAAAAGTCCCAAGCCTAGATCAATGACAAATACCTAGGGGTGTCTGGATCCAGGATTTTGATGAAACCCTATAACTCTGAGGTGCATTATAAAAACAAATTTAATTTCCTGTCTGATGGGGCATGAGCTTGTAGGTGAAGGTAGGAATATAGGCACCTTGCTTTTGGCTTTGGTGGGTCTTAGGTATGGGTTCGTTTATTGTTGAATCAGTACATGAGTGAATAAAGAAACATATCAATGAATGAAGACAGAAAGGGCTAGATATTTACTAATTATGAGAGTATGTAATGAGATATAAATTATTATTAAATCATTTCTGAGGAGCTAAGTTCCAATAATCGCTCTTCACAGAGCCTGGGGCTTTTACCATATTGATTGAATGTACGATGTATGTACGAGTCAGTGTTTCTGGGTTGATGGTTGTTAATTTTATTAAGAAAAGGGAAACAAAATAAATAATCAATTACAGAACTCCCTAATTAAAGAAGATTAAGGATAGACCAATGTTAAGAACGCATTATATAAGAGGAGTTAGGATTAAATCAGTTCTTCTCAATCAGTATCATTTTTGAAAAACACATGTAGTTGTTTTTCTGTGTGTATTGCCTTTATGGGCAGATGTTAGTGTCCTGTAGGACTCTTGCCTGAGATATGTAGGTTCATTGATGAATATTGATGAGATTACTACAAGTGAATGAAGGAAGAGATTCTTAAACAGAGGGCAAACAGTGAGGATAGTATGTGTATGTCGTGAAAAAATGTTTATTAATCTCAGTCTCTTTTTCTGATGTCCATGTACATATAAGGGGATTGGGGGCTCTGCCCACTTAGGGTAGAGCAGACAGTTACCTATGGTAGTATTTTAAATCATTTTACATTTGTTTTGAAAAGTGAAAATATGAGTAAGTTATTCTATGGGTAAATAAATCAAATAAATAACGGAATGAATTCATAAAGTAGTGTCAGGCATGGATTGTTGGTGAGAATATGCCAATAAATAAGGACGTAAACTTAATTGTAATCTAGGAGGACCCATGGAAAAGATAATCTAGACTCTTACTTACGTGGGTAGGGTTTAACTGACAGAATTTGGATTGGGCATAGTTCTTAATTCTTCTACTAGGATGTAGATTCGGTAGTTGTCATCATGTTATATATGGTAATCACTTAAAAAAATAAAAAGGGGCTGTTCTTGGGCTAATGGAATGTGATGACAAGAGGGATTTAGGATAAACCAGGTACAACAGGACTAAGGAAAACCTACACTAGTTTTTCAATTTTCTAAAATTTGCGTGTGACTCCACAGCTTCAGTATACCCATCTGGTTGATCCCTTGCCCCGTGATGAACATCTTGGCTGTCACTTCTGTGGATAAGGAGCAAAGGGACTCGTGTAAGTGACAGAGTTCATGTTCTTGGTTTGGAGGGGGTTAGTCGGGTCATCCATGGAATTGTTTCAAAGGAATGAGTAGCTACTGCAAGCATAAATCAAGTCAGAGAATGTCATGCATGGACCACTACTGGGTGTGTGTAACGAACCACTAATTATGGTGAATCCATTTTAGTACAACTGAGTTACGTGAACAACAAAGTTGGGAGGCTTTGCATTCATTTTAACAGTTGCCTAATATTCTATTTTGTTTTTGCACCACATTTTCAGAAGATGTCTCTGTTGATAACGAGCCAGGTTGCTAAATCATTGAGACAAAGCATCTAGGAAGATAGAAGGTATTGTCAGTGTTCTAGTTGTGGGGTAAGATGATAAGTTCATTGTACTATTTCTTAAATATGAAGAAATTAAATAAAAGATTAGCAAGCAGAGAGTGGTAAGACACATGGTATGGGTATGAAGCAAGGTTATTGATTAATCCATATGTGTAACACTGAGGTCTAATTAAAACGAGATCTCATTTATTAGCTCTGTGGGAAATAAACCTGTAAACAGCTCTCTGCTATATTCAAAGATAATGTTCTTGGGTTTTTGTGATTCATGGGAATCAACTTTTATCAGTAATAAAGCCATGAATGAAGTAATCAATAAATAATGCATAAACGATTTACACAATATACAAATAAATGTACAAATACATAAATGAAGAAAAGGGTTGAGCTTGGATCAATGATGAGTAATTCTGGGGTATATGAATCAAGAATGTTGATTAAACCCTAAACTCTGAGGTCCGTTAGAAAGAGACCTAGTTAGTCCCTCTATGGGAATAGAGTTCAGAGCGGAAGTTCAGGCCCGTTGGGGATCTGTTCTTGGGTCTTAGTAGTGGTTCCTGGGTATGGATTGCATTGACGTAAGTGAATGAATGAATGTGTGAATAAATAAATGTGTTAAGTGAGTGAAGATGAAGAGGGTCACGTGTGGATCATTTATGAGAATGTGTCATGAAACAAATATTAGTAATGTATTTGCTTACAGTGAGTTCCAATATAACCCATAAGTAAAAGGTGTTACTCCCTTGGGAGCACGTAGGAACTCTAGGTTCACAGGCACACACAGACAGATGCATTGAAGTGTCCGTAATGCCATTTTGGGTTGGTGGGAGGTTGCTGGTTGTTAGTTTGATTAAGAAGAAGGAAAAAATGTTTACATAAACAGTGATGACATAACAATCGAATTGGGAAGAAGCAAGCATGGGCCAGTGTTGAGGATGTGTTATATGATACCAGTTGGAATTAATCTAATTGTGTTCACTGAATTAATTAAAAAAAGAAAACAAATGAAAAGGGATATAGTCAGTTATTTCTGTGGGTAATGAGCTTGTGGGCAGTTGTTAGTATTTTCGGTGTTCAAGTATAGAGTCTAGATTTTTGGGTAATTACATAGTGTTATAAGTTATTAAATTAATATGACTATATCTCAAATGATTACTTAAAAGAAGGCAAACAATGGACATTATGGAGCATGTAATGTGAAATAAAGTTAAGGACTAATCGTGCTATAGCTTGCTGATGTCCATATGAAGAAAATGGGACCTAGTTTCTTCCTACTTGGACTAAGTACATAGAGACAAGGGCATGTCAGAACAGTACTTCAGCTCTGGTTTCAATTGGATAGTTCATATTACGTTTTATATTTATATATTTTATATACTTATAAAATACATATTTTTAGAAAAAGGAGTAATCACATTTAATTAATAATTAAAAAATAAATATAAGAATTTGTAAAATTATGTACGATAAAGCTAGGATTATTGGTGAGAATGTACCATGATTTAAAATTTTTCCAATTCTGCACAAGTCAAGTTCATGAAAATGATTAGTAGGCTATTAACTAAGAGTAGGGAGTATATGGTCATGTGCATGTGTGATAGTTACAAGCCTTATTGTTGAGTAGGGTGTGAGATTCAAAGATGCTTACTTAACTACGTTGCTTACAATTAAAAATAAAATAAGGTGATAAAAAGTAGCGCAGTTTTTGCACCAGTAATGTGACTGTGATATGATCCAGGTTTTTGATCAACCTGACAGTGCAAGAGTCACGTTCATTTAAAAACCCCTAATACAGACTGTTTAGAATTGGCTTTTTCCTTTAGAGCATGAGCACAGCACAGCCAACTCATTCATTCTCTCATGGCAACGACCTTAGTTGTTGTCTCTGTGGGGGAAGAGCACAGAGACCAATATAAATAACTGTCAAGTTCATGTTCTTGGTTTGGGGAGTTTCTGCATTGTTTTCCAAGGAATTATTTTAAATAATTGTATATATACGTATATATATATGTGTATATATATATGTATATATGTATATGTATATATATATATGTATATGTATATATATATATATATATATATCATGAACCTTAATTCATAACACATTCTCATCATTGGGCAATGCTTGGTGTTTTATGATTTTATGAATTTTGTGAAAACACCAACCATTGACCAACGATGGGGATATGTTATGAACCCAAGTTCGTGATTAATCTTTTTTAGGGCTAAATAACAGTCCATTTAAGTTGGCTTCAAAATATATTTAGACATTCCTCCCTTGATAAAGATCAAGGTTGTTTACTTGTTGAGGGTGGAGATCATAGGAAGATGGAAGAAAGTTACATTGTTTTAGTTGTGAGGGAAGGTGCTGTTTCATAGCTTTGTATTTCTACCATCTTTGCAATATGGACAAATTGAAGAGACAAGCAAAAGCCTATTATCAATATGGCATTGATATTAATAACAGGCTGTTGATCAATCCATATATGTGCAACCCGGAAGGACGTTGGAGAAAGACTTCAAGTGTATTAACTTTGTGAGACACGTGCAAATAGCTTTATCTTAGTATCTTGTTCTTGGCTTTTGTGATTCATGGATATTGATTGTATTATAACTTATGCATGTAAAAATGATCCAGAAAGGAAGATATGAATGAAGAAAACAAAAAATGTCAAGTCTGGATCAATGATGATGACCCAGAGATATTTGAACTAAGAATTTTGATTAAGCTCTATGGCTCTGAGGTCACTGCAAGAAGAGATCTAGTTATTTCTTCTGTGATAACCATACTTACGGTCCAAGAAGGGAGTATTCAGGATCCTGTGCTTGGGCATAGATTTTTTAAAATTATAAATGAAATAATTCATCAGTAAGGAAAGAAATGAAGGAACGAATGAAGATCAGGAAAGCCACTCATTGTTCAATTATGAGAGTTTGTTTTGAAACATTTCTGAAATACTGAGATCTAGGAAAAGCAACAGTTGAAGGTGTGACTCCTTTTAGCAGGCAGCGAATAGACAGGTATGCCTGAGATTGAATGTTGTCCTTCAGGATTGATGGTGGGTGACTGATTGCTTATTTTATTAAGAAGAGGGCAAAATGTTTGCATAAATAGATAATTACCTAATTGAAAAAAAGATCATGGACCAATGATGAGAATATGTCCCATGACAAGAGTCATGAAAATTTAAGATGGTTTACTGTGTGCAGATGATCACGGTGATATCATTGAAAATTGTTGTCCAATGAGTTATAATTATAATAATGACATAATTATATATTGCTATAAGTGAATGAATAGATTCATATTTTATTTAAAAGATGCAATGCACACACCAATGAGGGGCCTTATTATGAAATAAGGATAATGCTTATTCTATTCTATACAACTGATACCTATATTTTTTACAAACCTAGGCTTTTCCCATTTTCATAATGTGCATGTAGATATGCTCACAATAGTATGTATTTTGGTTCTGGGTTGTTCACCATTTTACCAGTTTGCCTTTTCCTTATGTAGTGAACAACTGGTGAAATTAAATTAAATGTGGGAATGAATGAAGGAATGAATGAACACATTAAGTAGAGTCAGGCATGGACCATTGTTAGGAATATGCCATGAAACCAGGCTTTAAATGTATCCAGTCAGCACATTAAAAAGGACAATCTAGACTTTACCTGTGTAAAGTATTTAGATGTGTTTATAACAGTCAGGTTTTAGTCAGGTAATAGTTCTGACTTGTGGATTAGGTGGTGGCAGTGGTGCTCGTTATATTTTTTTTAAATTAAATAATTGAGTAAATGAAAAGTACTTATATTCTCAAACTAATGAAATGAAGCAAGTTTTATATCTAATCTAGAGCTCTACCGTTAGTATCCTTTAAACATACCTAAATTTATGTTTTCTCATTATTTTTAAAGCCTGCTTTTTACCTTAGAATTAACACACCAAAGCTGATTTAATTGTATGTAATGATGAAGATTTTGGCTTATCCCTTTGTGTTTAAGAAGCATAAATACTAAAGTGAGTAACATTCAAATTTTATGTACTTGGTTAGGGGAACTTGTTCATGAGTGTTCACTGAAATATTTCAAAGTAATAAATAGCAACATAAAAGTATGGAGTTACAGAATGCTATACAGTGATGGACCTAGGTTATGAACCATAGATAACGATGATTAATTCAATTATGCGCAACTGATGACTCCTTCAAAAAGTGGAAGATGTTTCATACATTTTCAGAGATGTTGGCTGTTCTGTTTCATATTTATATGACAGTCGATTTTAATGTTTCTCTCTTCAAAAGATCTCAGCATATGAGCATATGGATAGTAGACCTTGGTAACATTCAAGGGTCTTATTTTTGAGATTTTGTGATTTATATGCATTGATTATATTATTTAATCAGTGAATGCATCAATAAACAAAGGGATGCAGGACTGAAGCAAAAGAGTTCGAAGCTTGGGCCAATGGTGACTCCTGGAGTGGGGATTGCATCTGAATCCAAAATTGTGATTGATCCCTGTGTAGAAATCTGTGGACTATTACAAAAAAAGAGATAAAGTGAACTCTTTGGGAAGTGAACTCATGAAAGGATAAAGAAATGTGTAAATGAATGAAGATAAGGAAGGCCGAATTATGAAATTACCGTGTTTCCCCCAAAATAAGACCTAGCTGGACAATCAGCTGTAATGCATCTTATAGTAAAATAAGACCGGGGTAATATAAGACCAGGTATAATTAATATAATACAATATAATATAATATAAAATGTAATATACTATAAGACCCGGTCTTATATTAATTTTTGCTCCAAAAAACACATTAGAGCTGATTGTCCGGCTAGGTCTTACTGGGGAAACAGGGTATGTCACAAAACAACGATTATTATTAGTGCATATTTGAAACAGTGGGCTTCATAGATAAACAGATCAAAGCTCTGAACCCTTCCATAAGGACAGTATGGCCAGGTATACTAAGAGTCTATGTGGCTGTTTTGATGGTGGGTTGTTTTAATTAGAAAAGGACAAAAAAGTTTACATACATAAACAATTGCTTAAATAATTATCTCATCGAGAGAGGGCCAAACATGAACCAATATTGAGAATGTGTCACATGACCAGAGTTATAATTAATCTAACTCCATTCATTGAGTTTTACTCAAAAAAAAAAAATCAAAAGAGGACTTAATCATTATGTTCGTGGCCGTGACATTGTAGACAGGATATTCAGTGCTCTTGTCCGGTGTCTTGGTTCTCATTGCTGGTGATATACTGTTATAAGGGAAGGAAGGAGTGCATTTATATACAGATCAGTTTTTCTAAAGAATGCCGAGCGTGAGCTAATGAGCAACCTGTTTTGAGAACAAAAGATGGTGGTTCCTCCTGTTATGCCCAAATGGTGTCCAGATAAAGAAAAGGAACTCTAGGTCACCTCCGGCTTTGGCAATAGTACACATAGAAATTTTCATGGAAAAAGTCTTTAGAAAAATGGGTAGATAATTAATTTGCTTCATGACTAATTATGTACATAAATAAACAATGAATCACTCCACATCTAAATCAGAAAAATTTGTGCATGATTGGTGACAATATGCCATAAAACAGATTTTCATTTATCCAATTTTGTATAAGTTAGGTCCACTAAAAGCAATCATTGAAATCTTAAATTTATTAATCGGGTGTATGCAGGTAGACATTTATTGTAGATAATGGTTCTTGTTCTCATGTTGGTGTTCATTGTATTATTTAAAGATAAAAACTAAATAAGTCAATGAATAAAGTGTGCCATTCTTGGGCAGTGATGAGATTATGAAGTGACCCAAGTTTATAATTAATCTAATATTGCAAGACTAACTTCCATTAAAAAATATCTAACTACAGGCTCTTTCTTTCTTTTGAAAGTGCATTTTTACCAAGTGAACACATGGCAGATGATTTCATCATTCTCTAATGCTAAAGATCTTGGCTTTTACAATCTCCGTGGGTAAGGAGAGAAGAGATGGATGTAAGTAACAGTTCAGAGTTTATGTTCTGGGGTTGGGCTGTTGGTTTCTGGGTGTCGCTTGAATTTTTCAATGTAATAAATGGGTGTGTTAATAAATAAAACCAAGTAACACCAGCACAGGCCTGAACTGGGATTTATGATTTAGCTGATTTGGAAGTTCTAAAATCCAATAAGAAATATGAAGGGTGTTTCATTGATGTTTCAGGGCGGCTTCACATTGCGTTTTATTTTTGCATTGCCATTCGTTTAAGTGCTTCTCCACTGATAAAGATTTAAGCTAATTCCTTGAAGGAGGAATCCATAGAAAGATGGACAAAATAGTTGGTGTTCTAGTTGTGGAGTGAGATTACGGCTTCCTTGGCTAGTCATTGCATCATCTTTAAATGAAAAAGGGCCAACCATGGATCATTGGAACTAATATGAAGCAAGGATGTTGATTAATTTATAAAAGCACAAAGCGCATATACAGAGGGTGCCAAACAAATGTATACACACTTTAGGAAAGGTGCAAACTGGATTACAATTGTAATACTCAATATATACCAGTAACAAAAGGTGAATACAAGTCATGTGTATACATTTTTTTTGGCTACTCCAGTATATTTTATGAAGAATGCCCTCATCTATTAGCACTGTGGGAAATGGGCATTTGGACAGTTATTAGTGATATTCAAGGATGTTTTTGGGCTTTTTGATTCATGAGATTTGATTGCGTTATTATTAGTGAATCAATGAATAAAGGAATAACAATCCATACATAAAGGAATAAAAAGGTGTCCAGTATAGAACAGTGATGAGTACACTGAGATATATGAATCAAAGATTTTGAGTAAGCTTTGTAACTTTGAGGTCTATTAGAAAAAAGAAGTCTAGTTTCCTTTGATGGAGAGGGGCTTATAGCAAAATTTAGGAGTAGTCTGAGATCAGCTTTAGTTCTTAACGTCTGTGAAATGTATCATAAGTGAAACCATGCAAGAATAAATAAAAGTATGTCAGTGAATGATGACCAATTATGTGAGTCTGCAGTGAAACAAGGATTATTATTAATTCTATTATTTCCTGAAGCACTGAGTTTCATAACCTAAATAGATGAAGTCTCTCTTACCATTTTCCATAAAGATGTATCCTATTCTATGAGAGTCCATGTTGGCATTTTGCATTGGTGGTGGGTAGCTGGTTGTTGGTTTTATTTAGAAAAGGAACAAATCATTTACATTAAAAATAATTGTTTAAATAAGTGCCCAATTGAATGAAGACCAAGCCTGGGCTACTATTGAAAATATGATACTAGGTATGATCACACCGATTTCGTTCACTAGTATTTGAAAAAAACAAAAGAGGACCCAGCAGCTTGTATCTGTGGACAGTGAGCATATGTGCAGATCCTAGAGTTAGTCTGTGTTCTCGTCCAGTGTCTCGGCTTGCATTCATTTTGAATGTATTGTTAAGGTGAAGGAATGAACGAATGAGTTTATATTTTGGTCAGTTATTTACAAGAAGGTAAGCATGGGTCAGTGCGGAGTAGGTGTCATGAAACAAAGATAATTAAATCATTTTAGCTGAAGAAAAAGAAATGTAGATTTACCTGACTTTAGACAAAGTCCATATCGCAATGATATGAAATGATATTTCAGTTCTTGACTACTGATGGGCTTTACTCTTCTTCTTTAAAAAAAAAAAGAATAAATGATCAAATTATTTTTTGAGTAATTAAAGGAGAAAAACATGAATGAGTCAATAAGTGTATAAATTAGGGTAAATCTTACACTAATGATTCATGGCACGCTCTAAGCAATGCACAAATATATGGCCCATAAAAGGTGAATGAGCTGTGTACTATGTGGTTAGGGTGTATATAGATGGATCGTAGTACTAGTTACATTTATTACTCTTGTGTTGGGTGCTTCATTTAACAGTATTTACTACATTAATGAAAAATTAAGCAGTAAATAAGTCAATATACAAAAACTAGAGTTATTCTTGTGCCATTAATGAGAATGTGATAGGAACCAAGTTGTACGATTAATCTAGTACCTCATGATTTCAGTCCACTAAAAAAATGTTAGGTCTGTTCTGTTCTGTTCTTCATAAAATCTTCATTTGACTTTACAGAATGGAAACACAATAGCTGATTTGTTTTCACAATAGCTGATTTAATTATTCAATAGTAATAAACAGTTTTTACTTCTGAGGTTAAGGAGCCTAGAGACTGTAGTAGATAATAGTCAAACTGCACAACCTTGATTTAGGTGGTTTGTTCATTATGACATTATGTCAGAAGAATAAATACTAAATACGTAAATAAAATCAAAAGATTCCACGCAGGGACCAATAATGGAAATTAACCAAAGTTTATGATTAATCCAATTCAGGGCAACTGAACTCCATTAAAAAATGATGGAGGGCTTTTAGTCATTTTCAGAGTTTTTCATATAATGTTTTATTTTGTAACATGGTTAATTTAAGCATTTCTTCAGTGATCAAGATCTTAGCCATTAACTCCTTGAAGCAGGAGCAGATAGGAAGAGGGAAGATGTATCATTGTGAGATATGACTGTGGTTGGTTGATCATTGTATTGTATTGGTTATCTATCTCTGTGTAACAAATTACCCTACAATTTCGTGGCTTAAAATAACAGTAAGCATTTGTTATCTGTTACAGTTTCTATAGGGCAGGAATCTAGGAGAGGCTTAGTGGGCAGTGTTACCTTAGGGTCTATTGTGTGGTTGTAGTCAAGATGTCAGGCAGAATTGCAGCCATCTGGAAGCTCGACTGAGGCTGAAGGATGGCTCACTCCCATGGCTGGAAAGTTGGTGCGGGTTGCTGGTGGGAGGCCACAGTCCCTTCCTTCATGGACCTCGTTTCAGGACAGCTTGAGTATCCTCACAACACCACAGCTGAGTTCCTCTACAGCAGTCAGTCCAAGAGAGAGGAAGATGGAAGCCCGGATGTATTTATAGCCTAGATTCAGAAGTCAGACACCATCTCTTCCACAGCATTCTACTGGTCATAGAGGCCAAGCATGATTTAATATGGGAGACTGCAGAAGGCTATGAATACCAGCGGTTATGGCCATTGGGAACTATCTTGGGGGCTGGCTACCACATGCACCATGTTTAAAACATGGAAAAATTGAATAAAAGAACTGCAAACCTAGACAAAGTATAAATATGGGATTGATATAAAGCAAGGACGTTGATAATCTGTATGCATAATGCTGAGATCCATTGCAAAAGAGATGTAATCTCTTATTTTATGGAAAATAAGCCTATAGATACAGCTTAATAATAGTCTATGATCTTGTTTTTAGGGTTTTTGATTCATGTATATTGATTTTGTTATTATTAGTGACTTAACGAGGGGATCAGTAATAAAGATACAAGTGAAGGGTACCAAGTATGGAGCAATGATGGACATTCTGGGGTGTCTGAATGAATGATTTTGATTAAACCCTGTAACTCTGAGGTCAGAGACCTAGTTAAGCCTCTGTAGTAAATGAGCTTTCAGCTGAAGTTAGTAATATTTAGGATTTTGTTATTCGGCTCTTAAGTTTCATAGGTTAGGATTGTATTACTAGAAGGGAATTAGTAAATGATTAAATAAATATATGAATGAAGACAAGGTGAGCCATATGTGACCTTATTATGGGAGTGTATAGTGTATTTATTATTATTAATACAGTTCTGAGGCACTCAGTTCCAACATAAGTTGATTAAATATAATCCCTATTTGGGTAAGGAGCATATGGAGATAAACACCTAGAAATCAGTGCTGTTGTTCTCATTTTGGGGAGGTGCTGGTTGCTTATTGAAAATAAGGAAATGTGATCTCGTTGGCTATGTCTGTGAGTAATGAGCACATGAACAGCTGTTAATACCATTCAAATTTCTAATCCACTCTGTATATTAATGAATATTGATGAGGTTATGAGCGAATGTATAAATATATTCATCTCTCAACAAATTATTTTGAAAAGGGTAAAGCAGGATTTCTTAGTCTCCCACTAAGAAATGGGACATTTGGGGTTGGATAATTCATGGGAGGCTGTCCTGTCACTGTCCTCTACTCACTAGATCATAATATTGACCCCTCTCTCCCAGGTGTGACAATAAAAAATGTCTCCAGACATTGGCCAATGTCGTCTGGGGGCAACATTGTCCCCATTTAGAACCCCTGGGGTAAAGCATGGACCAATGAATAGCATGTGTTAAAAAACAATGTGAATTATTTGTCCTGTTGTACCTTGCTGATACTCAGGTAAAGAAAAAAACAAACCAAGTTCTTCCCACTTTTGGGTCAGGTTCATATGTATAGTTGCATTTAATTGTATTACAATTTGGGTTGTTGATGGGTTGTGTTTTCTCTGGAAAAATAAACTGATGTTTAAATTTTCATGAGTACAAAATAAATGAAGAAGGAAAACAATGAATGAATAAATAATTACATAAAGTAGGGTAAACATGGACTATTGGTGAAATTGTGCCAGTGAAAAAAGGATTTAAATTTATCCAATCCTGCACAAGTGACATCCATTATTAGGAAAAATGTTCTATGTTCTTACCATGTGGATAGAGATTACATAGAAGGATACTTGCAATAGTTACTTCATTCTTGTGTTGGGTGTTAGATAAGTCAATAAGTAATATTTCAGGCCATGTTTGGGCCATTGATTAAAATGTGGCATGAAACAAGGTTTAGCATTAATCTCATACAGGCCTACGAATATCCCTCGAAAAATTTAAATGTACTCGTATATTCTTTTGTAAATCTGCTTTTACTCCACACAATGGATACATAATACCTAACTTAATTATTCTCCATTGGGGAACATTTTGGCAGTCATTTTTGTAGGTAATATGTATTAAAACAGACCTAAGCCATAATCAAAGTTCATGTCTTTGATTTGGGGGTTTGTTCATGGGTTTTAATATTTCAGAGAAATAATTGGGTACATATTTAAAGAAAATAAAAAAAGCACCATTCATTGACCAATGGTAGGAATTTATTATGAACAAAAATAAAATTAGATTATTCCGGTTCAGCACGAGTGAGGCTATTAAGCAAAATAAGATGGAGGGCATTTCCATCAATTTCAGAGTTGAATACTATTCCATTTTATTTTTGCAGCGCAGCTAACTTAAATTTCCACAAGTGACCTAGTCTGTTGACTCTTTAAAAGGAGCCCATACTCGTATAAGCACACATCAGGATGTGTGGGTTCATGATCATTTGCTGTACCATATTTAAAATATGGAAAAATGAAACAAAAAGGAGCAAGCATGGATCAACCATGAGTACGCGATTTCAGAGAAGCAAGGAATTTAATTATACATGTGTGTGACATTAAGATTCATCTGTTGATCTTAGCAACTTCAAGGTTCTTATTGTTGGGCTTTGGGGATTTTTATTGTGTCAATTTTGTTATTGTTAGTTAATGAATGAATCAATAAACAAAGGTGCAAGTGAGTAAAGAAAAAGAGTGCGAAGGCTAGACCAGTGATGAGTATCCTGACGTGTTTGAATCAAGAATGTTGATTAAGCCCTATAGCTGTGAGATCCATTAGAAACAGAGACTTACCCTCTTATCTCTGTGGGAAATGAGCATATAGCGTAAGGTAGGAAGTGTCAGATCTTGTTCTTGGTCTATTGGCACTCTTCAGAATACTATACGTTTATAAGTGAGTCCATGTGTGAATAAAAGCATGAGATGCATAAACGAATGAAGACAAGGAGGATCTTAATTGGACTAATTATGAGAGTACGAGTAGAGTATATAATGAAATAAGGAACAGGACTAATACAATTTGGAAGTGTTGCGTTCCAGTAAAATAAATAGATCAAGGCTCTTACACTTTTGGGTAAGGAACATAAAAAGAACTATAATGTACCATATTTCCCCGAAAATAAGACCTTCCCCGAAAATAAGACCTACCCCGAAAATAAGCCCCAGTTAAGATCGTCAGCCAGACGGACGTATTTAGTATGTTATGACGATGTTCCAGAAGAAGATGACATGACTATTTGAATAAATGTAGATTGTTGTACAGGAAAAGATAAAGACATCCCCTGAAAATACACCCTAATGCGTCTTTTGGAGCGAAAATCAATATAAGACCCGGTCTTATTTTCGGGGAAATATGGTAAAAGGCAATGTGGCTGATAATGGGTAGCAGATATTTGCTTTGATGTTGCCTCTTTTTTTAAGACCTTTTTTTTTTAAAGGAGAGCCCAGCTCACAGTAGCCCATGTGGGGATCGAACCGACAACCTCAGTGTTAGCTCCACACTAACCAACTGAGCTAACTGGCCACCCCCAATTAAGACTTCATTTTTTAGAGCAGTTTTAGGTTCACGGCAAAACTGAGGAGAACGTACAACACTTTCCCATAATTCCCCTACCCCCACCGGATCGGACATTTGTTGTAATCGATGAACTCATACTGACATCATTATCCCAAATGTCTATAATTAGCCCAAAGTCTACAATTTGCATTAGGGTTCACTCTTGGTTTTAAATTGAATGGCTATAGACAAATGTGTCATGGAATGGCATGTATCCATCATTAATGTATCATACAGAATATTTCACTGCCCTCAAAATCCTCTGTGCTCCACCTAGTCATTCTTTTCTCTCCTCTAACCTCTGGCAACCTCTAATCCTTTCACTGTCACCACAGTTTTGCCTTTTCCGGAATGTTATATGGTTGGAATGATACAGTAAGGAACCTTCCATCCTGCCTTTTCCCACTTATGCTTTTTCATGGCTTCAATAGATCATTTCTTTTGTTGTGCTGAATAATATTCCATTGTTTGGATGGCACACAGGTTATCCTTTTGCCTACTGAAGGACATCTGTTGGCTTCCATGTTTAGGCAATTATGAATAAAGCAGCTATAAACATCCATGTGCAGGTTTTTGGGTGGACATACTTTTTCAACTCCTTTGGGTAAATACCAGGGCGTGTGATTGTTAGATCTTATGGTAAGAATATGTTTAGTTTTTTAAGAAACTGCCGAACACTTGTTCTACTAGATGTGTAGTGGTATCTCATTTCAATTTGCATTTCCCTGATGACATCTGATGCGAGGCGTCTTTTCATGTGCTCATTTGTCGTATGTGTCTCTTCTTCGGTGATGTGTCTGTCAAGGTCTTTGGACCATTTTTTAACTGGGTTTTTTGTTTTCTTATTGTGGATTTTTAAGATTTCTTTATATGTTTTGGAGAATAGTCATTTATCAGATACGTCTTTTGCAAATATTTTATCCCGGTCTATGGCTTGTGTTTTGTTCTCTTGACAGTTGCTTTGCAGAGAAGAAACTTTCAATTTTAATTAATTTTAATTAAGTTCAGGTTATCAATTATTTCTTTCGTGTATCGTATCTTTGGTGTTGTATTTAAAAGTCATCTCCAAACCCAAGGCCATCTACGAATATATAGGATAGCGATTGACTTTTATATTTTCTACACAGATGACCATATCATCTGTTAACAAAGACAGTTTTATTTCTTCCTTCACTAATAGCATACCTTTTATTTTCTTTTCTTGCTTTATTGCATTAGCTATAACTTCCAATACAATGTTGAGAAGGAGTGTTGAGAGGGAATATCCTTGCGCTGCTCCTGATCCTGGTGTGGGAAAGCTTCTAATTTCTTGTCATTAATATGATGTGGGCTGCAAGTTTGTTTTCAATTTGAGGAAATTCTTCTCTTCATAGTTACTGATGAGTTTTTATCATGAATAGGTGTTGGATTTTGCCAAATGCTTTTTCTGCATCTGTTGGTATGGTGTGATTTTTTTTCCTTAACTTGTTGATATGACAAATTAAATTAATTGACTTTAAAAAATTTTTACAAAAATTATTATTAGTTTCAGGTGTACAAAACAATGTAATAGTTAGACATTTACACCCCTTACAAAATGATAACCCTCCTCCCCCAATCTATGAACCCTCTGACATCCTATATAGCTGTTACAATTACAATGAATCTAAATTAATTGACTTTTGGTTACCGACTGTTTTCTAATCCCCTCACTTTCCCCCTTATCCCCACCCCTCCGCCCATCTAACGACCCTCAGTTCTTCCTTTGTTCCCAAAACTGTTTCTGATTAGTTCATTCATTTATTCTTTTCTTTAGATTCTGCATATAAGTGAGATCATATGGTACTTGTCTTTCTCTTTCTGACTTATTTCACTTAACATAATGTTCTCTAGGTCCATCCATGTTGTTGCAAATGGTAAGATTTCTTTCTTCTTTACTGCTGCGTAATACTCCATTGTTTAAATGTACCACAGTTTCTTAATCCAGTCATCTACCGATGGGCATTTTGGTTGTTTTCCACGTCTTGGCTATTGTGTATAATTAATTTGGGGAACGTAATCAATAATGTTGTAAAGATTTTGTAGGGTATCCGATGGACACGTGTCCCATTTGGGAGACCACCTCAGGGATGCTGTAGATGCCTGATCACGGCACTGTACACCTGAAGCTAAACAATAATGAATGCCAACTATAATTTTATATATATAATGTGATGGCTTGGTGCAATGTCGGAGGGATAGTGGATGGAGGGAGGGGGGTCCACAGTGTGAGGGATATAAATGATGAACGTCTAAGTATTACCTTGTCTTGTGCACCTGAAAATAATAATAAAAAAAAAAACTGAGGGTAAACAGGATCCAATATATAGTAGTGGAAGGAGAACTGACTCTGGGTGGTGAACACACAGTGTGATATATAGATTGTTTATTATAGAATTGTACACCTGAAACCTATGTAACTTTACTAACCAATGTCATCCCAATAAACTATAATTAAAAAAACAAAAACAAATAAACAAAAAAACTATTGGGGGGAGTATTAGGCAAATGGTAATAAGATCCATCCATTATTTTTGTAACTCTGTCAGTCACTACAGATCATGATAGATCCCATCTGCCAGAAAAAGACATATTGAAAACTACTATTTAAAACAATGATCTAGTGGTTACCAGAGGGTAAGGAGGGAGGGAGGTGGGAGATGAGGGTAAGGGGGATCAAATATACGGTGATGGAAGGAGAACTGACTCTGGGTGGTGAACACACAATGGGATTTATAGACGATGTAATACAGAATTGTACACCTGAAATCTATGTCACTTTGTTAACAATTGTCACTCAAATACACTTTAATTAAAAAATAAATAAAATAAAGTAAAATAATGATCTAAAAAGTTAATAAATTAATTGACTTTTTTTTAAATTGGGGAATGTTGGGGAACAGTGTGTTTCTCCAGGGCCCATCAGCTCCAAGTTGTTGTCCTTCAGTCTAGTTGAGGAAGGCGCAGCTCAGCTCCAAATCCAGTTGCCGTTTTCAATCTTTAGTTGCAGGGGGAGAAGCCTCCCATCCTGTGCAGGAATTGAACAGGCAACCTTGTTGTTGAGAGCTCGTGCTCTAACCAACTGAGCCATCCGGCCGCCCCTTCAGCAGCTCAGTGGTGCTCGTTGTCTTCAGTCTAGTTGTGGAGGGTGCAGCTCACTGGCCCACGTGGGAATCGAACGAGCAACCCTGTTGTTCAGAGCTCGTGCTCTAACCAACTGAGCCACTGGGCCACCCTAAATTAATTGACTTTTGAATGTAGAACTAGCATTGCATACTTTGGATAAATTCCAGTTGGTCATTGTGTAGTTCTTTTTATACATTGCCGAAATTCAATTTGCTAATATTTGTTGAGGATTTTTGCATTTTTGTTCATGAGAAATACTGTTCTGTAGTTTTTCTTTTTTTTTTTTTCCTTGTAATGTTTTTGTCTGGTTTTGGTGTTAGGGTGATGCTGGTCTCAAAGAATGAGTGAGGAAGTATTTCTTCTGCTTGTGTCTTCTGAAAGAGATTGTGGAGAACTAGTATAATTTCTTCTGTAAATATTTGATAGAATTCATCAGTGAACCCACCTAGGCCTGATGCTTTCTATTTTTGAAGGTTATTAATTATTGATTCATTTTCTTTAATAGATATTGGCCTATTCATATTGTCTATTTCTTCTTGTATGAATTTTGGCAAACTGTGTCTTTTGAGGAATAGGTGCATTTCATCTAGCACATTTGAGGTTATAGAGTTGTTCATAGTATTCTGTGACAATCCTTTTTATGTCCATGGGGACTGTAGTGATCTCTCCTTTTCCGTTTCTGATATAAGTAATTTGTGTCCTATCTCTTTTTTTCTTAGCCTGACTAGAGGCTTAATGATTTTATTGATCTTTTCAAGGAATCAGATTTGGCTTCATTGACTTTTTTTCTATTGATTTTTCTGGTTTAAATTTCATTGATTTCTGCTTTAATTTTTATGATTTATTCTGCTAACTTTGGATTTAATTTGTTTTTTTTTCTAGTTTACTAAAGTAGAAACTTAGATCACTCATTTTAAATCTTTTCTTTAAATAAAAATTGTATACTATATTTAAGGTGCACAATAGGATGTTTTGATATACGTACACATAGTAAAATAATTACTACAGTCAAGGTAATTAACATATGTATCTCCTCAAATAGTTACCGTTTTCTTTCTTTTTTGTTTTTGTGATTGGAGAACCTGAAATCTACTGTCTTAGCCAATTTCCAGTATACAGTATGATATTATTAACTGTAGTCATCATGCTATACATTAGATCTCTAGAACTTACTCATTCTACATAACAGCAACTCTGTACCCTTGACAGACACTTCCCTATTTCCTCCGTCTCTCCACTCCTGGTAACCACCATTCTGGTTCTATGAATTCAGCTTTTTTAGATTTCACATATAAGTGAGATCATGCAGCATTTTCTTTCTGTGACTGGCTTATTTCACTTAGCATAATGTCCTCCAGGTTCATCCATGTTACTGAAAATGACAGGATCTTTTTTTTTTTTTTTAAGTCTGGATAATATTCCACTGTGTGTATACCACAATTTCTTTATTCATTCATCTGTGAACAGATACCTAGCTCCTCTTTTCTAATATATGCATTCAATGCTACAAATTTCCCTCTAAGTGCTACTTTTGCTGCATCCATTTTTAAAAGAAACAGGAAGTATTAACATAAATGGGTATTTGATTGAGTATGTATCTCATTGAACGAGAAGCAGTTATGAACACACGCTGACAGTGCGCCACATGGGAAATGTGATGAGTGATCATTGTATTCACTAAATTTTATTAACAACCCCAAAATGATATACCCAGTTATTTTTGTGACTAGCAAGAAGATAGACAAATGTTAATATCACTCAGGATTTATTTCTCATGTCTTTGCATTCACAGATACTTAAGTATTGTTATAACAGAATGAATAAAATCCTATCTTAATTATTTAAAATATAGATCAATGAATACCATCTTTTAGGAGACAATGATAATTATTAGTTTGGGTTTTTACTACTGATGTTTATAGAAAGAAAAATTCCTAGCCTACTCCCATTTTTGATAATGGACATGTAGATCATTGCATTTATTTCTTACTATTTTTTTAATCAAAGTTTATTGGGGTGACAATGGTTCGTAAAGATACATCGGTTTTAAGTGTACTATTCTGTAATACATCATCTATATATCGTATTGTTTGTTCACCACCCAGAATCAGTTCTCCTTCTATCACCATGTATTTGATGCTGTTTATGCTCTTCTACTGCCCCCTTCTCCCTTATCCTCTGGTAACCACTAAAGTATTGTCTATGAGTTTTTGTTTCTCTATTTGTTTGTCGTGTTCCTTTGTTGCTTTCAATTTTATATCACAGATATCAGTGAAATCATGGTTCTTGACTTTTGCTGTCTGACTTATTTCACTTAGCCTAAAAGACCATTGCATTTAATAGTCTTTCTGTTCTGGATTACTGGATGGTTTACCAGTTTGACTATTTAATATAATGAACATATGGCTAAGTCATCCCATAAGTAATTAAATAAATGAATAAGTGAATGAATAAATGAACATATAAAATAGAATCAAGCATGAGTCATTAAGAATGTGAAATAAGGATTTAAGTGTACTCAATTCTGCAAAAATAGCATCCATTAAAATTATCTTTTCTGTTAAAACTGTTACATGTAAAGATTTTTTGATAGATGTTGTTCTTGTTCTTGTGTGGTGGATTCAAAAGTGGCTATTACATTATTTAAAAGTAAAAGTAAAATAAATACTGGACTAATGAAAAAGGACCAAAGTTGATTACTCTCTAGTTTCACGTAATTAATATACATTAATAACCTAGGTTAATTCTACTTTATCCTGCACAGAATGACTCCAGGACAGCATTCATTTTCTAAGAAACAAAATCTTGGCAGTTGGCTCTGCGGATAAAGACCATAGTAAGTAAATCAAAGTTCCCATCGTTGGTTGGGGTGCTTTGTTTAGTGATTTTTCAAAAGAATCAAAGCTTATAAAAGAAATAAAACCCCCCAAGTATGGACCAGTGATGGGAATATGTTCTGAATAAAAAATTATGTTTAATCTAATTTGGCACAACTGAGGTAATTAAAAAAAGATAGTAGTCATTTCATTCATTTGTAGAACTATTTAATATTATATTTTATTTTCCTCCACAAACGACTTAAACATTTTCATATTGGTGTAGTCCTGACTGATAACTCTTTGTGGCAGCCCATAAGCAAATGGAAAACATTGTGTTTGAGAAGGGATTAAAGATCGTGGTTTCACCGTTTTTCATTGAACCATCTTTAAAACATGGGGTAATTAAATAAAAGAAAGCTGCAGAAGGACCAATGGTAAACGTGGATTTGGTATGAAGCATGGATGCTAATTGATCACACATGTTCTCTGAGGTCCATTGTAAAAAGAGATCTGGTCTATTCCCTCAATGGGGAAAGAACCACGAATGGGAAGATCTTGTTCCCGGAATTTTATGATTGTGTTGTTACTCATGGGTCAATGAATAAATAAATAAATGACAGTATAAAGGAAGAAAAACATGCCTGGACCAATGATGAGTACCATGGGGTATCTGAAACAGGAGTTTTGATTAAACCCATATGCAACTCTGAGGTCCACTACAAAAAGACACATAGTTATTCCCCATGTGGGAAGTGAGCCCACATTATCTTGTGCGTGGGTTTTTGTGGTTCTTGGGGAATGGATTGTATTTTTATTATAAAATTGACCCACAAATAAATAAAATGTATCAATGAAGAAAAAAAGTGGACAGGTCATGCACCTATTATTAAGGACTATAATGAAACATGGATTATTATTAAAATCTGGCTGAGACTCGACACCCATTGAATTAACAGTAAAGGCTCTTCCTGCTCTGCAAAAAAGTATACAGTCATTTGTACATTAACAGTCAGAGTTTTTGTTCTATGTTGCTGGTGGATTGCTGACTGATTGTTTTATTACGGAAATGGAAACACTTTTACTCATAAATAGTTTGTTAAATGACCACATAATTGAACCACATGATTGAAAGCCAAGCAGAGACCAATGATGAGAATGTTTTATATGATAACACTCATAATCAATCCAATCTTTTTAAAATTCATTTTTATTAAAACAATAAAAGAGAAGCAAGTCTGTTATACTCGATGGCCATGACCATGGGCAGCCATAAATTTTGTTCCATGTTTTTGTCTAGTGAATAAGATCACAGATGTCTTTTTATAAGAGATATCTTACAGGTTTCTCTTGTATAAGAGAAAGAAGGTATCATTTTATGTTTTAATCTATTTTAAACAGTCAGCAAACCACGGCCCAATTAGGAACACATGTTATGTTACAAGGATCCTAATGCATCTTGTTTTCCAACAACACACGTTCTAGGAAAAATTATCGGTGCTTCTATTTATTGAAGCGTATACCTAGATCTTTGCAAGTTGTAGTAGTTTGGTTCTAAGTTAGTGTTTAACCATTCTGAGTCTTCTTTAGAAAAATGAGGATATGATATTATTATTCCCTGAATAAGAAAATAAATCAGTAAGTGAGTGAATCGATGAATATATATAGTGGAGGATTGGTGAGACTGTACTTTGAAGCAAATGAAATATATCCAATTCTGTCAAAATAAATCCTATAGAAAGATGACCTTGGCTCTCCCTATGTTGGTAGCAAGTAAAGTTAAATGTCTTTAATTGTAATAGTTTTTATTTTGTGTTGAGCAATGAATTCAATGGTGTTCATATTATTTAATAGTAAAGTTTAAGTAAATAAAAGATTGACATTCTCGAGAAAATGAGAATGTGATGTGAAGTAGTGTTTATGATTAATCTAGACCTCTGACAAATTTCAATTTCAAAAGGCGAATGGTATCTTCATTGTTTTAAAAACTAGGCTGTTTGTTTTCCTTTATAGAATGAACACCACACGGCTGATTGAATTATCCTGTAATTATGAAGACCCTGGCTGTTACTTCTGAGACTAAGAAGTGTAAAGACTGATGTAAGTAAACATCAACATAGGTGTTCTAAGCTTCGATGGGGGTTATACGTGGGAACCCACAAAATTATTTCAATAAGATAGTTAAATAATATATGGAATTAAGGAATGTCAATCATGAGCCCATGATTCGAATGGGTCATGAACTAAAATTTATGACAAATTAGACTCAGCCCCACTAAGGACCATCAATCACTAAAGTGACGGAGGGCATTTCACATATTTTCAGAGCAGTTGAACTTCCCATTTAACGTTCTTGTCACATTTGCCTAATGCCTTCCTTCTTTGATAACAATCTCAGTTGTTAACTCTTTGAGGCTGGAGTAGCTTAGAAGATGGCAGATGGCAGTTGTGGGCTAAGATGATAGGTCTGTGGTTATTGATTACACCAACTTTGATATATGGACAAGTCCAGTAAGCGGAGAGCAGGTGGACACTAGTCATAAGGAAGGGATAGATAGGAAAGAGGGGCGCTAATTCCCTAGGTGGAAAACAGGTTCATGTGAAGAGTTTGCTCTACATGAACAAGGGCGGTGAACAGATCTTGGTTGTTTTTAAGGCTTTCGTTCTCAGTTTTGCGTCATTAAAGGTTATTGACCATATAATTATTATTCGTGAAACTGGGAATGAATGAATCAATTCAAAAGCACAAATGAGTGGAGCAATAGAAAGCCATGCCTGGATCAATGATGAGTATTGGTGGAGGTACTGAATCAATGCCTTTGATTAAGCCCTCTGTGTGACTCTGAGGTCCGTTATGGAAAGAGCACTGGTCAATATTCCCTGTAGAAATTAGCTAGGAGTAGAAGTTAGGAAAATTCAATAAACTTGTCTCTGGGCTTTTGTAGTTCATGGGTATAGATTGTATTATTTCAAGTGAATCAATGCATGAGTACATAAAGAAATGTATGTATGAAAGACCCAGAGGCCTACTCATGGAATAATTAGGAGAGTGCAATAAAATAAGCTTTAATATTAAAACAATTCAGTAAATTGGACAGGTTTATAATTATCTTTCCTATGGAACATATTAGTATCTGTAGTTAGGAGGCAGTATTTTGAGGTTTTGTAGCCTTTTTTTCTATATTAAGAAAAGAGAAAGTGTTTGCATCAGTCAATAACCAATTAAATAGCCATCTACTTAATAAATGTTCATATAGGTGGATATTTGTCATTGTTATAGATCATAATCTTGGGCCGGGTGGTAGACTTAATAGTGTTTATTATATTATTTAAAGCTAAGAGTTCAATGCTGAATTAATAAAACAATTGCATTTTTGAGCCAAAGTTTATTGTTACCTAGTTCTGCCTGACTAACAACTATTTAAAAAATCTAAATCTAGTCTAAATCTCCTTTTTCCTTTCCAGAGCGAACATAGGGACAGCTGATTTAAAGAATTGTCCTCGTGATCAAGGAGCATAAAGACTAATATAAGTAAGTCCCTTAGTTCACATTCTTTGTTTGCATAGTTTGTTCATGGGTTTTATCTAAAGGATGTCAAAGTAATCATTCTGTACTACATACATGAAATGAAATGCTCCAAATGTGGAACAATGATGGGAATGTGTTATATGCCAAAAATGAGATTTAATCTACATCAGCACAACTGAGGTCATTTTAGAAGAAGACAAAATTTATTTAATTGATTCTCAGAGCAGTTTAATATTATTCTTTATTTTCTGCCATGGTTGATTTAACTATTCTCATATGGGTAGAGCTGGCTGGTAACTCTTTGGGGACAGTCCAGAGGTGACTGAAGATGGTGGTTTCATTATTTTTCATTGAGACATCTTTGACATAGGGATGCATGAAATAAAAGAGGGCCACACAGGAAGCAATGCAGACTACACAGCACAGGGGTGTTGGCCCATCCACACGTGCAGCTTGAGTACCATCACGAAAGAGGTGTAGTTTATTAGCTCTATGGGACAAGCGCCTACATTCCAGGATCTTGTTTTCAAATTTTGTGATTGTTTTATTATTTGCGAATCAGAAAATTAATCAATTTAAAAAGTTCCCAGCATGGACCAGTGATGAATGTCATGGGGTTTCTGAAACAAGAATTTTGATTAAACCCATCTGCAACTCTGAGGTCCATTACGATGAGACACCTCATTATCCTCCATGGGAAACGAGCCGGCAGCACCTTATTCTTGGGCTCTCATGATTTGGGGTATGAATTGCATTATTATAATAAAATTAGCCCACTAATAAAGAAATATATAAATGAATAGAAAAGAAGCGATATGCGTGCACTACTTTTTAAGGCATATAATGAAACACGGATAATTAGTAAAACAATTTTAAGATACTCAGTCCCAACCAATTAATAGTTGAGGCTCTTATCACTTTGGTAAGGAGAATGTGGTCATCTGTAAGAAGAGTGAATGTTTTTGCTCTGTGTTGAGATGGATTGCCAATTGATCATTTTATTAAGGAAAGGGAAATACATTTCCATAAGTAGTTGATTGAATAAACTGTGTAATTGAGAGGGAGATCGGGAGCAATGATGAGATGTTTGATAACATTAATGATTAATGCAATCTTTTAATGCAATTTTGTGGAAGCCAACATGAAAGGAACCAATTTGCTATTCTTTTGGGTAATGACTTAGAACACATGTAAATATTACACATGTAAACATTATTTAAGGCACTTATCCAGTGTGGGTGGGCTCACATACGTATATTGAAGTATAATTATAAGTGAACAAATGTATACATTTATATCTCAATCATTTTTTTTAAAAGTCAGCTAACAATACATCAGTGGGAACTAGGCAATTGTCTGTAAAGGTAATGATTCATCATATTTTACACAACCGATATCCATAGGAAGACAGAGTCCTAGGCCTTTCTGATGGTGCATATAGACATTGATAAAAAATAGTGTTTCAGTTCTGTTTTGATGGTTGTTTAAACTTTTTGAAATTTTTTTAGGAAAATGAAGGGATGGTCTTATTACATGATTAAATAATTAAATAAGTGAATGAATAAATCAGTATATTAAGTAGGGCTAAGCTTGGACCATTGGTGAGATTGTTCCATGAACTGAATCTTCTTCCGTTTGCCCAGTTTTGCACAAAGTTCAGTAAAAAAGGTGATCTTGGCTCTTGCTTATGTGGATACCAAATACAGATATTCCTAATAATGATAGTTGTTTTTCTTCTGCTTACTTCTAGAATCACTGGTGTTCATTACATTATTTAAAACAAAAATTGCGTAAGTTAATAAATATAAAGCAGTGCTCTTTCTTTTAAAATGTGGAGAACAGTTTGCAAATGGAGGCTTCTGGTTACTTGCTTATCAATCATTTAAAATAACGAAATGTAGACTAATTGTGTTTAAACTTTGCTTTTTATTGCGCAGAATGAACACATTCTGTCAGATTTGATTATTATCTCATGGTGACCACCTTGCTTTTTACCTCTGGGTAAAGAGACTAGAGATCAATGTAAGGAATAATCAAAGTTCGTATTCCTGCTTGGGGGCTTGGTCAGGGTTATTCACTGAGATGTTTTAAAGAAATAAATGGCTATATACATACATAATTCAAAGGTGGCCATGCATTGACCAATGATTAAAATATGTACAAATTCAGAATTATGATTAACCTATTTCAGCATGACTGAATTCATTAGGTGAAAAAAGAAGAAAGGCATTTCAGTCATTTTCAGAATATCTTCATATTCCATTTTATTTTTGTACCACAGTGGATCGAAACTTCTCCATTGATGTTGTTATAGACTCTGAACCCATTGAGGGGAGAACATGAGAAAATGGAAAATGTTTCTTTTTTTTTTTTTTAATTTATTTTTGTTTCTTCTTCTCCTTTCTTCTTCTCCTTCTCCTTCTAACAGGACTTTATTGGTGAACAGTGTGTACTTCAGGCCTTTTTTCCAAGTCAAGCTGTTGTCCTTTCAGTCTTAGTTGTGGAGGGCGCAGCTCAGCTCCAGGTCCAGTTGCTGTTGCTAGTTGCAGGGGGCGCTGCCCACCATCCCTTGTGGGAGTCAAACTGGCCACCTTGTGGTTGAGAGCCCGCGCTCCAACCAACTGAGCCATCTGGCACTGGCCCATGTGGGAATTGAACCGGCAGCCTTAGGAGTTAGGAGCATGGAGCTCCAACCGCCTGAGCCACCGGGCCAGCCTGGAAAATGTTTCTTAGTTTTGTATAAAATGGTAGTTCATTATATTATCTTTAAAATATGCATGTAAAATCAAAGAGGCCCAAGCACGGACCAATCCGGAATATGGAATTGATATGATGCGAGGAAGTAGATGAATACATATTTGCAACACTGTGGTGCATTGCACAAAGAGGCCTAGTTCTCTACCTCTGTGGGAAGTTAAATTTCAGGACATGTTCATATCTTCAAGGATCTTGGTATTCTTTTCCTAGTTCATGGACATTGATTGTATTATTATTAATGAATCATCAAATACGTCAAGAACAATATATTACATGAGGGCACAGAATACCAAGTCTGGGTCAATCATGAGTATGCATGGGGCATCTGAATAAAATGTTTTTATTAAACTCAGTCTATAAATCTGAGGTCCATTGCATCAATAGGAAATGCTTACAGAGGAAGTTAGAAAAGATTCAAGGATGTCCTTTTGATCTTTGGCTGTTCATGAGTATGGATTATTATAAGTCAATCAATGCATGGATTAAGTATAAATACGGAGGAGGGCTACATCTTATCTAATTATGAAAGGAGCTAATGAACCAAGGATTATTGTTAATACATTTCTGAAATGTAGAGTTCAAGTGAAATAGATGGAGGCTGCTGTTCCTTGGGAGCATATGCCATGTTTCCCCGAAAATAAGACCTAGCCAGACAATCAGCTCTAATGAGTCTTTTGGAGCAAAAATTAATATAAAACCCGATATATTTATTATATTATATTATATTATATTATATTATATTATATTATATTATATTATATGACCCGGTCTTATATTACAGTAAAATAAGACCATGTCTTATATTAATTTTTGCTCCAAAAGACACATTAGAGCTGATTGTTTAACTAGGTCTTATTTTCGGGGAAACACGGTAGATAGATGAGAACATCAGTGTTGTTTTGCTGGGTTGGTGACTTTCTGGTTGTATGTCTTATTTTAAATAGGGACAAAAAACTTACATAATTACATAATAATCAATAATGGTTAATATAATAAAGTCAATAATATAACAAACCATGATAAACACATGGTATAAATTATTTTAATAAAATAATCAATCATAAAAATAAAATGCAAGTGATTACATAATTATTGAAACATGGAAAAGATCTAAGCATGAATATGGAAAACATGACTATAGAAATGACTAATTGGTGGCCAGAAGGCTCAGTTGGTTAGAGCGTGAGTGCTCAACAACAGGTTGCTGGTTCAATTCCCACATGGGATGGTGGGCTGCTTCCCCTGCAATTAAGATTGAAAACAGCGACTGGACTTAGAGCTGAGCTATGCCCTCCACAACTAGATTGAAGGACAATGACTTGGAGCTGATGGGCCCTGGATAAACACACTGTTCCCCAATATTCCCCAATTAAAAAAAAAACAGCAAAAAACTTAAAGTTAGGGAAAAAAAAAGAATCTCTGATCTCTTTATCCTGTGGCTTTGGGTATATCCTAGCATATCACAGTATATTTCCCCCCTGGATTAGGGAACTCCAGTTTGAGAATTAAGAAAAAAAGGAAATGACTAATTATCTCGTGTTCATTCATTTTTATTTAAAAAGAAAAATGTAAATGCATTTTGTCGATGATTTCTGTGAGTAATACGCCAATGGTTAGATTTAGTGTCACTTAGCATTCTTGTCCAGTGTCCTCTGGGTTCACCAGTTTTGGTGCTATTATTATAAGTGAGTGAAAGAATAATTTCATCTCTCAGTCCACTATTTAAAATTGCATAAACCGTGGGCCAGTGAGAAGCATATGTGATGTATTAAGGAACATGATCACTCCTGTTTTTCCCGCTTGAAAGCTACTTAAATAAAAAAGATCCCACATCCTCCTCCTTTAAGAATCATATAGACCCTACTGTCTAAACACAGCTTATTATTAATATTGAACTTCAAATTAATCAAAAATTCAGTTCCTCAGTAGCACTAGCCACATTTCAGCCATATGTGGTCAGTGGCTACCATATTTGACAGTGCTAATGGGAAACATTTTCTCATTGCAGAAGCTTCCGTCAGTACAGACAGTACTGAGATAAAAAGTTGCATGTAATAGGGTTTAGTTTTGGGTAGCAAATGGCTTTACCATTTTGTGGTTTCTTTAGGAAAAAAAGAGCAAATAATTAAATTATCTTTTGAGTTTTAAAATAAATGAATAAATTGGTTAATCAATAAATACATGAATGAAAGTACAGTGTGGCCTATTGGTCAGATTTTTTCATGAAACAAGAATTGAAATTTATCCCATTTTGCACGTTCTCTCCATTAAAAAATTGTCCTTTTTGTTATTTGGTAGGGGTATATAGACAGGTATTTTTTTTTTAGACAGGTATTAATAGTACTTATACTTCTTGTGTGAAGGTAGATTAAAAGGTCTTCATTATATTATTTTACACTTAAAATTGAGTAAGTCAATAGATGAAAAGTGTAGCATTGTTGGATTGATGATGAAAATGTGACACAAACCAATGTTTATGATTCATCTAGTAGTGTAGAACTAAATTCTATTTAAAAATCTGAATTTACACTTTTTATTCTTTTAAAAACCCTCCTTTCCTCCTGAATGAACATTTCCCATTGGATTCAGTCACTGTCCAGTTATGAAGATCTTGGCTGTTGACTCTGTCTGTGAAAGCAGCAATGTAAGGAACACAGTTCTTGTTCTTGGCTTTTGTGGTTTGGTCATGTGTGGTCACTGAGTTGGTTCAATGGAACAAAAGGCTGTATACACAAAAATAAAATCCGAGAACATGAAGTATGGAGCAATAATGGGATGTGTTTTGGGCCAAGGAGTAGAATTAACCTATTTCAGCACATATGACATTCAGTTTTTTAAAATGATGGAAGGCATTTCATTAATTTACACAACTGTTTGGTGTTCCATATTACTTCTGCACCACAGTTGATTTAAGCATTTCCATATTGGTAGATATCCACCGGGCTATTACTGTTTAGAGGAAGCTGTTAGAAGGTGAAACATACTGTCTGCATAGTAGATGTGGGATACCATTATGGTTTTTGCTTATTCATGATGCCATGTTTAAAATTGGCCCAATTAAATGAACGTGACCCAATCATGGACCATTTTTAGCTGTGGTACTCTATGAAGGAAGATTTACATTGAGCTGTAGTCCGAAAGCTCTGGGAGACATCATTCTACAGACAGATCACAATTATATCAAGGATCTTGTTCTCCAGACTTTGTGATTCATGGGAAAATGAAGGCATAAGTGAATCAAGAGAGAGTGCCAAGCCTGGACCAATGATGAGATTGGAGGGTGTCTGAATCAAACATTTTGATTAAAGCCATCTGTAACTCTGAGGTCCATTATTAAAAAGTGGCCTCCTTTTTTCATCTATGGAAATGAGCTTATAGCAGAAGTTGAGAGTATTAGGTATCTTAATCATGGGCGTGTACACACTTTATGGGTATAGATTGAATTTTTCAATGATAAAGTCTTGAATATACTTCATGATTAACCTAGTTTCACGCAACTAATGTCCTTTCAATCAGCCGAAATCTGGATGGTTCATTCTTTGAATATTGTCTTTTGACTCCACAGAATGCAGAAGACCATGGCTGATTTAATCAATATGTGTAGATGAAGATCTTTGCTGTTACCTTTGTGGGTAAGAAACTTGATGACTAAAGTAAATAATAATCTAAAGATCTTGTCAACTGGAGTGAATTTTTCATTAGTGTTCATTGAATTATTTAAATTAAGCCATACATTGACCAATGATATGAATGTGTTATGAAACAAAGATTATGGTTAATCCAATTCTATACAGTTGTAGTTAAAGATAAGATGGAAAACATTTTATTTATTTTCAAAGCTGATTCATAATAATCCATCTTATTTTTGTACTGCATTGGATTTAAATATTTATCCAGTAATTAATTCTAGGGCTGCACTGTTCAATATGCTTATCCCGAGCCACCTGTGGCTGTTTGAATTTAAAATAATTGAAAATTAAATGAATTTTAAATTCAGTTCATCAGTTGCACTAGCCATATTTTAAGTCCTTAGCTCCCTGTGGCTAATGGTAAGCATACAGGGCAGCACAGTTATGGCACATTCATATTATCATGCAAAGTTCTACTTGACAGCTCCTAACTGAGGGAGGAGGACATACTGACATGGAAGGTGGTTGGGGAAGGTTGCATATGAAGCAAGGATGTTAATTGATCCATACCTTCCTCACTGAGGGCCACTGCAAAAAGAGAAAAGACCTAGTTTATGGGGGAAAAGTCTATAAACAGATCTTAGTCATATTCAAGGACTTTGTTCTTGGCTTTTAAAAAATAATTACGAATATTCATTTTATTTTGTAGTGGATCAATGAATGGATCAATAAACAAAGGTATAAAGGCAGGAAAAGATAGCTTAATTTGGATCAATGATGAGTACCCTGGGGTGTCTGAAATCAAGGATTTTGATTAAACCCTATAACTCTGAGGTCCATTACCAAAAGATTCCTCTTTGTTACCTGTATGGGAAATGAGCTTATGCTAGGAGTTAAAAATATGCAGGGCTTTTTTGTTCTTGGGTTTCTGAGTATTGTGTTTTTCACTAAATCGATGACTGAATAAATTAAGAGATATAGAAATGAACAAAGACAAAATGGGTTATTCCTGGTTCAAATAGGAGAGTATGTAATGTAATACATATAATATAAAAATCATTGTTAATACAGTTCTAAAGCACTGAGTTCCAGTAAAATAAATTGATTAAAGCTGACCCTTTTGGGTAAAGAGCATTTAGACAAATGGATGTAAGAGTCTATGTTATTTTTCTGGGTTAGGTTGTTGGGTTTTTGTTTTATTAAGGGAAAGGCAAAACATTTACTTAAATTGATTATTGATTAAATAATCATAATTGGGAGAGGGCTTACATATGGACCTGCGTTGAGAACGTGTCACATGACCAGTTATGATTAATTCAATGATTTTCCCTATTTTTTAATTTAAAAAGAAGAAGAAAACATTATGTGATCCTTTTTCTGTGCCTAATGAACATATGGTTAGGCATTAATATTGTCCTGTTTCTGTGGAGTCACAAATAGTAATGATGTTATTATAATGTGTAAAAGAATAAGTTAATCTTTTAATCAATTATTTGAAAGGAGGCAAAGCCTGGACCAGTGAGGACCATATGTTATGAAACAAGGAGAGTGATTAATACAGTTCTACACAATTGCTTTCCAGATAAAAATAAGCCTAGGCTCTTATGTTTCTGGAAAGGTGAATATATTTAGATAGGATTTCTCCTTCTGGCTTCTTGGTGTGATTTTTGTTTTTTAAAAAGGAAGATAGATGGCTCCATGTGTAACTAGATACACACATACATGGATAAAGGTGGGATAAACACAGACAATTGCTGAGAATGTACTAAAATCTGGAATTCAGATTAACCTAATTCTTTCCAAGCAAGAGTCATTTAGAGAGAAGACGTAGCTCTTACCTGGCTGGGTAGGGGGCATATAAACTAATATGTGTAATAGTTATAGTTCTTAGTCTTTTGTCTGGTGTTGGTTTCAAAGGTGTTCATTATAGCAGTTAAATTTAATACTTGAATCAATCAATAAGCCATCCAAGGTTTTACTATATGACAAGCACTAAGGTTTATTCTTAATCAGTTGTTGACTTGGATCAATTAAAAAAATACGAATCAAGGCTGATCTCAATGTATCTAATTTGATCTATTTTTATATTTGCTTTGTACTCTACAGAGCGCATGCACAATGATTCAGTTAAGAACTGCAGAAACTTGTGTAAGTAACAAAGGAATTGCTTCTGGTTTGATGGTTTGTCACAGGTATTAATTCTATTATTGAAAGGGAATAAATAGTTACGTATACAAATAAAATGAATGAAAGTCACGTGTGGGCCAATTCAGTAATCTGTGGTCAATTAAGGAGAAAAAAATAAGATCATTTTATTCATTTTCACAGTTAATTATCCAATTAATTAATGTGGAGTGTATTATTCAATTTTAATTTTGAGTCACAATTGATTTAAACCTCACTCTACAAAGACATAATTTAGTCACATTCAAATAGTAAAATGGGGTTAATGTGAAGTATTATATTAATTTATATAGGAAACATTATGGCCAATTAATGAAACATTATGATATATATATATATTAGTGTATATATATATATAAGTGTATATATATATATATATATATATATATATGTATATATAGAGAGATATATTACAGGTGTTCAAGGATCTTGGTTCAAGTTTTAATGACCTCTAGGCATTTATTTTATTATAGTGAATGGTTGAATTGATTAATTAAAGCATGCAGACAGAATTGAAAATAATGAGACCCAGTCTTGCACCAGTGATGATGACTGGTGGAGTATGAGTAAAGGATGATAGGTCCAACACAATAAGAAATCTAGTATATACCTTCTATTGGAAATAGTCCTATGGACAGACGTTAGCCATATTCCAGGATTTTGTTTTTAGTTTTTGTATTCATGGAATTTGATTCTATTATTATATATGGATCAATGAAAGAATCAGTAAACAAATATATAGATAAAGAGGGTGAATTATGAATTGTCCAATTATGAAAATATATAGCGAGGCCAGAAATACTATTAACATATATTAAAAATTCCACTGAAATCCAGAGTCCATCTTCTTTTTTGGTCAGTGCCTTGTTCAGCGTAGTTTGTTTTCTCAAGAAAAAAATAATCACAATTTAATTCATCCTTAAATGACTAATAAAATGAAAGGAGAAATGCAGCATAAATGGAGAGAACGTTTCAATATTTTAATCCTTTGTTCTGCTTTGTACTTTTAGAATGAATGCTCCCAGCTGATTTAAGCATCTTTCTCCCATGGTCCTGAGCTCTCCAGCTGCTTCTATGTGTTAGTAGCGTGGAGACTAATGTGAATACAGTCAAAGTCTTTGTCTTGCTTTGAGTAGTTTTTAAAGGATATTCCCTGTATTGTTAAAAGAATCCAAGAAGGCCAACTATGGCCCATTGATAAATATGACATTGCCATTATGTCATATTAACATATGACATTGGAACATTGTGTTTATTAATTAATATTTGCGTGACATTAATAATGTTTAATGTAAAACATTAATCATTCATTAAAGAATGATTAATAAAAGAGATATAATCAAGGTGGCAAATGACCATATAGATAGCTAATAAGGCTACTTAAAGATCTTATTAAGTTTTTGTGATTCATATTTATTGATTATAAAAAGACATGGTTCAAAGTGTTACTTCTTTGGCTGATGATTATATAGAAAGTACAAGTAATAGTCATTGTTCCTGTTCTGGCTCAGTGACAAGCTTGATGTTCATTTTCTTAAGAGAAATATTAATAAATATTACCACAAATTAATAAATACCTAAATTACTGACTTAATAAAAAGTGAAATGCAAGGATAATTGTAGATAATGTCTTAGTTTTATTTTTTCGTCTTCTCTGCTTTGTACTTCTCAGAGTGGGCATGCTAAGCTGAGTTAAGCATCTTCCATGGTCAAGAGCTCTCTATGTACGGGGATGGAGACCAGTGTGAGTAATAGTCAAAGTTCTTGTTTTATTTGGGTAGTTTGTTTAGGACATTAACTCTATATTAAAAAATAATTTCATATAATGAAAAAGGCCAACCATGGCCTCATGGCAAATTTGGAATTGACATGAAACATATTGAATAATCACTATTTGCGACAATGTAGATGATGAATGAAACACATATTCAGTGAGGCAAACGATTCCATAGATAGATGTTGGAGATACCTGCGGGGTCTTATTTTCAAGTGTTTTTGATCTTAGCTATTTATCTTATTGCTTTGTTGACAAGTTAATCAGTAAAGCAATGTAGAAGTGAGTGAAGACAAAGAGGGCCGAGCCTGGACCGAGGATGACGACTGGTGGCGTACGAGCCACGGATGATGACTGCGACTTGTTGGGAACTCTGAGGTCCAACACTGTGAGAAATCTAGTCTGCTTGCTCTGTTGGAAAAGACCATTGCGACAGATGTTAGTAACATACAAGGGTCATGTTTTTGGTTTTCATGTTCATGGCTATTGATTATATTGGTATAAATAAATCAGTGAAAAATTAAACAAATATAAGTAAATACAAATAAGTGAAGGACTGTAAATGATGAAAGTTAATAAATATTTAAGTGGCTGAATAAATTAAATGCAGAAAGCGAAATGAGTGCAGAAAATGTCTCCATTTTTTTTTATCACCTTCTGTCTTTTGTACTTCTCAGAGGGGATGCACTGGAGCTGACTTAAGGATTCTTCCAGGGTCACAAGATGTCTGGTTGGCTCTGCGTTTGGCACACAGAAACCAATGTGAGTTTTATAGGTATACACTCTATTTTTTTTCTACTTAAAATTTACTGGGGTGACAATGGATAGTAAAGTTAGATAGGTTTCAAGTATACAATTCTGTATTACATCATCTAGATACCAATTTGTGTGTTCACCACCCAGTCAGTTCTCCTTCCATCACCATATATTTGACCCCTTTTGCCCTCATCTATTATCTCCCCTCCCCTCTTACATCTGTATTTGAAGTGTGAAATATAATCAAAGAAAACCAACCATGCTCCATTAATAAATACGGAATTGATATGTAACATGATATTGATGAATCCCTGTTTGAAACTTGGAGGGTAATTAAGGAAAGAGATATAATGATGTAGCAAATGATTCTGTTGACATATGTAGGACTAGTCAAGGCTCTTGTTCGAGGCTTTGTTGTGCTTGACAGATATTTATTTTATTATTATCAAGTAAATCGATGAATTAATTAGTATACAAAGGTAGATGAGAGTGGGGGGAAAAATGCCAAACCTGGACCAATATGACTACTGGTGGCATATGAGTCATGGGTGATGAATAACGTGTGTGGAACTCTTGAGGTCCAGCATAAAAAGAAAAAATCTTGTTTATTGCCTCAGTTGGAAACGGTTCTATAGACAGATTTAGGATTTTACAAGGATCTTGTTCATGGATTTTGATTTTATTATAATAAATGAATCAGTAAAACAATCAATTTATAAATATAAATAAATAAAGATGAAGAGGGTGAAGCCTTGTCCACTTATGAAAAATATGAAGTAAGGCCAGAGATGATATTAATAAATATTGAAAGTCTAAATCAGTTAAGAAATAAATGGTTCAAGGGTGTTACCTCTAGCTAAGGATGTTCTAGATAATGTAAATAATATCCAATATTCTTGTTTGGCGTTAGTGTCAAATTCAACTTTGTTTGTTTTTCTTAAGAATAAACAAAATATATATTACCCCAGTTATATGTAACTTAATAACTGAGTAATGAAATATATTGCAAGCACCAATAGAGAAATATCTTAATCATGTTGTCGTGTACTCTGTTTTCTACTTTTTTGAATGGGCACACCCAGGCTGAGTTAAGCCTTATCCCTTGGTCAGTGGTCTCTGTATTTGTCTGCAGGAGCATGGAACCCAACGTGAGTAATAGTCAATGTTCTCATTTTACTTTGGGTAGTTCATTTAGGGTAATATTTAAAAAAAAAATTCAGTGTAAGAGAAAAGACCAACCAGGGTCCAATGATGAAATTCGAAATATATGAAACATTATGTTGACAAATCTATTTTTGGAATAATGAGAATGATTAATAAATTTCAATTAGTAAGGATTGTAAAGAAAATGATAAAGATACTGAAGCAGACTGATGAATTAATGTGCAAATACAGGGGAGAATCAAGAAAATGAGGCCCAATCCTGGACCAGTGATGACGACTGATGGCGTATGAGTCGTATACGATGAATGCTATGTGTCTGGAAGTCTGAGGTCCAAAACAAAACAAAGTCTAGTCTGTTTCTTTTCTTGTAAATGATCCTATGGATCGATGTTAGGAATAGACAAGGAGATTTTCTGGTAATTTTAGATTCATGATTTCTATATTAAAATGAATGAATCAATGATAGAACCAATAAACAAATATATAACTAAATAAAAACAAGGATGAACCCTTATCGACCATAAATATATGTGGCGAGGCAAGAAATTATATAAACTGAACAAATTGATGCATGTTAAGAAATAAATGGACCACCTCTTTTGTATTACCACTTTGTCTAAAGAATCATACCATTATATTTATATTTATGTTTATACCGGGGGTGCCAAAAATTGTATACAAGTGTATACAACGTTGCGCAAGCAATAGTTTTTCATAATCAGAAGTGTCCGGATGCTGACGGGAACCACATTGAGCACCTCTTGTCATTGCGGAAGTCAACGTGACTTGTCTTCATCTTTTGTTACCGGTATATATTGAGTATTACAATTTTAATACAGTTTTCCTTTCTTAAAATGTGTATACATTTTTGGCACCCTCTGTATATGTGTATAAATTATGAAACATAGTACAGACCTTTATGACTGAGTAAATGAAATGAAGAAAAATAGGACCATTTTAGAGATGGTCTCAATTTTTTTATTATCTGCTCTGTTCTGTACTCCTCAGAATGGACGCACTCGAGCTGCCTTACGCATCAGTCGTGGTGACGTGCTCTATGGTTGTCTCTGTGTGGTAAGCAGAGACCAAGGTGAGTAATACATTGAACAAAGATCGTGTCTTTGTTTGACAGTTCCCCCCCCCAAGTATTTACTTTATTGTTAAAGAGTGTGAAATATAATCCAAGATGCCAACCATCATGAATGATAAACATAGGATTGGTCTGAAGCATTATCTTTATTAATCCATATGTGAAACATTGATGATAATTAACAAAAGCTATATATCAATGTGGCAAATGATCCTATAGGCAGATGTAGAATGTTTATTGCTCTTATTCTTGGGTTTTTATGAATCATACAGTTTTAAAAATTAGTATTAATGAATCAGTGAATTGATCAATGAACTTAGGCAGATGAGAATGAAGGAAAAGATGAACATTTATTGAAAAGACTAAAGTTCATTAAATTGTTGTCTTAGATTGGGTCATTTATTTAAAGGTATTCATTGAATTATTTAAACAGTATTAAACATAATAAAAAAGTTAACTATGGCTCAATGGTAAATAGGACATGAAACATTATGTTGATTAATCAATAATGTGCAACACTGAGGTCGATTAATGCTACGTCACAATGCCCATGTCATTCACCTCCTTTCATCTCATCATGAAGACATTGTATCAGCTCATAGCATCACAAGAAGGATGAATATAGTGCAAAAAGACATTTTGAGAGAGACCACATTCTACAGTATATTATTATAATTGTTGTATTTTATAATTAATTATTGTTGTTAATCAGTTACAGTGCCTAATTTATAAATTAAACTTTGTCATAGGTGTGTAGGTATAATATAAGAAAAACATAGTATGGATAGGGTTTGGTACTATGTGTGGTTTCAGGCATCCACTGGGGGTCTTGAAACATAATCCTCACAGATAATGGGGGCTATTATATACATAAATATGTAAAGGAAAAGAGTGGAGCGTTATCTAGCTGTGAATATATATGGCAAGGCAAGAATTATTACTATAAATTGAAACTACTAAATTCAGTTACTAAAAATTGAAGGCACTGATGCCCCTTAAGAAATAAATGGATCGAGTATCAGCTCTTTGTCTGAGGATCATATAGACTCTGATAAGTAAGAATCAGTTTTATTTTCCAGGTCAGTTTTAAATTTGAGGTTGTTCCTTTTTTCGAGAGAGAGAGAGAAAAAAAAATCTGCATTATGAAAATGAAGAAATACCTAAACGATTTAAATGAAATGTGGAGAGAAAGAAGCAGTGCAGATAAGGTCTCAATTTAATTTGTTTTAATCATCAGCTCTGCTTTATGTTCCTCAGACTGAAGCTGACTAAGGAATTATTTCGTGGGCACCATCTCTGTAGAGGTTGCTTCTGTGTCTTAGGAGCATAAAGATCAATGTGAGCAATAAAATTCATGTCTTCATTTGTCAGGTTTTAAAAAATATATATTTACTGTATTATTAAAAATATGACTAGGATTCAAAAGGCCAACCATAGCCAATGATAAATATGGGACTATTACCAGGCATTATATTTATGAATCCATTTATGATAGATTAAGGATAATTAATATATCAATGTGATAAATGATTCTATAGATAGATGTAGAATATTCAGGATTCTTATTTTTTGTTTTTTCACGGGTCACAGCATTTTTAAAATTAATACTAGAGAGTTAAGGAGTTAATTAATGCAATAATGTATGTGCAGGAGGTTGAAGAAAAAGAGGCCAAAATGTGCACCAGTGATGATGGCTGGTGGTGTCGGAGTAAGTCATGGATGATGGATATTACGTGTGGAACTCTCAGATCCGACACACAGAGAAATATGTTCTATTGCCTCTGCGTGAACTATTCTGGAGACTGACATTAGGACGATAAAGGGACCGTCTCCTTAGATAGTTTCGTGGATTTTGATTCTTATAAATGGATCAATTTAAGAATCAGTGTACAGATACAAAAAAGTAGAGATGAAGAGCGTGAAGTATATGCTCTCTTAATATAGGAGGTGGAGCAATTAAAAGTATTCAAATGGATTGAAAATACTGAATGCCATTAAGAAAAATAAATCGTTCTACTGCCTTACCTCTTAGAGAAGTTCTTAGTCTGGGTCCGTAGCAAGTATGATATTATTTATTTTTAAAGAGAAAATGAATAAGTATTATCTCACATCCACATATTACTAAACGATTGATTACATGTAAAGTGGAGAGAACGTCTCAGTCTTGTCATGTACTTTGCTTTGTTCTTCTTAGAACAAAACCACCTGAAGGAGTTTAAGCCTTTGTAGAGTTCAGGAGCAACATGTAATCGTCTGAGCACGAAGGCCAGGGAGTAATAATTAGCGTTTTTATCTCAGTTTGGGTGGCTTGTTTAGGATATCCCTTTAATAATTTAAAAAGCATTAAATAGAAGAACAAAAGGCTTACCATGGTCCAATAATTAACTAGGAAATGTATGAAACATTATGTTTATTCATCTATTCTATGTTTGGAATAATGAGGATAATTAATGAAAGAGGTTTAATCAATGAGAAATTGATTCTAAAGTGAACGATAGGGATCCTGAAGGCTCTTGGCCTTGAACTTTGTGATTCGTAGATCTGTGTTTAATTATTAGTAGTAGATTGATGAATTAATGTGTAAACCAACATAGGTGAGAATGAAGAAAAAGAGGCCCACACCTGGATAGTGATGATGACTGGTGGCGTATGAGTCATACGATGAATGCTACCTGTCTGGAAGTCTGAGGTCCCAAACAAGACAAAATCTAGTCTGTTTGTTTACTCTCTTGCAAATGACCCTATGGGTCGGTGTTAGGAATATGCAAGGAGATTGCTTTTATAATGTTAAACTCATGGATTTCTATATTATTAATAGAAATGGATCAATAATAGAACAAATAAACAGATATGTAAATAAATTAAAAAGGGAATGAAGCCTTATCAGCTATATGAATGTATGTGGTGAGGCAAGAAATACTATTAATATAAACTGATGTTAAGAAATCAATAGGCCAAGGACTATACCTCTTTTACTAAGGATCAAATGGACACTGACACTATAAGTAATATTCAATTTTATCAGCCTGTGTCAGTTTTGAGTAGAGGATGTTAATCTTGTAATATAGTATATATTTATATTTTTCTATGTATATGTGTTCTGGAAGATTAATACTTAAATAGCTGGAAAAATGAAATGAGGAAGACAATGGCTAATTGAGAAAATGTTTTAATTTGTAATGATCTGCTCTGTCTTGTACCCAGAATCGACACACTCACGCTGACTTAAGTGTTTTCCATGGTAACAAGATCTATGTGTGTTAAGCGCAGAGATGAATGTGAGTAAAGGTTAAAGTTCTTGTATTTGTTTAAGAAATGATTTTAAAGGGTATTCACTGCATTGTTAAAAGTGTGAAATATAATCCAAAACACCAACCATGGAAAATGATAAATGTGGGATATTCTGAAGCATTATATTTACTAATCCTATATGAAATATTGATGGTAATTAATGAAAAATCCTATCGTAATGCGGTAAATGATCCTATCAACTTATGTGGAATATTCATTGCTCTCATTATTGTGTTTTTGTGAATCATAGGGTTTAAAAATTAACATTAATAAATTAGAGAATTAATTAATGAATTAATATATATGAGAATGAAGAAAAAGAGGCTGTGGTATGGACCAATGATGACAGTTGGTGGAGTATGAGTCATAGATGATGAATATTACATGTCTGAAACTCTGAGGTCCAATAAAAAGAGAAATAATTGCCTCTGTTTGAAGTGATCCTATAGACACATGCTAGGAATGAAAGAGGGCCTTCGTCTTTTTCTTGGGTCATTTTCATGAGTTTTGATTCTATTGTAATAAACGACTCAAAAAAGAATCAAGGTATAAGTATAAATAAGTTAAGACTGACCCATGTCCATTCAATATGTGTGGTGAGACAATACAAATTAACATTTGTTGACAATACTGAAGTTCATTAAGAAATGTAAATGGTTCACGTGACTTACACCTCTTTGGCTAAGAATGATACAAACAATGAATGGCAGTCAAAGTTCTTATTCTTGGTCTGTGTCAAGTTTGATATTGTTTGGTTTGTTAAAAGAAAATTAATAAACAGGACCATGTACTGTATTCCTAGGTGACTGACTAAATGAAAGGTGAAATCAGGCATCACACAGTGTCTCAATCTTGTTATCATCTGCTCTGTTCTATATTCCCCAGGATGGACCCACCTGTGATGACTAAGCCTTTGGTCGTCCCTGAGTGTAAGTGCATGTGAGTAATAGTCAAATTCTTCTCTTGGTTTGGGTTGCTTGTTTGGAGTATTCACTATAAGATTAAAAATAGTATTAAATATAGTCAAAGAATCCATGCTCCAAGCATAAATATGAAACTGACACGAAACTTTATGTTGATGAATAGGTATTTGCATCAATGAAGCTGTTTAATGAGAGGCATATTCATTGAGGCAAATGGTTCTATAGATAGGTATTAGAAATATTAAGAACCTAGTCCTTGAGTAGTTATAGTTTCACAGATAGTTGTTTTATTGTTATTAGTGAATCGGTGAATTGATCAGTAAGCAGATATAGATGAGAATGAAGAAAAGAGACCCACGCCTGGAGATGATTGTGACTGGTGGTACATGAGTGCTGTTTGGTCTGGAGTTCTGAGGTCCACCACAGAGGAATCCAGTCCATTCCCTGTGTTCGAAATGTTCCTATAGACAGACTTCGGGAATACATGAGACTCTTGTTCTTGGTCTTTGTGTTCATAAATTTTATAAAATATTACTAAAGAATAAATGACAGAATAAATAAAGATGAAGAGGGTGAAGTATTGTTTGTTGTTAAAATGTACAACAAAGAAAAATAATACTAATGTAAATTGAAATCGATATTAAATGAATCAGGTGTATTGCATCGTGGACCAAGGACACATATAACGATAAGTAATAGTTCCTGCTCTGAATCAGTTACAACTCTGATGTTTAATTTATTAAGAGAAAAATATTACCATTAATCAATATCTAAATGGTTGTGTATATGAATGGTGAAAACAGTGGATCAGTAGAGAGAATGTCTCAATCTTTTTATTGTCTTCTCTGCTTGGTACTATTCAGAACAGATGCTTTAAGCTGGTTTCAGCTTCTGCTGTGATCCAGCAGCTGTGTTGCCTTTGTGTCAGGATAGAGACCAAGGTGAGTAATGGGCAAAGTTCTTGTCTTGGTTTGGGTCCTTTGTTTAAAGGTATTCACGGTATTCATAAAAGGTATTACGTATAATTAAAAAGTTAGCTCTGTCCAAACATTAACATAATATGAAATATCATGTTGGTTAATCAACATTAAAGTAGATTAATCAAAGAGATATGGCCTACCTGGGAAATAGACTACATTAAGGATATTCAAATATTTTGTTCTTGGATTTTATGAATCTGTGATATGTGAATCTGTGAATTATATATGAATTGATGACTTATTCAATGCAAATGTAGAAATGAGTGAAGAAAAAGAGACCCAAACATAGACCAATGATGAATTATGCATATATGAAAAACAGGATAGTTAGTGAGAAATACAGTGATGTGAGAATGATTCCATATACAGATTAGGTGTATCAAAGCTTTTCTTGACTTTTTATTTTATGAATAATAGGATCTTAAAATTATTATCAATGAATTAATGATTGCTCAATAGATAATGTAGAAATGATTGAAGAAAAGGAGGGACAATATGGATCGATGATAATTACTGGTGGCGTATGAAACACACACGGTGAATATGTGTTGAACTCTGAGGTCAAGAAGAGAAGAAATCTAGGCCATTGCCCTGTTTGACGTTATCTAGATAGATGTCATAAATATACAAGAATCTTGTTTTTGGTGTATGTTCGTACATTGTATCTCAATTTTTATAATTGGGTCAATGAATTAATACACATATAACTAAGTGAAGGTGAAGGTCATGAGGCATTGCCCAAATGCAGAAATATGTGGTGGGACAAGAAATACTATTAATGTATATTGAAAACTCTAGTATCCATTAGGAAATAAATGGTATAATACAAGGGTGTTACCTCTTTGAGTAAGGATTATAGGCAGTGTTAAATATCGTGGCAGGCAAGGTTCGTATTCTTTGTCAGTGGCAAGATTGCTATTATTTGTTTACTTCTGAGAATTGAAGCATTTTCCCAAATTGCTAGATTTCTAAATGACTGACTAAATGACAGGTAGAATGCAGAGATCTATGGAGATTAGGTCTCAACCTGTTATTGTCACCTGCTCTGCTCTGGAATCCTCAGAATGGATGCGCTCGGGCTGACCTACGGATTCTTCAATGATCATGAGCTCCTTGGCTGCATCTTTGTGTTAAAGCATGGAGGCCAATGTGAGTAATATTAGTGTTCTTATCTCCGTTTGGGTGATTTGTTTAAGGATATTCCCTGTATTATTAAGAAGTGTTAAATATAATCAATGAATGGCCCCAAAATGCAATTAATATGAAACATTATTGTTATTAATATATGAAATATTGAGGTCGTTTAATGGAAGGGATGGATTGCTGAGGGAAATAAGTCTACAGACAGATGTTAGAGATTAGTCTATGCCAACCGGGACTAATGGTAAAGAGGTCAAATATATGGTGATGGGAGGAGAATTGACTTTGAGTGGTGAGCCCACAATGCAATATATAGATGATGTATTACAGAATTGTACACTTGAAACTTATATAATTTTAGTAACCAATGTCACCCCAATAAATTTAATTAAAAATAAAATAAAATTAATAAAATGAAGCAAGATGACTAATACAAACATTCAACACTGAGATTGATTAGCAAAAGAGATCTAGACTACTTATTCTCTAGAAAATGATTCTATATATATGTAGATGTTTAGGAATATTAAAGCTACTTTAAAAAAATTCATTGATATATATTGATTATTAGTGAATTAATGATTTATATCTAGACAAAATTATAATCAAATGAAGAACAAGAAGGTGAAGTCCGAATCAATATTGAGGACTGGTGGTTTACGAGTCTAGGATGAAGAATGCTTATCGAGAAGTGTGAGGTTCAATACAAAAAGAAATCTAATCTGTTGCTTCTGACACAAATGGTCCTGTTGTTAGAGATGCCCAAAGACCTTATTCTTGGGCTTTTGAGTTTCACTGGTATTGATTACTTATTTAAAGTAAATGCAATAATAACTACACAAATTATGAATAAATGAAAGAAAAATTGGGCCAAATGTGTAAGAACTATAGCATATATCATGTTTCCCCGAAAATAAGACCTAGCTGGACAATCAGCTCTAATGCATCTTTTGGAGCAAAAATTAATATAAGACCCGGTCTTATTTTACTATAAGACTGGATATAATATAATATAATTAATATAATATAATATAACATATTATAATATAATATAAAAGACCAGGTCTTATACTAATTTTTGCTCCAAAAGGCGCATTAGAGCTGATTGTCTGGCTAGGTCTTATTTTCGGGGAAACATGGTAGAATGGAACAAACATCATTAGCAATTCATTTCTAAGGAACTGAAGCCCATTAAAAATATATAGAGGCTTCTATATGTAAGCATAAGGGACATAGGGACACATGTATGTAATTGTCCATGCTCATGTTCTGTACTTTGGATAGCATGTTCTGTGTTTGGATAGCAGGTATTTTCTTCTAAATTAGTAAATAGGAAAAAAATTAAATAATGTAATCTCCTAACTGTACGTTCATGAGGACCAAGCATGACAAAAATGTGTCCTCTGATGGTTTCATCAATCCGATTGGCCTCCCTGTGCTCCATGGGTAATCACTCCACAAGGCAAGTAAAATCATCGTGCTGGACACCTAAACACGTACATCTGTGTTTTTCAATATTCCTCAATAAAGTTGGAAAAAAGTGTATAGTTCTTTGATATTTATGACAGTGAGCAACTGGACACATTTACCATTTATCAGTGTTATTGTCTTGAGTTTGTATACAAAGATATGGATTTTATCATAATAAATTAATAACTAAGTTAATACTTTAATAAGATAAAAGGTTTCAAAGCACGTATGTGTTGAAACATCATTCATCAGTTCTACTCAGGGCTTGTCCTTGTTAAGGAACAGATAGTAGCCCTCAGCAGTTTGAGTAAGCGGAATTAGACAGATATACACAATAGCATTTCTCTTAGAGGTTTCTGGGAAGGTAAACATTTTTTCATTTTGTTTAAAAAATGAATAGTTTGTTAAAGCATTTCATGGGCTGAAGAATGAATGAATGAAAATTAAAGCTGTTAATAAATAGGTATATACATACATAAAATCACAGAAGAGCAAGTATGAATCTATGATGAAGATAGGCTAGATAGCATGATTTAAGAAGTAATCCATTTCAATGCAAGTTTTTAAACGTTTGAGGATTTTACATTCACTGTCATAGTTACTTATTATTCTATATCGGGTTTGTACCACAGTTTATAGACATTCCTCCGAGAAAAGGATCTAAGCTATTAATTCAATGAATGACCCACAGGAAGATGTAAAATATTGACAGTGTTAGGATGCCGAGTGGATAGTGAGTTCATGGCTGCTCTTTTTTATATTTTTAAAGAATGTACAAGTTCAATGATAAAGAGCCAAGCAAGGACCCTCGAGAGGAATGGAATACATTCTGAACATGTCTTGTGATGAATTCATTTCTGCATTACTAAAGTCCACTTTAAAAGGAGATTTGGTGTATTGCACCTGTGGGAATTAGCCCAGAGCTAGATTTCAGTAATTTTCAAGAATCTAATTATGGTGTTTAAGTCGATTCTGGGGATTTATTGCATTATTCTAAAGGAGGGGTGTCCAAAATTTTTTCAATGTTTTTTACCAAGGGCCATATGCGGTAAAATACACAAACATCAGGGCCACTCACTCGAGGTGAAATACGTATTGCCTCACCTGGTTTATTTAAGTGAACTAAATATATTTTTGGAATTTGCTGTGGGCCAAGTAACAATGGATTGCGGACCGCAGTTGGCCCGCAGGCCGCAGTGCGGACACCCCTGTTCTAAAGGAATAAGTGAAAGAATCAGTAGACAGATTAGATGAATAGATAGATGGTAGGTAGGTAGATGATAGGTAGGTTGGTAGATAGGTACCGTGTTTCTTTGAAAATAAGACCTATCTGGACAATCAGCTCTAATGTGTCTTTTGGAGCAAAAATTAATATAATACTCGGTCATATATTATATTATACTATGTGAGACCCGGTCTTATATTATAGTAAAAGAAGACTGGGTTTTATATTAATTTTTGCTCCAAAAGACACATTAGAGCCGATTGTTTAGCTAGGACTTATTTTCGGAGAAACAGGGTAGGTGGATAGATGGATAGACAGATGATAAGTAGGTTGGTAGATAAAAGAAAGTAAAGTTGGATTAATTAACAAAAGATGTGAGTCAGAAATATTTGTTCATGTGGTTCTGAAATGCTGCAGTGTATTATGTATTATAAAATTGTACACCTGAAGCTTATTTAATGTTATTAACTAGTGTTACCTCAATACATTTAATTTAAAAAGATAGAAACCTACAGCTCAAGGGTGTGACCTCTCTGGGTTACAGTAGTATAGAGCAGTGGTCCTCAAACCTGAGTGAACATCAGAATTACCTGGAATGACAATACAGACCGCTGGCCGTATCCTTGGCATTTCTGGCATTTCCGATCTGGTAGGATTGGTGTGGGGCCCCAGAATCTCCATTTCTAATATGATCCCATTTCCTGATGCCGCATAGCAGGGAAATGATGTTTTGAGAATCATGGGTAAAGTCAGATGTATTCGTATGTAATAACAGTTAATGCCCTTGCTCGGGATCAGCAGCAGTGAGATCCAGGTTGTTTATTTTATTGAGAAAAACAAGGGACCAGATATATTAATTAATAAATATCTAAAAATATCTAAAAATCATTTCTAAGTAAATGAAAGGAGGAAAGCATTGTTGAATGGAGAAAATGTCTCATTCTTTTAACATCGTATTTATACTCCACAAAATGGATGCATCTGAAACAATTAAGCATTCTGAAAAGAACAAAGTCTCTATGCGACCTCTATATTCAGGAATGTATATGTAAAAGGAGAAAATGCTTAGACACATGAACAAAATCAAACAAGGACAGGCCTATGCTAGTGATGAAGAAGCAAAGTTTATGATTAATTTGATTTAGTATTGCTTAGGATGGTTTTTAAAACAGACTGAGACCGTGTCACTCATTTTTATCGCTCTTTAAATTTCTATTTTAGGTTTTTCCTAAACATTCCTTAGTTGATAAAGATGTACGTTATTTTCATTATGAGGAAGAAGCCTATAGGAGATGTAAGTACTAGACATTGTCTTAGTTCTGAGGGTGGGTTCATTCCACATATAGAAGGAATGTACAAACGATTTGCAAAAGGGCAATCGTGGACCAGTGATGTGAATGGAATGCATGCTGAACTGTGTTTTATGATCAGAACCTCTATGGCTTCCTGAGGTCCATTACAAAAGGGATTTAGGTGTTTGCACTTACGAGAATGAGACTAGATAGATTTCAGTAATATTTAAGAATCATATCTCAGCCTTTGGTGCTTCATGGAGTACGATTCTATCTTAAGGGAATAAATGAAAGAATAAACAAATATGGCAGTATAGAAAGACAGAAAAGGGTGAGGCATATCCAACTATGAAAATATGTGGTGAAACAAGTATTATTAATATAACTTGGAACCACTGGCATTCATTAAAGCAACAAATGGACCAAGGGGGTTACATTTTGGGGTAAGATTGATATAGGTGGTGATATATGATAGTCTGCATTCTTGCTTTGAGTCAATTGTGAGTTCCGAGAGGTTCATTTACGTTAGAGAAAATGAAATAAATACCTAAATGACTAAGAAAATTAAATGAGAAAAGCATGTATTTATGGCAAGCAACAAAGGAACAAGACAAGCAAATAAATATTCACAGACAGAAAACAGTGTAGTGGTTACCAGAGGGTAGGGGAGTCAAGGAGGGCATGGCAGAGAGGGAAAAGGGAGTCAAATATGTGATGATGAAAGGAGAACTGACTCTAGGTGATGAACACACAGTGCAATATATAGATGATGTATTACTGAGTTGTACACTTGAAATCCATATAATTTTACTAACCAGTGTTACCCCCATAAATTTAATTAAGAAAAGAATGTCTCAATATTTTATTGTCTGTATTGCTTATACTCAGAATGAAAGCGCCCTGTCGATTTAATCCTTCTGCCACGCCCAGTAAGCCTGTCTCAGGAGCCTAGAGAACAATGTGAGTAACAATCAAAGCTCTTGTCTTGCTGTGGGTGACTTGTTCAAGACTATCCTCACCGTATGGTTTGTACTAAGCAGAATCCCATGGCCCACGATGGGATTCATGTGGAACCTATTTTCCTTAATGGATTTGTGCAACACTAACATTGACTAATGAAAGTCAAGGGTTGCTGAGGGAAATCATTGTGTAGACAGGTAAGAGTCTTGTTCTTGGGTTTTTGTGATTATGTAAATTTATTTTTTAATTGTTAGTTGAAACATTAAAATCAATAAAGGTAGAAATTAATGAGGAAAAAGAGGACAAATTCTGGACCCATGATGGATAATAGTCTAATCTCTCTTTTGGAAATGATCCTATAGACAGATGACAGAAATATACAAAGGTCTTTGTCTAATTTTGGATTGGCAGATTTAGATTTGTTAATGAATCAATGATAGAATCATTAAGGAAAGATAAATAAATCAATGAAGGAGAAAGTGAAGTATTGTCCAATTATGAACATATTTGGTGAAGCAAGATTTGTTATTAATAAAAATTGAAAACACTGACGCCCATTTAGAAATAAATTGATCAAGGGTGTTACTTCCTTGGCTAAGGATCGTATAAACATGGATAATTAAGTGTATGTATGATAGAATTGTACACTTGAAACGTATATAATTTTATTAAGCAATATCACCCCAATAAATTTAATAAAATTTTTTAAAAAAAGAGTCAATTTGGTTTTCTGGGTCAGTTCAAGTTTGAGGCTTTTCCTTTGTTAATAGCACACACACACACACACACACACACACACACACTTATACATACAGAGGGTGCCAAAAAATGTATACACATTTTAATTAAGGAAAAAACTGTATTAAAATCACATTGATGGTAACCACTTTGAGCACCTCTTGTAACTGCAGAAGTCAAACGTGACTTGTATTCATCTTTTGTTATCAATATATATTGAGTATTATAACTTTAACATAGTTTTTTCCTTTCTTAAAATGTGTATACATTTTTTGGCACTCCCTATATGTTGTGAATGCTGAAGATAAATGAAAATAAATAGTACAAGTTGCTGTCCCTTTTGCTAAGTATGATATAGACCGTAACAATCAATGTTTATATTCTCTGCCAGTGGCAATATTGATATTGTTCAGTCACTTAAGAGGAAATAAAATAGACATAAACACAAATTACTGATTATCTACTTGACTGACTAAATAAAGGTGGAATTAGGACCAATGGAGATAATGTTTCAACCTTTTGTTGTTGTTCTGCTCTGCTTTGTACCCCACAGAATGGATGCACTTCAGTGGATTGAAGCGTCTTCCATGGCTGGGAACTCTATGATTACGTCTGTTGTAGGAGCATGGAGACCAATGTGAGAGATAGCCAATGCTCTTTTTGGTTTAACTTTTTTTTTTAAAAAAAGAATTTTCACTGTATTATTGATAAGTATTAAATATAATCAAGGAAGATGATTATCAACGTTAAATATCAGATTAATATGATTTATTTCGCTGAGCATAATAATTTCAAGATCCATCCATGTTGTCGCAAATATCACTATTTCATCTTTTCTTAAAGCAGAGTAGTATTCCATTGTGTATATATCTTCAGATTATTATGCTAAGTGAAATAAGTCAGACAGAAAAAAATCGAGAACCATATGACTTCACTGATATGTGGAATATAAAACTGAAAGCAACCAAGGGACAAGACAAACAAATACAGAAGCAAAAACTCATAGATACCGACAGTAGTGCTTATGAGAGGGTAAGTGGGGAGGAGGAGTGGTAGAAGAGGGTAAAGGGGATCCAATATATGTTGATGGAAAGAGAATTGACTCTGGGTGGTAAACGCACTATGTGATATGTAGATGATGTATTACAGAATTGTACACTTGAAACCTATGTAATTTTGCTAACCATTGTCACCCCAATAAATTTTAATAAAAAAAGATTAATATGAAGCATTATGGTGATTAATTCATACGTGAAACACTGAGCTGAGTTAATGAAAGGAATTTGGTCTCACTGGAAGTGATCATATAGACGGATGTTAGAGATATTTAAGAGTCTTATTCTTGTTTTTTCTGATTTATGTGTATTTCTGTATTAATGAATTAGATAAGGAACAAATGTAGATGATAATAGAGAATGAAGGCCAAACCTGGACCAACAATCATGACTGTTAGCATATGGGGCATATGTGGTGAATAAGTGTCTGGAACTCTGAGGTCCAACACAAACGGAATCCAGTCCATTCTCCTTGTATGAAGTGAACCTGTGGACAATGTCAGGAGTATACACGGATCTTGTTCTTTGAGTTTACAAAGTTTTAAAATACAGTGGCAGAAGAAATAAACAAATGCGTAAATAAATAAAGATGAAGAGAATGAAGCCTTTGTTCATTAATAAAATGTGCAATGAAAATGAATGTCAATATAAATTGGAATTAATTGGAATGGTTAATAAAGGACCAAGTATTATGTATTTGGCTAAGGGTGACATAAACACTGACAGATAATTGTTATTGCTATTAGTCAGGTATTAGTTTGAGGTTTATTTTTTAAGAGAAAAAATATTACCATAAATTAAATGCCCAAATGACTATCTAAATGAATAGTGGAAAATATGGTATAATGGAGAAAATGTCTCACTCTTTTACTGTATTGTTTGCTCACAGTTTTCGGAATGAATGCACTGAGCTCACTTCAGCATCTGCTGTAATTAACATTGTTATGTTACCTTTGTGTTAGAAAAAAGACCAAAGTGAATAATAGAGATCTTACCTTGGTTTAGTTGATTTTTTTAAAATAGCATTCATAGTATTATTAAAAAGCAATAAATATAATCAAAAACTTAACGATGGCACAGTGACAAATATGATACAAACTATTATGTTGATTGGTTGATAACGTGCAACATTGAGGTCAATTAATGAAAAAGATACAATCTAAGTGGTACATGATTCTATAAACAAGCTAAGTTTCTTCGTGTCTTTTTTTGTGATTTTATGAATCATGTATTTATTTTTATTATCAATAAGTTAATGATTTAGTCGCTACAAATGTAGAAACAAGCGAAGAAAAAGAGACCTCAAAATGAACCAATGATGATGACTGATGGCATAGGAGTATTGTACAGTGGATACTATGTGTCTATAACTCTTGAGTCCACAAAAAACAAATTCTAGCCTATGTTCTGTTGTAAATGACCCCATGGGTCAATGTTAGGACTGTATCTTGTTTTGGGTTCATAGATTTGATTTATTGTTATTAATGAATCAGTAATCAAACCATTAAAAATGTAATAAACAGCTAAAGAGAAGAGATTAACGCATTGTCTAACTAGGAGCATATGTAGTGAAGCAAGAAATATTTTTTAATAAAATTGAAATTATACCTATTAAAGCAATAAATGGAATAAACATTTACCTTTTTGCCTAAGAATAATAGAGACACTGATAAGGTAAAAGACTCAATATTATTTTTCTGGGTCAGTCTCAAGTTTAAGGTTTTCTTTTGTTAAGAGAAAAAAAATACCACATTATGAAAAACTAATGAATGTGTAAATGAATAAATGAAATATGGAAAACAATGATCAATGGAAATAGGTGTGACATTTTTATCATCTGTTCTGCTCTATATTCCTTAGAATGGATGAACTTGAGCTAATCTGGGCATCTTCCATGGTCATGAGCTCTCTGGTTGCATTCATGGGTTAGGAGCATGAAGACCATGTGAGTAATAGTCAAGTTTTGGTCTTAGTTTCAATAATTTGTTGAAACGTATTCACTGTATTGTTTAAAGCTGTGAAATATAGTCAACAAAATCCGAACAGCCCACTGAGAAATATGGGATCACTATGAAGCATAATATTGATTAATGCATGTGATAAAAATTGAGAGTAATGAATACAAAAATATTGACATGAAAATGATTTTAAATAAATATTAGGGATTTCTAGGTTCTTCATAGATGTCTGTGAATAATCATGTTTCAAATTATAATTACTGAATTATGAATTGATCAATAATGTAGAAATGGATGAAGACCGAGAGGTGCAATATTGGATCAATGATGACTCCTGGTGGCGTATGAGTCATACACGATGAATACGTGTCTGGAACTCTGAGGTCCAATGCAAATGGGAGTTAGTCCATTGTTCGGGTTTGAAGTGATCCTATAGGCAGAGGTCAGGAATATACCAAGATGTGGGTAATGATCAGTATGTCCAGGCATTTGCTTTCTATTTTTATAATTGGATCAATGAAAGAATAAGTTAATGTGCAAATGAATAAAAATGAAGAATGTGAAGCTTTGTCCAATTATAAAAATATGTGATTAGGCAAAAATTACTATAATATAGTAATATATTCATATATATTGAAAAGACTGATATCCATTAGGAAAGAAATGTTACAAGGGTGTTACCTTTTAGCTAAGAATGTTAGACAGTATTTAGTAATATTCGATGTTCATATTCTGTCAGGGGCAAGATCAATATTGTTTACTTAACAGAAACAAAATATACATTATCCCGAATCTCTGTTTACCTAAATGACTGACTAAATGAAAGGTGGGATGCAAGGACCAATGAACACAATGCCTAATCGTTTGTTATCAACTTCTTTGTCTTGTGCTCCTTAGAACGGGTGCATTTGAGCTGATTTAAGCATCTTTCATGGCCCCTAGCTCTATGGTTTCATCTATGCATTAAAAGACGGCCACCAAGTGAGTAAGTCAAAATTCTTTTCTTGGTTTGGGGATTTTTAAAAATGGTTTTTACTGCATGATTAAAAAATGTGAAATAGAGTTAATGATCACCAAGCATGGCCAGATAATTAAAATGAGGTTAATATGAAGCATTATGTTAATTAACCTGTATCAGAAACATTGAGGTCAATTAATAAACAATATGTATTGTCAGTGGGAAGTAATTCTATAGACAAATGTTACAGATATTTAAGTTTTGTTTTGAGGTTTTGTTATCCCTAGGTATTTATTTTATTATTATTAGTGATTTGATGACTTAATCAATCAAATATGTAGACATAATTGAAGATAATGAGGGCCAAACCATGGTGTGTGAGTTTTGGTCTGGGACTCTGAGGTCCAACACTGAAGAAATCTAGTCTTTTCCCTCAGTTTGAAGTGATCCTATAGTGAGATGTCAGGCGTAGGTGAGACACGTTCTCAGTTTTTGTGAACCTGATTATTTAAAAATATTGTCAATGGTCAGACAAAAAAACAAATAAAACTGAAGTGGGTGCAGCATTGTTCAATGCTAAAATATATAGTAGATAAAAATAATATAAATTGGAACGGAAAATACAAAACTCAAATGTATATGTCTTTGAGTAAGAATGACAGTAAGTGATAGTCACTGAGTGAGTTACAACTTTGTCATTTGATTTATTAGGAGAAAAAGAAATAAATATTACTATCAATTCATAAATGCCGACATTAATGTGCAAATTAGTAGTGGAAAAAAAGAATCAATGGAGAGAATATTTCGATATTTTTATCACTATGCCCAGTCATTACTCTTCAGAATGAATGTTTGAGCTGATTTCAGCTTCTACTGTGACCAAGATTGTCATGCTCCTTTGTTGCAACAAACGAGCAAAACAAACAAACAAACAAACCATCACAGATACAGATAACAGTTTAGTGGTTACCAGAGGGTAAGGGGTGTGGTAGAAGAAGGTAAAGGGGGTCAAATATATGGTGACAGAAGGAGAACTGACTCTGGGCGGTGAACACACGATGTGACATATAGATGAGATGATGTATCGTAGAACTTGACACTTGAAACCTATAGAATTTTACTAATCAATGTCACTCTAATACATTTAATGAAGATCAATTAAAAAGACAAAATTTGTCATGCTCCCTCTGTGTATGGAAAGAGACTAAGGTGAATTTTCATCAAAGGTAGTTGTCTTGGAGGGGGCCATCTGTTTAAGGGCACTCACGGCATTTTTAACAAGTATTAAATTAATCAAAAAGTTAACTAGCTCCCACTGTTAATATAAGAAACATTGTGTTGATTAATTGATAATGTGCAAGACTGAGGTTAATTCGTGGAGGCCGTATAGTCTACTCGGGAAATGATTTTGTAACTGGTGTTAGGGGTAGTCAAGGATCCTATTCCTGGATTTTTGGTCGCCATGTATTGTATTTTTATTATTATTAATGAATGAATGTTTTAATTAATACAAATGTTAAATGAACGAATACAAGAGACTTATTCGTGGACCAGTGATGAACACTGGTGTAGGAGTCCCGGATGGTGAGTGTGTGTCTGAAATTCTGAGGTCCAGCACAGAAAATAATTTGTTCCATTTTCTCTGTGGAAATTGTTTCTGTAGAAAGATGTCAGGAATATAAAAAGACTATATTCTTGTACTGATTTCACAGACATAGATTTGTTATTATTAATGAATCAGTGATAGAACCATTAAGCAAATATAAAGAAGTACATAAGGAAGACTGGTGGTTAAGCATTGTCCAAATACAAACATAGATGATGAGTCAAAGGGTATTGTTATTAATAATAAAAATTGAAAACACCGATGCCTGTTAAGCAATAAATGGATCAGTGTCACCACTTTGACCAAGGTTATATAGTCGTAAGAGTCAGTTTAATTGTCTGCCTCACACTGAAGATTTTTCATTTCAGTAAGATAAAAGTATAAATATAAAAAAAATAACAAATACCTAAATACTAGTAAATGAAATGTGGAAAGCAAACATCAATGCAGATGATGTCTCAGTTTTTTAAATCATCTGCTCTGCACTGTATGGACACACTAGTGATGATTTAGCGTCTTGCATGGGCATGAGCTTGGATGGAGATTAACGTGAGTGATAGTTAAAGTTCTTTTCTTGATTTAAGTGTTTTTTTAAAGGTAATTCACTGTCTTGTTAAAAAGTATGACATATAATTGAAGAGGGCAGCTGTATCTCAGTATTAAATATGGTTTATTTGAAGTATTGTATTGATTAATCCATGTATGAAAAGCTGAGGGTATTAATAAGAGACATATTGATGTGAGAATAATTCTATACATACTTTTGGAACATGAAGGCTCTTCTTTTTTAATTGTACTAAATAATTATTAGTGAATCAGTGATTTCATCAGTAAACAAATTGAAATGAATGAAGTAAAAGAGGGACAATAGTGGATCAATGATGACTCCTGGTGGCGTATGAGTCATATACGATGAATACGTGTCTGGAACTCTGAGGTCCAAGAGAAAATTGATGTAGTCCATTCATTTGGTTTGAAGGCATTTTGTAGACAGAGTTGAGGAATTAATGAGGGGCTTATTTTTAGTCTTTGTGTTCGTGCCTTTTCATCCCATTATAATTGGATAAATGACAGAGTATAAATAAATATATAAATAAAGGAAGGTGAACGGAGTAAAGCATCGTCCAATTATAAAAATATGTGGTGAGGCGAGAAATACTATTAATGTGTTACGCAAACCCTCAAGTTCAGTTAGAAATGAACGGGACCTGACTGTTACCTCTTCAAGTACGCATGAGGAAGACAAAAGTCTGAGACAATGAACCTCTTCTGGCTCAGTGACAGATCAAAGTTGTTTGTGTCCTTAACAGACTAAATATACACACCAGATTAACCACTGCCTCGATAACTATGTAAATGTAGAGCGGGGAATCAATGGAGAGAATGTCTCAACCATTTGTACCACCTGCTTTGCTTGTACTCCTCAGAATGGACGTACTGGACCTGATGGAAGGACTCTTCCATGAATACCTGCTGTAGGTTGCAGCTCTGATTTTAGGCTGGAGACCAACCACTGTGAGCATAATCAAATCTCTTATCTTGGCTTGGGTGGTTTATCGAGGGGTGCTCACTATATTCATAAAAGGCTTGCGATATAATCAAAGAAGGCCATCTTTATCTTGTTGATAAATAAGACATTAATATGAAGCATTATATTGATTAATGCGTTTGTAAAAAACTGATAATAAATACAACAGACATAATGAGGTGAGATTGTTTCTGGGGACATATTATTGATACCAAGGCCTTGTTGGGTTTTCTGAGTCAAGAGTTTTAAAATTGTAATTATGAATTACTGATGAATTAATAAATAATATAGAAATTAATATAAAGAAAGTTGTCTTTTCTGGATCAGTGATGATAACTGTCAGTGTATAACTCATGGACGATGAATAATATGTGTCTGGAACTCTGAGGTTCAACACAAGAGAAATGTGGTCTTTCTCTTCATGCATTTTTAGTCTGTTATTATAATTGAACCAATGAAACAATCAATAAACAAATATGTGGATCAGTGGAGAGAAAGTCTCCATCTTTTTATCACCTGTTCTGTTTGGTACTTTCCAGAATCGAAGCTGAAGGTGATTTCAGCCTCTACTACAGTCCAGTTTATCATGGTTCCCTTGTTATAGGAAAGGGACCAAGGTGAATAATGGTCAAAGTTCTTGTCTTAGTATGGGTCCTTTGTTTAAGGGGTTCCCATGTATTATTGAAAAGTAATATATTAATATATAATCAAAAAATGAGCTAAGGCTCAGTGATAGATATGATATGAAATAGTATGTTGGTTAATTGATAATATAGAACATTGATATTGATTAATGAAAAAGCTGTAATCTAATTTGTCAATGATTCTTTAAAAAGTAGTTAAGGATATTCAAGTATCTTGTTTTTTGGTTTTTGTTAATCGCGTATTTATTTCACAATTACCATGAAATAATGATTTGATTGACACAAATATATAAACGAATGAACTAAAAGTGGGTTTCTGACAAATCAGTGATGACAACTGGTGGTGGATGAGTCATGGGCAATAAATAATGTGCCTGAAACCTTAAGCTCCATTACAATACATACTCTATTTTCTCTGTTTATTTGATCCAATGGATAGATATTAAGAATGCATAAAGATCATATTCTCATTTTGGGTTAATAGATTTAGATTTATTATTATTAATGAATCAATGATAGAACCATTAAAGAAATATAAATTATATTTTAAGAAGAAAAGATGAATTATTTATTATCTAGCAATGAACACATGTAGTAAGGCAAGAAATATTAATAAAAATTGTAAACACTATACCCATTAAGAAATAATAAATGGATCAAGGGTATCACCGCTTTGGCCAAGGGTCGTATAAATGTGAATAATTAAGAATTAATTTTATTGTTCTGAGTTAGTCTCAAGTTTGAGGTTATTTTTGTTAAGAGGAAAAAAATTTAACGTTATGAAAAAATTTTAAATTCCTAAATGACTGAGTAAATGAAATGTGGAAAGTAAGGCTCCATAGTCATAAAATTTTCATTTATTTATTTTTTATCATCAGCTACGCTTTGTACTTCTCAGAATGTACACATGTGAGCTGGTTAAGTGTTATTCCATGGTGGCGAACTCTGTGATTGCATCTCTGTATGAGGCACACAAACCAATGTGAGTAATAAGAGTTCTGGCCTTGCTTTCAGTGATTGTTCTTTCAGAGTATTTAGGATATTATTCAAAAGTCCCATATAGAATTACAGAAGCCTAACTGTAGCTCAGTGATAAATATTACATTTTATGAAACATAATGATTAATGCATAACGAATAACAGCATAATTACAAAAAGACATCGATGTGGGAATGATTCTACAAATTAGGGCTATCGTGATACTTCCTGGGTTTTTGTGAATAATAGGGTTTTCAAATTATTATTAGCGAGTTAATAAATTAGTCGATAAACAATGTAGAAATGAATGAAAGAAAAGAGAAACATATTGGATCGATGATGACTCCTGGTGGCGTATGAGTCATATACGATGAATACGTGTCGAACTCTGAGGTCCAACAAAATGGAACTTGGTCCATTGTCCTGTTCGAAGTAATTCTATAGACAGATGTCAGGAATATATGAGGATCTTGTTTTTCTTTTTTATGTTTGTGTGTTTTCTTTCTATTTATATAATTGGATCCATGAAATCAACAAATATATAAGTAAATGAAGTTGGTGAAATATTGTCCAATTATAAAAATACATGGTTAGGCAAGGCACACAGTATTAATGTATATTTAAAACACTGACATCTGTAAGGGAATATATGGTACAAGGGTGTTATTCTTTCACTAAGGGTGATAGTTATTAAAAAGTAATAGTATTCTCTATCACTAGCTAGATTGCTATTATTTGTTTACTTAGAGAAAATACAATATGCATTATTCCAATTCACTGCTTGATAATAATTGACTAAATGAAAGGTGGAATGTAAAGACCAATGAACATAATCTCAATCTTTTTTATCATCTGCTTTGTCTCGTACTCTGTAGAATGATCGCACTCAAGCTGATTTAAGCTCTTCAATGTTAATAAGCTCTATGGTTGCACCTATGTGGTAAAAACATGGAGACCAATGTGAGTAATAGTCACAGTTCTTTCCTTGGTGTTGTGGTTTTTAAAAGGTTTTCACCACATTATTAAAAAGTGTGAAATACAATCAATGATCATCAAACATTGAAAATAGTAAAAATGGGGTTCATATGAAGCATTATGCTAATTAATCTGTATAGGAAGTATTGAGGTCAATTAATACTGTCAGTGAGAAGTAATTCTGTAGAATAATGTTAGAGATATTCAGGATCTTTTACAAATGTTATTTGTAGTTAGTTATTATTATTAATGAATTGATGAATTAATCAATTAAAACCTGTAGATATGATTGAAAATAATGAGGGTCATCCCTGGATAAATGATGATGACTGGTGGTATATGAGTCTTGATAATGAATACTACAGGTCTGGAATTCTGAGGTCCAACACAAAAGAAATCCATTTTTTCCCCCCATTTGAAATGATTCTATAAAAAGATGTCATCCATATACAACGATGATGTCCTTGGTCTTTGTGAACCCGATCATTTCAAAACATTATTATAAAGAATCAATGGCAAGATTAATAAAGAAATAACTGGATAAAGCTGATCAGGGTGAATCATTGTATTTCTAAAATACATAGTAAAACTATTAATATCATTGGAATGGAAAATAAAAGATTCAAGTGTATATGTCTTTGAGTAAGAATGATAGACAATAATTATCAGTTAGTGAGTTAGTTACAACTTTGATGTTCTTTTTTTAAAATAATTGTTTTATTTTTCAATTACAGTTGATATACAATAGTATATTAGTTTCAGGTGTATAACAGTGATGAGACATTTGTATAACTTACAAAGTGATCACCCCAATAAATCTAGTACCCATCTGATACCATATATAGTTATTACAATATTACTGACTATATTCCTTATGCTATACCCTTCATCCCCATGACTATTTTGTAGCTACCAATTTGTACTATGTTTTAAGAGAAAAAGAAATATTACCACAAATTAACAAATGCCTGAATGATTATGCAAATGAATTGTTTAATATTTAATTAGTATCAATGGAGAGACCATCTCAGTACTTTTATCATCTCTCTACTTGATACTCTTCAGAATGTATGCTGAAGTTCGTTTCCACTTCTGCCATGTGAAGATTGTCGTGTTTCTTCTGTGTCTAGAAAGAGACCAGGTGAGTAACGGTCAAAGTGGTTGTCTCAGAGTGGGTCATTTGTTTAAGGATATTTACTATATTATTAAAAAGTGTTAAATAATTAAAAAGTTCAGCATGGCCCAATGATAAATGTGGTATGAAATCTTTTGTTGATTAATTGATAATGTATAAGATTGAAGACTATTAATGGAAGAGATATAGTCAATATGGGAAATGGTTCTGTAAACTGACGTTAGGAATATTCAAGGATGTTGTCCTTTTTTTAAAAAAATTACATTTACTTGTATTATTCAGATATAATTGACATATAATAGTTTATTAGGTTCAGGTGTACAGGATTCGGTATTTGTATATATTGCTTAACAATTATCACAATAAGTCTATTTAACATCTGTCACCATACAGAGTTACAAAAATTATTTTTGGTGGAGAGAACTTTTAAGATTTATTTTCTTAGCCACTTTCAAATACATAATACGGTATTATTAACTATAGTCACCATACCGTACATTACATTCCCGTGACTTATTTATTTGTAACTGTAGCTTTGTACCTTTTGATGTCCTTCACCCATTTGCCAACCCCTCAGCCCCCACCTCTGGCAACCACCAATCTCTTCTCTGTATCTATGAGAAGTTTCTTTTCTTTTTCTTTTTGATTCTAAATATAAGCAGAATGATATGGTATTTGTCTTGCTCTTTCTGACTTATTTCACTTAGCACAATTCCCTCTAGGTCCATCCATGTTCTTCCAAATGTAAGATTTCATTCCTTTTTACAGAATAATATTCCATTGTATAAAGATACCACATTTTCTTTATCCATTCATCCATTAGTGGACACTTAGATTGTTTCCATATCTTGGCTACTGTAAATAATGCTGCAATAAATGTAAGGGTGTATAGATCTTTTCAAGTTAGCATTTTCATTTTTTTTCGGATAAATACCCAGAAATGGAATTGCTGGGTCATAAGTTGGTTCTATCCTTAATTTTCTGAGGAATCTCTGTACTGTTTTCCAGAGTGGCTGTACCAATTTACATTCCCACCAACAGTGCACAAGGGTTCCCTTTTCTCCACATCCTTGTCAACACGCGTTATTTCTTGTCTTTTTGATAATAGCCAGTTCTAACAGGTGTGAAGTGATGTGTCATTGTGGTTTAGATTTGCGTTTCCCTGATGATTAATGATGCTGAGTGCCTTTACGTGTACCTGTTGGCCATTTGTATGTCTTCTGTTCTTGGGTTTTTGTGAACCGTGCATTATTTTTATTCCTTTGAATGAATTAATGATTTGATACAAATATAGAAATGAATGAAGAAAAAGAGAGTTAAATATGTGCTAATGATGATGACTGGTGGCGTAGGAGTCATGGTCAATGAAAATGTGTGTCTGAAATGCTGAGGTCACATGCATAACTAGTCTATTCCCTCCGTTGGAATTCTTTCTATAGAGAGATGTTAAGAATATAAAAATATCGTATTCTCATATTGATTTCATAGATGTAGATTTGTTATTATTTATGTAATAATAGAACCTTTAAACAGATGCAAGCTTATAAAAAAGACGAGGGTGAAGCATTGTCCATCTATAAACATATGTGATGAGGCAAAAAATATTAATAAAAATTTAAAACACTGATGCCTATTAATAAATAAATAGATGAAGAAATCACCTCTTTGACCAAGGTCATACAAACATGGATGGATAAGTTAGAGTTAAGTTGATTATTCAGGGTCAGTCTTAAGATTGAATTTTTTCCTTTGTGAAAATTATATATTGAGAACAAATTATAAACATCTAAATACTGAATATGTGAAATGCAGAAATGCAGAAATGCATTTCAGAAATACTGAAATGTGAAATGCAGAAACTGAGATTTGACCTCAGTTTTATTTTATCATCTGCTCTTCTCTATGCTCTTCAGAATGTAAATACTCGAGATGATTTAAGCATCTTTCATTGTCACAGACACTGTGGTTGATACTTTGTAGTAGGAGTTAGAAGATTAATGTGAGTAATAGCTGAAGTTCTTTTCTTGGTTTCAGTGTTATTGTTTTAAGATTATTCACTGTATTATTAAAAAGTAAAGAAGGTAACTATCTGTGTTAAATATGGGATATGTGAAAAACTATGTTTATTTTAATGCATGCATGGAAAACTGGTTATAATGAAAGATATATTGATGTGAGAATAAATATATTCACTTTAAGAACATAGGGCTCATCTCAGTTTTTGTGAATAATAGGGTTTTAAAGTTATTATTGGTGAATTAATGATTTAATCAACATACAAATAGAATATAATGAGGAAACGGGAGCTATTATTGAATCGATGATGACTCCTGGTGGTGTATGAGTCATATACGATGAATATGTGTCTGGAACTCTAAGGGCCAACATAAAATTAATCTCGTCTATTCCCAATGTTTGAAGGGATTCTATAGACAGGTATCAGGAACAGATAAAGATCTTGTTTTTGGTCTTAATGTTCATGCATTTTCATCTATTAATATAATTGGATAAGTGATAGAATCTGTAAAAAAACATAAATTTAAAAAGATGAATGGAGTAAAGCATTGTCCAATTATAAGAATATATGATGATACAAGAAATACTATTGCTATATGAAAACCATGAAGTTCAATGAGAACAAATGGCACATTACTGTTACCTGTCTGGCTAAAGATGATGTAGACAGGATAAGTTATAGAAAATGTTCATAGCCTAGGTCAGTGGTAAAACTGAAGTGTTTTTTCTTAAGGGGATAAAATGTATACACCAAATTAATGATTGCCTGAATGACTGACTATGTGAGTGGTGAAAACCAAGGATCAGTGGAGAGAATGTCTCAACCTTTTTCTATTATCTGCTCTGCTTTGCTCCTCAGAATGAACGCAACGGACCTTATTTAAGGATTTTTCTTGATCACGACCCATAGGATTTCATCTCTGCTTTAGGATCTTGGAGATCAATGTGAGTAATCATGAAAGTTCTTGTCTTGTTTTGGGTGGTTTAAGGATATTCACTGCATTAATAAGAAGTATGAAATATGCTGAAAGATGGCTGTGTACTAGCCATAAATATGGGATTAATAGGAAACATTATATTGATTAATACATATATAAAAAATAATAAATATAACAGATATAATGATGTGAGAATTGTTTCAGATACATATTAGGGTTGTCAAGGCCCTTTTGTGTTCTGTGAATCCTGAGTTTAAAAAAAATTGTTTTAGTGAATTAATGAATTAATAAACTATATAGAAATGAATAAAGAGAAAGTGGTCTTTTCTGGATCAGTGATGACTGCCAGTCATGGTTGATGAATAATATGTGATTGGAATTCTGAGGTGTAACACAGAAGAAATGTGGTCTTCCTCTTTATGCATTTTTTATTCTTTGTTTTAAGTGGATCAATGATTTATCAATGAAGAAATATATAAAAAATAAAGCTGAATGGTAGTTGTATTGTCCAATTTAGAACATGTGGGAGGCAATAAATTTTATTACTGTAACTTGAAAACAGTCAAGTCCAGAGAGAAATAAATGGTACGTGACTGTAACTTCTTTGGCTAAGGGTGATATAGACAGGGTGAATTGTAGATAGGTTTTATGTTCTGGGTCAGTTGGAAGTTCAAAGTAGTTCATTTTCATAAAAACTGTGACATAAATATACTCCAAGCAATGATTGCCTAAATGACTGATTAAAAGAAAGATGTAAAGCAAAGATGAGTGGAAGAAAGTTTCAACCTTTTTATCTCTACTCTTCAGAACAGGTGCGTTAGCTAATTTCAGCTTGTACCCGGGTGAAGTTTCTTATGTTGCCTCCATGTTACAAGAGAGACCAAGGTAAGACCAAGGTAAGTAGTACTCAGAGATTTTGTCTTGGTTGGGGTCATTTGTTTAAGCGTAGTATTCATGGTATTATTACAAATTAACAAATATAATCATAAAGTAATTTATGACTCATCGATATGAAACATTATGTTGATTAATTGATGATATGTGACATTCAGATTGATTGATGAGAGATACCATCTATGTTGGTAATTATTCTGTAGATTGAATTAGGGATATTCAAAGTTGTTGGTTCTTCAGTTTTTGTTTATGTATTTATTTTATTATCAAGTCAATACAAATGTAGAAATTCATGAAGAAAAAGTAAGCGTCCAGGGACCAATGATAATGACTGTGATAGATGAGTTATGTATGATGAATAAGACGTTTCTGGAATTCTGAGGAACATATAGTACGTGGTCTATTCTCTTTGTACATTTGATTCTATGGACAGATGTTAGGAAAGCAAGAAGAGGATGTGTTTACCTAGAGTTTATAGATTTAAATAGTTTTTCTTTTTTTAAAATTAAATTTGTCAGGGTTAGTAAAATTACATAGGTTTCGATTTAAATTTATTATTATAAATGGGTCAGTATAGAACCATTGAAGATATATAAATAACAGAATATAAATGTAAAAATGTGAAACGCCCAATTATTAACACATGTGGCAAGGCAAGAAATATTAATGAAAATTGCAAACACTGATGTCCATTAAGAAATAAATGGATCAACGGTGTCACCTCCTGGGCCAAAGATCACATAGACATGATCAGTTAAAAATTAATTTTGTTGTTCTAGGTCAGTCTCAAGTTCAAAGGGATTCTCTTGTTTTTGTTTTGTTTTATTAACAGAAAAGGATGTCTACATTGTGAAAATTTTATATATTCTCAAGTGACCGAGTAAATGAAATATGGGAAGCAAGAATCAACGTGGATTAAAACTTTTTATCATTGACTTCTTTGTACTTCTCAGAATGTATGCATGCGAGCTGGTTAAGTGTTACTCTATGGTGGTGAACTCTGTGATTGCATCTCTGTGAGAAGCACACAAACCAATGTGAGTAATGGTTAGAGTTCTTGTCTTGGTTTCAGTGATTGTTTCTTTTCAGAGCATTCAGTGTATTTTCAAAAGTTTCACATAGAATCACAGAAGGCCAACTATAGCTCAGTGATAAATATTAAATTTTATGAAATACTATAGTGATTAATGCATAAATGAAAAACAGCATAATTAAAAAAAGATATTAGATTATATTTACACATTAGGGAAATCATCACTTTTCTTGTTTTTTTGTGACTAATGGGAATTTAAAATTATTATTAGTGAATTAATGAATTAGTTAATAAACAATGTAGAAATGAATGAAGAAAAAAATTAACAATATTGGATCGATGATGACTACTCGTGGCATATGAGTTATATACAATGAATATGTGTCTGGAACTCTGAGTTCCAACACAAAAGAAATCAAATCTAGTCCATTCCCATTGTTTGAAAGGATTCTGTAGATATATGTCAGGAATATATTAAGATCTTGTTTTTGGTCTTTCTGTTCATGCATTTTCTGTGTATTTTTATAATCGGATCAATGAAATAATAAAGAATGAAATAAAGATGAAGGCAGCAAAATGTTCTCCAATTATAAAAATATGTGGTTAGTCAAAGAACAGTATTAATGTATATTTAAAACACTGACATATGTAGGGGAATATACGGCAGTAGGGTGTTTTCTTTGACTAAGAATGATATAGTTATTGATAAGTAATAGTAAACGTTCATTTCTCTATCAGTGGCTAGAACAGTATTATTCATTTATCTACTTAGAGAAAAAAAATATATGTTATTGCAATTCGCTGCTTAATAATGATTGACTGAATTAAAGGTGGAACGCAAAGACCAATGAACATAATCTCAATCTTTTCTTACCACTGCTTTGTTCTGACCTCCAGAGAGTGGTTGCATTCGAGCTGATTTAAACATTCCACCATGCTCATGAGCTCCAGGATAGCCTCTATACATAAAAGGAGGACAGAGATTAATGTGAGTAGCAGTTGAAGTTATTTTCTTGGTTTAAGTGTTTTTTTTAATGTCATCCACTGCATTATTAAAAAGTGCGAATTATAATTAAAGGAGGCTATATATTTCAGTGATGAATATGGGATATATGAACCATTATACTGACTTATCCATGTGTGGGGAAACCTGAGGATGAGTAATGAAAGAGACACATTGATGTGAGAACAATCTATGCACATACTAGAGACATATAAGGTCTTCTTGAGTTTCGTGAATTAAAGCATTTAAAATTATTAGTGAGTTAATGAATTAGTCAATAAACAATTAGAAATGAATGCAGAAAACAAGGGACAGTATTGTGATTGATCAATGATGACTCCTGGTGGCGTATGAGTCATATATGATGAATACGTGTTTGGAACCTTGAGGTCCAACACAAAAGAAATCTAGGCCATTCCAATTTGAAGGGATCCTACAGACACATGTCAGGCATATACAAGGATCCTCTTTTTGGTCTCAGTGTTCATGCATTTTCATTCTATTATTATAATTGGATAAATGTGAAAATCTATAAATAACTATATATAAGTTAAGATAATGGAGTGAAGCATTGTCCAATTATAAAAATATGTTATTAGGCAAGAAATACTATTAACATATTCTGAAAACCCTAAAGTTCAGTTAGAAATAAATGGTACGTGACTGCTCTGTGTATGGCTAAGGGTGCCGTACACAGTGTAAGTCCTAGACAATGTTCCGATTCTGGGTCAGTTTACAAGACCAATGTTGCTCTTTTTCTTAAGGGAAAAAATATTTACACCAAACTAATGATTGCTAACAACTGAATAAATGAGAGATAAAAAGCAAGGATCAATGGGCAAATGTCTTAACTATTTTTATCATCTGCTCTGCTTTATACTCCGCAGAATGGACAAATTCAAGCTCTCTGGTTGCTTCTATATTGTAGGAGCATGGAGACCAATGTGAGTAACAATCAAAGTTATTGTCTTAGTTTGAGTGACTTGTTTAAGGCTGTCCACTGTATTATTCAAAAGCATTAAATATAATCAAAGAAGGTGAAAAATGGCAATGTTTCATATCAGATTGATATGAAGCATTATGTTGACTAATCCATAAATGTAACACTGAGGTCAGCTAATAAAAGAGATTTAACTCTGTAATATTGTAGAGATAGATGTTAGGAATGTTGAAGGATCATATTCTTATGTGTATTTCTTTACTAATGAATTGATCTATGAGTAAATGTGAGAATGAAAAGAAAGAGGGACAGTCATGGACCAATGATGACAAATGGTGGCGTATGAGTCATATACAATGCATATTATGTGTCTGGAACTCTGAGATCTGATAGAAAAGTAATCTAGTCCATTTCTTGCATGGATAAGGGTCTAACATACAGATCATAGTATTATATAAGGATTTTGTTCTTGGTCTTTGTGTTCATAAAGTTTAATAATTTATAATAGTATTCATGGTAGAATTAGTAAAGAAATGTATAAATGATTTAAGTTGAAGAGGTTGAAGTGTCTTCTTTGGTAAATATGAATAGTAAGGTAAAAGAATTTTAACATACTTTAGAATGAATATAAAAGGACCAAGTGTATTACAGCTTTGACTAAGGTTGACGTAGACAGTGGAATGTAGTAGTATGGTTTTGCCTGACTCAGTTGCAAGTTTGAAGTTAATTTTTAAGATAAAAAAATAAATATCTCCATAAGTTAATAAATGCCTAAATGCCAATGTAAATGATGGTAGACTATATGGATTAGTGGAGAGAAAGTCCCGACCTCTGTGTCACCTTCTCTCTTTGGTACTCTGCAGAACAAATGCCCGAGCTAGCTAATACCATCTTCTGTTGTGATCAAGATTGTCATATACCCTTTCTGTTAGGAAAGAGAGCAAGGTGAGTAGTGGTCATAGTTTTGTTTTATTTTGGGTCATTTGTCTAAGCATCATCATGGTATTATTAAAAAGTAACAAATATAGTTTAAAAGTTAACTATGGCCCAGTGATAAATGATATAAAACATTGTATTGTATCATTTAGCATTGAGATCGATTAATGAAAGATGTGTATGTAATATAAGCTGGCAAATATTCGACAGAAGTTAGAGATGTTCAGCATCTTATTCTTCAGTGTTTTGGAATCATATATTTATTTTATTATTTTCAATGAATTAATGATGTAATCGATAAAAATGTAGAAACAAATTAAGAGAATGTGGGCCTCTAATGGACCAATGATGACAACTGGTGGCGGATAAGTCATGGACGATGAATAATATGTGTCTGGATATCTGAGGTCCATCAGAATAAATAATCTATTCCTTGTGTTGATTTGATCCTATAGACGTGTTAGCAATATACAAAGATTATATCCTCATTTTGAGTTTATGGATTTAGATTAGTTATTATTAATGGATCAATGGTAAGATCAATAAAGACATATAAGTAATAGGTAAAGAAAAAAGGATAAAATGTTATCCAACTATGAACATATATGGTGAGGCAAGAAATATTAATAAAATTGAAAATACTGATGCCCATTAAGAAATAAATGGAATAAGGGTGTTACCTAGTTGGCTAAGGGTAAGTCTCAGGGTTAGTCTCAAGTTTGAAGTTTTTACTTTCATTCAGAGACAATATATTTACATCATGAAAAAATTATAAATACCTAAATGAGTAAATAAGTAAAATGTGGGAAGCAAGGATCAGTGGAGATAAGAGCTTAACTTTTTTTTATCATCAACTGTGCTTTGTACTTCTCAGAATGGACACACTTGAACTGATGAAGCATTTTCCTATGATGGTGTGCCCTATGATTACACCTTTGTGTTAGGAGCGTGGAAACCAATGTGAGTAATGGTCAAAGATCTTGTCTTGGTTTCAACAATAGTTTTTTAGGATATTCAGAGTATTTTTAAAAAGTGCTATATAGAGTCAAAGTTTGCCAACTATAGCTCAGTAATAACTATTGAATTAATGAGACCTTATGTTGATTGCTACATACATGAAATTTAAGATAATTAGTAAGAGAGAGACAGTGGTATAAGAATGATTCTATAAATAGATTAGGGGTATCTTGACTTTTGTTGGATTTTTGTGAATAATAGTTCTTTAAATTATTATTAGTGAACTTATGAATTAATAAACAATGTAGAAAGGAATGAAAAAAAAGAGGGACAATATTGGACCGGTGATGACTACTGGTGGAGTATGAGTCATAGGATGAATAAATTATCTGGAACTCTGAGGTCCATCACAAAATAAATCTACTCTATTTTTATAATTGGATAAATGAAATAATCGATAAACAAATATAAAATAAAGATAAAGATGGTGGAATGTTGTCCAATTATAAAAATATGTGGTTAGGCAAGGAATAGTATTAATGTCTATTTAAAGGACTGACCTCTATAGAGGATCATGTGGTACCAAGGGTGTTATTCTTTTAGTAAGGATGTTATAGATATTGATAAGTGATAGTGAATGTTCATGTATGTCAGTAGTTAGATCAATATTGTTTGTTTAAAGAAAAAAACGAGAGTTGTTAGATGGGCGGGGGGGGGGGGTTGGGGATAAGGGGAAAGGTGAAGGGATTAGGAAGCAGCTGGTAACCACAAGATGGCCTCAGGGTTTTTTGAAAATTAATTTGGGGAACGTATTCAATAGTGTTGTAAAGATTTTGTTGGGTATCCAATGGACATGCGTCCTATTTGGGAGACCACCTCAGAGATAATGTGGATGCCTGATCATAGAACTGTACACCAGAAGCTAAACATTAATGAATGCCAACTATAATTTTATATATATAATGTGATGGCTCGGTGTGAGGTCAGAGGGATAGTGGATGGGAGGAGGGGGGTTCACAGTGTGAGGGATATAAATGATGAACGTCTAAGTGTTACCTTGTCTTGTACACCTGAAGCTAATAAAAAAAAACACTGTTTACTTATGAGAAATTAAAATAGACATTGTCCTAATACATTGATTATGTAAATGACTAACTAAATGAAAGATAGAATGCGATGGCCAATGACATCTGTGTTTCCCTGAAAATAAGACGTAGCCGGACAATCAGCTCTAATGTGTCTTTTGGAGCAAAAATTAATATAAGACCCGGTCTTATTTTACTATAAGACCCGGTATATAACGTAATATAACACAACACAACACATATTATATAATAATATAATAATAATATAATATAATGCCGGGTCTTATATTAATTTTTGCTCCAAAAGACGCATTAGAGCAGATTGTCCAGCTAGGTCTTATTTTCAGGGAAACACGGTAATATCTCAACCTTTTTTAAAATCACCTGTTCTGTCTTGTGCTCCTCAGAACGGTCACACTTGTGTGGCTTAAGTATCTTCCATGGACAGAAGTTCTCTGGTTGCCTCTATGTGTTAAAAGTATGGAGACCAGTGTGAATAATAGTCAAAGTTCTTTTCTTGGTTTTGTGTTTTTTTTAAACAGCTTTTCACTGCATTATTAAAAATGTTACATAGAATCAAAGATCATAACCATGGCCAAATAGTAAATTTGGGGTTAATATAAAGCATTATATTAGGCTGGTGCAAAAGTAATTGTGGCTTATGAGGTTAAAAATAATTGCAAAAACCGCAATTACTTTTGCACCAACCTAACGTTAATTAATCAGTACAGGACAGCATTGAAGTTGATTAATGAAAGATTTATAGTCAGTAGGAAGTAATTCTATAGAAAAATGTTAGAGATATTTAAGGATCTTGTTTCAGTTTTTTGTGACCTCTAAGTATGTATTGTATTGTTTTTAGTTAACGGATGAATTAATCAAAAAAACATGCAAACATTAGTGAATATGACGAGTACTAAAGCTGAAGCAGTGCTGATGGATGTTCCTGTAGGAGTTTGGACCATGAACACTATGGGTCTGAAACTCAGAGGTCCAGCACAAAATTAACCCAGTCCATCCCCACTGTTTGAAGACATCCTTTAGACAGATGTCAGAAATATGCAGTGATCCTTTTGGTCTTAGTGTTCATACATTTCATTTATTATAATTGGATAAATGTGAGAATCTATAAATAAATATATATAAATAAGGATGAATGGAATGGAGCATTGTCTAATTATAAAAATATGTGGTGAGGCAGAAATACTGTTGATGTATTATGAAACCCTGAAATTCAATTAGAAATATTAGGTGGTGCAAAAATAATTGCTGTTTAAAAGGTTAAAAAGAATTGCACAAACCACAATTACTTTTGCACTGACCTAATTAATGTCCATGATGGCCACCTGGATGGCTAAGGGTGCTGCAGCCGGTGTACGCCCTAGACAGTGTTCCAATTCTGGGTCACTGTGCAAGATCAACATTGCTCTTTTTCTTAAGGGAAAAGAAAAAAGGCCAATTAATGGTTGCCCTAACTGCTGAAACAAAGATCAAAGGAGAAATGCCTCAACTATTTTTATCATCTGCCCTGTTTTATCCTCCTCAGAGTGGACAAATTTGACCTGTTTTAAGGATTCTTCCTTGATCAAGTGTCTTGGGATTGCATCTCTCTTTTAGGAGCCAGGAGATCAATGTGAGTAATAATCAAAGTTCTTTTCTTGGTTCTGGTGTTTTGTCTTAAGGATATTCACTGTATTAATAAAAAGTGTGAAATGGAATCTAAGAAGGTGAACCATATCCTAGTAACAATTAGGGGACTAATATAAAGCATTATATTGGCTAAAGCATATACAAAAACAGGATAATGATAGAGATATTGATGTGAGAATGGTTCTTAATGCATGTTAGAGTATCAAGGTCTTGTTGAGTTTTTGTGAATTATAGTTTTAAAATTATAATTAGTGAATTAATAAATTAATAAACAATATAGAAATTTCATGAGAAAGTGGTCTTTTCTGAATCAGTGATGATATCTGGTGGCGTATGAGTCATGGATGATGAATAATGTGTGTCTGGAACTCTGAGGTCCAACAGAAATGGAATCTGGTCCATTTTCCCTATAGGAAGTGATCTTCTAGACAGGTCTATCAGGGATATGCAAGGATCTTGTTTTTGGTTTCTGTATTCCTGCACTTTTTCTGTTTTTATAATTGGATCAATAAATAAACAAATATAAAAATGTATAAATATGAAGGAAGTAAAATATTGCCCAATTATAAAAGTAATTGGGTTAGGCAAGAAATTCTATTGATTTTTATAGACAAATTGTTTCTATAGAGAGATGTCAGGATCAATACAAATCAATATAAAAATTAGTTTGTATTGATTTCATAGACATAGATATGTATTATTAATGGAATAATGATAGAAGATTAAATATTTTAAAAATTAAAGAAGAATAGAATGAAGCAGTGCATAGATATGAATGTATGTGGTGAGGCAAAAGATATTCATAACATTGAAGAGTTATATTTATTAAGAAACATATGTATCCAAGTATCCCCTCTTTGATTAAGAATCATGTAGACACTGATGAGTAAGTATCTATCATATTGCTGTGGGTCAGCCTTAAGACTGAGTTTTCCATCATGTTAGGATGAGTATATACACATATTAAGATAAAAGAAGAAATATCTTAATATCAAGTCTATGAAACGTGTGCTCAGCAAGCCTCAGTGTCTATTAGGTCTTAATTTTTTATCCCTTGCTCTGCCCTGTCCTCCTCAGAACGAATGTACTCGAGCTGCTTTAGCATCTTTCATGGCCAAGAGCTTTCTGTTTGGATGGAGTATAGTGGAAGTTAATGTGAGTATAGTTGAAGTTCTTTTCTTGATTTAAGTATTTTCTTTTAAGGTAATTTACTTCAATATTAAAAATTATAAAATATAATTAAAGAAGCAATGTATCTCAGTGATAGATATGGGATATATGAACCATTATATTGATTAATTCCCATACGAAAAACTGAGGATAATTAATGAAATAGACACATTGATGTGAGAATAATCTAGGTACAGATTAGGGATGTACTAACTCTTCTTGGGTTTTGGTGAATCATAGTGTTTAGTGAATTAATGATTTAATCAATAAACAATGAGAAGTGAATGAAGAAAAAGAGGGATACTCTTGGATCAATGATGACTCCTGGTGGCGTATGAGTCATGAACGATGAATAATATGTGTCTGGAACTCTGAGGTCCAACACAAAAGCAGTCTGGTCTTTCTCTTCATGTAAAGAGTGTCTTATTTTATTGTCATCTGCTCTGCTCTGTCCTCCTCAGAACGGATGCACTCGAGCTGATTTCAGCATCTGGCATGGTCACGAGCTCTCTGATTGCATCTATGTTGTAGGAGCGTGGAGACCACGGTGAGTAATATATTTTAGCTTGAGTGGCTTCTTTAAGGGTATTCCCTGTATTACTCAAAATATTAAATAGAACCAAGAAGGCAAAATATACTATTGTTAAATATCAGATTGATAGGAAACATATTGATTAACGCATAAATGTAAACTTGAAGTCAGTTTTTGGAACAGAGTCTCTGGAAAGGACTATAGAAATAAATATTAAGGTGTCGAAGGCTCTTATACTTCTTTATTTTTTATTCTGTGCATTTATTAATGAATTCATCCATAAAGAGATGTTTATGAGAATGAAAACAAAGAGGGCCACTTATTGTCAGTGATGATGATTGGTGACGGGTGAGTCATGAACGGTGCGTAATGCGTATCTGGATACTGAGGTCCAACATGATGATACCTAGTGTAGTTTCTGTTTAGATGATCTTATAGATAGATGTCAGTAATACACTCCATAGAGGTATTGGGTTAATAGATTTAGATGTGTTATTATTAATGGGTGAATTATGGACTCATTAAGGAAATATAAATGATAGGTAATGAAAAAGGGTGGAGCATTGGCCAACTATGAACATACATTATTTATTAAATGGAAAGCACTAAAACTCGTTAAGGAATAAATGGATCAAGAGTGGCTCTTTGACTAAGGATCATATAAATATGGAATATTAGGAGTCAATTTTATTTTGTGGGCCTCTCCTAAGTTTGCTATTGTTAGTTTTGTTAAGATAAAAATGAGTAATTTATAAATACCTCAATGAGTGAGCAAATGAAATGTGGCAATCACGGACCAACGTGGATAGTAACTTAACTTCTTTTCTGTCATCACCTGTGCTTTGTTCTTCTCAGAATGACACACTCGAACTAATTAAGCATTTCCCCATGGCGGCGAGTTCTGTAATTCTTATCTCTGTATTAGGAGCACAGAGACCAATGTGAGTATGGTCAAAGTCTTGTCTGGGTTGAAGTGATTTTTTTTGGGGGGGGGGTATTCAGTGTATTTTTGAAAAGAAACATATAATAAAGATGGTCAGCTACAGTCCAGTGATATATATTGAACTGATATGAAACATAAAAATATAAGATATTTAGAGAAAGTATATTGATGTGAAAAGAATTGTATATGCAGAATAAAGATTTCAGGGCTGTTCTTGACTTTTTGTGAATAATTGGGTTTTAAAATTATTATTAATGAATTAATCAATTAGTCAGTAAGCAATGCAGAAATGAATGAAGAAAAAAGAGGAACAATATTGGATCGATGAATACTAATGGTGGCGTATGAATCATATACAATGAATACGTGTCGAACTCTGAGGTCCAACAGAAATGGAATTTGGTCTTTTGTCCTGTTCGAAGTAATTCTATCGACAGATGTCAGGAGAATATGAAGATTTTGTTTTTTTTCATAATATTCATGCATTTGATTTTAATGTGTATAATTGGATCAATGAAATCAACAAACAAATACATAAATAAATAAAGGTGAAGTTGCTGAAATGTCCAATTATAAAAATATGTGCTTAGGCAAGAAAAACTATTGATATGTATTGAAAACAAATATCTATTTAGATATTTATATACAAGAGTGTAGTCTTTGACTAAGGATCATATAGTTATTGATAAGAAATAGTATCATATTCTTTGTCAGTGGCAAGATCAATATTGTTCACTTAGTTAAGATAAAATAAAAGTTATCCCAATTCATTACTTACCTGACTAAATGAAAGGTAGAATTCAAGGAACAATGACATAATATCTCATTTTTTAAAATTATTTGCCCTGTCTTGTACTCTTCAAAGTGGATGCACTCGAGCTGATTTTAGCATTTTCCATGGTCATGGGCTCTCGGGTTGCGTCTATACTTTAAGAGCATGAAGAGCAATGTGAGTAACTGTCAAAGTTCTTTTCTTGGTTTTGTAGTTTTTAAAATAGGTTTTCACTGAATTATCAAAAAGTGTGAATTAAGATCAAGTATGGCCCAACATGCTAAAAAGAATGGTGTTAACATGATGTATTATGTTAATTAATCATTGTAGGAAATTTTTAGGTCATTAATGAAAGATATGTATTGTTTGTGGGAAGTAATTTTATAGACACGTTAGAGATAGTCAAGGATCTTGCTTCAAGTTTTTGTGATCCGTAGGTATTTATTTTATTATTATTATTAGTGAATTGTTGAGTTAATCAATAAGAATGTCTAGATGTGAATGAAGATAATGAGGGCCAAACCTGGATAAAATGATGACTAGTGGTGGCATATGAGTCTTGGATGATGCTACTCCAGGTCTGGAACTCTGAGCTCCAACACCAAAGAAATCCAGCCCTTTCACCTCATTTTAAGTGATCCTATAGAGAGAGGTTAGGTGTATACAAGTATCGTGTTCTTGGTCTTTGTGTACAAGAATATTTAAAAGTATTATTATTAATGGCAGGATAAATAAACTAATATATAATGAAGAAATACAAAGAGGGTAAAGCAGTTATTAAAATACATACAAGGAAATATGATAATATAAATTGGAGTGGAAAGTAATATGATCAAATGTATATGTCCTTGAGTAATATGATAGACAGTGATAATAGTTGTTTACTGATTGAGTCCTTAAAACTTTGACATTTGATTTATTAAGATAAAAATAAATAAAAATTACCGTACATTAATAAATGCCTAAATAACTATGCAAATGAATGGTGGAAACTATGAATCAATGGAGAAAAAGTTTCCAAATTTTCATCATGTTGTTTGTCTGGTCGTCCCTCTTCAAAATGGACACTGGACCTGATTTCAGCTGTCATCAAGATTGTCACGCTCCCTCTGTGTATGGAAAGAGACCAAGGTGAGTAATGGTCAAACTTGTTGTCTTGGAGTGGATCATTTGTTTAAGTGTATTTATGGTATTATTTAAAAGTATTAATAAAAAGTTAACCATGTCTCAATGATAAATATGATATGAAACATTATGTTAATTGATAATGTGCAGGATTGAGGTCTACTAATGAAAGAAGTATATTTTATGTGGGAAATGATTCTGTGAACTGATGTTAGGGATATTTAAGAATCTTGTCCTTGGGCTGGCCCGGTGGCTCAGGGGGTTGGAGCTCCGTGCTCCTAACTCTGAAGGCTGCAAGTTGGTTCGATTTCCACGTGGGTCAGTGGGCTCTCAACCACAAGATTGCCGGTTCAACTCCTCGAGTCCCGGAAGGGATGGTGGGCTGCGCCCCCTGCAGCTAGCAAGGCAACTGGACGTGGAGCTGAGCTGTGCCCTCCACAACTAAGATTGAAAGGACAACAACTTGACTTAGGAAAAGAAAAGAATCTTGTTCTTACGTTTTTATGAATGATGTATTATTTTTATTATTATCAATAAATTCATGATTTAATCGATACAAATGTAGTAAAGAATGAAGAAGAATAGACCAAATCATGTACCAGTGATGATGGCCTGTGGCATAGGAGTCATGGACAATGAAAATATGTGGCTGAAACTCTGAGGTCTAACACAAAGCATAGTTAGTCTATTTCCTCTGTTGAAATTATTTCTATGAAGAGGTATAAAGATCATATTCTTGTATAGATGTCATAAACATAGATGTGTATTAATGGAATAATGATAGAAGTATTAAACACATATAAACAAATGTACAAAGAAGAATAGGGTGAAGCGTTGCCCGATTATGAATGTATGTAGTGAGGGAAAAGATAATAATAAAATTGAAAACATTCATTCCTATTAAGAAGGGATCATATAGACACTGACAAGGAGGAGTCAGTGTTATTTTCCTGAGTGAGTGTCAAGATCGAGTTTCCCTTTTGTTAAGATAAAAAAGACATATTAAGGAAAAGCAGTAAATACCTAAATGCTGAGTTAATGAAATGCAGAAGGCAAGGATCAACGACAGTGAGGTCTCAGTTTTGCTTTTTTTGTAAGACGTTTTTTTTTGTAGTCATCTGCTCTGCTCTGCTCTGTAATCTTTAGATGCACTTGGGCCAAGCTGGTGGTCTTGCATGGTCACGAGCTCCCTGGTAGCCTGTGTATAATAGGAGGACAGAGATTAATGTGTGTAACAGTTCACGTTATTTTCTTGGTTTCAGTGTTGTGTTTTAAAAAAATTGTTCATTAAAAAGTGGAAAATGTATTTAAAGAATGCAATTCTAAGTGGTAAATATGGCATATAGTTAGTATATTAATGTATATAAGAAAAACAGGATAATTAATGAGATATATTGTGAAAATAATTATATAGATTAGGGACATAAAAGCTTCTAGGAGTTTTGTGAATTGTGGCATTTAAAAATTATTATTAGTGAAAAAATTATTTAATAAAACCATAGAAATGAAGAAAAATAGGGACAATATTGGCCCAGTGATGACCACTGATGGCGTATGAGTCATATACAATGAATGTGTGTCTGGAACTCTGAGGTCCAACATGAAAGAAATCTAGTCATTACCTTTCTTCGAATTGATAGATTTTAAGATTATTCAGTAATCTTTTTATTGGTCTTTGTGTTCATGAATTTTTTAAATATATAATAAAGGAATCTTAGTTGTGGAGGGTGCTGTTCAGCTTCAAGTTGTTGTCCTTTCAATCTTAGTTGTGGAGGGTGCAGCTCAGCTCCAGGTCCAGTTGCCGTTGCTAGTTGCAGGGGGCACAGCCCACCATCCTTTGTGGGAGTCCAACTGGCAACCTTGTGGTTGAGCGGATGCGTTCCAACCAACTGAACCATCTGGGAGCTCAGTGGCAGCTCAGCTCAAGGTGCCGTGTTCAATTTTAGTTGCAGGGGGCGGAGTCCACCATGCCTTGTGGGACTCGAGGAATTGAACTGGCAACCTTGTGGTTGAGAGCCCACTGGCCCATGTGGGAATCGAACCGACAGCCTTCGGAGTTAGGAGCACGGAGCTCTAACCGCCTGAGCCACCGGGCCGGCCCTCATCTTTTCTTCTTGATACTCTTCAGAAACAAAGCACCAAGCTGTCTTAAGCCTTCCTCCATGATCAAAATTGTTATGTTACCTCTGTTTTAATAATGACACCAAGGTAAGTAACAGTCAAACTTCTTGTCTTGACTTCAGTCATTTGTTTAAGGCATTCAACATATTATTAAAAAGTATTAAGTATAATTTAAAAAGTTACCTGTTAATCAAAGTTGATTAATATGATATGAAACATGTTCATTAATAGATAATGTACACCACTGAAGCCGCTTAATGAAAAAGATATAGTGTATTGGGAAAGCTTTCTATCAATAGGTGTTAGGAATGTTTAAGGATGTTGTTCTTGTGTTTTTGTGAATCATGTACTTTATATTATTATTGGTGAATTAATGATTTAATTGATACAAATTTACGAATAACGTAATATAAAGATGGCCTCACATGGACCAGTGATGACGACCGGTGGCCTATGACTCACGGATGATGACTAATGTGTGTCTGCAAGTTTGAGGTTCAACACAACACCTGGTATATTCCCTCTGAAACGATCCTATAGACAGGGTCAGGCATATGCCAATATCATATTCTTATTTCAGATTCATAGATTTAGACTTACTATTACTAATGAATCAATGATAGAACATTAAATAAATGTAAACAGATAGAAGAAGGGTAAAGACATTTTTCTTTTTTTTTCTTTTTCTTTTTTTTTTTTTTAGTGGTTACCAGAGGGTAAGGGGGTGGGGGGAGGGAGATGAGGGTAAGGGGGATCAAATATATGATGATGGAAGGAGAACTGACTCTGGGTGGTGAACACACAATGGGATTTATAGATGATGTAATACAGAATTGTACACCTGAAATCTATGTAATTTTACTAAGAAATGTCACCCCAATAAATTAAAGAAAAATGTTACCTCTTTGATTTGGTTAATATTGACACTGTTTAGAAAGAGTCAATTTTATTGTTCTGGATCAGATCCAAATTTGAAGTTGTTCCTTTTGATGAGAGAAAAATATATATTTATGACAATTAATTAAATATTTCAAGAGTAACCGACACGCAGCAATCAAAGGTCAGTGGAGATAAGGTCTCAATTTTCTATTTCATCTGCTCTGCTCTATACTCTTCAGGATGGACACACCCAACTGATTTCAGCGTCTTCCATGGTCATGAGCTCTCTGGCTGCATCTGTGTTTTAGGAGCATGGAGACCAGTGTGACTAATGGTCAATGTTCTTGTCTTGGTTTGCGTGGTTTATTTAAGAGTATTCAAAGTTATTAAATTATTAAAAAGTGTGGAAAATAATCAAAGGTAGCCAGCTGTAGACCAGTAATATATATGAGATTGTATAATACATTTATTGATTATTGCATATGTGTAAAACTTAGGATAATTAATGAAAGCTATATTGATGTGAGAATTATTATATATACATAATAGGGATATAAAACTTGGGTTTTTGTGAATCATAGTAATTAAAAATTATTATCAGTGAATTATTGATTTGATCAATAAACAAATAGAAATGAATGAAGAAAAAGAGGGACTCTCTTGGATTGATGATGACTCCTGGTGGCGTGTGAGTCATATACAATGAATACATGTCTGGAACTCTGAGGTCCAACACAAGTGAAATCTCGTCCGCTTCCTTTGTTTGAAGGGATCCTATAGACAGATGTCAGGCATACACAAAGATCTTTTTGTGTTTTGATCTTTGTGTTTGTGTATTTTTATCCCATTATTATAATTAGATAAATGAAATAATCTATAAATAAATCTATAAATAAAGAAATATGAATGGAGTGAAACATTGTCCAATTATAAAAATATGTGGTTAGGCAAGAAGTGCTATCAATATATATTGAATATGCTGAGATTCATTAGGAAATGGTAAAGGGTGTTTTCTCTTTGGCTAAGGATGATATAGATAGTGCTAAACAATAGTGTTCTGTGTTAGTGGCAAAACTAATATTGTTTGTTTACTTAAGATAAAATAAATAACCCAAATAACTAATTACCTAAAGAGTGACTAAATGAAAAGTGGAATGCACAGACCAATACAGATAACATTTCAAGCTTTATCATCTCTTCTGCTATGCACTCCACAGAATGGACACACTCGAGCTGATTTAAGCATCTTCCATAGTCATAAGCTCTATAGGTAATATCTATGCGTTATTAGCATGGTTAACAATGTAAGTAATAGTCTAAGTTCTTGTCTTGGTTGCAGTGTTTGTTTTAAAGGTATTCACTGTATTATTTTAACAGTGTGAAATGTAATTATTGAAGGTCAACCATGGCCCAATCATAAATATGGGATTAATATGAAGCATTGTTTTGATTAATCCATATGAGGTGTGATCAAACAATATGGCAATGTTTAAATAAAAAAAATTTACTACAGTAAAAGACATGTTGCCATCGATCCCCCTCAAAATACTCCCACTTGCTTCGAATACACTTATCCCATCGTTCTTGCCACTTTCTGAAGCAGTTCTGGAAGTTCTCTTTCGTGAGTGTATTTAGTTGTACTGTCATGGCTGCCTCGATGTCCTGAATCGATTTAAAACGTTTACCTCTCATGGTAATTTTGACTATGGGGAAGAGCCAGAAGTCGCACGGTGCCAGGTCTGATGAATAAGGTGGAGCAGGACACACCGTTATGTTTTTATTTGAGAGAAATTGCCATACCAGAAGCGATGTGTGACACGGAGCGTTGTCATGATGGAGCATGAGTTACGGCACACTTTAAAACACACTCTCTCAACCGTAGCTCACACCCAACTGACTGCACTGAACAAGCTGAAACTTGTCATATACTGTTAGTAAGGCTCTATGCACAACTTCCCGTATTGAAGATCCCTGCCTTTCTGTTGGATGGCACTCGGCAGCATTTATATATATATCACAACGGAAAGGCTACACGTTTTGTTGGACAGAAAAACATTACAGTTTATCCTTATCCACCTTATTCACTGGATCTGGCACCATGTGACATCTGGCTCTTCCCCAAAATCAAAATGAGTTAGAACATAGAGGTAGCCATGACACCGCAACTAAAGACACATGAAAGAGAACTTCCAGAACTGCTTCCGAAAGTGGCAAAAATGATGGGATAAGTATGTTCAAAGTGGAGGGTGAGTATTTTGAGGGGGATTAATTGCAATGTGTTTTCTACTGTAATAATTTTTTTATTTAAACATTCACCGTAGTTTCTGATCATACCTCGTATATGCAACATGCAAGTCATGTAACGGAAAAGACGTATTGCCATGAGTAATAATTCTGTAACAGATTTGGAGATATTTAAGTATCTTACTCTCAAGTTTTATGACTTTAGGTATGTATTTTATGATTATTTGTGACTTGATTAATTTATAAAATTCATGCAGATATGAATTTAAAAAATTAGGGCCAAGTCTGGATCAAAGATGACCACTGGTAGCGTATGAGTCATGGATGATGACTTATGTGTCTGGAACTCTAAAGTCCAATACAATAGAAATCTAGTGTATTCCTCTATTGGAAAACAATCCTGTAGATAGGTGTTAGAGATATTTACAAATCTTGTGCTTCTAATTTTAATGGCTCATAGATTATGATTATATTAATATAGAAGAATCAATAAAATATTTAAATGATTAAAGATGAGTAGAGTGATGCTTATTACAATTATTAAAGTACGTGGTAAGGAAAGAAATACTATTAATGTAATTTGGAATGGATAATAAATGAAGCAAAGGTGTTACTCCTTTGGAGTAGGATTATGTAGTAGCCATTGGTAAATAATACTCAGTGTATTGTTCTGTATCAATTTTAAGTTCAACGTTTGTTTTGTTAAGCGAAAAGTAAGCAAATAGTACCATAAATTAAGAAATATTAATGACCGAGTAAATGAAAGGTGGACTGCAAAGGACCAATGGGTAGAAAGTCTCAAATTTTATTTTCTGCTCTTTCCTGTACTCCTCAGAATGGGTGCTCCTACGCTGATTTTAACCTTTTGCCATGACCTCAAACTCAACGGCTGTCTTAGGAGCATGGAAATCAGTGTGAGTAATAATCAAAGTTCTTGTCTTGGTTTGGATGGTTTAAGATTGGTCAATGGATTATTAAGAAGTAAGAAATATATTCAAAGAAAGCTAAACATGGCCCAATAATGAACATGGGATTTATATGAAACATTATGTTGAGGCATCTATATTTGCACACTGAAGTCAATTCAAGAAGCAGATCTAGCGCCTGTCGGAAATGACTTTCTAGGTAGGTATTGGGGATATTAAGGCCCTTATTCAGGGTTTGCTTATTCATGTATATCTCTTTGTTAGTAAGTAGTAGATTAAAGAATAAATCAATAGAATAAATTAAGAAAAAGATTCATGCGTTTAGACCATTGATTACGACTGGTAGTGGATGAGTCAAGGGTGATGAATAACATGTGTCTCAATGTCTGAGGTACAACACAAAAAGAAGTCTAGTCTATTGCTCCCTCGGACATGACCCTCTATACAGTTAGGGATATGCAATTATCCTATTCTTGTGCTTTTGTGGTTCATGGATAATGATTATATTATTACAAGTGATTTGATTCATGAAGAGTTAAACAAATAGGAAAAATTGAATAAAAACATGGCCTCACCTGGACCAACGTGGCCACACGTAGACCAAGTATAGCATATGTAATGTACAAGTATCAATGCCAATCTATTTTGGAGGAGTTGGGACTCATGTTTCTTTAATCTCTCAGAATGCAGCACATATAGACAGGTGTATGACTTGTCAATGTCTTTGGTCTACTGGTTGTTTATTTTCTTACTACATAAAAAAAGGTTATAAAATCAAATAAAAGATTAAGCACTATTTAAAGAGGGCCAGTGATAAAATGTTATATGATGAACTCCTGTGCTCACCAATTTCCATTGTGAAGTTACATAGTCTGTTGTCACTTTGGTAATGAGCAACTGCTGTGCATAGTTCCTGTTCCTCAGTGCTATTGTACTGAGTGTGTGCAAAGATACTGATTTTCTCATTATAGCAAGTAAGTGAAGAAGTTAGTAACAGTCAGTTGCTCAAAGAGATGAAGCATGGGCCAGTAATGAGCATGTCTTGAAGTAAGGATCATGATTTATTTTAACCAGTTGCACTCAGATGATAACCCCCTTAAGACAAAAATTTTGGCTCTTGTAAGTTTGGGCAAGGAGACCACAGACACACTCACAATAGCATTTCTCTTCTGGGTTTCTGAAAGTTGAAACATTGTTCCATTTCTTTAAAAACAATGACTATTTGTCCAAGTTAATTTATGAATGAATGAATAGATAAAGTAGACTCAAGCATTGTTTATTGGTGTGAAATTGCTTTGAAATAAGTGTCTCGATTAATCTAATTGTGTACACGTCAGGGCTGGAGGTGTAGGTGGTTGTGTGTGTGGGCGGAAGCATTGAGACAGATGTGTCTCACGGGCAGCTCTTGGTCTGGATTCAGGTGGTGCATTCAAAGGTATCCATTTTTTCAAGTAAAATTGATCACTGGATTAATTTGATAAAAGGAGGGTTTTTATTTGTTTTTTGGTTGTTTTTTATTGCCAATTGTAGCAAATGACATGGTCCAAGATTAAAGATTAATCTAAACCTGTTCACTTTGCATGAGTTAGAGTATTAGAGCAAAGCTGAAATCTAGGCTGTTTGGTTCTTTGTAACATTTACTTTCTGCTCTCCAGAATGGCTGGTATTCTTTGCGTAAGAAGCCTATAGACCTAAGAAGAATTATACGCAGTTCTTGTCCATGGGTGGGTGGCTTGGTCATGCATTTGTACAGAAAATTTAAAAAGACCAGGATGGAGAAAGTGATAGACACCAAGAATTAGGTTGTGTCCAGTCCGTACAACTGTTGAATTATATTATTTTTCATGTCATTCTGGAAAATGAGGTTCATTAATAAATAAATAAGTCGAGGATGTTCTCTATTTGGATAAAGTTCATTTATACAGAGAAGAGTAAGAGTCAGTGTTCTTGCTGTGGGTCAGTCGTGAGTTCTAATTTGTTTATTTTAGTGGGAGAAACAAATAAATAATTCCGTTAATCAATATCTAAACAGCAAGTAGATCAAGGGGAGAAACATGAGTCAATGGAGAAAATCTCTCATTTCTTTCCCTTTTTTGCAAGAGATCCTCTTGCATATTTTACTTAAAAATTTGAAAGTTATAAAGAATGCATATGCATTTCCCTTTTTCTCCATGTGTTTTCTGCTGCACAGAATGGATGCACTTGAGCTGATAGTCATTCTGTAAAGATCAAAACCTTTATGGTTCAATGTGAGTAATAGTGCAAGTTCTTGTTTTTGTCGGGGTAGCTTGGTTAGGGTATTCAGTGTATGATTAAAAAGTATGAAATATAATCAAAGAAGGCCACATTAGGACCAATGATGAGATTGTGCCATAAACCAAAGTTCATGGTGAATCTAATTTAGCACAACAGATGCCCTTTCAGAAAGAAATTCTAACCTCTCAGCTCTGTGGGTAAGGTGCAGAGTCAGTTGTCTGCAACACTCATAGTTCTTCTTATGTCGAGTAGTTTATTTAAGGGTGTTCATTATCTTATTAAAATGGATAAGTGGAAACAATAAAATGGAGGTCCATTCATGAGCCAGAGATAACAATGTGACATGAATTATTATTTATGATTATTTTCTGTCATGGTTACCTTATGTTCACTGAATTAAATCCAAAATCTAGGGCTTTTCACTTGTCAGTATCCTCTTTACATCCCACAGGGTCGAACATCACAGGTAATTAAAGTATCCTCCGGTCATGACAATCTTTTCCTTATCCCTCTGGGGAAGGATATATCATGCTATGGAAGTAATCAGCTTCTTGGTTTGAGTGGTTAGTTTATGGTTGGTTCATTGTATCATTAAAAACAATAAATGTCATTAAATTTTAAAATGCCATGTGTAGACTTTTAATGAGATGTGTTAAGAACCAAAGTTTTATGATTAGTCCAATTTAGCACAAATGAAGTACAAGAAAAAAAAGGTAGCTTTTCCCATTCATTTCAAAACTTGAATGTCCCATTTTATGTGTGTCTCATGGATTATTTAAACATCCCCCTTTTGATTAACACCTAGGATGTTACTGATTTAGGGAGCCAGTATCCTATCATGTTTCCCCGAAAATAAGACCTAGCCGGACAATCAGCTCTAATGCATCTTTTGGAGCAAAAATTAATATAAGACCCATCTTGTTTTGTTATAAGACCGGTCTTATATAATGTAATATAATAATATAATATAATATAATATAATATAATATAATATAATATAATATAATATAATATAATATAATACCCGGTCTTATATTGTATTAATTTTTGCTCCAAATGACACATTAGAGCTGATTGTCTGGCTAGGTGTTATTTTCGGGGAAACACGGCAGCTGTTGTGTACGATGGTGGTTCGTGGTTGTTCATTTCAGCATCTAAACATTGTTCAAGTTCAATGTAGAAGGGCTGCTCCTGGACCAATGATGTGAATGGAATGCATCTGAATAAAATTTATGATCAATCACTTTTTGAACCACTGAGGTCCATTGCAAAAAGAGAAATAGTGTTTGATTTTTTGGGGAACGATCTCAGAAAGTGTGAGAAATCTAGTTGAGAGGGTTCATGGATTTTATATTGATTTTATATTATTACTAAATAAGTGAATGGATCAATCAATAAATATATTCATAAGTAAAGAAAAAGAGGTCAAAACATGGATCAAATCTGAGGATATAAAACAGAGAATGTTACTGATTCAGTTCTGGAATATCTTGGTCCAGTAAGAAAAAAAATAGATTAAAGTTGTTACCACTTCATGTTAGAAGCAGCTAGATATATTTCATCGTTCTGCATTTAGTTTGCAGTGGGTTCCTAGATGTTTGATTCATGATGAAAAGAAAGGTAAAATTAACCATACGGTTAACTCAATGCATCAGGGCAAAGTACAAACCAGTGATGAGTGTATTTTATTTTTACATCTGTTTTGTACCCCAGAATGGCTGCACCTTGGCTGTTTCAGTTATTACTTAATGACGAAGATCTTGGCTGTTACCTCTGTGGCCAACGAGAGTATAGATCAGGGTAAGTAATACATTAAGTTCTTATTCTTGGTTTTGTCATTTTGTTTATGGGTGATGACTATGTTACTTAAAAAGAACAAATGGCCTCATACAATCATAAAATTTAATCAAACAAGACCATGCCTGGACCAATGATAAGAATTTGTCTTGACAAGAAGTCATAGTTAATTCACTTTGTAAAAGTGAGGTCCATTAAAATAATAGGTTTAAACTACTACCTCTTAGATTAAGAAGATTATAGACACATTCTAGTCTTGGTCAGTCATCTTCTTCTTGGATTGGTTGTGTTTTCCTTTCCCTTATTAAACAAATAAAAAGCAAATATACTAGTAAAATTATAATGTCCACTCATGGTCAATGATGTGATTATTCATTAAACAAGAATTTGTTTAACCTGCGTCAGCTATATTATCATTCTATTTAAGGAACGCATAAAGAGATATAAGTAATAGTCAAATATTCCCCCTTATTGGATGTAGATTCTTTGTTGTTGACTTCAATTTTGAAAACGAGTACCTGACCAAAGTAATAAAAAGGAAAAATCCATATCTGAAGAAAGTTGAAATGACCAAGAGTATTCAATGATAAAATTTTACAAAACAAGAATTACAATCAAGCCAATCTTGCTTCTCTGAGATCCATTTAATCAAAAAGATTTAATCTGTTACCTCTCTGTATAACAATGACAGAGGTACATGTTAAAATAGTAATTGTTTTTGTTCTGGTATTTTGATGGGTTCGTGGATGTTGTTGTTTTTCCTATTATCATTATTATTATTGTTTAGTAAATCAATCTATGAGAAAATAAATTATAAGATGCAAAATCATGGACCAGTGATGAAAATGTGTTTTGAAAAAGGATAATGATTATTACAATTCTGCACCACTGACATTTATGACATAAAACATTTATCTTTTTATGTCTTTGTTTTAATAGTGTATAGTATGTACATAGCACTACTCTGTATGTTGTATGGAAATAATTTGGATATTTTTGCATGCTACTTACACGGATTATTTTTTCTGCTATCTTAGACATAAATACTAGTGATCTGATTTATTTGGTGATGGTGGCAGGAAGCCCTTAAACCTCATATTTAAAATTTTTCTGGCACTTTGGTATCTGAGAGAGTGCTAAAATAACTGATACTAAGGTATTAATTTTAGCTCAACCAGTATTGGCCCGAATCCGTGTAAGGCTGTGTGTTGGTCATGGCATTCATATCTGAATCCCATCTAGTTCTATCCATCAAAGAGCTTTATTGGGATTAGGGGGAAATCTACTTATAAATGTAACAATTCAACATAATAGGGCTAGTAGGTTGCCTTTCCAGAAGCACAAAAGGCAGGCCCTAGCTCAATCTTAAGTATGAGATGCTTCATGGAGGAGATGGCACCTGAGCCAAAGATAAGCTCACTAGGATGAGCCATTAGGAAGTGAGCTCATTAGGAAGTGAGCTCATTAGGAATTGAGCTCATTAGGAAGTGCCATGCAGTCAGGAACCACATTCATCTGGTCATTGTGCCCAACACATTGAGCTCATGAAAGAAACATTTATTGAGTAAATAGTTGAATAAATGATGAATGAAAGAATAAATGAAGTAGTGAATTAGTGAATGAATAAATATATGCATATGTGAATGATGAATTAATGAGTTAATCTGAGAGTAAAAATATCAAAAAGGGAATGAATGAATAAGTCAATGAATGAAAGTAGGTTATTGAGTCAATAAGTGAAAGATGAGTGCACAAATGGATGAGTAGATAACTAAGTGAACCTCTGAGTTTATGAATTAATGGATAACTGAAAATTAATTAGTAATGAGGGAATGAATTAATGAGTGAATGAATCAATGAATAACCAATGACTTAATTGATTAATGAGTTACAAAATGAGTGAGTGAATAAGTGAATAAGTCAATAAAAGAGGAAAACATTGAATAATTTAACTAATGAATAATAAGTTAATGTATAAAGCAAATTAATGAGGGAATGAAGAGGCAAATGGATGGAGGAATGAACATATTAATGTGAATGGATAAAAGAATGAATCAGTGAGTGAGTAAATGAGTCAACGAATTAGTATGTAATCCAAGAATAAATTAACTGCTCTGTGAATGAATGAATGAATGAACAAATGAATGAATAATTGAGTGAGTGACTCAGTAAAGGAGCGAATGAGTCAGTGATCCACGTGTGAGGCAACAAGTGAATGAAGTCACACTGGGACTCCTTCCCTGACCACTCCAGAGAGTTAGCCACACACCCAGCCCAGTACATTATAAATATCTCACCCAGATCACTAGTCCCACTCTGTCACGGGCATTTGTTTACATGTCGTTGCTAAACTGATGTGCCCTAAGAGCCAGGAATTGGGTCAAACTCTTCTCTGTAGCCCCACCGCCGGCGCAGTCCTGAGGCGAGGAGGCGCCCAGTAAATTAGTGCTGAATGAGTGAACGAATAACCACAAATACATGTGCTTTTGTGGAACCAGGATAGCCCTGCTCAGAATGGTCTGGGAGCTGCTCTGTGGAGAAGCGTGCTGTGTCTCAGATGGTGTGCGGCACCCTCCTGCACAAGTGCAGATTCTCCCTGGAGTTCCACTTCCTGTTTCCAGTGCCAAACAGTGAGACAGGATACTGGCCGTTCCGACTGCCCTGGACACTGGCCCACCTTGGGCAGCGCTGGCTTGGCATGGTGGAATGGGAGCCCTTGGTCTTCCCGAAAGCTGCCGTCGCCTCTGCCAAGACAGGAGATCGAAAATAACCCAGTCTTGTTTTTATGCCTCTGGTGCGTGGTCCCACTCCTTGCCTTTCTAAGCAAACCAAGTTCCTCCTGCTTCTTGTTGTGGAACTTTGGGTTAGACGTGAAGCCCCCTGGACCTAGCCTCAGCTTTCTGTGTTAGATGAGGGTAACGACGCCTACCCGCTGGATTGTTGTGAGAATTGAATTTGTTTAGCAAGAGCTGATTATAAGACCCTTGCATGACGTAATACATGTCCGGTATGTAGTACAGTACCTGCGAGGGAATAGCTACCTCAAAAATTACCCAAAGTAGCTGTAATTGATGGTTTAAATTGCATTTATTTTAAAAGCTCCCAAATGGTTGAGATATCCAAATTCTCTGTCCTAGAAGAATGGTGAGTTCAACTAAGTTCTGGAAGAATGCCACTTTGGATGGGACAGGCCTGCCCAGACCATGCACCTTTAAGACAGCGTAACAAGCTCTTCTACCAGGGACAGATGACAGGAAAAGTGAGTTGACAATACCTTTGCTCCATGTGGGGCATTTGCCCAAACCCTCCCTCCCTTCCTCCATCCCTCCCACAATTATATGTGCAGAACCCACTCTGTGCCTAACACCGACCACTCCTCTTCCTCTCTTGTCTTTGCTGGCTCCTGACCCTGGATTCCATCTCCCACTCCTGCTCATGCAGCCTTCCTTTGGACTTGGTGATGCTGCTCAGTCATCTGGCTTGGAATCTGGGACTATCCCTCATGAGGATCTGATTCCAGCACCACCCCTTGGCTTTTCTGCTTCAGACTGAATCAGGTAGACCTCCCCTTCTTAATCATGGGTGTGGGGACCCTAGTTTTGAGTCTTCTCAGTTGGCTGTTTCCCAGCTGGGCAATCTCCAGCCCCTCCTGCGAGGAGTTTAGACCATGATAGCAGGTGGGCCCTCTGCGGGGGTGGGCAGCAGGTCCACATCGGTGGCTCTGGGGTGGAACCTAAGCTTTGAATGTCAAGTGCGTACAGGTATAGGAGACAGGACTTAGAGTCTCACTTTGCCCAGAATTCGTGGGTAAAGAGGGATACTAATCTCACAGTAACCAAAACTTCCAATTAATTTTAGTCTGGTACTTCCCCTTGGCTGTTCAGCTTTGTGTTAAACCAACACGAATGTCACGTTACTCTCACACTCTTACAATCCCTTGCCCTCTGCTTTGGCTTTCATATCCTTGTGTCCAAATTCGCCATTTCTTATCCAGTCAGCCCTCATCCATACCCTGACAGAGCCCATGTTCCATTGTTAATTAGGACCTGCCAGTTTTTCCCAAAGGACTATGAACTTCCTGAGGACGAGGTCTTCTTTTTTGTGTCATTACAGCCCGCCAGCAGGCCTAGGCATCAGGAAGTATTTGGTGAATTCATCTTTCATTAATGTATTCAAAAAGTATTGGGCCCTTACTGTGGTGCCAGAGGCTGGGTCATGAATAGCAAGAAATAAGACATAGTCCATGTCTGTCCTTGTGGAGCTCCAAGTCTTGGTGGAAGATAGATTTTGAACAAATACTTATGGCAAAATTACTTAGTTACACTTGTGATGAGCGCTGGGAAGCCAGGATGTGAGGGCTTTGTCAGCCTGCGACTGGGCTGGTCATGACCCTCACCGAGGGCTCCCTCTGCTCCTGTGCTACATTCTGGGGGGACACTGAATGGAGGACAAGGCCATAGCCATGGCCAAAGTTGGTTGATGGCTTTGGCTTCCTTGGGTCAGGTCAGGGCGTCTTCAGACATCCTTGGAGGAAAGAAAGATGAGTAGAGGTCAGAGTTTCTTCTCGGTGATTACCTGGACAGTTGTGACCAGCAAACATGACGTTTCCCTCAAGCACCGAGCTTGTTACGGAAGGCCCTGTTGAGTGTCAGGGTTTGATGTCTCCGCCCACTTTCAAGTATTTCCCTTAGATGTGCTGCCTCATGACAAGCCAAGGGTGGGACGGAATACATGTTGACCTTTTCTCCTCCCTCCACCACACTTCATTCTGAGTCTCTCACAGTGGCTGCCTGAGAAACTCTTCTGTCACTAATGTTGCTGTAATGTCTCATTGCCCACAAACCTGGCGATTAGGCACACATTGTTTCACTGACCAGTCACTGATCAGGGGGCCACTCTCCCTCTGCCTCTGACTTCAGTCCTGCCCCTTTAGCATCTCAACAGTGAGCCCATGATTCCCTTCTTATGTCCTCCGCCGCCCGTCAGTCCACGCGTCCCTCATCCTGGGCTGGCATTGGCCTCGGAATCGGTCTTCCTGCCCCTCCTCCAGTCCGTTCTCCTCATTGCAGTCAGTGTGATCATTCTAGAATGCACAAGTCTGAGTCCCTGCTCCTTAGAGCCCTCTCGTGAGTTCCGGAAGCTCCAGGCTGAAGTCTAGGCCCCTTGGTGTCACACGCAAGGATTCCAGTGACTTGGCCTCTAGCCACACGCTCCCTGGCCTTATGCGCTACCAGCAGCCCCTCCCTGAGTCTGCGTGTGCTTATGTCTCTGGGCCTTTGCACAAGCTCATCCTCTAGTCCTCTCCTCCGGCTGGCTGCCCTGTAGCTGGAGGGGTGAATCACCCCACACTTGGAACTGTTACATGGCCATGAAGTTGACCTCCATTCAGAAACCTTTCCTCTTGCTCAACCAGAACTTGAGCTTCCCATCTGTGGGTGCTCGGTCTTGGGGGCCTCAACATCCCCCTACCCTCCGTTATCTCGCCCAGAACCTGTGCACAGGGGCTGATCGATCCATAAGAATGCTAGGTGAGTGAAAGAATAAATGAATGCACGAAAGAATGATTGTAAGGCTTGGTGGGGGCCAAATTATATCCCTGGCAGAGAACGGGGGTCCTTGGTGCTGAGGAATAGCACCTCCTCATTTCTGAGGCCTGTCCTCCTTCTCTAGCCAAGTCCACTTTGCCTCTGCCTGCGACTCATTAAGAGATATGTAACCTTAATCCTTGAAATTGTCTGGGATGGAGCGTGTTTTCAGTCCATGGCACCAGCATGGGGATTTTATTCCTTCCTTAAATAAATCTCACTCCCCCAGGAAGTTTGGACAGGATGTGGGTAGTTGGACCAAGGCTTAAAACTGAACATTGTGCAAAAGGCCCGTTTCAAAATTTGAAACCCCATGGCCACTGGCCAGAGCTGAGTCTGGTTTGTGGGGGTCGCTGGGGCCTCCTCTTAGAGAGGGGAAGGGAAGATTGAAAACAAATCTTCAGCTGTCACTGAGCAGGCTGATGGTTTGCAAGAAGAATTCTGTGGTTTGGTTGCTTCTCTGATGAAACTTGAGCGAGCTTGGTCACCCTCGTTAGCTCGTCTTTCAAGCTTTCAGCGGAGGCCTCAGACCCTCCCAGAGCCAGAGAGGAGTCTGAGTTGGTCCTGAAATTGATGGGACAAGTGTGTGAGTGCTAGACAGGCCGGGCGCTCTGTCCAGGCCTGGAGGAGAGAGATGCTCGGGGCAGGCTCGGGGCCGCAGTGGCTGGTGGCTCCTCCTCCCACTGGGGAGAAGGTACCAGGTGGGGCTGACGACTGGAGCCTGGGGGTCCTGGCAGTGAAGAGAAAGAATAATACCTTCTTGTGATGCCTGTTGTCACTGGGCACAGCTCCAAGCTTCCCCATTTCATCTGGAGATGAGTGACATCAATTCCCCCTGTGGATACAAGGGAACTGAGGCCTAGGGAGGGCAGCCTGTGCTCCAGGTTCCATCAGGGCCGTAGTTTAGTCCGGGCAGCCCTGCCTCTATGTCCAGTGCCCTTCTCACGCTTCTCATTGGGACACTACCACACCGAGAAGGGGCTGAGGCTGGCGCTCCAGAATCACAGCTGCCGTGGCTGGAGGGGCTGGACGCAGGGTTAGACAGCCCTGGAGACCCGCTCTCAGTGTTTGAAGCCTTGTGACAGGCTGTCCCACGGTCCCTGCTGTCCTCAGTGAGTGGGCACTGGCCGTGGACTGGCCCCTAGGACAAGGAATTTGCGCCATCTCTTGTCCTCTTTTGACTCCTTTTTCCTTTCTGCCCTCAAGGAGCAGTTTGTGCCTTTGGAGAAGTCACCAGAACCCTCCAAGTTCCATGCCCCTCATCTGTAAAAGGGAAGTACATTTCATTCATTTTTTCTGGAGAAATCTTGATGTGTGCTACGAGCCACGCACTAGCAATAAGCTACGGCCCCCGAGGGCAGGTCCGTCCCCCTGCAAGGTGTGCGTGGCCTGCCAAGCAGCCGCTGTGCTGGGAGGAGTCGAGTCCACGCCCCGTGCAGGATGAGCCTGAGACTCTTAACGCACATGTTTGTCTCCTGTGCCTGCCCTTCCTGAACCTTACGGGTGCTGCCAGTGTCACGCTCGCGAGCAGTCTTTCCACTTGCCTTCTTGTCCCTACATCTCCCCTGCACTGCCTCCCCAGGCTCACAGGGACCTCCGTGTCCTGGGGGACCTTCACAAAGGGTGACTTTCCTTCTTCCACCTGAGACTTGAGCTTAGCCTCAGTTTCCCTATCTGTCGGAATGGGAAAGGATGATGACATGAATCTCTACATCATCTTTTTGCCTGTTGGGGAGTGAGAAGAAACTTCTCTCCATTGGGCCCCAGTCCTGATCCTCTGTCCTTTCGGGCCCTCGGTCCTCACTTGTCATTAGGGAGCCAGTTGGTTATATTTTCTCACCTGTCAGATCAGAGGCTCTCCTACCAACATGTGTTTTTTCAACACGATAAAGGAAAAGTCCACTGGCTTGGCTGGGACTGGGCCCCACCCTAAGCAGGTGTTCCTGGTATCAGCTGGAGCTGCTGGAGGCTGCCCGGGGTGGGGGGGGGTGGGGGTGGGGGTGGGGGGGGGGGAAAGGCAGGCGTGGCACATGTGTCCCTCCTTGGTCTCCCTTTCCTCAGCTGTTCCCTCCCCTCTGCTGCCCGCAGGCACTGCTGGGCTCCTGCTCTCATTTCCTGATAGGCCCTCCAGTGTGCTTCTCTGGGGAGTGCTGGGCCAGAGTTCAGGCTTCTTTAAGTGCCATTTGTCTACCTCCCTCCACCCCCGGGGTCCTCCTGCTGCTTCCTTGCAACTCTAGGTCCTTGTCGCCTCTCCTTCATGCCCACCTTTTCTGTGTGTCCGCTTTGCGCTCTCCCCCACCCCCATCCCACTGACTGCAGGTCACATATCCAAGTATTTAGTGCCCTGGTGAGTCACAGGGCCCGCATTCCTTGGTTCAGCTGTTTATACAGCTGCTGGGTGCTCGCTGGACTTGGAGATGGCACACTGGAAGTGAGAGGGAGGTCACTAAAGGAGGTCACTGAGCTTCTCCTCCCAGCACCCTTCCTCCTGGCTGTCCCTTCTCAGGCACCGAGGCTGTGCTGGGAGGAAGAAGAGACAGAGTGGGGCATGTGAGAGGGGCTGGGCTTGGCTGGAAGATGAGGCCTTGCTACATGGTGGCCATTCTCTGGGGTGCAACTGGGCAAAGGAAAGGGGTTTCATGGGCAGATGTTGGAGAAACGGGGGAGGGAGGGCCCCTTCTTGGACGCCCAGCCATCTTCTGTATGGCCCCCCCAGAGAGCCGCTCTTCCCTTACCCTCTCCCCTCTGTCCCATAACTGGCTGGGTCGGTGGGTGCTGCTGCATTTGTCACCTCACCAAAGCCCCACAGCTGCAGGGGCCATGTCATTGGTCCCTCTTACAGAGAAGGAAACTGAGGCTCAGAAGAGCACAGTGAGCCCACTCTGCCCTATGTCCAGGGCGTGTGCCACGCCCCCACAACTGCCCTCATAACTAGTTGCCTCACTGGATGTGGGGGGTGGACAGTGAAGCGTAAGGGGTACTGTGCACGGTGCCTGGAGGCCTGTTTCCATCCGTGAGACTGGAGGCTGTGTCCTCCTGAGTGGAGGAGTTTGGGCTGTGAGAGCATGGAAGCACATGGTTATGGTTTTGCTCATCAGGGCGAAAGAACTTAACAGACTTGGCTGGCCAAGTCTACCAACTCAATGACCTTTCATAAAAGCCCTGCCGGGAAGCATCTGGAAAACTCCTTCCCTGTCCTGACAGTCGCCCTAAACAGCATGTTTCAAAAGACACAGAACACGTGGGGTGCAGAGCTCAGAGACTTGCTGTGGCCTGGCTATCAGGGCAGTGGGTGCACGGCCACCCTTGCACCGCCCGCGGTTGCCCCCAAGGCCACTTACATGACCTTGGAGACAGGCTCAAATGGGTGCTTGTCTGTCTGTAGTTGAGACCAGCCCATTTCTTTCACAGCAGAGAGAGCCTGGCTGAGCTTAGCTCCAGGCCAGGGATGGTGTGGCTGGGATTGTACTGATCAGAGCAGGGAGGAAACAGCGGAAGCACAGTTCCTGGATCCAGGGTCAGAGGTGCAGCCAGGGTGGGTCTCAGCCGTCAGTGTCAGGGCTGGCGGGGGTGGCGTGACCACAGGACCGTATGGGAGGTCCCCAAGTTGCAGTTAGTGTCTAACTGTGCGTTGGCTCTGTGATGGGTTTATGGATGGGCATTAAATCCTTGAAGATTAAAACCTTCATGGACCAATGGCGGCTGGTGTCATAGATTAAAGACCGTAATCAGTCCAATTCTATCTATACCTGGGGTCGCAGACAGTAAGAGTAGTGGTAAGGATAGTAAGAACTCTGGGAGTTGAAATCTGAGAGTCCTGATCTGCTAGGAATTCTGGTCCCATGAGCCCTCTGTGTTCCTTCTCTCGACGAATTCCCAGCTAGACGTGCAGCTGAGGTCCTCAGCCTCTCCTTTATCTCCTCCATCCTGCTCCAGCCTGCAGGCCTTGTAATTCCCCAAGTCACCCATCCTATCAGCTCTGCCACTCCGGGAAGCTCTCCCTGACGCCCCCAGCACCCCAGCTCAAAACCTATCCCCCACCCCCAGAACCCCCCCGGGTTTAATTGCATAGCTATCCATGTCACATGGAATTATGAGTATCTCATGTGCAGGAGTGGTCTCTGATCCAGCTCCTAGCCCTGTGCTGGGCCTCGCCATTTCCAGAGTACCCGGTCCAGGGACGTTCACACATGCCCGTACCCTGTGGGTCAGACACACCCTCACACAGTTGGGTTTGGTTTTGTGACTCAACCCTCTTATCTTGCAAGGTCGTCTGCATAGAGCCCTGGAGGAGGTTGCTGGAGCACAAGACTTCTGAAAAAGACGCCTCTGATGGTGGAGCACTCTCTTCCTGGGTGAGTCCTGCGTCTCCTGGTTACACTCCACAATGCATATGTGTCTGTGAGGAAGGGCCAGACTGGTCTAGATTAGATGCAAACTGTGAGTGATCAGAGATGGGCTGGAGCCTGTCTCAAGGCCTCAGCAGGGCCTGAGTGCATGCACTGCCCACCTGGAGCACGACAGGCAGAGGCTGGCCCAGTTTTGGCAACTGCTTCTCTGAGTGGAGGGCAGGTCTGGCCAGAGACACTGCTCAAAAGTTGCCCAAGGTACCACTAGGGAGAGCAAAAAGGTGAGGTCAGCAGGGGCTCGACCCCACACAGGGGTCCCTCATCTCTGGGCCCACCCACGTGGTGGGGCCTTGTTCACTTTACAGCTCGCCAGACCCCAGAATCCTTTTTGGCAGCTTAAGTTGGAGCTTGGGGTTATCTTCACACCCCTGCTCCAAGTGAGTCTCTTAAAAATTATGCTGAGCACCACATTTTGTGAACTCATTAGTTTAATGGAGAACGCAGTAAGTGGGGGCCATGTGAGTTTTCCCCACAAAGTACTGTAAGCTAATAATTTAAATTTGTTGAACATAATAAGTCTAAAAAATATTTTCTCTCTTTGAAAAAGAAATACAAAAAAAAACCCCAAACCCACAAAACCCCAAAACACCATCTCTATTGTAAAAGCTTGTAAAATGCTAAAAAACAAACAAATGAAAAAAACCACCCCACTCAAAGATGACCACTGCCGCCGTGGTGGTGACCAGCCTCTTGTCTTTTGTTCACTCCTATAAATTGCATACATGTGTGTATACATTATGTATGTATGCATATTTTTAATTAGGCTCATCGTTGTCATCTTCATTTTTTCCTCTAAATCTATATCCTGAATGTTTTCCCATGTCATTAAGTTATTTCCTATCTTGTGATTTCCTTCTTTAATAGTTATCTAGTATCCTAGCAAATGACTATCATGATTGGTTTAATTGGTCCACTCTTACCAGATATTTAGATAATTTGAAAAGTTGGCTTGTGTAAATTGGGAAGGGCATCTTTGTTCATTCATCTTCACGTATGTCTCTGATTTGTTTCCTGCAGTTTATTTGAAAAGTGGAATGGTCATGTCAAAAGGCATGACCAGATGGCCCTCCTTAAACTTTGTACCAACTCACAGTCTCAGAATTAGTTTAAGAAATGCCAGTTTCTCTGGGAGTTACCAAGGTTTTTAACATTTGCCAATTTGTCAAAACTTGATATTTCATTCTTTTAATTTTCAGGGTTTTCTTTTTTTCTTTTTTTTTTTTTTTTTTTTTTTTTTTTACTTGTGATAAGAGCATTTCCCCCATATCTTTATTGGTTCTTTGTATCTGAATTGCCAGTTCAGGTTCTTTGCATTTTTTCATTTTTATTAGTTTATTTTATTTTAAAGCCATGCATATGCATTATTTTAAGAACCAAATATTTCTACAAGATTATTTTAGAAGCATCAGTCCTCCAGCCCTCCCAATTCCTTCCAACACCCTTCTCCACAGAAGCAGCAGCTTTTAACTCTTTTGACTGGTTCCCTTGACATTTACATCCATATTTCTAAGTAACATTCTTAGTTTTCTTCTTCTTGATTTCTTTTAGCTTAGGAATTATCTTGACTTTTTAACCATACAAGGTGAAGATTTAAGTCTTTCACAAGTGCCCTTAGCTTCACTACACAATAGTATACCTCTGTGATCCTTCCTCTCAGGATATTTAGTTCACAGTTTTGATTTGATCAATATTCAGTGTTTACATTATTATAACAGTGTAAACACTCTTCACAGCTGAACAATGTAATGTATGATTATTTATCTCTTCATAACTTACTGTGTTCTCTGAAGTTGATAATTGTCTTGTTTCATTCATTTCCTTCTTTCTTTGATTGGTTTTTAATGAACTTCCCACGAATTTATCCTAAGCTTCTCAATACATTAGAACACATTAACATTTGCTTTCTTTTTAGTTTTATCATTTAAAGAAATCTTTTCCCAGAGCCTTCTTGCCTGTTCTGTTTTGGATTGATTAATCTTTGGGCTTCCTGCCCTTATCTTGGGGTCTCCCCCTCATTCTTTCCCCAGGGATTCATTTGATCCTCTCTCCTTGGTTGGATCCCTGAGGTCATAAATCCTGTTATCCTCTTTTTATTTTTATTTACTCTCCTGTTTTGCTATAGTGGATTCTCAGCAGTTTTGTGAGAAAGGGTACGTGGGAGGTAAATTTTTGGAGACCTTTCACGTCTGAAAAGGAAAATATCTAGTTCACATTGACATTGCTAGTTTGGCTGGGTATCAAATTCTAGTTGGTAATCTTTCCCCCCCTCAGTTTTGAAAGCATAAATAATCATCTTCTAACTACTAGTGCTGTTAATGAGAAGGCTGAAACCTTTCTGATTCATCATCCCTTGTATATGATCCTTTTTTCTCCCTTTCTGGAACTTGTAGGATTTTCTCGTTGTCTTCTAGTGTTTTTTAAATTTCATATCTTGATATGGACCTATGTTTATCCATTTTGCCATGCCCTATTAATCTGAACACTTGTATTCCTTAGTTGTGGAAACTTTTCTTGAACAATTCCTTGGATAATGACCTTCCATCTGTTTTCTCTTTTTAGAACTTATGTTGTTTGAATGTTGGATCTCTTTGGTTCTCTAAAATTCCCATATTTTCCCTCTGATTGTCAATGCTGCATTTCTTTGATTTCTTCATGAGAGATTTCTCTGTCTAACATCTTTTAACCTATTTTCATTCCTGTAATCTAATTTTCAAGATTCTTTATTGTACTCTAAATATTATTTTATAACCTTTTGTTTCATGGATGCAATTGCTTTGATATCCTTGATAATATTAATAGGTTTTCAGGTGTGCATGTCTCCACCGTTCATGTTAGATGCTTTTCTCAGTTCTTGTGATGTAAATAAATAGACATGAGTATAGATAATATAGATGATAATAATATAGGTGAAATAGATATAGATGGTATAGCTATAGATTATATAAAATACATGCATACAAATACACTAATGAGCTATTTGGAAGCTCTCAGCCTGTGGTTGGGCCTTGTGAACTGTGGATTTTCCTGTAGCATGAGCTAGCTGGTCTTTCTATTGGGGGAACCCCAGGTTTTAGCATTTTTAAGTCTTTTTCTTTTGGACATCTGAGATGCTGCAAAGAAGATTTTTTAGTTTCTGTTCTAGAGTATTTCTAGCTGCCAGTGCTCTGGGAGGTTTTTGGAGGAAGGCTGGGGGTGAGTCTCAACATCCAGCTCGTAAAACTTTGCCTTCTTCCTCTTTTTAGAACACTTGCCCTCAGCTGTGCCTGCTTTCCCTATTTCAGTCACCCATGCTTTACTTTGTCCATGTAATACATTTTCAGTCTTCTCTCAGAGTTAAAGAAGGCTCTGCACAGTGGGTGAGGATTTTGAGAAGTGTCTTCTTCTTAAAGAGACTTTCAGCCAATTCACCTTATTTAGGCCCAGATTTTCCTGCCACATTGGGGTACCTGGTGCTGTCAATTTGTGAGACTTCTGTGGGTTCCTGGAATACACTGGGCTTTATTTCAGCGTTCCTCACTGCTAGTTTAGAATCCCCAGCTCTGAATCACTTACAATACTTATCTTCTTCTCTTTATCCCTGTGTACTTATGCTCAAAATGAAAATCTCCTCACTTTCATGTAGCATAGCTTCATGAGGGGCAAGGGCAGGTGAACATCTATATTCAGTTCACTGTATTGAACTGGAAGTTATTTACCCATTTTTCTCTTATTTTTTTTCTCTATTGGTGTGTTCATCTTTCATTTTTATTTTGTAAGACCTTTTCAAATGAGAATGGTAACTCCTTTCTATCACATATTACTATTGCTTTTTTTTCATTTTTCACTTGCCATTCCATTTTGTTCATGAGTTTTAATTTTTTAATTAAAAAAATTTATGTTCTAAAAATTTGTCTTTAAATTTTCCCTATAGTTTCTTCTTGCTTAGAAAGACCTTTCCCACCCTGAGCTCATATAGTCACTTTTATTTTTTTCTAGTTCTTTCATGATTTCATCTCTATATTCGACTCTTCAATCCATTAATTTAATTATTGTGAGAAATAACTATATGTTCCGTGTCCACATTTACCACATGGTAGATATTTTTATAGACTTAGTTTCTTTTTATGGCTTTCTATTATTCCATTATCTGTCTATTCTTATACCAATATTGCTTTGTTTTAATATATTGTATTATTACAATGTGTGTTCTTATTTGGTAGCAGTAGTCTTCCTTCATTCTGATTTTTCAAGATTTTCTTGATTAGTCTCACTTGCTGATACTTCCAGATGAATTTTAGTGATATTGTGAAGTTAAAAATTTTGTTATTTTGATTCTGTGGAGTTTTATAAAATTGTAAATGAAAGAGGATTGATATATTTGATACTTGGACTTTGCATGATATTTTGCAGTTTAATATATATACTCACAATTTGTCATATTTGACAAAGTCACCATTTGTCATTGACGTTATTTCAAGGAATTAAGTATTGCTTCTATTGTGAATTTGTTCTCTTTTCTTATACTTTCTAGCTGGTTATTACTGTTATGTAGGGAAGGTATTTTATATTTATTGTTATTGGCTGTCTCATTGAATTCTCTCATTTCTTCCACAAATTTTTAGTTGAATGTTTTGGAATTTCTAGATAAAGAGTCATTCATATCTATATAATGCAAATTTTGCCTCTTTTTCAATATAGCTCTTCGATTTCTCTTTTTCGTCTTATAGCTAGATCTTCCAAAACGTTAAATTGTTGATAATAGAAATATTTGTCTCATTTCTGGTTCACTATTAAGTATGATAACAAATAATTTTTTAGGCTATACATATTTTTTACAATGCTAATGCAGTCTTTATTTCTAATTCATATATGAATTTAAAATCAGGAATGAATTTTGAATTTTGTGAAATGCTTTTTTGATGTCTATAGAGATATTTGTGTTGTTTTTCTCTGTTGACTTGTTGATCCAATGTACTAAAATAATGTTTCGTAACTGAAACATTTTTGGATCAAATTCTACTTGGTTATGGTGTGTTGTTCTTTCATACTATACAATTTGTTTCTCTAGTATTCCATTTAGGACTTTGCCAATTTATTTTTTTATTGATTTTGGTGTCAAAGTTATGCTGATTTTGTAAAATGAATCAGGAACGTTCCATCTTTTTCTATATTCTGTACCATACATACATCGTTTAAATGATCTATTCCATGAAAGCTTGAAAGAACTCACCCATGTAACTTTCCTGGGATAATTCTTTGACAACTTTTCCCATTTCCTCTGTATTTATTGGATTCTTTAGATTTTCTACATCTTTAGAATTTTTGCTTCTTTTTCTGATATAGCTCAGTGTTGAAATGTATAGGCACTAGAATCAGATAACTTGGGTTTAAATTCTTGTTCTGTCATTTCCTGTGTGCCCTCAGATAAATGATGTCTTCTCCTTAATTCTTAGTTTCCTTATTTGTTAAATGGTTAAAATGAGAGCTGAGAGGGCCACCATGAGGATTAAAGAGATAAAGTACCTTGCACTGTATCTGGCACAGTAATAGCTCATTGATTTTTTATAACCTATTAATAATCCTAGAAAATAATCGATTTTTCTGAGATTTAAAAAATTCTTATATAGTTATAAATAATATTTTTTATAATAATTTTTTATCTATTTCTATGATTATGTCATTTTTTTGTTCTTAATTTTGTGTAGGTGTACTTTGTCTCTTTTTTATTATATGAGCTAGAGAAGTGTCTATTTTAGAGGTTTTTCGAAAAAAGAATCTGTTCTTGGAATAATTTATCAATTCAACTGTTTTTTTTGTGTGTGTCTGTTCAAATTAAAAATATCTGCCTTTATCTTTATTGATTCTGTCCTTCTGCTTTTCTCAAGCTTGTTTTATGGATCTACCCATATATCCCTTATGTTATTATTCTTTAATAATGAAAACATTTCATGGTATGAATTTGCCTCTGGTTGCAATTTTGACTGCATGTCATAAGTTTTAATATGTAGTCTTTTTAATATTTTAAAATATTTGTAATATGCTTTTCATTTCTTCTTGTTCTTAGAAGAAGTGAGTATCTGAATTAAATGTGCAAAAGTAGAACTTATTTTTAAATTAATTTCTAATTTATTTGGGTTGTGTGTTGTTGCTTATACTTTTTTATTCAATTGTGGTTATATTTCATTGTGGCTAGAGAATGTGGACATAAATTCTACTTTGGGGAATTTATTGATGTCTTCTTTGTGTCTTATATAATCAATTTGTAAATGTTTCATGAGCCTTTAAAATAAGGTACATCTTATATATAGGGTACAGATTTTGATGTGAAGACATTTAGTTTACTAGCTTTTCAGTTGATTCTTTTGGATTTTCTTAGTAAAGAATTAAGTATTCTATAAATAACCATAATTTTAACTCATTCTAATAGTTCTAACATTGATCTATTTTTTGTTTTATTATATTAGTTAGAGATTTTTGGACAGTGTAACCTAATATTGATGATGTAAGCATCTTTTCTTTATCTCTCATTTTCTGTTAAATATGATGTGGCTTGCCTCTAGATTTGAGGTATGTTTGTCATTTACTTTTTGCCTATTTGATGTCTTTAGGACTGAGAAGGCTCTGGAAACTGTGTTTTGATCTTTTCCCCCTATATTTGGATGCTATTTTATTCCTAATGTAAATGTTTGTGAATGTTATATCATTGTTGTGGTTGTATCTTCCATCTCTGAGAGGTGGGTTTCATTGACTTGTTTAATGCTTTTGCTCTTGGGTACTTGAAATGACAGGAGCACTTCTGCTTTGTGAGATAGGGAACCTTACTTTCTTGTGTAATTGTTTCTGGAAGGCTGTTTTCAAGGCAAAGTATTGTTTGAAAGTTGAACCAGAGACTTGCATGTTCCAAAGAATTCTGCTCCTCGAGAGCTCGATATTCTGCACATTTCCAGACAATTTCTAGCATTCCTCAGATGTTCTTTAATTTCCTTCTTTCCAAACACATAGTTGACTGCCTTAAATTCAATTATTGAGGCTAAAGATTGGCCACATTGCGTTCCCCTAATGATTTCCATCTTTGTCTTAATTTCTTAAGTATATATGAGATCTATGCTCTTACCACAGGTATCAGCAATTTTATTTTTCCATTTTCCACTTATTTTTATAAAACAATACGAGCAAAATGTAATTAAATACGGCTATAAAGATGCAGCCAAGCCCTTTATTCAGACCAAATATTACCCAGAAGCCCAATAAATAAAAGAGATCAAATCAAAGCTGCCCTATTTGGAGCTGGGTGGTGACCTCAAGTTTTGGGCATCATTCTACCAGGGACATGGGAGGCCCCAAGTGCCCCTCAGAATACCCTTTGACAGCCTCTGCAATGAGATATTTAAGCAATTGCACAAAACATTGCACAGATTGCTGTACATGCAAAAGTAGGGGTGCCGTTGATACGGAGTTGATTGCTGGCAGCCAGCTGTGGTATAAATGCCGCGGTTTTGAGATTTCAGTGCATGACTGTGTGGTTGCCTGAAAGTCCAATGCGTGAAAACTGAGGCCTTCCTATTTATCTGTGCCCATCCCTTAGATGTGAATTTTTCCAGTTAATTTATTTAAAGTGTGTTTCAAATAGACAACATATAGTTTGGATTGGAGGCTTTTGACTTGAATTGAAAAATTCCCTTTTTAAGGGTGTTTACCCCGTTTCCATTTTTTCCTTGATTGTCTTGTTTGGACTTAAAACAATGTACTTAATGCTTGTTTTTTTAAAAAATTCTATCTTTCCTGCTATCTTTGATTATATATACTACGTGTTCGTCTTTAAAAATTTTACCCTGGTGATTCAGAAAGTACACAACCAGCTTCTAAGTCTGTTAGCACTTACATTTTAGTTTTTTGTTAAAAAAAAAACCCACATGCTTACATCTGTATTTCTTTATGGTAAAAAAATGAAATAGTGTTCTCTTTACTTTGCCCTGTGTGTAATTACGAAGTTGAGTATGAATCTGTTTCTTCTCATCCCTCCTGTTTGCACCCTTCCACATGATAAGGTGTGAGTGGGTTTTATCACTGACTCCTCTACCTACCTCCCCACCTGTCCCTGCCCCAGTCGTTGGGAGGTGAGAATTGCTTCTCTTTGCTCTCTCTGGTCTGGTACCATCTGCAGCAGCTGAAACTCTTTACTGTTTCTGGACTATAGATCGTGAGCCTGAAATCCTAAGACTTTGTACACTTCCATCATGTCCTCTAAGTGTGTGGGCTGAGTATCCATCTTTCTCCCATTTAAACTGTGAGCTCCTGGGATGCAGGGACCCTGAGTCCAGGCTGCCTTAGGTTCCACACTGGAGAAAGGCTAGCAAATGTGTGTTCACAGCTGAGTGTCTGAGAGGATATGTGGGTTAGTCAATGCAAGGATGAGTAGCCGAGGAGTAAATGAGTGCATGAAGGAGTCAATTTATGAGGTACGTGCAGTGCACGGACGAGTGCTGTTGAAAGAATGGCTGAGCAGATATACAGGTGCGGGAGCAGGCAATGACTGGGGCCTGAGAAAATGAGAAGGCCTCAGCCACTAGCCACCTGCGGTTAGGAGATGTTCGGTCCAGGCTGGGTGACTGAGTGTTGGAAGCCTGGGTGGGTAGGTAGGCTTACCCACATCTCTAGAGATTCAGGAAGCTACGGGGGACACATGTCATTTTATCCATTAGGACAAGGACACTTGCAGGGTCCATCTCAGTTCTTTGAAGTGGTCCATTCTTTCAGTCCTCATTATTCTGTAGAATGCCTGATTCTGGGCCCTGGGGATACAAAGCTTAGGTCAGGGGGTCCCCTTCCTCCCCAAAGGAGTTCCCAACCCAAGGGGACACATGAGTGACTTCCTCTTCAATCGTGGACATAGTGAAAATAAAAGCCATAAACATGAACTCCCCCAGCTTCCCACGATTAGCCTTGACCCATTGCTTCTCTTTCCCTGATGACCAGTGGAGAACGCAACTGGCTGCTGGCCCGGTGGCACACGGCCACCTGAGCTTGGGCTCCATCCTCCAGCTCTCAGGAAGCTTACACCGCCATTTTGAGTGCACGTCAAAGAACCTCTCCCTCTCTCCTGGAGCCCTCCCATTGGCTCTGAACACACTGTGGTCCCTTTAATCTGAAAAACCTCAGGAATCCACCTCCTCCCTCTAGCCACACCCTCTTGGTGGTTTCTTTGTGTCTCACTTTTATTTGGCTGTCGAGTCTATCGCTCCATTGAAAGAGCTTTCCCTAAGATCACCAATGCCCTCTATCGGATTGCAGATTCAGTGTCTCCACAAGGATTTCTCACTTACACTTGAAACTTGGTGCACTCAAAACTAAACAGCTGCTCCCCCACCAACAGTTTTTCCTTGTCTGGTGCTGTCCAGCGCAGAGAGTGGTGCCACTCTTTCCTAGCTCCCGTGCCAGACACCTGCAAGGATTCTTGCCATTTTCTTATTGCTGACATGGCTCACCCACATCTGGGACGTTACCAAGTCTCTTATGCTTCTCTTTCTAACCATTCACAAGTATAGCTGTCTTTCCCCATTTCCATGACGTCTACCCTGTCTGGGGTACCTTTCTCTCTTTTTTGGATGCCTGTACTCTTTTCTCCCTGCCCCCACTTTTGCCCCAGCAGCACTCTTTTCACTTCTGCAAAGAACTATCTTATCAAAATATGAAGCTCATGTTCTTTATCAGCTAATAAGCGTTGGATTAAGGATAAATCTTTAATCTTTAGCCTTTGTTATAAGGCTTTATCATAAGGCATGTTTTTGACTCTCTATTCATGGGGGTGCTCTTTTGGTTACCATCCTCCATTCAGACTATGCTCCATCTATCCAGTCCATGAGCCATCTGTCTGGCCCATTGGCCACCTATCTGGTCCATGAGCCACTTTTCTGGTCCGTGAGCCATCTGTCTGGTCCACACTCCATCTGGCCCACTTGTCATCCCTTCCATTCCCTATTTGGGCCATGCTTCATTTCTCGGCCCCGTGAGCCATCTATCTGGTCCACGCTCCATTTGTTCTGTCCTCCATCCACTCCTCCGCTTCCACTCTGCATTGTCCACTTTTGTCCCTTCTCTTCCTGACTCAGTCTCCTCGTCCATCATCTTTTACTCTAAACGGCTTCTGAGAAATGCCCACCCCTCCCACCCCGCATTGGTCAGATCTTCTTGTTAAATGCTCCCTGCTCCTTCACAACACTTTGGCCTCTTTTTGATTTCGAAATCAGTGCTCTTCAATAATTATGTCAGTGTGGATCTCCCTTGCTAAGCTAGAAGCTGCAGGAGGGCAGAAACCATGTTTTATTCACAGCTCTAGCTCCAGCCCCTCGTGGGTGTTGACTAAACGTGAGCTTATTTCTATGACTGACCACATGAAAATGGGCTTGGGCTGGAGGAGAGGCCAGGGCAGGGTGCTGTGGAGGGTCAGGGGATGCAAAGGCCTGAATGGGCTGAGGCGGGGTCAGGGCTCAGGGAGCAGAGATGGGGTGGGGTGGAGACTGAAGCCATGATGCTGTTCTAAGGAGTTTGGTCTTCAACAGCTGGATTGTGAGCGGGAGGATGCCATGCTGTGCACTGGGCTCCAAGACTTTGGAAGATAACCGTGCCCTCCCCCCATGCTGCCCAGGGGCCTGCCCTTGCCCTTTCCTTGGAGACTAGCCAATCTCTTGGTTGTACATCCCATTCATATGGGGGGGGGTTGGGCTGTGAGAGGGGATGGAGAGACCAAAGGAAGGTTTCTTGGAGGAATTGGACATGTTGAGATGGAGCAGGAAGGGCCCACTGCCCACTCAACTCTGTGGTTTGAGGGTCCAGGGTGGTGTGGTACATGGCAAGGACTGTCATCACTTGGGGGAGCTTGGGCAAGTTGTTATCCGGAAGTGGAGGGACCCCCTTTCACAGCTGAGCTCTGCCCTAAGAGCTTCCCGTTCTGCCATGCAGAGCAAACCACTGCCTTCACTTTGCTTAAGAGCTAGTTGACCATGTAATGGCCAAGACGCGGTCAGGGTTGCATGGTTGCCTCTTCTCAGTCTTTCCGAGTTGGCATGGCCTTCTCAGGGGAGGGGATGCTTCAGGGTAGAGGGGCCTCTCCCCCATCAGCACTGCTCCCCCAGACTCGAGGAGGGGATTGTTTATGTTCACCGTGTGCCTGCTCCCAATGCCTAATCAGGCCTCAGAAAGCTTTCTGGAAGTGACACCAACTTCAGGGACAAGCCCTGGTTCTGGGGTCAGCACCACTCCATGGTTCCTGAAGAGATGGTAGACTATGGAACGTAGGCTTTATGATTTTTGACCTATGTAACATGGTCCACTAACTCTCAGTATCCAATCCGTCCTCGGAGGGCACCCCGGAGGTGTTGCCAACGTGAGGGAAGAGAACATTGGGTTTAGCTCCGGCACTGCTCCATGGTAAATCCTGTGGCCTATGTTTGATGTCTGAATTGTGCAACAAGACCTATTACATGCGTCCTCTGGGGGTGGTTTCTGGAGGTGATGCAACTTGGGGCAAAGACTCCGGTTCCAGCCTCAGCCATGGTACTTGAAGACATGGTTTGCCATGTGGCATATGCACGAGGGAAGATTCCTGGGACATGGTCCACCACTTCCCAGTAGCCTGGCCAGCTTTGGAGGGCTTCATGGAACCAATACTACCTTCAGGGGGACCCACCAGTCCAGCCTCCGTCATGCTCTGTGCTATTGAAGAGATACTTCCTTATGTTGAAGTTTCTTTGTTTGTACTAATGTCAGCCTCTGATTGATGTTAAATTCAGTCTCAGAGGGTTTTCTGGAGGCAGTGCCAAGACTGGGATGAGACAGAGGTTCTGACCTTAGGAAGTCGATTGGCCAAAACGACTTCCACTTTGATTCTGAAGATGGCATGGCGGTTACTGCTCATATCCAGTCCAGCCTCAGGACCTCCTGGAAATGCCCATGACTCTGAGGCAGAGATGGCCGTTAGATTGTCCTGGTGGCATAATTTTTTATTCCTCAAACTAGGGCTCACAACCTGGGCTTCACATGCCCTGAGACAATGTATTTGGCCTGCTCAGTATAACTAGACAGGTGTTCTTTTTGGGTTGCACACAGGCCATCTTGTTTCTCATTTTGTTTACCACTCCTCACACAGTTCTGTTAGCCACATGGCATGTCCACCCTCCCACTATGCCCACCTATCCATTCCCTCAGATCCAACATAGTGCCTGGCACATAGTAGGCACTTAATCAGTATTTCTGGAATGATGAAATCCATAACATCGTCCACTTCTGCTCTGTGGGACATGCAGCCTTGGAGGGCTTCCTGGAGGAGTTGCCAGCTTTGGGGATAAGCCACCAGCTCCAGCGTCAGCATCAGCTCCTGACAGTGGAGACAAGACTCCTAGCCTGTGTGTGCTTGTCGCATGATGCATGTATTGTGCTCGACCTGCCCTCTGATTCCCCCCAGCTCTGGAAGGCTTTCTGGACGTGTCCTCAACCTCTGTCCTCGGCGTCCCTGTGTGGTACTTGGAGAGATAGTAGACCGTATAGCGTACGCTTTATCTGTGACGTATGTAACACGGTCCACTAACCCTCAGTATCAAATCCATCCTCGAGGCTCCTGGAAACGACGCCATCTTCAGGGAGGTGCCATTGGACCCAACGTCAGGCCTCTCCAAGACGCTCGAAGAGATGGTTTTCTGTAGGGCATGTTCTTTTCTGCATGATGCGAAATGACATACTCTCGCTCTTCTTATATCAAGTTCTGCCTCGGGAAATCTCGCCATCTCTGGGGAGGAGATCTTGATTCTTTCTGGGATCGGTGCTGCTCTGTGGCATTCAATGACATGGTTGACTACACAACTCTTGTCTAGTATACACCATGACCTGCTTCTTCTCAGCATCAAGTGCGGCCCTGAAGAGGTCCCCAGAGGCACCTTTGTGGACGCGAGCCTTCTTCCAGTCATCACTGCCCTCGTGCGGTACTTGAAGAAATGGTTTACCGTCCCACATACATTTTGAGTATGTATGTGGGACGGTAAACCGCTTCTTGGTATCCAGCCCAGCCATCCAAACCATCCTGGAGAGAGCCGGAAATGAAGTTAGAAGCGACACTGGCCTCACCATCCTCCTTCTCCATGGTACTTGGCGGAATGGTAGACTGTTAGATATGTACTTAATCTGTTAATGCTTGCGACACAGTCTTCTCCTCAGTGTCAAATGCAGCCTCCAAGGGCTTCCGTAGGACAATGACAACCTTTAGGAAGGTGTCCTGCTTCCACGTTGGCATATCTCCCCTTGAAGAAATGGTGGTCAGTGCTGCCAGTGTTTATGGAGGAGGGATGTGACGCGTTCTGCCTCTCGTCAGCTTCCACGCTATCCTCAGATGCCTTCAGGACCAAGTGGCCATGTGGGGGCAGATACGGGTGCGTGTGAGATGATGCCACTCCAGGTACTTGAAGACACACTGACTCGTGTTTTTCATTGACGATGCGTGTACAGTCTATCTTTTTTCCATATCAAGTCTAGTCATCTCGGGGAAGACGCCTTCTGGCCTCAACACTGACCCTACACGAAGATCTGATTGGCCCCGTCGTGTATGCTTACAGGCGATACACGCTCCACAGACACTTCCTCCCTGTCGCCAGCCCAGCCTCGGAGAACTTGCTGAAGACGCTGCCGGCCTCAGAGTCAAGTTGGAGCACTGGTTCTGGCGTCAGCACCGACCTCACGGTACCTGCAAAGGGTTGGAGCGCACTGCATGTGTTTTATTAACAGCGTATGTAACATGGTCTGCTGCTTTTCAGTATCAAGCTTAGCTGTGAAGGTCTCCGGGGAGGTCACGTCCACCTGTGGAGACGAGGCAGCGGTTCTGGTACCAGTACCGCTTTGGGATACTTAGAAGTGGACCATGCTTCATACGTTTTACTTACCACGCATGTTACTTGGGCCACCTTTTTATAACAGCAAATGCACCTTGGGGGGCTTCCTGTAGGCAATACTAAGTCTCAGGCATAGCGTTTGTTCTGGCGTCATCTCCACTCCGGGTCCTTGAGGGGTTTCTCTGTGCTGCGTCCACTGCATCTGTAGCAGACTTTGCATGGTGGCCTCTTCTCAATACTGCATCGAGCCTCAGTGTGCTTCCTGAAGGTGATGCTAACGAGAGGAAAGAGACGCCGGTTCTGACATCAGCCCTTTCCACGGTACCTGAAAAGATGGTTGACCATAGAACATGCGCTATCTCTATGTCGTATGTAATATGGTCCACGTCTTCTCAATATCAAATTCGGTCGCAGAGGGCTTCCCAGAGGCAAAGGCAACTTCGTGGGAGCACCATTCCACAGTATGTGGAGAGATGGTGGACCATAAGGCATACGTGCTGTTTATGACGTGTGTAACATGGTCCACCAATTCTCAGCATCAGTCAACTTTAGGGGACTTCCTGGGGGCCATGCCAACTTGTGAGCAGGGCCTATGTGCTAGGTGCTCTCCAGCACAGATCACCAGGTGACTGGCTGGAGACCATGTCCTCTATTTATGACGTTGGCCATTTGGCCCCCCAACCAATACCTAGCACCCAATCCTAGCCTTACAGGGCATTCTGGAAGTGGTAGCGGCATTAGACGTGGGTTTTTGGTCATTGTCACATTTGCTGATTGCCAATCATTTATGACACGCAGTCAAGGGCTTCCTGGAGGTGCTACCAAATTAAGGGAAGAGAGTCAGGGTCAGCGTCACTTCATGGTATTTGAAGATGCGGTTGACCATGGTGTGTACGCTTTATTTATGACGTAGGACACATGGTCTACTTCTTCTCAATATCACATCTCGCCTTGGAAGACTTCCAGGAGGTGATATCAGCTTTGAGGAAGAGCCACTGTCCTGGTGTCAGCCCTGCTGCTGCTTGGTACTTGGAGAGAGGTGGTCCGTGGCGCGTTCGCTTTATTTATGGCGCACATTACACGGTCGACCTCTTTGCAGTATCTAATCCCGCCTTGCAAGCTTTCCTGGAGCTAACATCAACTGCGGGGTGGGGCCCCTAGGTCTGCTCTCAGTGCAGCTCAGCAGGGTTTGTGATGTGTTTGTCTTGTGTGATGATAACTCATGTGCAGCAACCTTCTTCTCAGCAAACCTCTCTGGCTTGGCGGCTTCGAGGGCAGGGGTAACTTGCGGACGAGGAGTGGCATCAACACGTGCCTGGATACATGAGATGGTTGACCAGAGAGCACACGCTTTATTTGTGCCGTTTGTGACCTGGTCCACTAACCCTCAGTATCTAATTTCCCCTTGGAGAACTTCCAGAAGAAGTGCCAACTTTGGGGAAAGAGACAGTAAACCAGGGCCAGCCGGGCTCTGCTAGACTTGGAAGAAAGAGCGTCTGTGAGGCGTTTGCTGCACTCGTGCCACATATGGCAGACTTGGACTTATTGGCAGTAGGATCTCTTTCCTTGGAGGGCTTCGTAGACGTGAGGCTATCTGAATGTCAGGGGAAGGGGCATGCTGTCTGCACCACCCCAAAGTACTCGAGTGATCAGCTGACCAGAGTATGTGCACTTTATTTATGACTCAGGTCCCGGGGCCCGCCACGCCTCAGTATCCAGGGAGTCCTTGGGAGGACCTTTGGGGGAGCCAGCCTCAGCTTGGGGCAATGGTGCCTCTCTATGGGAACTGAGAAAAGTTTGCCTTGGGGGCAACCCACAAATCTGATAGCTGTTGTGTAGTGACCAGCCTCTCTATAGTATCACCACCTTCTGGCCATGATGCCGACTTCAGGAAGTTCAGGATGCTGTTGGGGTCTGCTCCACTGGGGTACTTGGGGGAATGGTGGACGGACAGCATGCATTCAGCTAATGGCTTACACCAGCAAATCAACTAATTCCATATGAACAAGATGTCCCGGACTGAGTGTCCAGTCGGGGGAAGAATCAGTGGTGTTCTTGTCAGTGTTAATCAGTGGTACCTGAAGAGAGGTTTTCTGGGTTTCTGTTTCTTTAATGAGGATGAAACACACCTGGTTAACCTCTTTTCCAGTATCAGATCCCATCTTGGAGGCCCTCTGGTCCAGCTCCCAGCTTCCGGGAAGGGGGTTACTGTCAGCTCCCATCCAGTGGACAGAAATAAGTGGCTGACCACAAAGCCTATGACTTACATTATGACTAATGTCACCTGTTCTACTAATATTCTTGTCCAGTCCATATTAACAGGATGTCCAGGACTGAAGGGCAAGTCTGGGACAGAACTAGTGTTCATGTCAGTGTCAATTGGTGGTACCTGGAGAGAGGTTTTCTAGGTGTGTTTCTTTAGTGAGGATGAAACACACCTAGTTAACCCCTTTTCCAGTATCCGATTCCCCCTTGGAGGCCCTCTGGTCCAGATCCCAGCTTCAGGGAAGGGGCGCTGTGGACATGAATAATTCATTGACCACAAAGCCTGTCCCATATTTCCTTTTTTCTTTTTTTTTTTTCTGTCCCGTATTTCTGACTTTTACCACCTACTCCATTAACCAGCAATCTCTGATCCGTTCTTAGGAGGACTTCCGAAGGTGATGACACCTGGAAGAAGACGGTGGTCTCATGACAGCTCCGTGCCCCAGAATATGTAGGTAGGTTGTCTGTGGTTACATTCATCTTCTGATCGGCAATGCATGGCCAGCCTAGTTCAGTATCCAGTCCCACTTTGAAAGGATGGATGGTCTTTGCCGCCTTCAGTGATGGGCTTGGAGTTAGCCCAGCCCATGTTAAGTGACTATCTTTCGCATGGCAGACTTGTCCTGAACAGACGATATGGTGGCCTTGACCACTGTCCCTCAGCCTCCAGTTTATTTTGAAAGGGTGCTGAGGACATAATGATGTCTTTGGAAAGAAATGGTAGTCCTGAGATCAAGATGATGCCTTGTGGGCAAGCGGTCCTTAGAATTGGTCTTGAGTAAGACCTGTTTATTTCTAACAAGAATTCTGGAGTTGGTTTATGTGAAATCTGGAGGAATGCCTGATGTTATGCAAATTTAAGGGAAAGGCTTTGTTGTCAACCCTGATCTAGGAGAAGTGAGCAGGTAGCTGACTCTAGGACATGTGCTTCACCAGGGACACCCCCAGACCACTGACCATTATCCACTCCAGCCGTAGGAGGCAATGCTGACGTCAGCAAGGAGGCTGGGTTTCTGAGGTGATCCTTTCTGGTCCTCGAGGAGAGCTTTCCTTAGGCGTATTCATTTATCTAATGACAAACCATCCCTGTGAACCCCTCTTCAGCATCAAAAGCCATCTGGGAAGACTTCTGGGACAAGACAGACGTCGTCAGCCCCAGTCCAGCGTGCAAGAGCCAGCTACTCACTTCCTTCTCTCTGCACGACGTGTCGGACCCTAACACTCCTGCCCATCCCACTCAGGAGGACGTCATTGTGGAAGTGACACCAACCTGCATGAAAGTAAGTGGTTCCCTGACAGCTCTAAAGCCAAGAGGTAGGTTGTTGGCTGTACATTTGTTTTGGTGCCAGTAGGCTGTGCTTCTGGGTTTGAGGCCCTTGCGTGGCATGTGTGGAAGGGGCATTGGGTTCTCAGAGAGGGCCAGGTTTTTCTACTTCAACCCCACTTTGTTTGATGAGATGTGGTGTCACTGAGGATAGCACCACCAATCTTTCATATCAGCGAATGCCCAAACACCACTCCTACCTAAAGAGGGCCTTGAGGCGAAAAAGAGAACGATGAGGAAATGTGACAGTGGTGAGGGCGTCTTTGCCTCTGGTATCCCAGGCAGGTGGCTGCCGAGTTCATGCAGACTGGGCCCTCTGGTGGTTAAGCAGGAGGCAGAAGAGAGATCACACAGGGATGGGGGGCGGCATGGGCAGTGACTGTCCCCTGCTCTAGAGGCCAGCTCAGGAGAGTGCGGACAGCACACTGCAGAATGTTGGCAAAGGAAACTTGGACTTTTCTTTCCCTTCATTTTGAACTCCTCTCTCCCCAGTCCTATCAGGGTTGGCCTACATCCCTACTGAAATGAAAAAAATCTGGAGATACCAATATTTCTCCCCTACAATAAAAAAAAAATTATGGTTAAAGGAGTTTTATAGCAAAACAGAAAAGCCAACTTAGAGTAGGTGTACACATTTGGTGGAACTGACTTCAGGAAAAGAAATTTTGTTTTTATTCCTTAATTCTACTGAATGAAACGGAAGATGGTGGAAGGTGTTAAGTGGTGTTTCATGTGGAGGATGGAGTTCTGTCTCTGATCCCAGTTTTCCCTGCTTCCTTTGGCAAGAGGTTGCAGTGGGCACTCGTTTTCCTTACAGCTAGCCTGATACCTGATACCTTGTCTTTAGAATCACACCTTGCCTAGAAGACTGCTTGGACCCGTAGCCAATTCTATGTGGGGTCCAGTGTGTCAGCCCTCAGAAGACCACGTCACCTGCTTCCTGACCGCAGAATGCTGGATTTATTCACGAACTCTGACCTGATGCACTGACTTCGGGATGTAAACCATTGCTGGAGGCATTTTCAGGAGACCACCATCAGGAAAGCTCCAATACCTGGAGAGAGGTTGTATGCTAATTATTTTCTGTATTGGTGGAAATATTTCATGTATCGAGTCTTAAAGGGTTTGTTGGCTGACCTCCAGAAAGCACTGCAGGCCACTTGAGTCAGACTTTCCACTTACATGACACATGACTTCTGGTCTACCCAGTGTAGCGTAGACTCAGGAAAATCTGGAGATGACACCCACGTCTGTGAAGATTCAGCAGTTTTATTTTTTGTGTGTTTTTTTGTTTTTTAATCAGTGCTAATCTTCGATACTTGAAGGAGAGGTTGTCCGTGTTGTCTTCTCTTTATTTATGATGAAACATACACGGGAAACCTCTTTTTTAGTATCAAATCCCACCCTGGAGGCACTTCCTGTTCCTGATGCGGCCTTCAGGGAAGGGACATTGCCAGCTGAGTGGGGGCAAAGAAAGACGGACTGTGATACGTGTGTCACATAGCAGGGTGGGGGCTGGTGAGTGGCCCTCAGGATCCGCCTCTGCCATGGACAGCTCCTTGGAAGGGAAGCCAAGTTTGGGAAGGGCTCGTGCTGCTGTGGTGAAGGGAGGCTACTCCTTGTGGTTTTCATCGATTTGGTGACTCACGGTGGGTGGCGGCTCTTCGTTGTGAGGTCCTGCTCGGAAGGCTTTCTGGATACACCAGCAACGACACTGAAGGGACAGTAGTGCCAGCTGCTCTCCAGGGTAGCTGAGGGGATGGTAGACTGGTGACGTGCACTTCATTTATGATGTAGGTCACCCGTTTGACTATCCACCAGCACCCGATCCGTCTGTGGGATGACATCTTGGTACACATGGCAACTTTGGAGAAGATGTAGGAGGATTTGGGGCCAGTGTGAATCTACAGTATTTGAAGAAGGGTTACCCTTTTGGGGGCTCCCTCTCCTCCCTTTTCAAAATAAATATAAGCAATTATCAGTGAATAATCTCTCTTTCGGTGTCAAATCCTGTCCAGGAGGAGTGTTAGCCTGACGACAGAAAATGTCAGAGGAGAGGCTGTGGTATGAGTGCCCCCACCAGGGAAGGCCCACCCCACAGCATGTGCTGAACGCGGAATGTGTGTATTACCTGGTTCAGGGGTCCAGTCTATCCTCAGGAGGGTGTGTGTGTGTGTGTGTATGTGTGTGTGTGTGTGCGCCCGCAGTAATGCTAATGTGGTTGTGATGTCATCTCTGTTCTCTTGTACCCAAAGAGAGGTTGTCTGATGAGCTTGTCATGTATATGATTAATGTCACATGGCCCATCTCTTTTCAGTAGTAAATATCACCGTGGAGGATTTCCTGGGTGTGAAGTGGGCCAGTGGTGTCTGTACTGCTGCTGGTGAGTGAATGGATGGGGGACTGAGGACCCCGCAGGTGTGGTTTTGATGTGCCCCTTCTGGCTCATTGCCACTTGGAATCCATCCTCTCCCTGGGTGGATTCCAAGTCCATGATGATTACTTGGGGAAAGAGTCTTTGTTGACGTCTCTGTGTCTGTTGCCCAGCTTTGCTTGACTTATGAGGACTCAAACAGACTGGATGCTTTTCAGTGTCAGATCCTGTCTCAGATGCATTCCGGATGTGACGCCAACTTAGGAGAAGGGACGTTGGAGCCATCATTAGGAAAGGTCTGTTTCCCCTGCGAGCACACATTCTGTTTAGCATGCGCATCTCCTAGGCCACGAATCCCAGATATCCCTTCCATACCTAGGACGGCTTTTAGAGGTGAGGCCGTTTTCTGGGGGCTGAAGGTGGGACTCAGCCTCTCTCGCCTTTCTCTTGGGCTGGCCAGCACGTGGTGATGGCAGGGGCACAAGCAAGGAAGTGGAAACCTGGAGGCGTTTAAGACTGAAACTCGGAACTGGAACATTTCTGCCCACATACCATTGGCCGAAGAAAGTCACACGACCACGTCCATGACAAGGGGTGAGAGGGTGCTCCACTCATGAGGAGGTTCTGGTGAGGGTGAGGATGTTTAGCCAAAGGTCAGTCATCCAAAGGGGACACAGAACTTGGTTTCATTTGTTATTCATTCGTAACTCGTTGGCCTCCAGTTTCCTGTCTGCCAAAGGAGCACTTCCTCAAGCTGAGGCTGGTCAGCAGAAGTGGCACTGTCAGGGCCCAGCGTCATTCCCTTTCATTTGAGGCAGTGTTGTCCCTGAGCCATCTTCTCTGTGTTTGACAAACTATTAACATTCCTCTGCCCTGCCATTCCATGAAGGCATGTGGTCCCAGCACTAATAGGACCCGTCTGCTTTCAGGAAGTCCGCCGGAAGTGACACCAACCCTGGAGAAAGCAGTGTTGCTCAACGGTTCTGACATGCGGTACTTAATGAGAAGTTGCCCGTGTTTTTTTCGCTTTATTTGTGACGAAACATTCGCGGTGCACTTCTTTTTCAGTATCTAATTCTGCCTCGAACGAAGACTTCTTAGTTCGGGTGCCAACTTCAGGGAAGGCATGTTGGCACTTGTGGATTTTGGTCAAGATTTTTGCCACCCTGCATCTTTTCTCCCTCCTCAGTTTCCCCTGCTCTCTCTCATGAAAGCTCCCCTTTTCTGCCATGTGGCTTGCATTGGATTGAACACACACACACCAACCCATGGGATGTGTTGCTTTATCCCTCCCTGTTTGCTTCTGTGATTGGTTCAAAGATGGTCCCCTAACTCCACTGAGACAGTAAAATCCAAGGAGATGTTTGCTGAGGCTTCTGGGAAAGGAAGTATTTCTCCCTCTCCAGTGAGAGCTGCCAGAGTAGATCCTCTATGTTCCCTTAGCTATGTGACCTGATAAGGTGAGCCTTGAAGGTCCCGCAGCCATTTAAAGACCAAGAAGACAGTGTCTGGGGCTTTGCATGAGGGAGCTGTGCAGACCCAGAGCGGGAAGCCTGTACCATAAAAGGCATATGGGAGAGTTAGAGAGGAACCAGAACCTGGGTGACATTGTTTGAACCCCTAGATCAAACCCTGCTTGAAGCTTGCCCTGCCTCTGCACTTTTCAGTTGTATAAGCCTATCAGTTATATAAAGCTTATAAATATCTTTATTGTTTAAGCCAGTTTGAATTGGGTTTTATCTTATTTGGGACATAAACAGATGATACCACACCACTGCAGTGACTGGAAAACCTGTGTTTTTTTCAATGATGTGTGTCTCTTGGTGCAGTAATCCTCAGTGTCCTATTTCAGGTGGGTTCTTGGTGAAAAGTGACTTACTTGTGGACTTCCTTTGTACTTCAAAAGCATTGTCTTAGCGGTTTAATTTGTAAATGACAAGTAATGCATTATTAATGTGCTTTGTGTCCAGGGAAGGGCCATTGGTGTGGGCGCCTCTTCAGGTGCCTGAGGATGGTGGACTCCCGAGGATGTCCCCTGACCCACTCCCCGTCAGAGTCCCTCTCTCCCTAGAAGGATTTCCTGGAAGTGATGGGGATGGGGGGAAGGATAGCATTTCCTTGTCCCTGCTGTTCTGTGATGGGCTTGCTGTGTTTGTCACAAGTCATACTGAACGGCCAGTGTTTTAGAATCAAACCATGCCTCAAAGGAACCAGGAGCACCGCTACGGAGTGACACCGCAGTCAGGATCATGCAAGGCACACGGTGGGTCCCCCGAGAACTGAAGCTGTGCTGGTGGCTTGTTTCACCTAATTTGATTACCTCAGTTTCCCGTCTCTCAAGAGGAAACCTTTCGAGCACCTGACTCATGGCGGAGATTTTATTTCCGGGTCTGGGACCATCCCATTTTCTCTGGAATGATGCTCTACGGGAGATTTGTGGAGTTGATACTAAACATTCCGGAACCCGCCAGCCTTGGTTATTGAATTCTGCCCCAGAAGACTTCCTGGGATTCTGAAGCAGTGGGAGGCTAAGCTTGGTTGGTTTGCTTTATCCATGAGGACGTTTCACAGTCGTCCTGGGGTCAGTGTCATCCTTGCCTGGGAGGGCTTCCCCGATGAATGGCACTGCGGGGGGGAGCGGCACCCGCCTCCTCCAGGGTGAGCCGATGCCCCATTGCTTGCAAGCACACGTCAGTAGACGGTGTCTGCCCCAGCCCTGCCGCCACGCCCTAATGCTCAGTATCCTTCACACCCAGGTGGACTGCCAGAAGTGAGCCTGTGCAGATGGTGCCCATCGTGCTAATCTCTGGTACCTGAAAAGAAGTTGCCCATGTTATTTTCGCTTGATATGTGACGAAACAAACATGGTGCACTTCTTTTTCGGTGTCAAATCTCACCTCGAAGAGCTCCCTGGCCCCGATGGATCTTTGGGGAAGGGACCTTGGCGTCACTGCCTCTTTTGGTATGTACATGGAGGATTCGCCCCTTGTCCGCTGTGCATTGGTGGATTCAGGGACACTCAGTGTCCGGCCATCCGCATTCCAACCGCAAGCAATGCCACCCCTGAGAACAGGCACAGTTGGTGAGGCCTCGGTCACGTGCCAGCTCCCCACGGCAAGGGAGGCTGAGGAAATATGTTTCCAGGTTCTGCTGTGAAGATACCCCCAACGTTTGAAAGGGGTTCAGATGAGAGCAGCCCCCAAATAATTCAACGGGATAGCAGCAGTAACAACAACTAAGACAAGTAGTTAATGAAAACTATCTACCACATCTCTCCAGAGATGGACGTGGATAGTTCCCAGGTGTGTGCACTTTAACTGTGACGTCTCACCTGGTGGATTGTCACCTACACATCCACAGTAGAATTGACCAGGGACACTGACTGGTGGAAGGCAGTGGGTCCGTCCTTGTTTCGGGGAGAGGGGTCTGCCCAGAGCAATCATTTCTCGGGGCCTAACCCTCTGCAGGCCAACTCTTTCCGTGTTCCAGTCCTGCCACAGAGGGAGAAACTCCTCAGTGTCATCAACATGAAGGGACACTGGTGTCCACTCCAAATCAGGACTGCAGAATGTCTGCCTCGTGAAGGACACCACCATCCCTGTCTCTCAGCCTCCACGTCTGGTCCATCCTTACTTAGGCCGTCTTCCTGGAGGAGGTGCCATGGGGCTCCACGGATAGTTCTATTCTGTGGTACTTGACGAGATTTTTTTCCCAGGTGAATTCGTTTTATTTGTGACAAATCATTCTTGGCCAATATCTTCTCAGTATCAAATCCAACTTAGAAGAAAGACTGTTTGATCTGGGACTCTTGGTGGCATCGGCCCAGGCTGGGGTAAGTGACGGGTTGTTGTCCAGAGAGTGTGCAAGCAGCAGTGGCGGTGGCCTGGCGGCCCACTAACCCTAAGCATCTGTGTTCCCTAGGAGATGCTCCTGGAGCTCTGCCAGCTGGGACAGAGGCCATGGTGTTGCTCTCAGTGCTACATTTGGTACTAGAAAAGAGGTCACCCGTGTTTCTTTGCTTTATTTATGACGAGAAATACGGGTGCACTTCTATTTGCCTATCGTACTCCATCGCTGAAGCCTTGCAGCGACTTCTGGGAAGAGATGTCGATGGCAGCCCTGATTTTGGCCCCTGAACCACGCTGGCCTCGTGACACCTGCATAATGGTTAGTTCCTGCTCCACCCGTCCTTCGGGGCCTGTCCTCCCTTCAGAGATCTTCCTGGAGGCGAAACAGCTTTAGAGAAGAAGCAGCTGGCTACACGTCGGGCTCGTCTGCAGTCCATCAAGAAAGGCTGGCCATGACGTGGCACGCACAGTTTAACCTGTTTTGCTAATTCAAGTAACGTGCTTCTAGATGATGGGGTGCCAACATCAGGGGAGACACAACTCTGGGGGCACCTCCCAGGGTTTCTGAATTGAAGACACAGAGCAGGCTATGCATTCTGTGTGGGACATGTGCCACCTGGCCCACGGACCCTCACCAAATCTCTCAAGATCCAGAGGACCTCCTGGAGGCATTTCTGACTGAGTCACCCGTGTAAAGTGAAGAATAGTTGTCCCCTGATGCCTCTGTTTTATGCCTGAGGAAACATAAAAGGGACAGTTCTCTGTCAGAACTGAGCCTTATTTCCCATGTGGGAGGGCCTCTGAGTCGTGCTGCTAGTGTCGGGGAGGGCCACCGCACCCTGTGCTGCCCCAGGTACGTCAAGGGAAGGTCCCCAGGGAGCAGGACGTCTTTGACGGCATCTGTTCTCTGTGCATTAAAGCTTCACCATCGCTTTCCTTCGCAGGAGGCCGCCCTGGCAGCTGAAGGAGACGCAGGGTCACAGACGCTGTTCTGAGATGTTCGAAAGGAGGTTGTCCGTGATGTATTTGCTTTGTTGATGGCAGATATTGCACGGTTGATCTCTTTTCCTCATCAAATGCCTTCTTGAAGGACTTGCTGCATGTGGTGTCAGGTTAAGGAACGGGGAGTGAGTGTTAGCCCCTCTCTGAGGGTATGTGAACAGATGGTTGACAAGATGGCACGTGTTTTCCTTTGGTTTTTATTCTGAGAATTGAGAATTTCTGTCATGAGTCATCGTAAAATCCTGTTTTTTAAGGTAAATCTATAAATGTGAAAAATTACGTCTGTCACACCAATTTCTTTTTAAAAAATTGACAAAGAAATGTGAACAAAAACATGTTTAACATAGTTTTCAGAAACCAGACATACATACTATCCAGTCCTTTGGTTCCAAAGTTTAACCTATCAAATGATGGGTAAGATATAGACATACACTGAAAAAAACCGCCCAAAAACTAAAATGACAACTATTGGATGACTATGGGAATTATTATGAACATATGGCAGGTGTAGCCATGTTTTTATACATAACTGATTTTATTATAACTATTTTTAATACTTTTTTTTAAAGGAAAAGCACCCGTTTGCTTGGGAAAGCTGTGATCTCCAGATGCCTAACAGCAAGAGAGACTCTAAGTTCTTTCCACAGTCCTCCAGGCCCCTCATCCTCTCTCACCTCATCTCGGGGCTGCGCCAGCTCCAGGACGGGGTCTGTAACTCGCTTTCTGTGGTCTCCCTGGAAGCCATGCTGCTGTTAGTAGCACATAACATTTTTTTAAACGTGGAGGGGGCTCCTTGAGATTTGTGAGCAGTGCCCTCAAGGAAGGCCATTCCAGGAGGAAATGTGGGGTAGCAGGAGAGGGAAGGGGGTGAAGACAACGTAGTGGGTGAGAAGACGTGGTTACCAGCCCACCGGCCCATGGCACCCTCACTGGTATTTCAGCCCTAACACTCAGTCAGTGCTGCCAACTTCTTGGAAGAAACAGGTGGGTTGACGTTGCTCTCCCAGGATACCTGAAAAACAGTTCCTAGGATTGTCACTACATCTGTCCCAGATCTTGGCTGGCTGCCGGCATTTCAGTTAAAAAAAAATAATAAGTCACCCAGGAGTTATTCCTCAGTGGCTTGTGCTCCTGATTCATGGCCGAGCTTGCAAGAACTAGTTCTGGGGACATGAATGATGTTGGCCACAGAGGCTATTTACTTTATTTATGCCTTAGACCATCTGATCCCCTAACCAGCCATGTCTCATTTATTCTTGACAGGGCCTCACAGAGGTGGCACCAGCCTGGGGGGCGTGGCCTTGCTCCCGATGGTATGTGAAAAATACCTGGCCATGTGTGTTTGCTTTATTTATGACAATTGTGCTTGGGGACTCGGGGAGATCATGATTACTTCCTCACAAGCTGCAGCTGCTGGGAGCGGGGGTGGGGGGGCTCTGTTCTTTGTAGGTGATGGTTGTTCCCTGGTCCATTTACCCTCAATATCCATTCGTCCTTAAGAGGAATGCCTAGCTGCACCCTGTGACAGGCAGTGGTTTTCAAGTACAACCACTGATTCCAACCTCAGAAAATCAATACCGCTGTTAGTGGTCCTTTGTGGACTACAAATGGAGGGTCGCCCGTAGAACACAGGCTTTGTTTATGAGACAGGCCGCTGGCCCACTTGTCCTCTGCATTGAATCTGTGTTTAGGAGGACTTCCTGGAGGTGATGGAAACCTTGCAGAACAAAGACTGAGTCTAAGGTGATTGGTGCTGTGTTTTTGGCTTTTGGAGGCATGCTTTACCCAGCAGTCACAGCACCTACTTGGGTAAGTCTCTGCATCCAATCCGCCTGAAAAATGATTTTTCTGGAAGCTGGGCTGTTTTTTGGGGGACCTGGGGGTGGTGGCTGGTGGACATCATGCCTTACTGCCACTCAGTTGTGTTTGAAGTGATATTGTTTGTGATCTGTTTGTCTAATATACCCCTAACAGCCTACCCCTAATATACCTGTTTGTCTAATATACCCCTAACAGGACTTATAGGATCCTGCCTATTGGACCTTCTGGATATAAGTCTCACTTTCTGGAAGGTTCTTTGATGTCCTCATCTCTCCAAGGTATGTGAAAGGATGCTCACCTATCCAGTACACATTTTTATGTGACCTTTGTCATCAGGTGCCTTAGGAGGGCTTCATGGAGTTGATGCTGACTGTAGGAACTTTGTAGGGTTTTTCTATGATATTTTTGGAACTTAAAGGATGGTCGTTCCTACTGTGCTTGCTTTATTTATGGTGAATTTTTGAAGTACATCCACTTTTTTTAGAATTGGACCCTGCTTTGGAAAGACCCCTGGCTATGAACTCCCCAGCAGGGAAGAGACATTAGGGTCACCCTCAGCAGGGTGAGTGACAGCAGGGCATATCCCAAGTCGTGTCTCTTTTAATCAGGCCCATCATCTGGACATACAGAGGCTGGTGTCTGACATCACAGTTCCTTCATGGAACTTGAAAAGTACTTGACTGCCCTATGTTCATTTATTCCTGATGAACTGTGTTCTGGTTTGTGCTTTCTGGGGCTGCTCAAGTTTTGGTGTTCAAAAGGTGGATTTTCCTTCTATGTTTGCAGGGTTTATGGTTAACCATAGAGGAAAATCCACATTTTCAGTATCTAAAGTTGCTTTTAAATCATCTCTGAAGCCCAAATCCCCCTCCGGGAAGAGAGAGGAAAGCTAACGTGCCCCCCGACCCCCAAAGAGTGGGGGAAAAGGAAGGCAGACCCAGAATCCGTGTTTCTTGTTGGTGATGGGACAGACGCTTTTCAGAGCTCACCATCACCACCACCAGCCCAGGAGACCACGCCAAGTGTGTCTGTCCTGTGTTACCTTTATTTTTGACGGATTGTGCTTATTAGGGTCATGCTTTCCAGGACTAAATCTTTCTTTGGTATTTAAAAGGTGGATATTCCTTCTATGTTTATGTTATTTATGGTTAAACATAGAGGAAATTCCACGTTTTCAGTATCAAATGCTTCTTGGAAACATTTCTGCACTGAAACCACCGTCGGGGGTTGGGGGGCCAGGTGGGGCTAAGACCCTCCAGGGTAAGTGAAAAGGACGGTGGGCCCCCGCACATGTGTTCCATTCGTGCCCCAGGTCTGTGGACCACCCACTGGTCTTGAGGAGAGGTGGGGTCTGTCGTCACAATTTCTCCATGGCAGCTAAATGTGTGATGATACTTTCATTTTTGATGGATCATGCATAGGTTTATGCTTTCCAGGATTCATCATCTTTGGTATTTAAAAAGTAGATTTTCCTTCTATGATTACGTGGTTGATGATTAATCATAGAGGAAAATCCACATTTTCAATATCAAATGCCACTTTGGAACATTTCTTGGACAAACCAGGGTCAGGGGAACCAGGTGGGGCTAAGCCCCTCCAGGGTAAGTGAAAAGATGGTGGACCGTGGACCATGTGCTTCATTTGTGCCATATGTCTGCCGACCATCACCTTTAGAAGCCCCCTGTCACTGAGAAGCCAGCGTGCATCGTGGGCAAAGAGGCCGTGGTGTGTGGTCATCGCTAAGTCATGGGACTCATCATAACCTGCTTTGCTGTTTTGCTTCCATTTTTGATGAACTGCACACAGATTTGTCCTTTCCAGAACTCAGTCTTTCTTTGGTATTTAAAAGGTGGATATTCCTTCTATGTTTACGTGATTCATAGATAATCATAGAGGAAAATCCATGTTTTCAGTATCAAATGCTGCTTTGGAAGTGTTTCTGGAAGAGACGGGGTTTGTGAAAAGAAGGACCACACGCCGTATCTTATTCACGCCTGAGGGTCATCCACATTTATGAGCCATTTCTTGCCGAGAATCCAACTTGGTGAAGATTATATTGTGGGTCTGTCATCCCAATTACCTGTGGAACCTTGTCTTCCCTATGTGACTTACATTTTTGATGACTCAAGCACAGGTTGGCGTTCTCCTGGACAGAATCATTCTTTGGTATTTAAAAGGTAGATTCTCCTTCTATGAGTACATTATTTATGATTAATCATAGAGGAAAATCCACGTTTTCAGTATCAAATGCTGCTTGGAAACCTCCGAGGATGTGAAGTCGCCATCAAAGAAGAGATGGTATCCGTACCCCTCCTGGGTACAGGGGTGGGCCGTGATATAGCGCCGTGCTCTGTATCAGATAGGCTGCCTGGCTGGCTTACCCTCAGCGCGTAACGTGTTGTTAAGAGGCTATGTTCTCAGTATTGCTTCATTGACCTGGAATGAATTTTGTTCTCTGTGTGTTTACCAAGTTTATAATGCATTTTCTGGAATCAATCTTAAAGAATACCTAGGTAGGCTGTCAACTCTAGGAAGGGGTGCTCGTGGGGGTACCGCTCTGGGGGATGTGGAAAGAATGAATGTATGATACGCAGGCTCGTATGCCACACAAAGCGTGTGTCGCCTGCCCCCTAACTCTGCATATCCAATTTGTTTATCTTAGGCTCACTCCTGGAACCGATGCCAACTTGGTCACATGAAAGTGGCTTTCCCACCAGTGGGATCGTTTGCTACTTGAAGAGAGGTTATCTTTCCTGTGTTTGCATTCTTTATGATGCTTATACAAGGGTAAGCTCTCTCCGAGGAACAAATCCTGCTGTGGGGGGCGGTCTTCTTGGAAGCAAGGCTGACTTCAGGGACCCATCAGAGGGCCAGAAGTGCTCCTGGGTATGCAAATGCATGGCCATTGCAGGGTGTGTGCCTTCCTTGCTGTTTGGGACCTGGTCATCTCACCCTCCTCACCCCATGCATTCTCCAGAGAACTTTCTGGAAGAAGCAATGACTGGAGATGATGCAGTTGTTTTCTTTTTGGAGATACTGTTCTGTATAGAAAGCGGTGGCTTCCTTAGTGGGCCTGCTTAATGGAATGTGGACATATCCATGAGCTGCTACTCTGGCCAGTCTTCCCACACATGATACCAAGCCTTAGGAAGTGAACTCATGGTCAGTTCATCTCCCAGATACGTGAAAAGTTGGTCAACAGCAGAGTCAGTCGCTCAGTTAAATCTGGGTCATTTGGTCTACCCACCCTCCACACCCAGTCCATCTTCGGGCTGACTTCAGGACTATAAAGTCCACTTGAGGGAAGGGAATGGCTGTTGGTACCAGAGTAAGGGAATGGGTGGCCCCAGAGCACCATGTTTTTATGGGACTTGCCCCTGGGACCATTCAGCCCCAGCGCCCTCTTGTCCATAGGCATTTTCCATTGTTGCCAATTGTGACAGACAGACCCTGGGGTTACTGATATCATTATCGGTTTAGAGTTGGCCCATGGAGAGTTCATTTTCCTTTGGTGAATCTTGCACTAGATGAGTGCTTTTGAGTAACAGCTCGGGTGGCTATTTGGCCACAATGCCAAGTTCAAGGAAAGGAATGCTTGTCTTAGCACTGCTACATGATTTGTGAGTGCGTGAGCAATCATGGAGTGTGTTTGATTTATTTGTTGCTTTTTTTCTTTAATGATGCATGCTATTTTGTCTTCAATGTGTCATCAGGTGGACTTCCTGGAGGCAGTGGCTTTCAGAAGAAGCAGTGGTTCTTTCTCCAGGGAAGTTTTGCAGGCCCTAGGGAATGTCAACCATTTTACATCCACTTTAGATCAAATTATACAAGATTGCCCTGTCTCTTGGTAGACAATCCTCTCATGGAGAGATGCGGGGAAGTACAGCCCATTTTAGGGCTGGGTCACAGCGTTTAGGGTGCAGGATTGTCACTAGCCCCTTCCACTTGGTCTCAGGCCCCACAAGAGCCCCTCTCTGGGGACAACAATGTGTGGTCCTCACCGGATCTGCTCTTTGGTACTTGAAGAGAGGATACCCTTTGTATGTTCACTTTATTAATGGCGAATATACAGGGGGAGACTCTTATTTGTGTATCAAACTCTGACCGGGAAGACACTCGGACTCAGCTCCGTCTTCAGGACAGAGACACTGTTGTCAGCCCTTCTCAGGTATGTGTCCTGGCTTCCTGGGTCCAAATGTAAGTTTCATCTGTGATGATGGACCCAGGTCCTCCGCAGGGACTGCCCAAAGGCTGTGCCACACTGGAAGGGGCAGGAGGCAGGGGACAGAGGTGGGCCTTGTGTGTGCTCTTTGTCGTCTGCACTGAGTTTAATGGTGGTTTCCTTTTTTATATAGATGAGCCGTGAGTGGACCCACCCTTTGCCAAGTCACATCCAGGGGGCTTCCTTCTGTCAAGCTCAGGGGAGAGCCCTTGGAAGCGTAACGCACAAGTGACAGTGGACCCCAGAGCATCGGCTTTATTTATGATGGTTCCAAGTCTCATTGACTAACTCCTGTGAGTCCATCCTGGAGGGCTCCTTGGAGGTGGCATCAGCTTTTGGGAAGAGGCTGAGATTTGCTCATTGATGCTCTTCTTCGGTGTTCAGTAGACATTCTCCTGCTCGTGGTCTCTGAGATGTGGTCCCTATAAGAGTGATTTCTATTTGTGACTTGTGGTTCAAGTCCTTCCTGGAGATATTGTCCTCTGCCGGAACTGCATGGCTCTGGAAAGAGCCAGGGAGCCATCTCCCCAGGCCAGGTACATGGATGTTGGAAGGTCAGAGGGAAGTGCTTCTGTCTCGATATTTGTCCTCTGGCCCTCTGACCTCCTGTGTTCTACTCACCCTAGGACTGGCCAGAAGAAGAGGCCTCTGGGTCTGTGTTTGTGGAGACATTTCTTGGGCTGTGTAACTGTCTGCTTTGCACACCCTGACTGCCGTGGAGGTCGTCTGGCCCTGAGCTCAGCATCAGGGAAGGGGTGTTGCAGCAGCTCTCATCAAGGAGAGTAGATGTCATCTGAGAGAGGTGAGCACTTCACCTGGGGGACGAGTTGGGCCACCTGCTCACCTGTGGCCTTCAGTTTCTGCTCCTTCTGTAGGGTAGGGGCCCTTTCAGGGGAGAGGCCACTGTGGGAAATGTCCAGGGGATCTGCTCTCTCCATTGCTGTGTGGTACGTGGGGTTTGACTCCTTTTCAGTATCAAGTCTTAGCATGGCTTCCTGGACATGACAACAGCTTCCAGGAGGGTCGTGGGGAGAGGAGCTGGCACTGGGGAATGACATTTATGTGCACACCTCTGTGGGAGGTATGACTGTTCAGTGACCACAGGGCCTTTGTTTTTATACCATGTAAATTCACCCGGTCTCCGTGCCCTCAGTGCCCAATACACTGTCAGGAGAACTTCCCGGAGGAGGTTCCCATGCTGGGTTGCCACCAGTGTCATTCTGCAGAAATTGAAAATCTGAGCTCTGCATGCACTGCAAACTGTGGGGTTGATCTCCTTTTCAGGAACAAGTCCTGATTTGGATTCCTGGAAATAATGCCAAGTTCAGTGAAGGGACACTGACATCGGCCCCTCCCTGGGTTCAAACGGATGGAGAGCTGACCTGTGGGCACACAACCGTGGGCAGGAGGCGTGTGCCCCTGGTCTGCAGACCCTGCCTCTCCTACCCCCTCCCTAGGACCAATCCCGGGAGTCGAGGCCAGCCCCATGACCAGTAGTGATGGACCTGCCCAATGCTATTGTTTGGTACTTAAAGCGAGGTTGCCCTTTGTATATTCGGTTAATTGACATAGAATATACAAGGGCAAGCTCTCTGTGAGTATCAAACCTTGTCTGGGAGTCTTCTTGGACCCAGTGCACACTCAGCGAGGGATGCGGTATGTGTGTGCATGACTGTGTGTGTCCATTTGATGTGTGGCAAATCACTCATGGGTCACCACTTTGCAGAGATGACTTCATGGGCACACGGCCGACCTTGGGGAAGGCAGTGACCTGGGGAACATCACCTCTCCCAATTATGTGTGGGGGGTCAGCAGGCATGCGCTGTGTGTGTGGTCTGGGTCCTGAGCTTGGCCAGGTCACCGTTGGTGTGGGGTGGCGGTGTTTTCCTCACAGTTGTGTTTTGAGCTTGCATGCTTATGCTTGGTGCGCGTGACCTGGTCCACTAACCCTCAGCATTAATTCATCCCCAGGACTGCGCCTTGAAGACATGCCAAGTCCTCCCAAGGCAGTGGCTTTCTTTTCCGTGCTAACCTTTGGTACTTGGAGAGTGGTTATCCCTGTCCTGTTCGTTTTACTCATGTCGAATCGTACAGGGTCATCCACTTTTTCAGTATCAAGAGCGCAGACTGTAGAGTTCGATGTCCCGTGTTTGGATTCCGCCTCTGACACTTACTAACCGTGCAACCTTGGGCAAGGATTTCACCGTGCTGTGCCTGCTGTCTCACAGGGGCCTCAGAGGGCTGCTGGGGGCTGAATGAATTAAGACTTGTACAAGGCTTAGAACAGAGCCTGGTGCTCAGCACTTCATAAGGGGTAGCCATGGTGCTATGTACTATGAAACTGGTGGTGCTGGTGGTGCTGGTGGTGGTATGGTAAATTCTCTCCTTGGTGTTTTGGAGCAATGTCAAGGCATGGACGTCAGACCCTCCCTCAGGTATGTGAATGGATCACTGAGCCCAGACGTTTTGCCATATTTATGATGGGGGCGAACAAGGCTCTTGGTGTGCAGCAGCTAAGCCTTTCTTGTGATGGCATTTGAAACACCAAGCACATTTGCTCCACGTAAGAGGGACAGTCCTTGGATTATTAATATGTCACCGTCCACTTTCTGAAGGACTCTTGGGCAGAGACGCCAAGCAGAGCAAAGAGCAGAGTCTGTGGCAGCTCGCCTCCCTGGTGCTTACAGAGAAGATGTCCATGGTGTGTGTGCGTGCGTGCATGCGGTGTGTGCATGCGTGTGTGAGCGCGCACATGCGCGCCTGAGTTTGCTGAATTTCTGTCACTGTCCAAATGTGAGCCAGACCTGGAGGTGCCGGTGTTCCCGTCCATGCTGCTGTTTCATACTTGAGGAGAAATTATCCTTGTTGTGTTCGCTTGATTTATGAGGAATGATACAAGGACAATTTTTTTTGAGTATCAAATCCTGCCTTGGCGGACTTCCTGGGCTCCATGACAAATTCTGTAAAGAGATGCGAGTGTTAACCCCTCCCCGGGGCTCGTGTAGTTGGCTTGTGGTGGGGGCACTTGTGCCCTAACCTTCAGGACCTGGGAAGCAGGGCCAAGCTTGGCACCAGGCCAGTCGGCCCCTATAAGCTGCCACTGACCTTCGATGGTCATGGGTGTGTGTTATGGGTAGCACAACAAACATGGCCCGTCAATCCTGCTTCCTGGACATGAAACAACTGCAGGGACGGGTCGTTGGTGTCAGCCCTCCTCCTGCCTGAGGATGTGACTGACCCCCAAGCATGTGTCTGACTCTCAATGTGGGAAGCTGACCTGTTAACCCTCATTGTCCAGAGCACCCGAGGAAGAAATTTCTGGAAGGGACACGGACTTTGGAGAAGATGCCAAGCTCTTCTGGATGGTGCAGATCTTTGGTGCTTAAAGAATGGCTGTCCGTAGTATGGTCTCTATATTTATGGTGATTAATATCGGACAACCATTGTTTTAGTATCCAAATTTGCTTCAAAAGTTCTTTCAAGCCCAGTGGCAACTTCAGCAAGAGGACATCAGTGCCTACCCCACAGAGCATGACTTTATTGAAGATCTGTAATAACTAATTCAGTGACCCCAGAATGCAAGCCATCAGTGTGCTCTCCTTGAACGAAAACCAGCTTTGGGGTGGAGATACAATTTGGGAGTTCAGGGCCATTTGGAAGATGTTGATAATTGTCCATCTGTCTTTCTCTTCTTTTTAAATCTTAGCTGTGAAGGATTCCTTGAAGAGATGCTGGTGTCAAGGTCTCTCTAGGCTGCTAGTTGGCAGAGCAGGGCATCTGATCCCCCACCCCCTGGTCTTTGTCACACATTGTGAGCCTGGACAACTTGTAGAGGAGAGGCAGACATAAAGGAAAACAGTACATTTCCTGTCACTACTACTGCTTGGTGCTTCTGAGCAGCTGCCTATTGAATGTCCTGTTTGTTCTTCTTGGACATGTCGTTGCCACACGCCTTCTTGGGGACCCACTGTATCTTAGACACATTCTCACATGGAACATGAAGTTTAGTAGTGAGACACTGCTCAGCGGCACCTCTGGGTGTGTGTGTGTGTGAGAGAGAGAGAGAGGATTGTTGACTAGAGCAGTGTTTTTCAGACTCTAAAATGCTTCCAAGATTTTCATCACCTAGGGATCTTGTTAAAAGGCAGATTCTGATTCAGGGACCAAGATTCTGCATTTTTAGCAAGTTTCCAAGTGATGCTAATGCTGCTGGTCGGTGGAGAACACTCGGAACAGCTTGGGGCTGGAGATATGTGCTCTGTTTGTGATGTGTATCCCCTGAACGCCCACCTTCTCTATGCCACCCATCAGGAGAGAACTCCCCAGAATCCACATGCTGCTCTGTGGTTTGTGAACAGCGGTTATCTGTGACGGGCTTGCTTTACGCATAAATGCCATGAGATGATTATTGTCTGGAATCAAATTATGCCTCAAACAGTTTCCCAGATACAAGACCTGCTTCAGGGAGAGGCCACTAGTGTCAGCCCAGTGCAAGACTTGTCCGGTGCTGGGTCAACAGCATTATTGATGGTCGGGCCATCTAATTCTGTAATCCTCCATTTCCAGTCTGGAGGAGTTCCTGGGATGGAGGCCATCTTGCAGTAGAGAGCCTGTCTCCAGGACGCTCCGTGTCATCAGAAGAGGTATTAGTCATGATGGTTTTGCTTCTCTATGACGTATTCATTCGTCTCTGCTGCTTTCTTGTCATTAAATTCCATCTCTCAGAAGTCTGTGGAGGAGGCTTCTAGTTTTTATTTATTTTTTTTATTTTTGAGGATTGAACCTGCTTTGGACGTCTTCTTGAGCATGGTTCTAATTTGGGGCTTTGGACTTTGGTTTCAGGACCAAGACTAGGCCGTGGGACCAAGGTGTGGGAGGGGCAATTGGTGCCCACGCAGGTGCTCTCTTTACAGGATGTGAGCACCTGGCTCCCTGGCCCTCAGGACACAACTCATCTTCAGAAGAGTCTTCTGGAGGCAAAGACGATAGTGGGGAAGAGGCCATGGTTTTCATTTCAGAATAGTCTAGGATATTTGAGGAGAGGTTATCCATGTTATGTTCGCTTCATTCATCATGAATAATACATGGTTAACCTCTTTTTGAATATCAAACTGTGCCTCGGAGGGTGGCCCACACAAGACGTGAGAACGTGTGTCTTGTGTGTGACGCAAGCCCGGGCCTTCCCGAGCTGCGGAGGGCCTGCTTCCTGGAAGCGGGGCTGGCATGGGATGAGCCCGCATTGCTGAGCAGTGTTTTTATGATCTGTACAATGTCATCCCCCCTTTCAAAGCTGCCATGCCTGGGAGTGGGGATGTGATGGGGGCCTCTGTGTCCCTGTCACTGCAGGGCCGGGCTGTGGACGCCTTACCTGTGAGCCTGCCCAGGGGAGAGCGTTCCTGGCACCCGTCCTCCCAACCAGTCCCTTGCAGAGTAGTTTTCTGGAGGCTCTGCTGGCCCCGCAGATTGGAAGTGGGTGCTGCTCCATCGGGACACTTGAGGACAGGTTACTTCTGTCACTAAGACTCCTCTGAGGGCAGTCTGTTTTTGAGGGTCAAGACCCACCCAGACGGCTCCCTGGATGCAGGGCCACCATCTCCCCAGGTATGAGAAAGGCAGGTCAAGTTCTTCCCTCCCACCCTGTTTCCTCCAAGGTCACGGCCCCGGTGTCCACTACCTGTTCAGATGGATTTCCCTCAGCAGAGCCTGTGGGCTTTCCTGTCCTGCTGCTTGGTACTTGAAGAGACTGGCTCTGACCTGTGTTCCTTTCGCTGATTCGTGACAAAGGTGACACCGTTGATGCCTCTTTGCCTCTGTGGCTGTACCGCACTCAGTTTGGGACTCGAACACTGGCTTCAGAATCTCCCCTGGTTATGGGGAAGGGAGGCTGGCCCAGACTCCAGAGTTGGTGGAGGGTAGGTGTCACCTGTACCTGCCACCTGCAGGATCTCGTCTGTACTCAGGATGACATCCTGGAGGTGCTGCAAAGCCTTGCCGCTTCCTCCCTCAGTGACTTTACCTGATTTGCAGTGACCAGCATGGGAAGTTGAGGCTTTTCATGGAATTGGCTCAGGCTGGATGCCTGTTGGAGACGCCAACTTCATAGTAAGAAAACTATCAGTCTCCCCATAAGGTATGTAGCACAGAGTTGTCCCCAGGATATGCACGTTATTGATGAATGTATTCCCTGGTCCACTAACCCAGAGAATTCGTTCTACCCTCAGGAGAAGCCCCAGAAGTGATGCAAGCTCTGGACACAGGACACTGATATTTTTGTCAGTGTCAGCACGTGGGGCTTGACAAGGGACCATCCGGGTGCTGTTTCGTTGTTGGGACAGATACCACACAGCTGACCTCACTCTGGTATGGTGGAAGATTGTGTGGGGGTTTCCCATCTTCCGGGAGGGGATTGGTGTCAGCCCCATCACATGGTACGGGGGGGAGGGAGGTGTCAGCATGTCAGGGTCCACGGGCCCATAGAATACCGTCTGTCCTTCGGGTACTTCTGGGGGCACGCCATTTCAGTGCTCAGCTGCACTCCAGGTCTCTCAAAGAGAGAGTTTGGGTCTGTATTTGCAGCATACATTGGTCTTTCATCTTTCCATGTCCCATCCTGCCCACAAGGACTTCCCGGAAGAGAAGGCACCTATCTTCCCGGGAAAGATTATTGCCAATCCAAGACCTAGGGAAGGCTGGTGTGACCCTTGACCTTCAGAATCCAGTCTGCTTAGAAGAGGAGGCGGGGGCTCCCATTCTGCCACCCCTGCACAGGTGCTGTGTGTGAGGTGTCACCGCAGCGTGCTGTCTCTATTGTAAACGGTATTACATGCCCCTGGAGATTATTTAACTTTGGGGAGAATTACCTCCCCAGTACTTGAAATGATGGCCCACTGCGAGCCTGTGTCTTAATTAGGATTGAGGCATGTCGTCCCCCAAGCGGGAGCATGGCGGCCTGGGATGCTCTGCCTCCCGGGCTTCGCGGTGTCGGCTTGACTACTGGGGCTTCACCATATTTGTGGCTAATGATATCAGAGCTGCTGTTTTTCAGGACAAACCCCCACGTGGAGATGTACCCCAGCAGGACTGTGGCCTGCAGCCTGGGCGCCGTCCATGATAGGGGAATGGATGGTTGGTCAGAGAACATACATTTTATCAATGATGTATGTCAACTGGTCCACGGTCCCTACCTATCCCATGACTTCTCGGGAGAGACTCCGGGAGGAGACATGGTGCTTTTCTTATCTGTGCTAGAACCTGGCTCTCGAGAAGACCTTCTCCCTGCTGGGTTGGCTCTATTTGTGCTGAGTCATACGAGGGCCATGTTTCCAGTACCAGTCTTGCCTGGCATGCTTCCTGGGAGGTGCCATTGGCCTCAGCCCCTCCCCAGGGCCAAGAATGCATGGTTGGCCAGAGAGCATGGGCTTGATTTCCAACGTGCGATGCCCAGTTCTCCTAACCCTCAGTTCCCGATCCGTCTTTAGGAGGACTGGAGACAAGGCGGACTCTGGTGAAAACAGCTCACCGTCATTGGCCTTCGGTACTTGAAGAGTGGTTATCCCTGCTGTGTTCGCTGTATTTGTGACGAATCATACAGGGACATCCAGTTTTTCAGTATCAAATGCTGCTGTGGAGGGCTTCCTGGACTACGGCCCGCTGTCGGGAGGAGGTCTCAGCTTCTGTCCCCACCGAGGTATGTACGTGGATGGTGGGGCACAGCGCACATGCTTCTTTCAGGATGCATGTCCCTTGGTGCACCCATGACCAGAACATTACCTATACAGAAGGTGGCTGCCTAGAGGGCTGTGATCTTCTGGATGGCGTTGTTGGTATTTGCACTAAACTATCAGGGGAGGTTGCCCAATGAGAATTCCATTCACACAAAACACCTGCCACCTGTTCCAGGTGTATGCAGTCCTTTCGTGAGATGAACCCCCAGGGAGCATGCCAGTGTGAGGCCGTGACAGCCATATTGTCTGGTGCCTAGTTGGTCATTCTTACTGCATTTGCTCCCAGGAAGACTCTGTTTGCGTGTCAACTCTTGCCCAAGAAGGCTTTCTGAAAGTAGTGCCAAGCTCAGGGGACACATGTTGGCTGGCATCTTCCCACAGAACACTGAGAGTCGAGCAGAATCAGTCTGTTCCTGTGGGTCTCACGTGGTTCACTCTCCCACAGACCCCGCCCATTTTTATAATTGCTTCAGAAAGGGGTATCTGCTTGGGCCATGATGCATTTTCAATAGGCTCTCTCTTTTCATGATCAGATTCTTTTGTTGTTAGCATAACCATATGGCCCATGAATTGATCAATCAGTGAGGAATGATTCAGTCATCTCACAAATAATGACTGAGTCCATACTGTAGTCCAGATGATTCTAGACCTTAGCTGTGTCCTCTAAACTGGGGACAGAGCAGTGAACAAGATAAAACCCTTGCTCGTGTGGATTTCACAATCTGGTGGGAAAGATGGACAATCAAATGCAAATTATGAGACATAATGTTGTCCACAGTAAGTTTTGTGGAGAAAAGGAAAGCTGGACAACGTGCCAGAAAGAGGCAAAAGTTTATGTTAAAAAATAGGTGTCTGGAAAGGTCTCTGTGGGGAGGAGAAATGGGAACAAAGTGGGAGGCAGGGCAGATGGAGAGCTGGGGCAGGAGCATTCCAGAAGGAGGGCGTGGTGCATGGAAAGCCCTTTGGCATCTTTGAGAAAAAGGGAGAAGGGCAGTGTTGTTGGACTGAGGTATGGAGGAGCTGTTGGAGCTGAGGTGGGACAGGTGGCCTCAGGCATGGGCTTACTTGGATGTTATTCTGAGCAGGGCGGGGTTCATGGCCTATGTCGGAAAGATCATTGTGACCACAAGGATGGCAAGAGAGGGGCCATCAAGGGGAGATCTAGGGGAGAGCTGATGGGAGTCCCCACCAAGGTGACAGATATGGAAGACATGGGCTGTCCCAAAGGTGGAGCCAGCAGGTCTGCAGAGTGCTTGACTGAGCCCCACCAGGGTCAGCAGTGAGAATGGTGGGAGAAGGGATGGACCAGAGGTTCTTAAGGTATGATAATTGCGGAGTTAGGTTCTAGAGCAGGGGTGTCCAAACTGCGGCCCGCGGGCCAACTGCGTCTCGCAATCCATTGTTAATTGGCCTGCAGCAAATTCCAAAAATATATTTAGTTTACTTAAGTAAACCAGGTGAGGCAATACGAACTTCACCTCGAGTAAGTGGCCCGGCTGTTTGTGTATTTTACCGCAATGGCCATTGGTGAAAACCGTTGCAAAAAGTTTGGACACCCCTGTTCTAGAGCAAGTCCGTGGGTAGCCAGGGAACTTTTGGAGAAGGTGCGATGACCAGCATTGCCAAGATCTAAGCTGAGGCAATGACTTGGGGCTTAAGGGCCAGGTGGGGTGGAGGCAAAGGTAACTGGAAGTGAGGAAGTCGCCAGGCCATTGGAGGGGATCTGTGTACAACATCGATGTGTGGTCATTACCAAGAAGGAAATCAGGAGGCATTCAGAGGAGGAAGATGGAGACTCAGAAGCTATCGAGTGGGACCTGGGCGGCCATTATCCCAGGTATTGGGTAGTGAGGTCTGGTGAATGAGCGGTGAAGTGACTGGAATTTTGAATGGAAAAAGGAGCAAAAATGGTCTGGCAGTGAAGATGTGGAGCAAGGATGTTTCTAGCTACTGTGAACCTTTGGTGTAGGAAGTGGGAGGACAAATAGCCATCCATGGGTGAAAGATGAGGCACACGAGAGAAGTGAGAACATGTGGGACTTTTCTGGTGATAGGCAATAGTTCCAGATGTGCTGTGCCAGAGTTGTGGGGGCATGGAGGAGGGGTGGGAGATGGCTTCCTACGTGGAGCCTTTGGGCATGAGGGTTCTTTCAGTGGTGAATTCAGGAAATGGAATCTGGTCCTACTGGTCCAAGGTTGTTTGGGAGAAGGTGGGTGAGTGACTTTTGATGGCATCCTTCTTAGAATTGCTTTTTTGGGTGGTTCATTGGGGTGAGATGAGTGGTGTAGTGGAGGGGCTGGGACTGGAGTGGGGTCTCCTGGGATGGTGAAGACTTGGGGATCCTCCCTCTGATCTTGCTGAAGGTGCCTCAGGGCCCTGGCTGAGCAAACTCTCCAGGAATACCTGCGGTGGCCATAGGGCTCTCTCTGGAACTCCCCCCCCCCCCCCAGTTCACCGGTGGTGAAGGAGCTTGGCTAGTGCCTCGATACTCTTGATGGATAAATTGAGTGTGCTCTGTTGAGAAGTCCAAGGTCCCTGTTCAGAAACCCTTGGGTCCACACACACATGGAGAACTCCTGTGACAAGTTCACATTGTGAAGGACAACCAGTGGCCTCCCTCTTCTCATTTCTAAGCCCTGCCCCTGAGGACTCAGGAACACAATTTCAACTCCAGGGAAGGGGGAACTGTGTCTGCACCACTCCAAGAGAGGTGAGTGAATGGCCCCAAACTCCTGTGTGTTCTCAGGACACGTGTCAGCCATCTCACTAACACTGTGCAATCTGCCCACAGGACAGCAGTTGGAGGCCATGCCCTTCAGAGAAGTGGAAGGCGACCCTTTGTCTGTCTTGTCTCTGCTTTTCTGTGGTACTTGAAGAGAAGTTGTTCGTGGTGGATTCGCTTTACTTATGACGAATCATTCACGGACAACACTTTTTTCAGTACCAAATGCTACCTCTAAGGACTTCCTGGACACAGTGGCACCTTCAGGGAAGACATCTTTATGCTGTCAACCATGAGGAGAAGACAAGAATGGATGGTTGGCCAGGGACACCGTGCTTGACCTAGCTGTAAGTCAACTGGTCCATTAACCTGAGCATCCAATCCATCTGTAGGAGGCTTTCCCCTGGGCCGAGCAACTCAGGGGAAATGGCCATGGTTCTGTCAACAGAGTCACCTTACAAGACTTTGAAGAGAGGCTTCCTAGGCCAAAGGCCAACTTCAAGAAGAGATGCTGGTGTCAGCACTGTCCAGGGTGTGTGACTGGTTGACCAGAGGGGCAAGCACTCTGTTCACCCTGTGGACCACCTAGTCACCAACCCTCAGCACCCACCCCATCCATCCAGGAAGACTGTGGAGGTTCTGTTGACTTTGGGCCGGCGGCAGTGGACTTGTGGCGGTGGCTTCTGGCTGGACCTTGACAACCGTGGTCGGGAGGGTGTGTTCACTTAAAATGTGCTGAGTCAGCCTTGGTAGCCCCTTCAGCACTATCACTGTCAACAGCCTCCTTGAAGCGTTCCTGGGACACGACGTTGCCTTCTGATGAGGGACCTGAAGCGAGCAGACCAGCTCCTCTCCAGGGTGTGTGACAGTTCACAGAGCATGTGCTTTATTTATTCAGTATGGCACCTGGCCCTCTAACCCCGTCCTGTGTCTCCACAGGAGGATCTGTCGAGGTTATGCCTGCTTTGGGAAGTGGCCGTGGTTGTTCGGTCAGTGCTGCTCCATTGTAAGAGCGGAGGGGTGACGGTTGTCCAACGGTGCCCCTCTTGCCCAGGAGGACTAACTGCATCCATCCCCGCTTAGGGTAAGTGCGTCTCGGGTGAGCATGCGATTAATGAGATAGTATGTCACTCGGCCCACTACCCAATATTGTCCCACCCATTCTTTACAGGGCTCCTGCGAGGGGCAGCCGCCTTTGCAGGAGAGACGATGGATTTCTCACCAGCTTTCACTTATGGTACTTGGAGAGAGGCTGGCCGTGATGAATTCGATTCATCAAAGCGAGTCATACACGGCTCTCCTCTCTTTTAGTGTCAGATTCTGCCTCGGAGGGCCAGCTGGGCCAGTGCTGTTTCCAAGGTAGGTGCCCTGCTGGCTGAGCCCTCACCAACTGCTTTTCTGAAGACGCACGCTACTGACGCACTAACCCATGTCCAGGCGGACCCTGAGGCCACTTCTCGGGCACTACCAACTTTAGGACAAGCTAATGAGGTTGTGGGGATGCCCTAACTTTAAAAAAATTAACATTAAAATGCACATGGCTAACTTTTTTTGCTAGCAAATCCCACCTTAAAGGGGCATCTGGAGGCACCTTTTTTTCAGTCAGCTCTCAGGATATAGCAGAGAACAGGAGACAGGACCCCTGTGACCCCTGGTTCACTAGCCTGCAGCAAGCAGGGCCACATCCTCCAGGGATCTCCTGGGGTGACCCTGGGTTCACCCAGGACGCGGTGGTTAATGTGTTCCTACAAACGTGGTCTTTCAAGAGTTCTTTGCTTCATTTCTAATGACTCACACGTGGCTGACTTCTTTGCATTATTGTGTTGCTTGCATGGCCAGCCAAGTACAGGAAGTGACATCCTGTCCACACTATTCCTGGGTTGGTGAACCAGGGGTTGGCCAGAGAGCATGGGTTTGCCTTGGGGACTAAGTCAGTTGGTCCACTCATCCTCAGTGTCCCATCCGCCCTCAGAGCCCACTCCCGAGCTGCTCAGGCTGCGTGGATACAGGGATGCTGTGAGCAGTGCCACATCACGGTACTTGGAGGGAGGTTGTCCGTGGTGAGTTCGCATTGTCTAATGATGCCCAATACACGGTCGATCTCTTTCCGGTATCACATCTCGCCAGGCATCTTCTTGGAGCTGATGCCAATTTCAGGGAAGCCTCACTCATGTTGGTTCCATGCCAATGTATGTAACTTGTACTTGGCCCTGGACCTAATGGACAGGTATCACTGATGCTCCTTGTCCTCATTCAGTCTATTTAGGGAAGACATCGCCCGTTGTGGGGAAGAAGCTTAGGATCTAGGTTTAAGGCCCTAAGTGATTGGGGGAGTAAGGGTGTCCTTGGTGCTTCTGGGATTTTTTTTTTTTTAAAGAAAAACAATAGATAGTTCCCTTCTCTTTCAATATTAAATCTTGTCTCTGAGAGAAGACTTAGACATATTGGCAAGATCAGGGGAGGGCCATGGTTTCAGCATTTTTTTCTGGGTGAAGTGAAAGAACAGATTTCCATCTGTTGACCTGGGAGCCCTACCAAATTCAAGGACAGAGGTCAGTTCTATTTTCAATTTCTTGTTTTTCTTTTCAAAAAGAATAATTATTTTACCTTATTATAATATTTATAAAAATGACACGTGCTGGTAATAAAAATTCAAGCAGTGTGAGGAAAATGTACATAAAATAGAAGAAAATTACCCAATTCTTTGTGCGCCCAGAAATAACTATCAGGGTTTTAGAAATTTCAGATAGCTGTCTCAATATGTATGCAAATAGAAAGGTAGATAGACAAAGAGAAAGAAAAATATTGTACAAATATGAGATCACACTGTACCTAAATTTATTTAAATGTTAACTATAATTTTACTTGAATTTAGTGTAAAGAATAAGCTGAAGATTTCAAGAACTGATAAATGTTCTTGCTTTACCATAACTATTCCTAAACGATCCCTATAAAATTAAGAAAAATTGTGTAAAACATTAAATGACTGGGATCATTGTTTTTTTTTTTAAACTGTTCAATTTCACTGCTAGTTCTGAAATATAAGGAAATCAGCAGTCTTACATTTGCCCCACCTCCTGCTTTGTTTTTACTTATATAATTTAATTTTTCCATTATAAATATTTGCATTTTGTTCTGTAACCACAATTCTTGCAGGTGATTAATCATAGTTCTATATTTAAATGAAGTCATTACTGCCTACCAGGGTTTTCTTCCTTAAACTAAGCCTTCTGTATTCTTGAGTTTTTAATTTTAATTCATCCCTCAGCGGAATGGATTTTATCATTGTTTCTTCAAGAGTGCCTCATAGACTCTACCCCTCAGTCCTTGCACATCTGAAAATATCTGTCTCTTGCTTTTATACACAAGGGACCACTTAGCTGGGTATAAAGTTGTCAGCCTACTGCTCCACTTAGAACTTTGTATACACTTTGCTCCACTCTCTTCTGCATTTGGTATTTCACTAGCGTTTTTGATGTGGCTTCTCCGTGTAGCTCTTACTTATCTGGACTGTATTATCTAGTGGATCTTTATATTTGATTGAAAGACTTCGGGGCACTCTATTCTGTGAGGTCTTCCGTCTCTGAGAATGTCTGACCATTGGCTTGTACATCCTCATGCACCTGCTCAGTTCTTTTCATACGATTTTATTCAACCTTATGATTTCTAGTTCTCTTTAATCTTTTTAGTCACTAAAGATAGTTCTGTATACTTTATCTCAGCGTTAGGGGTACAAGGCCTATCTCGAGTCCATAGTGCTGTTGACTCAAGACAGTGCTTTTCTTCATGGGTTTTGTAACTTTTCATTGTAGGATTATCATCGGTGGGGATTAAGATGTTTCTGGTTTTGTTTTGTTCCTTATGCAAGAGAGCTGCAACATTATGGTTCTGCATTCAGTTTTCTGGCTTCCGTGGCTTTCACCAGTTGGGGTTTTCCTACTCACTTGTTAGCTTGAGCATTCCCATACCCTATGGCTGGTATAAAGATTCACCACATCTTTGTCCTGGAGCGTTGTTTCTGCCAGAAGAACTCATTCTACCCAAAGCTTGGGCAGAAACATGTTCTCTTGTCATTTCTCTGGGCCAGCATATAGTTTTCTGGCCCCCCTTTCCGTTCCAGGTCCCCACTTCTCTTGGGCCCAAGGTCACATCTCCAGTTTCTGATTGGACATTGTGACTACAGACCCTTTGAGCCTCTAGTGCAGAGTCCCTTAGGTCTTTTGTCGGCAGATTGTAAACTTGTTCTGAATTGAATTCTGTCTTTACTAGCAGCTTAGGGTTTTCTTTTCATTCCTTTCAGCTGTACCAGTTGATTTTTGCTTTTATCTATCATTTCTCTGCATTTGTGGAGGAGAGGGTACTCTGTTAGCTCTTTAACAGGATCTGACTGTCACTGTTTATCAGTTTGTCTGAATCATATCATGCTTTCTTGATTAGTAAAGTTAGTTGTTCCTTTGTTTCAAGGATGTCTTATTATTTCTACGAGTACTTTTCTATTCTATGCATTGGCCTGTTCGTGGGCTAAACGATCACTTACTATTTTTTTATATCCTGGAAGAGGAAGAAGAAATCTGTAATCTGGCCCCACGCTGCCATCTTTATGTGAAGTCTTGCTGTTGTCATTTGCAATCTGCATTTGTCTGTTTAGAATGAATCATACCCAGATGCCCCTTCTCAGTATCATCTTCCACCTTGGCAGGATGCCTCTTTGCAGTGCCAACCGCTGGGATGGACATGGAGTCAGTTCTTTTTTCTAGGTATGTGAATTTCCCTTTAACTATGGAGGATTTGCTTTTTGACCATGTGTCTGCTGGACTGTTAACCTGAATTTTGCAATTTATCCTCAGGGAGACATGTTGGAAGTTGTGCCGACCTTTGGAGAGGAGGCCACAATGCTGAGGTCAGTACCACACCATGGGATAATAAAGTTTGTATTCAATGCTGTCATTTTCTTTGTAATCAGTATTGCAAAGTCAACCTCTTTGGAACAAACTCCAGCTTGGGAGGGCTTCCTGGTCACAAGGCCTGTGTGAGGAAAGAATCACTGCTGTCAACTTTTGAGGCTAATGTGAAATGAGGAAATGTACCCTGCTGTGATCAAAATCATGAATGTGTGTGCACTTGACCTCACATGAAAACCCCCTCAAAGTTCTTCTTAGATACCCTGCCAAGCATGGCAAAGGTGTTGACGTCTGGGCTACTGCAGCGTCTAGGATGGACCATTGGCCATGGCCCCTTGTCAGTCAGTCCACTAAATCTCAGTGTCCGCTCTGTCCTTGGGGCTACTTCCTGGAGGGTGCCAGCTTTGGAGGAGAGCTTGGCCCCTGCTCTGCGCTAACCTGCCGTACTTGAACATAGGTTACCATGTTGCTTCACTGTGTTTGTACACGATGAACCATACACAGTTCTTAGTACCATATTCTGCCTTGGAGGCTTCCTGGAGCGGAGTCCCGTTTCAGGGCGGGACCTTGGTGCCAGCTCCTCTCCAGGGTAAGTGGAGGGTCCGTTGGCCACAGCTGACCACAGAGAATGCGCTGCCCTGCTGCGGTGAGCCCCGCTGTGTGTGACGCCTCCATGGGACAGTTCCTGGAGCTTTGCCTTAGCAGACCCGCTTGGTGGTGCTTGAACAGAGGTCTCCCATGATGCCTTCACTTTCTTTTTGGATGAATCATACATGGTTGACCTTTTTTTAAGTATCAGCTCTGGCCTTAAGATATCCTAGGGCGGTGCTAACTTGAGGAACTGGAGTTGGTGTCTGCACATGTGAATGGATGGTCGGGCTGAACGTGTGCATGTCCTCCCACAGATGTGTCACCTGGGCTCACGCCCCTCGGTGTGGTCCACCTCTATGGCGATCGGTAGTAGTTTCACTGTAGCCTCATGACATGGCTGACAGGGAGCTCCCCCCTGACTCTCCCTTTACATGGAGCCCAGGATGCTCTGCACACTTTGCTAAGTCATGTCCCTCCCTGAATGGCTTCCTGGAAGGGGACACTGGGACCCACACCTCACAGGGGGGACTTGACTGGATGGGGCAGGACCTCAGAGCTTGTTTGACGGAGGATGTGTGTCGCCGGTGCCCTTGTGCTCAGCATCCCATCCATCCTTAGGCCTGCTGTCTGGGACACGCCGGAAGCCAGCACCTAGTCAGGTACTCGAATGGAGGTTGTCCATGGTGTGTTCATTTTATTTATGATGAGTATTACATGGCCAATCTCCTTTCAGTACTAAATTCTTCTTGGGAAAGCCTCACCAGGGGAAGTTTCCGCCAGCGCCTGTGCAGGGTAAGGAACTGGGTTGTTTACCTCATGATAAGTGCTTGCTTTGGGATGTGTGTCACGCAACCTGGAAATCCCAGGAAGGATCCTGACTTAGGTGAGACCGTGGTTTTCTAGTCACGGTTCCCTTCCCTTCCCTGACGACTCACAGTGAACAAAGCATATTTGGTAAACCTCTATTTAGGATGAAATCATCTTGGATCAGAGGCACATTATAGGGAAAGGGACTTCTGTGTCATTCCAACAATCTGGCATCCCCAATGGAAGGCAGACACCTTATTTATGCGACGTGTTCTGCCCTCTCAAGTATCCTCCTCCTCAGGGTGGCCTCTGGGAAGCAAAGCCGACTCTGGTGATGGGGTAGGGGTGGGGATTCCTTGGCAGTGAGAATGGAAGGTGTATGAAGACAGGTTTCAGTGGCATGATTCATTTATCCCTGGTACAAGATCAGAATCATGAGTAGCATTTGTTATTACCTTATGTTTCTTAGCTGTGTAACCTTGGGCAAGTTTTACTTAATTGGCTACCTCTCTGTGCCTCAGTTCATTCATCTGTAAAATGGGGTTAAAACTTACTCATGGATATGAAAATTCGCTACATCCGCCAAGTGTTTAGACAGCATCTGGCACACAGTGAAGTTGAATCAGCATGAAACCTTATGATGGTCATTACTATTATATTGTCATTGTATCACAGATCTTCCTTTATTGTCCTCTCCCCAGTAGAATGCAAGCTCCCTGAGAGCAGAGTCTTTGTCTGTTTTGTCTACTGCACGGTAGCTGTGCTGTTGAATGAATGAGAAAATGGCTGGTTGACATATTTTCTTTATTGAATGTCCTCCTTGAGGCCTCCCGGAAGGAAGAGTGAATGGAGGACGGTAGTCACCCTGTGCCTTCCCGATGACGTGGTCCGCTCACCCTGAAGGAGGAGTCGCTGGTCTTCCCACAGGTTTGGAGCTGGATGGACCCTTTGTGGTCACACTAATTCCAAAGAATGTGAAACAGCCACTCCCTTCTCTAAATCCCAACTCAGGGACTTCCCGAGGGCAAACCCAGCTTTGGGGTAGGACCTCAGTGTCTGTGCGCTTCTAGAGTAAGACACGTGACTTTGGTGCTTGTGCTCATGGGGACGGTCCCTAGTGCCATTTGAGCTGTGCATGGCACTCTCTCATGACAAACCACGTTCCACTCACATGTAGGGGGTTCCTGGGATGTAGTACTAGCCTTTACAGAGAGAGGAATTGGTGTCACCACCAGTGGGGGTGGGGGTGCACAGCCAGCCCCTGGAGGCAATGCTGCCTTCGGTAAAGAGGCATCATGCTATTGTTGCCCGTTCTGTCATTTGAGCCTTGAGCAGAGGTTGCCCTTGGTGAATTCACTTTATTTATGTTGAATCACACAAAGGCAGCTTTTGTTTGAGTGTCAAATCGTGCTGGGATGGCTCCCAGGGCCCAGTGGCCAGTTCAGGGTCTCTACATCTCCGATGACCAAGACCAGATGGTATAGATGTGGGTGTCTGCAGCCTCCAGTGGACAAGATTGAAGGGTGATGAGAGAACACAAGCTCAATTCATGGCGTGACTCAGCTGGGGCATGTGAGGATGGTGTCGTGTCGGTGCTGAACCTGCTTCACTTATGACCTGGGACCTTCTTTACGTCACCGTTTCAACCACTGATCCCAAAGACGTCCACTACTGTTTCTCTGAAGGTATTTTGACCTTGTGGATAAGGAAAGAATTTACATTCAACAATTTTAAAGGTTGCAGCTTCTCATTCTCTGTTTCTCTTTCTGTCTCTCTCAAAACCCCTCTTGTGTTCTGTCTGTCTCTGTGACTTTTCTCCCATCTCTCTTTTGTGCTCTCTCTCTGTTTCTCGCTCTCGGTCTCTCTCCTTTCTCTCCCTTTCTATCCCCTGCCAAACAGCATTCTCAATTTTCTCATGGGTTATGAAATGAATAGAGTCTATTAGTATTCCATCCCAGTTGTATTAAATTATAGTGATAAAAATAATCAACACAAAATAAAACTAAAAACAACTAAAATGGCACAGAGTAAAACATGTTCAATTGACTACAAATTGGCAGAAGAATCCAATTTTCCTGACAGCGTTTCAGCTGCCACATTTGACCTGGGGAAATAGAATGCTGCAGACATGGCGGCCGCAGGAGGAAAGTGACGGTGGCAGCAGCTCTGAACAGGGATATTTGATGGAGACAAAAGCATGTGGAGGAACCAAATCTGCATTCAGATTTTTAAATGGAAAAGAATTGATCCTAATGAAAATGATTTGAGGAAAATAACAAGGGAAATAAAAGAAATGAAAACAGCTCAACAGCAGAGTCAGGAAAGAGTCAGGGAATTGGATTAGTTTAATGGAATTCATTCTGAAAAACACATTTTTATGAAAATCAGTGTTGGTGCAGTTCTCATTAAGATGCTTAAATGTATATGTGTTTGGAGTGGAGTCGATGGGTCAGTAGGAACACGGGGTAGAGCTACATGTCCTTTATGCAGCTGACCTTTTCTTTCTGGCCCAAATCTTCCCAGAGTGCTTCTGGGACGGGTTGCTGACTTCCGGGGTGACAAGCTGGTAACGGGGGTACACACTGAACCAGAGCACGTGCCATTTTGGTAGCGTGTACCACTTGGTCTGCTCTCTCTTGGTATCCCTCCATGCCCTGGGGTTCTGGGTGACATGCTGACTCCAGAGTGAGACAGAAGTCCTTGGTCAGTGGGGTCTGGTTCTCCAGGACAGCTGTGTCCAGTGCTAGTGTTGAATACACAGGGAGGCTGGGACGTTCCCAGCTGTTATCCCTCCTTGGACCCAGTGTTGGCACCTCTCAGTGATCCATGCTGACTCCAAGGACATGCTCCTCAGTGGCGCAGAATGTCACTTGGTCTTGGAGGCTGAGCCTTGTTTGGGAGTTGGTCTTGGGGTCGGTGCTTCTGGGATCAAAACCACAGCCTGGGATGTGAAAAGAGCTTATTCTTGGCTGCCCTGAACACTGCATGGTGCATCTCTTTCCAGGTCAACCGCTGACTTGGAGGACTTCCAGAACCATTCCACCCTCAGGAGGTGGCCAGCAGGGGGAGCCCTCCCCAGGGTAGGTGCGTGGGGGCGGCCCCAGGATCTGCCCTGAATGTGTCGGTGACCTGTGTCATCCGGTCCACTAGCCGGCGCTGCCCAGCCTGTTCTCGAGCACGTCCAGAGGCGAGGCGATGCCAGCTCGGGGAGAGAGCCTGCACTGCAGGTCAGTATCCAAGGTTCCTGAAGGGAAGCTGTCCGTAGTGTTTTCTTTCTTTAGGATAGACCTTAGACGGCTGGCCTCTTGCTGCAGTTGTAGCAAGACCTGGAGGGCTTTCTGAACTCATGCCAACGTCAGGGAAAGGATTCTGCTGTCGGTCCCACTCCAAAGTTCGGAAAATGGGTGGTGGGCACAGAATCCAGACTCTGCTTGTGGCATATGTCATCTGCTCCCCCAACCCTCACTGGCCAGCCCATTATTTGGAACCCATTCTGGATGTGGTATCAACTCTGGGAAAGGCTGGGCTTCTCACGTTGGGGCTGCTTTGCCTTTTTTTGGAGAGAGGACATCTGCAATTCCATTCTGTTTTCTCCCCCTTTATTTGTGGTTTTTCACTTGCTTTCTTTATGAAGCTAATCAAATGGTCAACCAGTTTTTTGTGTTACTCACACTTTGAACGATTCTGGGGATGGTGATACCTGTGTGGGGCTAGAAGCGTGTTGGTGGGACCATGGAGAGCGCAGCTCTGGACTTCAGCGTCATGTGCAGGACCCCACTGAGCTCCCTCCCGAGGCGGCATCTTCCGGACGGAGGCTCTGTCCTGTGAGGGGGCACTGGAGTCACCCCTGTCTGGGTCTGGGATGAAGAGTTGGGCATAGCAGGGTTTTGTCTCTGCTGCCTCTGCTGCAGGGTCTGATCCACTCAGATAGACCCTAGAGAGGAGAATTGGGCAGATACGGCACTTCGGGTGTCCGTGAACTCTCGTGGGGAGTGCATCTGAGATATGGTACCCAAGCATGGGCACCTACTTTTCAGTACAAAATCCCACCTGGGTCTCCCACTTAACTTCTGGGAAGGGTCCCTGGGTTTGCCTCATTCTGGGGACATGATGGAGTGTTAGCTTTGGCAACTGGGGATCTTTGTAGAGGGTGAAGTTCCAGGCCATGAGTGCCCAGTGCTCAAGCTGCCCGAGGGAGGGGCTTCTGGAAGCACAGCCTCTCTGAAGCATCTGCCTTAGTCCAAGCGTCCGAGCCTCTCCATGGTACTCGGGGAGAGGTTACCCGAGCAACTTTGCATCTGGACGACGAATGTTGCTCGGTGAACCCCTTTTCGGTATCAAATTCCACCAGAGAGGCCATCTCGGAGGCCGTGGCGCTTCGGGAAAGAACGTCAGTCTCAGCTCCGCTTTGGGGTACAGGATGGGTGGTCGACCAGTTGGAAAGTAATTGTTCCTAATGTACTTCACCTGGTCCACTAGCCGTCCGTACCCACTGCAGCCTGCGGCCTGCGGGCCTGGGCCAAGCCGCTGCTCCTCCACTCAGCACCTCTCCTGGTACTTGAAGGGAGATCGACCGTGTTATATTCGCTTTATTGACTTCGAATAATACATGGTTGATCTTTTCTCAGTATCACATCTCACCTTGGAGGACCTGTTGGAGATGAAGCCCTTGTGGGGGTGGGAATGGGGCGGGGGCTTTCGTGTCACTGCCCCAGCGGGTACTGAGGGAGGGTTGGTCACTGAGGCTGGGCAGGGCAGGGCGTGCACTGCCTGGCCTGTGTCCTCTCACCAGTGCTGTCTGATCCTCCCTCAGGACCACTCCGGGAGGCGCCCATCGTTTCTGCAGCAGCCCTGGTCCCTGAGTCAGCGTCACTTTGGGTACTTGAGGAGAGGTTGTCTGTGATGAGTTCGCTTTATTAATGACGAATATAACACAGATGGCCTGTTTTCAGTACCACCTACGACTTGTGCACAGGGCCAGGCCTGAGGCTGGCCACCTCCAGGGTATGTGACTGCATGGGCTCTGGGTATGACATCTGTCATCCTCCCTACTGACCCTCAACACCTAATCCATCCTGGGAGAGCTTCCTGAAACGCTCCTTGACCTTGGGGAAGAGACAAGGGTGGAGTGCATTGGGAAGGCTGGTCATGAAGCTTTCGCTAGATGTGTGATGAATGATGAGGATTCAGTCTATTTTCCACGCGCAGTGTCATTCGTCAGAGGGCTCCCTGGAGGGGCTCCCCCATTGGAGTGGGCACCTGCTGCTCTCCAGGGCATCATTCCAAGGGGGCCGTATGCATGGCCTGCCCCTGGGAGGTGTGTCCTGGCTGCTTTCCCTCTCATCCCAGTGCCTGGGAGACCCCGCGGCAGGATATGCCTTTTTGGGATGAGCTCAAGGGGCTGCTCTGTGTGGTACTTGAGGAGAGGTTGCCCATGTGCGTTCACGTCCATTATGACGCACAATACATGGTCGACCTCTCTTCAGTATCAGATCTTGTCCCGCATGCTTCCTGCATGCTCGCTGGCCCAGGAAGGACACAGCATGAGCCGACTCACATCCTGGCATCCTGGGGCTCGGGGTCAGGCAGCCGGGTGGGTGGCTGGGCCGTCTGTGAGGAAGAAGCCTCCATCTCGAGTCCACCCTGCTCCGTGGTACCTGAAATAGGTTGCCTGTGAGGTGTTCACTTTCTACACGATGAATATTATACAGTCAACCTCTTCCCGGTATCGAATCCCGCCGTGGACGACCTCCACTTCAGGTGCTGACTCCAGGCGGCAGAAGCCTCTGTGTAGTTGACCCGTGGACTTGGTATAGGACCTGGGCCACGTGGCCTGTTCATTTTCCAGCTCCATCTGTTCCGGAGGGCTTCCGGAATCACCACGGAGTGGCCTCCCTGGTTCCAGAGTCAGTGGCTCCCGACATCTGTGCTCCTGACAGTTCCCTCCGCACTGGGCACCCCAGCCCTGCCGCAGCCTGCCCAGACCACGTCACAGTCTCCTGATGGAGGAAAAAGTCCAGGGCCTGGAAAGAGCACCCCCAAAGCATGAACCAGGCAGTTTGGTATTTGCTCATGGTCTCCTGCGCCTCAGGAAGCCCTCTCTGAGCAGGCTGCCATCACCAGCTCTGTGCATGCCCTTTCCCTGTGGGCTTCCTCAGGGCAGGGATCCCTCTGTGCCCAGCGTGTGGGGAGGGGCTGCCCCACCCAGTGTCCCAAGGCCCCGCCTGGCCACCCTCGCTCCTTGCACTCCCTTCCTCCGGTGATTCACAGTATGTTCCCCGTTTATGTCCATCCATCCTCCTTTGGGAGCTGAATCCTGGGCGGCTTCATCTGTGCAGCCTGCCCTCAGCCTTCTCCTTCTATCCAGGGTGCAGGCCTCCCTTCCTTAGTCCCCACCCCCATGCCCTGGGTACCCCTTTCTCAGGACACTCAGCACAGTCTCTTGCTCACTCCTTCCCCCCAAGTAGCCCCTTTTCTAGAGCAGGGGTTCTGGATTCTGGAGGGGAGGAAATGTCTGTTGCTCAGCAAGGCCGCCCCTGATCAACCAGCCTCGCTCTGCCTCTTCCTGTCGTCTTCTGTTGCCTGTTACCATTTTCTTCCTAGCTTACTGCTATGCAAAAGTATGACTACTTTCTCTATCCCCTCAGACTGTAAGATTTCTCAGGACAGGGTTTTTTTCTGTCCTGTTCCCTGCTGTGTCCCCAGCCCTAGGACGCAGGCTACACCCGCAGTAGAGGAACTGTGATTGTTTATTGACTAACAAATGCAGGGACCTTATCAAGTTAATCCCCAGGAAAGAGCTGGGCACAAAGGAGGCACCCAGGAAGATGTGGCGAGGCACACATGAACATGATGATCAGTTCTTAGAAATTCTTCATGTTTGTTGACAGCTGTTTGGTTTTCTGCTTTTTCGGCCCCTTCAAGGATGTCCTTTGAGAGTCTGAAATTTGCTGTAAATTCAGGGGTATGTCAGCTAGGTCTGGGCTCTTCCCTCCACTTTCCAGAGGTCTCCTGGGACCCCCAAAAGATTGATGAACCCCAGTATAACCCTGCAACACCAATTAAGCACCCTCTCCTCAACCTTCCAGTAAATTCTACAGCGTTCCTAGCAGGCTGCTCTGGGGAACTCCATCTCTAACAGGCTGGAGCATGGTGTCAGAGCTAATATTTTATGCATGGAACTGACTAAATGGAGACATTTGGAGATGAAAATTGCTGTTAATGCATCCACACATCTTGGAATATATTGAATGTATATAGGGGGTAGGAGGCAATGTTAGCCTTATTTAATGGCTCCAATGGAACCATCCCCACACGACAGTGTTCACAAGCACTCCCCCCAGCCCTGCCGTGTGTCTCCCAGGCCACCATTGGGAGAAACGTTGGGTACTTTAGCTGCCTCTTGGGAATTATGCATTAGACACAGTGTCAGCCCAGGGTACCAGACATTCGGCAGCATGCATGTTCCAAACTCATTTTAGACCCAAAGGCAGTGACCCCATACTGCTCAGTGCAGAATGTCATTAAAAGCTAAATTACTGGTTTACCTGTTGTTTGAGGAGCAGAGAAAATAAACAAAGGGCCTTTCTAATCTGACAAGCTGAAGAAAAAGATCTGGCCTCTCAGCGGCCAGGATGAAAGTCACTGAGGGCCCTTGGGCCGGAGGGTCCGTGGCAGGGGTCATCTCCAAGGCGCTGCGTGTTCCCAGCCTCGGGGCCGGTTTCACTCAGTGAACACTGCTTCCCCGGTGTCTGCCTGGACAAGGGCCTGTCTCCCTGAAATGTGTCTCCCACACATTCCACAAGTGCGATTTTAAAAATTGGGAAGTTGCTGGACTTCCCAATTCCCTTTCCCTTACTGTTTTCAAGGGGAAAGAGGAAGCAAAAGAATAGCTGCCCTGAATGGGCTTTAGCCTTGGTCCTGCACCTGTCTCCGGCCTTGGGGGTTTGCTCACTGCTCCCCGTCAGCCCTGGAGGTGCAGGTTCTGATTTACAGATGAGGAAATAGGGCACAGAGAGGTTGAGACTTGTCCAAAATCACCCAGATGAGAGATGGGATGAGGTCTGGCTCCAAGCTGTTTGTTCTTAGCCACTCTGCCCACTGCAAGCCATGTGGCTTTAGGAATAGCCATATCCTAGAAGAAGGCAGGCCCGTTGCATGGGTCCCCAAGTTTTGTCTGCATGATGAGTTAGGCTTGCTTTTCTCAATGCTCAGCTTGCCATACTTTTCACGGTGCTTTTCCCTGCATCCACCTGGCGTCTCCACTTTGGTGACATCACCCATGAAATGGGGGTGCTTTCATTTGAGTACATCCCCGTGGCCCCTGCCTCCTGTCTGGCCTGAGGACAGGGCTGCTGCTCTGTCAGAAGACCCAGGGCACAGTGGAGATCTGAATAGCGGAGCCCCACACTGACGGGGTCTTGCTGCCGCATTTGAGGGCTGTTTTCGCCACCGTGGTCGTGTACATATCTAGTCAGAGTGGCCGGTGACCAAGAACGGAGAGCTCGGTCCAGCCAGCTGAGCTCTGCAGGGCACGGCCCGCACAGCCGGACTCATGCAGGCCCCCCTCTCCGTTGTCATCCCAGCCTTGCATGTACACCTCCCTGCAGAATCAGAGGCTGGTATAGTCCTGGAAACCCCAAGGAGGTCTCATTACTGATGGGTGCTCGGATGGAAAGAACCGCATATGTCAGGGCTGAGTGGGACCCGGAGTTCATTCCCCTCTGGTCCCTGCCCTCTACTCACACCCATATGCAGATAAAAAAACTGAGGTCCACGAGGGTAGCATGCTTTGCTGTGGCTTTTTCTTGAGTCTTGTCTCAAACTTTGGTGCTGAGACCCACATCTGGCAAATAGGTAGTTTCATTCTTTGTAAAACTGGGGGTGACCCAGCACCCCCAGAAACAGCAAGCGAGATTCCTCAATACCTGAGTTTTCAATACTGCCCAGCCACAGAGCTTCTAGAAGCAGGGCTTTAGCTCTGCGTGCCCGCTCATAGTAGGTGCTCAGCTAATGCCTGGCTCAGAGCTGTCCAGACACCAGCACAGAGGTGTTCGGCACGTGAGGCTGTATTGAATCGGATCTCTGTCTCCAGGAGGAAGCTCACAGGAGGCGCTGGGAGGACGTTTGTGGAATGAATACATAAAAGCGTGCTCTTGGAGTGAAGACGCAGAGAAATGAAGAACAATCGGGGTCGATGGACATAAATTTCCAGCAAGCGCCACCAAGGCTCTGCAGTCGAGGCTGCTGAAAAGACCCTGTGGAGGCAGAGGGGCCATTTGTCACCGTGCAGACGGCTGGAGGGCCAGGAAGCAAGGGTGTGATGGAGGCTCGTTCATCATTTTCCGTTACCAGGCGATGTGGAGAGAGCCCACGCATGCGCAGCCCCACCAGCGGCCAGCTGTGAGTGTAGAGCTTGGGGTGGGGAAGGACCCCGGGGAAGGGCAGGCCCGCTGGATGAGCAAGCAGCTCCGCCCTGAAGCCCTGGCGTGGGTGGTGGAGAGGACAGGAGCCACGCAGGTCCACGTGACCAGCCTGGGATGGGCTTTGGTGCCATTATGGCTGCAGGACCCAAATGGGACCCACTGCATGATCCCAAGGCAGTGGGACATCTGAAAGCCCACATCGTGTCTTTGGTGCTATAGTTGTTTCCACACCTATTGCCATGCCTCTGCCCAAGCTGTGCCCTTACCTGGAATTCCCACCCCTCCTTATCCTCCAAGGCTCTGTCTGCTCCAATGCTGTCTCCTACAGGAAGCCTTCCCTGATCCACCCCAGTACGCACACACAGCCTCAATCTGCAGTCCTCTGATCCTTTGATCAACAGGTACCTATCTCCCTGCCCAGCCTGTAGGCTCCATGAGGGCAGGGACTGTTATGCTTTGGTCACCCTGGGGCCTTGTGCCTCGTACAGAACCTAGCCCAGGGAAGGCACTGTGCCATGCTTGTTGCCCTTGTCTCCCCTTTGTAGGCATGCTGGACCTGGACCCAACACTTGGCAGGTACCCAGTACGTGGACATCCCATGGACAAGGCGTTTGGTTGACCTCAGCCATGAGCCAAGGGCTGGGCCAGAGGTGGCCACACCAGACCACTTCTTCCTGGAGAGGTGTGAGCTGTGAGCTAGGCCACCTGGCCCGACCCTGGAGTCATTCTTGGATCTGGTAAGTGCCCATCACGACAGCTAGTTGCCTCCCATTTGGATCTGGAGCAGAGGCGGGATTTGCCCAGGGCACACCGGCTCTAGGAGAGAGCTAAGCCTGTTATTAGGGGCGATTCCACCTGCCTCGATGTAGCTCCTCCAGGCTCCAAATAGTGTTTGTTGAATGAATGAATGAATGAATGAATGAATGAATGAATGAATGAATGAAACAGGGCCTCCTGACCCCTTCCCAGAGCTCCCTGCACACCCTACATGGGCAGTGCTGCAGTGTGGGGGAGCCCTGAGAGGGCCCTACTTCCAGGGTCCCCTGGTCTTCCCCTGGGGCAGGACACCGCTGAGAAGGTGCACAGAGCCTGGGATGTGGGAAACCATCCAGAATGCTGCTTCCACCATCTGTGATATCTTCGTTTTCTCTAACACTCAAAAATAGATGTTTCTGTTATGCTCTGTTGTTGGCAGGGGAGCGGCGGGGCCTGCCAAGGCCTGGGGGAGCCCGCCAGCCTGCTGAGTTTTACTGTACAAACAGTTGGGGAGGGGGGGGGTGTCTCTGTTAACTTGAAATCCCCGATCAGTAAACATGCCAATTTAAAGTGTAATTAACTCAGGCCGGAAAAATTTCAGATTTGGATTGCTTTTCACAGTTGAGGTTGTTTTTCTTTTATTTATTTATCTCTTTCCGGGTGTGGTGGTGTCTGTGGCAGGTTTTAGCCAGGAAAAATAGAAGGGGGGCCTGAGTGGGGTGGGGGGCTGGTTGGGAGAAGAAATGGTAGAAGGAAGGGAGGGAAAAGAGGGGAGGTCAGCCTAACACCCCTGAGGGCCCGATGTCTCTATCCACTTTCTGTCTAGGATGGTGAGGAAACTGAGGCAGAGGGAAGTAGAGGGCATGCCCATTTCAGGGTGGGGTGCAGACTTCTGTGCTAACTGGGCCCTGTGATAAGAATTGTGGGGTGCTGTCACAGGATCCCAGGAAAATGCTGGACTGGTTGAGTAGGCTCTGGGTGCTCCCTCCTGACACCCTCCTGTCTTGCCTTCTCTTTCAGTTCAGAGGCCCGCCTGCTCTTCTGAGAGCCCTGCTTTCTCTGAGCCCATCCAGAGTCTCAGCTCCTTCCTCCTGGTTGCCTGCTTCACGCAACTCCAAAATGGTCACTGTCCTTGGAGAAGGCCGAGGGCACCTGTGTCCCAGCTGAGGGAGGCACAGCACCCTCTAACCAGCACCCTCTACTGCCTCACCCAGGAAGGAGGAGGGGGCCCGCACCCCCCACCTTTAAAGGACACTAACTGGGTACCAGGAGGCGAACCCTCGTGGGACAGGCCCATTCGTCACTGTGGGCTGGGGAGGACTGTATGGGCAGGGGGAGAAGTCCTGAGTGAAATAAACTCAATTAAAAGAGCAAATGACCTGTGCCCCTCGCCCACCAGACAGTGCAGCTGGGAGGCGAACACGCTGGTTAGGACGCAGGAATTCCAGCTCTTTTCAAACTCTTTGAATGTTGTCAGCCCATTTGAATAATAAATCTGCATTATACACATCAAAGCCTGTTTGTGTGTCTTTATGTTCAGGAGTAATTTTCATACAGTCACTGTCCTTTGCCCAGGGAGGACTCTGCAGGGAGCATCTTCCAGAAGCAGGCCTCCCTGGGGTGCCCCACTCTGTGTGTGAGCCCACATTCTCAGGTGGGAGCCAGGGCCAGGAAAACACACGCTTCCTTTGTCTCAGGTCTTAGATGGTTCCACCAGCCCCGCTGCTGGGGCCCCCTCCCCGGGCAGAGGCCAGGGCCCAGGGGCAGAGCCTGTGCCCACGCCTGGCTCTGCCAGCCTTCGCCTGGTCACGACACAGCCGGGCTGACTCAGACGCGGGCCGAGCGGGAGCCTCGTAAATTACATAATTACCTATGAAACCTGCCGCTGCAGCTGTCAGCCGGAAGGACGCGCTCTGCCTGGCCGGCATGACTCACTCCCCTAGAGTCTCTCGCCCCCACCTCTGTCTGGGCTGGCTGGCAGGAGGAGGGGGCGCCAGCTTGATCTCTACCCCCAGCTCTGCAAACGAAAAGGCAGGCCGCCACCGTATTTCTGAGGGCTCTGGGTGGGGGGCACCTTCTCCAGTCCCCGTCTGCGACCCCCAGTGGCCCTCCAGATGGATGGTCCCCACCTAACAGGACAAACCTGAGGCCCAGAGAGGACTTATTCCTTAGTCCCGTGTGTCCACGGCCAGAAGGTGGCTCTGGCTAGTGCCAGCGGCCTCCCTCACAGAGCCTTGAATGAACCCAGCCACGGGATCAATGCTCAAACCTTCAGCCTCTCCCCCCGTATCGCCACCTCTTCTCCAGAGTCCCTTGGCGTGGGCAAACTCTACCCTTGGAAAAACACTTCTACTCTTGAAAGTGACTGAATTTGGGAAAGAGGCCTAGGTTGCCTTTCCAAGCCGATTGTACATACATGGTGGGGGACCCTGGAAGGGATTCTTTTTTTTTTTTTAATCTAGTAGAATGGGGTCTGGTGGATACGGGTTCCAGTTGAGGTCTGGGTTCGAATCCAGCCTCTGTCATTTACTGGCACTGAGCCTCAGTTTCCTCATCTACAGAATGGGCACGCTCGTGCTCACTTGGAAGGTAGGATGAGGTGACTGGGTTGGTGTTCATTAAATTGGGGGCTCCCTCGTAACGGCCCATGGATGATCAGGATCCCCACAGGTCCTGAAGTCACAGCACACCTGCAGCCTGACTCACCCTGCACCAGGAACCACTTCTCGCTACTAGCCCCAGTGTCCAGGGACACTGCCCCCTGGCTTCTGAAGGCACCCCCGAAACAGAGCCAGGAGGAATAGAAACCATTATGCTCAGAGCCACATCCAAACCCAAGCAAAGCTCTGTAGCAGGTCACAAAGGGTGCGCAGGGTCCCTGGGGGCCTTCCAAGAGCGCTATGCTCTCCACTCCCCTCCTTGGCTTCAATTCTGGGGAGAAAGCTGCCCATGTGAGCTGTTCTGTGGGTTGGGGGTCTGTGGCCTGCTCAACTCACCACTTGGGAGGGCTGTCCCCAAGGCCCAGTCACCTTCTCAGTCCCACAAGCCGTCTCAGCGCATGGGAAAGCCCACCGACTCATTCTCACTCCCACATCTCGTGTATAGACCCTAAACAGGTGTGCTGAGGGGCTGGCTTCCTGCAGAGAACCTTGGCGCAGGTCCTTTTCCTACCAGGGCCCTCACCTGCCCTTTCTTCCGTATCACACTCTCCCTAGAGCTGGCGCATCATTCTAATAATAACACAACAGCTGCCCTCTCTGTGCTCCTACTCTGTGCCAACCAGGATCTGGGTGCTTTGTTCAAACCAAGGGGAAAGGGTCCTGCTACACAGCACAAATCTGAAAGCAGATCTTGTCAGGGTCCTGGCTCTGAGTTAGCCCTGGGAAGTCACTTGCCTGCATTGGGCTGCAGTCTTCTCATCTGTAAAATGGGTGTGGCTGATCAGATTATGTGACACTGAAGTCCCAAGTCCCTTCCTATACTACCACCTCATGTGACCCAGCCCTCCAGGATCCCAGGCCACCCTCCCCTCAGCTATGAAAACACCCTGCTGCGATCTCGGTTCCCTTCTGTTGTCCAAGGAAGCGCAACCCCTCTGCAGAATCCCAGGGAGGTGGGACAGGGTGGGCTGCTTCTGCTCTTTTCTGGGACTCCTCACCCCTCCCTGCCCTGGACCTAGCCTCCTCTTCTCCTCTCCCTCTACTTTCTGCCCCTTTCTTTTCTCTTCCTAATGCACCATCAAGCCAGAACTGTCCATGGAAGTTTCTAGGCCTTACCCAGGGGAGTCGCAGCTCCCTGGAGGAAACAGCTCGACTCTGAGCATCAGACCTCATTGCTCAGAAAGCTTCTATCACGTCACAGGACAGAAAGCTGGCCTGTTGCTTACCCGCTTCCCGCTACAGACAACCTTCCCCATCCCTATCTCTGAATATGCCATCCCTTCATGGGACTCGTGTCCTGCCTTGGATGCCGGGGCCTCACAGGGGCTCTGTGTGTCACTAGGAACATAGAGCTGTCAAAAACAGCTATTCCTTCCAGCCCACTCCAAAGGGGCTCAGGTGTGCACCCCGACTGTTCGAGTTCCCAACCCCCTGCAGCCTGGTGGGCAGTATTCCATCTCTGTGGGTTTCAGGCTCCCTTCCTACCCACTAAGTGGAGCTGCGGCGAGAGCAGGTGAGTGAATCTGTGCGAGTGGGTGAATATTAGCTGTGACATGGTCTGCTGCTTGTTATCTCGGGACCCTCGAGTGGGGTTTGGGACCTGTGAGGTATCTATGGTGTCCCCCACTATTTTTGTGGTTAAGATGATGAGGTGCCCCACTATTTATTTGTTCTTTTGCCACAATCCTTGATTCCTTTAGTCTCTGGAGTGAGGGGTCACCTTTCTGTGTCTGCAGAGGTCAACTTCTCAGCAGCCCCCAGCCCTGCCTGTGTCCTCCTGGGGCTGCTCCGGCCCAGCTGCTAGGCTGTGGGTGCTGGAAGGAGCAGGTCTGATGGGGCAGGGCTGGGGTTCCACACTGCTCAAGAATAGAACTGGGTTTCTTTCACAGAAAACAAGTTTGTGTTCCAGAGGACAACTGTGTTTCCAGTCTGAAAGAAGGGCAAGTGGCCTATGGATTGAAGCTGCTCCTGCTTCAAGTCCCACCTGGGGTCTCACCCAGCAGGTGAGATGGGGACAGAGGTGTCATTGAGGCTACAAGAGCCACACGCTTGAATACACCTGAGTAACCAGCCCACTTCTGCCACAGTCTTGCTGTGTGACCTAAGGGAAGTAACTCAAAGCCTGTTTCCTTATTGCAAGACCTGGATTCTTGGGAGTCAGACCTGAGACTGTGCTTGGCACAGTGTCGAATGGATAGTTGGCGCTCCGGCCCTCTGAGCCTCTCTGCCAGGTTTCTCTGCATTTCCTATCCCTGCCCCACGCCTGGTTCAGACACTCTGCAACGCTGGGTATATGGAACAGACCACCCGAGCTCAGGGCGTGGTTTCTGTGCACCCACTTCAACCCCACACAGGGAGGAGGATGTGAGCAGAACCCTCAGAGGGGCTGTGAGTGATTGCAGGGCGCAGGGGCTCTCTCAGTGTCCAGGAAGTGGGGGCCGAGGGCCCCTTCCCTGCAGAATCCTGGCTGAGTCTTGGGGGAGGGAGAGGAGGAGCTGCTGTTTGTCTCCTGTCTGCTGTCATCTTTCATTTGACATCTCCCTCATGGTGCTGACGTTTTCCTGAGGCCAGTCCAGGAGGAAGGGGGCTGGTGGTGGCTGCACAGTCCATGGGAGGGGTGAGGGGAGGGGTGCGCCTGGGCTCTACTAAGGCTTCCAGGCCCTGGGGCTGGGGGCAAAGGGATTGTGCAGACCCCTCCCCACTGGGGAAGTCACTTCATCAGTCCCCCAAACCCTGACAGCACCGTGAAGGTCCCTGAGGAGGGAGTTTTCCCAGCCTGAAACAGGGCAACTGTCCTGGTACCATCCCGCCACCCCCCTCCAGATTCCCTGAGGTCTCATGGTTGCAGCAGCAGGACCCCAGCTAGGGGTTCACTGGCCTTTTCTAGCTCCCTGGCACTTCGTAAACCCTAATGAGACAGTAACCATCAGTGTGTATTAATAGTTCACGCGTTCAGCTTGCACCTAACCAGTGACTTCTGAGCACCCTGTGCTCTGGGAAGAGGCCCATGGGCCCGGTCTCCTCTAGAAGCCTGCAAGGCCAGGACATAGCTTCCTTTGGAGCATGTGGGAGGCCTAGCTCCTTACCAGCAAAAGGGTGCCCACCTTCAGGGTCAGGGAGAAGACCTGAGGGTCGTCACCTCCCCCAGCCCCCATGTTATAAATGCCCAGGGCCCGGGAGGACGCCCAATCACAGAGTGCCTTTCTATACTTCATCTTCCAGGATGTCCCTGCCTCCTGCCTGGCACCGTCCAACGATCACCTTTCCCATTCTCAGCTGGAAAACAGTCAGCTCAGGGCGGGGGAAGTCACCTGGTTGAGGTCTGGTGGCCACAACGACTACAACTCGGGGTCCCCCATGGGAAGGTGGAGGGGTGGACATTAATGCAGGTGTGTGGGTGCACAGTGCCACCAGACAAACCGTCCAGAAAGGAAAATCCTGGCTGTTGTTACTGTTAAAACTGACCCAGAGGGCCTGTGGTCAGGGCTGTGGGAGCCCCTGGAGGAAGTCCAACATGGGGACCCATAGCCTACCTTGCCCATAGAAGTGGATTTTGAGGAGGTGCTGGAGTGAATGGAGAGGTAAAGCCACCAAAAGCAGAGAGAAAGCCAGAACAGGACTGAGCGAGCTGGGGGAGGTGTCTGGGGCCCCGGGCGTCCTGCCCTCCGACCCAGAAGTCGAAGTCGGGCTGACCATATTCCCCGGGCTTTACAAAGAAGCCATGTTGGTGCTTTTCTAGGGGCAGGTGCAGGCGGCAGCTGAACAAGCCCCCTCCCCACCAGCCCAGGGTGGTTCAGCAGAATTACCGAGAATGAAGCCACTGGTTTGCTAATGGGCTTGGGGAAAATGGGATGCAATTTAGCGGTTGTTTTTCAGGCCCAGAGCAATTGAATAAATGAAGTGCGATCGGCCCCAGTTGCTGACGCACCTGCCGGGCTCCTGGCCTCCTGGCAGGCGGGGAGAGCTGCGGGGGAGGGGACCTGAGGGCTGACAGCTCAAATCTGTGGGGGTAGGCGCTGCAGCGCCCGACCCTGCTTGGCACTGCAAGCGGGGCAGGAAGCGGGGGTGGGCATTGCGGAGCTCCACTCCCTGGCAGGGGATGGGGGGCAGAGGTGGGAAGTTGGTGTTCAGAGGTGGGGGAGGGACGCAGCCTACCTTGCCCAGCACAGAGGACAGTGGGGACAGGAGCAGCGGGAGAGAGGGAGAAGGATTGGGAAGGAAGAAGGGGCGATGGGGCTCTTGCGGGAGATCTTGACCTCACCCTAGGGAGTCTGGGGGGGCAGCCACTAGTAGACAGTGCGCCATCATCACAGTTGGGGGCCTGCCCCAGGTATGGAGACTTCTGGAAACGTGGGCAGCAAGCAGACTAGGACTGCTTGTGAGAGGAGGGAGAAATCAATCTGAGCCTTTGGCATCTCTTGCCTTGACCCCCACTCCTGCGGTATGGAGGAGGGCTGCACCTGTTCTGTACCTGAGAGCAGGTGGGAGGACGAGGAGACGCGCTGCCAAAGGCTCTTTCTCTGGGAGGGACAGCCAGGGGGTCCCTGTTAGTGATGGAGAGCCAGTCAGGGAGGGGGGTCTCTTTCGCCAGGTGCTCCATATGATTCACTTAACTCTCCTTTACATCCTCTAACGTCCCGATGAGCCCAAACAGGGGTAGCCATGTGCCCAGAGCCACACAGCTGGTATGTCAGTGCCCTTAGCCAAAGGCCTCCAAGAATACACTCATAGTTGATCATGTTGGACTTACGCGTTGCAGTGAGGCAGAATGCACAGCATTGGGGAACCTGGGGCAGGGGGCATCAGAGGAATGTGTACGACCTGGCATGGGCTCAGTTCGGGATTGGGAGAGAGACTAAGGAAGCAAGGCTTCACTATAGATGGGATGCTGTCAGACAGCGTCTCAATAACTCTCACCTGCAGACTGGAATGAAAAAGCTGCAGCTGGTGAAGAAGCAGCTGCCACTCATTTCAGCCAAGAGAGGGCTGTTTTGTGTTCTGTGGGTAGCACAGCAACCTTGATTTTTTGTCTGTGCTTACACCAAGTTCTGAAGTGGCCTTGTTTGTCCCCTTCTATCACAGCCTCAGAGTAGCCTTATGTGAGCTTGGTGTCCATGAGATGGTTTATGTCCAACAGGAGAGTGACACAGCCCAGCTGCGAGCGCCAGGCCAGCTTCTGACAGGCAAGGCCTGCTGCGTTTTCTCGTTCTCACGAGTAAAGAGCAGTGAGGCCAGGGCCGGCCCGGTGGCTCAGGCGGTTAGAGCTCCGTGCTCCTAACACTGAAGGCTGCCGGTTCGATTCCCACATGGGCCAGTGGGCTCTCAACCACAAAGTTGCCGGTTCAACTCCTCCTCCTGAGTCCCGCAAGGGATGGTGGGCTGTGCCCCCTGCACCTAGAAATGGCAATTGGACCTGGAGCTGAGCTGCGCCCTCCACAACTAAGATGGAAATGACAACTTGAAGCTGAATGGCACCCTCCACAACTAACACTGAAAGGACAACTTGACTTGGAAAAAAGTCCTGCAAGTACACACTGTTCCCCAATAAAGTTCTGTTCCCCTTCCCCAATTAAAAAAAAAAAAAAAGAGCAGTGAGTCCAGTTCACTGAGGAAGTGACGACTTTTGGAGCCCACCTACCTGCTGGCATGCTTCCAAGTATGTTTTCTTTTCAGGTTAGGATTTCTTCCCCCTCACCCCCTACCGCCAGCTTTATTGAGTTGGAGTTGACAAAATTGTATATGTTGAAAGAATACAATATGATGACTTGATATACCTATAAATTATGAAACGAGTGCAGCAATCCAGTGAATGAACACACCCATCCTCACGAGTTTCCCTTTCTGAGTGTGGGGTGAGAATGCTATTCTCTTAGCAACTTTAAGTACACAATACAGTGTTGTTAACTACAGCCACCATGCTGTACCTTAGATCCCTAGAATTCAGTCATCTTATAACGGAAGTTTGTCTGGTTAACCAGCATTGCCCCATTCCCTTCACCCCCTTGCCCCTGGCAACTACCATCATACTCTGCGTTTCTATGAGCTTAGCTTTTGTTGTTGTTAATTTCCCATATAAGTGATGACACGTACTTATTGTCTATCTTTGTCCAACTTCTTTAAATTAGCATGATGTCCTCCGATTCATTCACGTTGTCCCAAATGGCAAAATGTCCTTCTTTTATATGGCCGGGTAATATTCCATTGTATGTATACACCGCATTTTCTCTCTCCATTCACCCATCAGCAGACAGCTTGTTCCCATGGCTTGGCCATTGTGAATAGTCTCGCCATGAACACGGGGCTGCACATATCTCTTCGAGGTGGTGGGATTGCTGGCTCATAAGGTAGTTCTAGTTTCGATTTCTTGAGAAAACCCAACACTGTTTTCCATAGTGGCTGCACCAATTGGCATCCCAGCAACAGTGCGCGAAGGTGCCCTCTTCTCTGCATCCTCACCAGCATTTGTTACCTCTTGTCTTTTTGATAATAGCCGTCCTGACAGGTGTGAGGTGATAGTCATTGTGGTTTTGAGTTGTGTTTCCCTGCTGATCAGTGATGTTGAGCACCTTCTCTTGTACCTGTTGGCCATCTGTATGTCTTCTTTGGAAAAATGTCCATTCAGGCCATTTACCACCTTATTTTTTAACTCAGGTTATTTGTATTTTGGCTACTGAGTTGTATGCGTTGCTTATATATTTCGGATTTTAACCCCTTATCAAATACGCTTTGCAAATATTTTCTACCATTCTGTAAGCTGTCTTTTCATTTTGTTGATGGTTTTCTTTGCTAAGTAGAATCTTTTAAGTTGGATATGGTTCCATTCGTTTAGTTTTGCTTTTATTGTCTGTGCTTTGGTGTCATGGCCAAGACATCTCTGTCCAGACCAATGTCAAGGAGATTTTCCCTATGTTGTCTTTTAGGACTTTTATGGTTTCAGGTCTTACATTTCAGTCTTTCATCCATTTTGAATTAATTTTTGTGAGTGGTGTAAGATAAGGACCCACTTTCATTCTTTTGTATGCAGATGTCCAATTTTCCAGTGCCATTTATTGAAGAGAGTGTCTTTTTTCCATTGTGTATTTCTGGTGTCCTTGTCAAAGATTATGTACCATATATGTATGGGTTTATTTCTGGGCTCCCTATTCTGTTCCATTGGTTGATATGTCTGTTTTTATGCCAGTACCGTACTGTTTAGATTACTATAGCTTTGTAGTGTAGTGTGAAATCAGGAAGTGTGATGCTTCTAGCTCTGTCCATCTTTCTTAAGATTACTTTGGCTATTTAGGGTCTTCTTTGGTTTCAAACAAATATTAGGATTGCTTTTCCTATTTTTGTGAAAAATGCCATTGGAATTTTGATAGGGATTTTATTTAATTTATTGATGGCTTTGGGTAGTATGGACGTTTAACAATATTAATTCATCCAGTCCAAGACCACAGTATATTTTTCCATTTATTTGTGTCTTCTTTAGTTTCCTTCATCGATGTCTTATAGTTTTCAGTGTACTGGCCTTTCACCTCCTTGGTTAAATTTATTTTTAAGTATTTCATTGTTTTTGATGATATTGTAAATAGGATTTTTTAAAAAAAAATTTCTTTCAGATAGTTTGTTTTGTATATAGGAACACAACTGATTTCTGTAAGTTGATTTTGTATCCTGTAACTTTATTGAATTTATTTATTAGTTCTAACAGTTTGGTAGAGTCTTTAGGGGGTTCTATATATAAGATAATGTCATCTGCAAACAAAGACAATTTTACTTCTTCCTTTCCTATTTGGATCCCTTTTATTTTTTTTCTTGCCTAACTGCTGTGGCTAGGATTTCTAGTACTGTACTGACTAGAAGTGGTGAGTGGGCATCATTGTCTTGTTCCTGATCTTGGATAAAAAGCTTTTAATTTTTCACCATTGAGTATGATGTTAGCTGTGGGCTTGCCATATACGGCTTTTCTTTTGTTACGGCACATTTCTCCTATACTTAATTTGTCGAGAGTTTTTTTTTTTTTTTCTCTTTTTTAATCATGAAAGGATGTTGAAGTTTGTCAGATGCTTTTTCTGTAATCTATTGAGATGATCATATGACGTCCGGCCTTCATTATTTTAATGTGGTATGTCACATTTATTGATTTGCATATGTTGAACCATACCTGCATCCTAGGGACAACTCTGGATTGATAATGCTCTATGATCTTTTCAATGTGCTGTTGAATTCAGTTTGTTGAGGATTTTTGCATCTACGTTCATCAGGGATATTGGCCTGCAATTTTATTTTCTTGGATCCTTATTGGGCTTTGACATCAGGGCAATTCTAGCCTCTTAAAATGAGATTGAGAGTATTCCCTCCTCTTCAATTTGTGGAAGAGTTTGAAAAAGATTGGCATTAATTCTTTTTTAAATGTTTGGTAGAAGTCACCAGGAAATCATCTGTTATTTGTTGGGAGGTTTTTGATTACTGATTGAGTCTTTACACTAGTTTTAGGTTTATTCAGATTTTTCCATTCCTTTTGATTTAGACATGGCAAATTCATGGATAAATTCCAGGAATTGATCCATTTCTTTTAGGTTATACAATTTGTCGGTGTATAGTTTTTCATAGGAGTCTCTTATGATCCTTTGTATTTCTCTGGCATCAATTATAATGTCTCCTCTTTCATTTCTGGTTTTATTTATTTGACCCTTTCTTAGTCTAGCTGAAGTTTTGTCAATAACTGTTTATCTTTTTTAAAAAAAAAAAAAAACCCAGCTCTGAGATGTCATCAAAATGGCGGCGTGAGGTGAGCCTCTGTAAAGCTCCCCTGGAATTTACAACTAATCGAACAACAATAACTCCACAAAGGACTCCCTGCACAGCAGACAAGCAAGACGAAGAGGCCGACTACTGAATTCACCTAAAGGTGGGAGAATCGCGCGAGCGGGGGAGGAGGGAGAGAAGTGCGGAGACGGAGCCCCGCGGGCGCAGGACACAGACCTAGCTCAGTGCTCGGAGCCCGCTGCATCCCAGAACTACTGCAGCTGTGGGAGAGGGAAGAACTCAGACTGCTAGGGCTCTGCTTACGGCCCACAGGGCTGAGGGGGCAGCATATAACACGGCTGAACCCAATGCTCACGGCAGAGACCTTGGAGAAAAGACTGAGGGAAGAAGGCTGAAAACGGTGGTTTAAGCCCTCACTGCCGAGCAGAGAATGGAAGCCTTAGGCACGGAGACTAGCCGCCCCCTCCCTATCCTCCCAGAGCTCGCCCCGCCCCCACCTGCCCGGTGCTAGAAGAAGAACAGTAGCAGTGTCAGATCAAAAGAACAATATTTGCTGTTCTGAGAACTGTGGACCACAGACACAGATTTGCAGCCCAACTAGTTCCAGCAAAGGGGAGAGAGCTGTGGAAGCAGGACCGGCTGTGGTGGTGGTCGCCGCCATTGCTCTGGGTCATCTCTCACAACTCACCCCACCCCGGCCCTACCTATCTGGGCGGATCCCTGCAGGAGTAAACAGAACTGCTGAAACATATGGGCTCTGAATCAGGTGCAGAAAGAGCTTTGGAACTTCAAAAGCTCTCCGCATACCCACAGGGACACTGCGCCCTGTGACCCGGGCGAACTGTTAACAGAGGAGAAGCCTGTCTCCCGGGGAATCCCCCCCATTGTGTGAGAAGCTGGAATAGTGCAGAGAAAACATAGCACTACCACGTGAGAGAGAAAAAAAAAGGCTGCAGTCAGAGAGAAAATAAAACATTCTACCAACAAGTACTGGAAAACAAAAGAAAGACCTCTTCCTATCAACCTGTTGCAGAAGCCACTCCTATAGATGTCTAGGAAGAGAAATAATAAATCAGTAATTGCCATGAATAACCAAGGCAACAAGACAGCTCAAAAAGGAAGGAAAAGTCTCCAGAAAAGGAACTTAAAGATATGGAAATATGTGACTTAAATGATAGAGAATTCAAGATTGCAGTTCTGAAAAAACTCAACGAGATGCAAGAAAACACACAAAGGCAGTTTAATGAACTCAGATACATAATCAAAGAACAACATGAGCATTTTATGAAAGAGATTGAAATTTTAAAAAGAACCAAATAGAATTTCTGGAGATTAAGAACTCAATAAAAGAAATCAAGAATGAAATAACCAGCTTAGGTAGTAGAGTTGACCAGATGGAGGAAAGAATCAGTGACATTGAAGATAGAAACCTGGAAATTACACAGATGGAAGAAGAAAGAGACTTGAGACTTAAAAGAAATGAAAGAACTCTACAAGAACTTTCTGATTCCATCAGAAAAAGCAATATAAGAATACCAGAAGGAGAAGAAAGAGAGAAGGGAACAGAGAATATATTCAAACAAATTGTTGATGAGAACTTCCCAAACTTGTGGAAAGAACTGGATCCTCGAATCCAAGAAGCAAATAGAACACCTAATTACCTCAATCCCAACAGACCTTCTCCAAGGCATATTGTATTGAAGCTGTCTAAAACCAATGACAAAGAAAGTATTTTCAAGGCAGCTAGGGAAAAGAAGACGGTAACCTACAAAGGAAAGCCCATTAGATTATCACCAGATTTTTCAGCAGAAACACTACAAGCCAGGAGGGAGTGTAACCAAATATTCAAACAATTGAAAGAGAGAAATGATGAGCCAAGAATAATATATCCAGCAAAGATCTCCTTTAGATATGAAGGAGGAATCAAGACCTTTCCAGACATACAGAAGCTGAGGGAATTTTCTAATACACGACCTACGCTACAAGAAATACTAAAGGAGGCTATTCGACCACCATCAACAGTGACAATTTGTGGCAACCAAAACATAAAAAGGGGGAGAGTAAAGGCCTGAACCGGAATATGGGAATGGAGAAAGTAAGCGTGCTGAAGAAAATGGAATACTCTAAATATCAAACTTTCTTTTACATAAACTTAAGGGTAACCACTCAAAAAAAATCCAGAACTGAAATATATACTGTAATAAAAGAAGAAACACAGGGAAACATCATAGAATACCACCACACAGAAATAATAGACAACAACAAAAAGGCAAAGAAACAATGGAGACACAGCCTTACCAGAAAACTAAAGATAGAATGACAGGAAATCCTCACATATCAATAATCAGCCTAAATGTAAATGGACTGAACTCACCAATAAAAAGGCACAGAGTAGCAGACTGGATCAAAAAACTAAACCCAACCATATGCTGTCTCCAAGAGACACATCTCAGCTACAAGGACAAGCATAGACTCAAAGTGAAAGGGTGGAAATTGACACGCCAAGCAAATGGTACCCAGAGAAAATCAGGTGTAGCCATAATGATATCAGATGAAACAGACTTCAGGGTGAAAAAGATAACAAGAGACAAAGATGGACATTTCATAATGGTAAAGGGAACTATACAACAAGAAGACATAACAGTCATCAATATTTATGCCCCCAATCAGGGAGCACCGAAATATACCAAGCAACTACTAACAGAACTAAAGGGAGAAATTGACCAAAACACAATTATACTAGGGGACTTAAATACATCATTGACAGCTATGGATAGATCATCCAAACAGAAGATAAATAACGAAATCGCAGCCCTAAATGACACATTAGATGAAATGGACATCATTGACATATATAGAGCACTTCATCCTAAAACATCTGACTATACATTCTTTTCGAGTGTACACGGAACATTCTCAAGGATAGACCATATATTGGGGCATAAAAGTAGCCTCAGCAAATTTAAGAAGATTGAAATCATACCAAGCATATTCTCTGATCACAAGGCTTTGAAATTGGATGTCAACTGTGAAAAGAAAGCAGGAAAAAACACAAATACATGGAGATTAAACAACATACTTTTAAAGAACGACTGGGTCAAAGAAGAAATTAGAGGAGAGATCAAAAGGTACATAGAAACAAATGACAATGAAAATACATCCTACCAAAATTTTTGGGATGCAACGAAAGCAGTTTTAAGAGGGAAATTTATATCATTACAGGCCTATCTCAAGAAACAAGAAAAATCCCAAATAAATAACCTCATGTTACACCTTAAAGAACTAGAAAAAGAACAAGTGAAACCCAAGGTCAGCAGAAGAAAGGAAATAACAAAAATCAGAGCAGAGCTCAATGAAATAGAGAACAAAAAGACAATAGAAAAAATTAATGTGACAAAGAGCTTGTTCTTTGAAAAAGTTAATAAAATCGACAAACCCTTGGCTAGACTCACTAAGATAAAAAGAGAGAAGACACTAATTAACAAAATCAGAAATGAAAAAGGGGAAATTATCACGGACACCACAGAAATACAAAGGATCATCCAAGAATACTATGAAGGACTATATGCCACCAAATTCAATAACCTAGAAGAAAGGGACAAGTTCTTAGAAACACAAAGCCTTCCAAGGCTGAACCATAAAGAACTGGAAAATCTAAACAGACCGATCACCAGTAATGAAATTGAATCAATCACCCAAAACCTTCCCAAAAGCAAAAGTCTGGGACCAGATGGCTTCACTAGTGAATTCTACCAAACCTTCAAAGAGGATCTAATACCAATCCTGCTCAAACTCTTCCAAAAAATTGAACAAGAGACAGTACTCCCTAACTCATTTTATGAGGTCAACATTACCTTGCTACCAAAACCTGGTCAGGACAACACAAAAAAAGAAAACTACACATCAATATCTCTGATGAATACAGATGCAAAAATCCTAAACAAAATTCTAGCAAATCGAATACAACAATGCATTAAAAGGATTATTCATCATGACCAAGTGGGGTTCATCCCCGGGGCACAAGGATGGTTCAACATTCGCAAATCCATCAATGTGATACATCACATAAACAAAATAAAGGACAAAAATCATATGATTCTATCAATTGATGCAGAAAAAGCATTTGACAAGATACAACATCCATTTATGATTAAAACACTTAATAAAATAGGTATAGAAGGAAAATACCTTAACATAATAAAGGCCATATACGACAAGCCCTCAGCTAATCTCATAATTAATGGTGAAAAACTGCTCTATGTTCAGGAACAAGACAGAACTGTCCCCTATCACCTCTGCTTTTCAACATAATATTGGAAGTCCTTGCCAGAGTAATCAGGCAAGAGAAAGAAATAAAAGGCATCCAAATTGGGAATGAAGAAGTTAAATTGTCACTCTTTGCAGATGACATGATGCTATATATAGAAAACCCTAAAGACTCCACCAAAAAGCTATTAGAAACAATCAACAAATACAGTAAAGTTGCTGGCTACAAAATCAACGTACAAAAGTCCATTGTATTCCTATATACTAACAATGAAATCTCAGAAAAAGAAATACAAAAAAAACAATTCCTTTTACAATTGAAGCAAAAAGAATAAAATACCTTGGTTAAGAATAAACTTAACCAAGGATGTGAAAGACCTATATGCTGAAAACTATAAGACATATTTGAAAGAAATTGAAGAAGACACAAAGAAATGGAAAGACATTCCGTGCTCATGGATTGGAAGAATCGATATAGTTAAAATGGCCATATTACCCAAAGCAATATACAGATTTAATGCAATCCCCATCAAAATCCCAATGGCATTTTTTAAAGAAATAGAACAAAAAATCATCAGATTTGTTTGGAACCACAAAAGACCCTGAATAGCCAAAGCAATCTTAAGAAAAAAGAACAATACTGGAGGTATCACACTCCCTGACTTTAGCTTGTACTACAGGGCTACAATAATCAAAACAGCATGGTATTGGCAGAAAAATAGACACGTAGACCAATGGAATAGACTTGAGAACCCAGAAATAAAACCACATAAATATGGACAGATAATTTTTGACAAAGAAGCTAAAAACATACAATGGAGGAAAGACAGCCTCTTCAATAAATGGTGCTGGGAGAATTGGAAAGCCACGTGCAAAAGAATGAAACTGGATTGCTATCTGTCACCATGTACCAAAATTAATTCAAAATGGATCAAAGACTTAAGCATAAGACCTGACATAATAAACTGCATAGAAAAAAACATAGGTACTAAACTTATGGACCTTGGGTTCAAAGAGCATTTTATGAATTTGACTCCAAAGGCAATGGAAGTAAAAGCTAAAATAAACAAATGGGACTATATCAAACTAAAAGCTTCTGCACAGCAAAAGAAACCATCAACAAAATAAAGAGGCAACCAACTGAATGGGAGAAGGTTTTTGCAAACAGTGCCTCCGATAAGGGACTAATATGCAAAATATACAAGGAACTCATGAAACTCAACAACAAAAAAACAAACAACCCAATTGAAAAATGGGCAGAGGACCTGAAGAGACATTTCTCCAAAGAGGACATACAAATGGCAAGTCGACATATGAAAAAATGCTCAACATCACTAATCATCAGAGAAATGCAAATAAAAACCACAATGAGATATCACCTCACCCCAGTCAGAATGGCTATCATCAACAAGACAAATAGTAACAAGTGTTGGAGAGGCTGTGGAGAAAAAGGAACCCTCATACACTGTTGGTGGGAATGCAGACTGGTGCAGCCGCTATGGAAGGCAGTGTGGAGGTTCCTCAAGAAATTACGAATAGAATTACCATATGACCCAGCAATTCCTCTCCTGGGTATCTACCCAAAAAATCCGAAAACATTTATACATAAAGACACGTGTGCTCCAATGTTCCTTGCAGCTTTGTTTACGGTGGCCAAGACATGGAAACAACCAAAATGTTCTTCGATAGATGAATGGATAAAGAAGTTGTGGTACATATACACAATGCAATACTACTCGGCGGTAAGAAAAGATGATATAGGAACATTTGTGACAACATGGATGGATCTTGAGAGTATAATGCTAAGCGAAATAAGTCAGACAGAAAAAGCAGAGAACCATATGATTTCACTGATATGTGGTATATAAACCAAAAACAACAAAAGAACAAGACAAACAAATAAGAAACAAAAACTCATAGACACAGACAATAGTTTAGTGGTTACCAGAGGGTAAGGGGGGTGGGGGGAGGGAGATGAGGGTAAGGGGGATCAAATATATGATGATGGAAGGAGAACTGACTCTGGGTGGTGAACACACAATGGGATTTATAGATGATGTAATACAGAATTGTACACCTGAAATCTATGTGATTTTACTAACAATTGTCACCCCAATAAATTAAAAAAAAAGAAATTAAAGTTTTACTAATCCTAATTTGGTAATTTACACTGGATTACATATCTAGTAAATTGCAGCACTCTCAGCCAGGTCATCATCACAAGATTTTCTTTACCAGTTGAATTTTAACAAGTCGATGTGTTGGTTCAAAAAAATAAAAATAATTCTTTAAGACAACAAAAACAAAAAACAAAAAACAGCAACAAAAAAAAACCCAGCTCTTAGTTTTGTTGATCTTTTCTATTGTTTTTAAGTCTCTATTTTTTTTTCATTTCTGCCCTGATCTTGATTATTTCCTTCCTTCAGTTAACTTTGGGCTTAGTTAGTCTAATTTTTCTAGTTACTTGAGGTGTAAATTTAGGTTATTTATTTGAGAGCCATCTTTTTTCTTAGGCATTTACCTCTATAAACTTAGAACTGCTTTTGTTGCATCTGTAAATTTTGGTATGTTGTGTTTCCATTTTCCTTTTTTCTTAGGATATTTTTATTTTCCGTTTGATTTCTTTGACCCATTGATTGCTCAGGAGTGTTTTGTTTAATTTCTACATATTTGTGAATTTTCCAATTTTCTTCCTGTTATGATTTCTGTTTTGTAACATTGTGGTCAGAAGGATACTTTATATAATTTTAATCTTCTTTCATTTATTAAGGCTTGGTTTGTGACCTAACATATGATCCATCCTGGAGAAGTTCTGTGTGCACTATTGAGAAGAATATGTATTATGCTGCTGTTGGACAAAATATTCTGTATATGTCTGTTAGATTTGTTTGTTATAAAGTGGAGTTCAAATCCAATATTTCCTTATTGATTTTCTGTCTGAGTGATCTATCCATTGTTGAAAGTGGAGTGTTGAAGTCACCTACTATTTTTGCCTTTGGGTTAGTTAATATTTGCTTAATGCATTTAGGTACTATGATGTCAGGTACATACATATTTACAATTGTTGTATCTTCTTGATGAATGAACCCCTTTATCACTATCTAATGGCTCTCTTTGTGTCTTGTTACAGCTTTTGACTTGAGGTCTATTTTGTCTGGTGCACATATAGCTACCCCTGATTGATTTTGGTTTCCATTTGCATGGGATATATTTTTCCATCCCTTTACTTTCAGCCTATTTGTGTACTTAAAGCTGAAGTGAGTCTCCTGTAGGCAGCATATAGTTGAGTCTTGCTTTTTTTAAATCCATTCAGCTACTATATGTATTTTGTTTAGAGAATTTAATCCATTTACATTTAAGGTAATTATTAATAAGTAAGAACTAACTAACTAGTGTTATCTTGTTAATTGTTTTCTGCATGCAAAAGAATGAAACTGGATCCTTATCTTACACCACTCACAAAAATTAATTCAAAATGGATTAAAGACTTAAATGGAAGACCTGCAACCATAAACTCCTAGAAGAAAGCATAGGGAAAATCTGGACATTGGTCTGGGCAGGGATTTCTTGGCCATGACACCAAAGCACAGGCAATAAAAGCAAAAATAAATGAGTGGGTCCACATCAAATTGAAAAGCTTCTGCACAGCAGAGAAAAGCATCAACAGAGTGAAAAGGCAGCCTACAAATGGTAGAAAATATTTGCAAAACATATTTGATAAGGGGTTAAAAGCCAACATATATAATAAACGCATATGACTCAATAGCCAAAATACAAATAATCTGAGGGGGAAAAAAAGCACTAAATGGTCTGAATGGACATTTTACCAAAGAAGACATACAGATGGCCAACAGGTACAAGAGAAGGTGCTCAACATCACTGATCAGCAGGGAAACACAACTCAAAACCACAATGACTATCACCTCACACCTGTCAGGACGGCTATTATCAAAAAGATAAGAGGTAACAAATGCTGGTGAGGACGCAGAGAAGAGGGCACCTTCGCGCACTGTTGCTGGGATGCCAATTGGTGCAGCCACTATGGAAAACAGTGTGGGGTTTTCTCAAGAAATCGAAACTAGAACTACCTTATGAGCCAGCAATCCCACCACCTCGAAGAGATATGTGCAGCCCCGTGTTCATGGCGAGATTATTCACAATGGCCAAGCCATGGGAACAAGCTGTCTGCTGATGGGTGAATGGAGAGAGAAAATGCGGTGTATACATACAATGGAATATTACCCGGCCATATAAAAGAAGGACATTTTGCCATTTGGGACAACGTGGATGAATCTGGAGGACATGATGCTAAGATGCCAAGTATTTTATCAATGTGGCCTCACTGAATCCTGACCACAGCTCCACTGGTTGGATGTTATTATTAACCCCGCTTGACTGATGAATAAACTGAGCTCAGAGAGTTTGAGTAACTTGCCCAGGTCACACAGCTGATAATTGGCAAGCTGGGACTTGAAGTCTGGCCCTTAGCCTCTAGAGTCCATGAACACTCTCGGGCATGCAGCCTTCCAGCCTGAGAGGATGAGAGAGACTTGGGTGGGTAACAGGCACCAAGTGTCCTGACTCAGTCCAGCCCCAGGATTGCTGGGGGTGGAGCACTGGAGGCTGTGGTCAGAGCAGGCGAGGACCTGAGAATCCCATTTGGTTGGACAAATAATATCCCTTACAGTTGTCCCTGTTAATCCCCAGGATCTGTGAATATGTGACAAAACATCACAAAAAGGTTTTGCAGATGTGATGAAGTTAAGGACCTTCAGATGGGGACACGATCCTGGATTACCTGCATGGGCCCAACATCATCACAAGTGTCCTTAGAAGATGGAGGTAGGAGGGTCAGAGACAGCAAAGGGAGAAGGAGCTAAGACAAGGGAAGCAGAGGGCAAAGAGAGTGAGAGATTGTAGGCTGCCATGTCGTTGGCTTGTAAGACAGAGGACAGGGCCCTGAACCAGGGAGCGCAGGCAGCCTCCAGCCGCTGAAAAGGCAAGAAAACAGACTCTACTCTAGAGCCCCCAGAAGGAATGCGGCTCCGCCAACACCTTGAATTTAACCCGGAAAACCATTTCGAACTTCTGACCTCCAGAACTGTAAGATGATGACTATATCTTGTTCTAAGATGCTCAGTTTGTGGTAATTTGTTGCTGTAGCAATAGGAAACGCATCCACCAGTGTTCAAACGCACGGGGCTGGGAGTCACGAAGGACGCTCTCTTCCTGAGCAAAAGGCAGGATGGGGAAGACCCTCCTGCGTCACCCTCTGCCGGGGCCACAAGGCTACAGGATTGGAGGCTGCATGCACGTCCCTTGGGTCCTTGGTGAAATGACAGTAACAGGGCTGCTGCTGGCAGCTGACATTTACTGAGCGCCTTGTGCCAGGTGCCAGCTTCACATGATCCTCACCCTATGAGGGCAGAGGGCCACCTGGCATGCCCCAGGTGGCACAGCTGGCAACTGGCAGAGGCTGTCTGGTGGGTGCTCTTAACCACAGTTCCACATGACCCCCTCAAGCTGGGCTTTTGCTGGCACCTGGGGAGAGGGGCCTTGACCTGCTTCTCAGTATCCACCTGATCTCAGCGTGCTGTGGGGGTGTTGGAAAGGAGGGAGAAACGAAGGGGGAGGAGGAGGAGAGCCCTGGGAAAGGTGCCAGAGGAGGGGCAGCCCAATGCCAGAGTGGAGCCACCCCATATCAGGCAGAAGGAAGAACGTGTGTGAAAGGGCTGAACTGACATCACTTATCCAGGAGAGGTGCTGGGATGTACCTGGAAACACGGAAGCTTGGGTCTCAGGCAAGGGAGGTGTACAAGACTGGCCATGAAGCCAAGGCCATTTATCACGAGTATTTGCAGGCTGGGTCCAGAGACTGGTGAGGATGCTTTGCTGACTCCAAGACCATCTGCTCATCCAGGAGCCCCGTTATGTGGAGACTGAGGCCCACACAGGTGGTGACTCTTCCCTCTGCCCAGGTGACTACCCAGGTGACTCTCCCAGACCCCTCCACCCCCAAGCCTCTTTCTCCCAGATGGGGGCCTGCAGAGGGTGCTCCCATTCCTAGGGTCTCACTGTGGACAGACTCCTGCTGGGCAGCTCCACTCCTGGACATGGGGCTGGGAAGCCCCAGGCTTGGGAAGGTGAGCAGGGTCAGCAAGTCAGCATGGGGTGGGCATGGTCAGTTCCTGGCCTGGCAGACTCGCCGCAGGAGCTGAGGGTGATTTCAGGTGCCTGGCACTCACCTGCTCATTCGGGATCGTGCCAAGAAGCTGGCTCGGCTGGGTGGGTAAGCATCTGTGGCTCAGCCCCCTGGGTGACGAGGGAATTCTACTCATGGCAGATGGGGCTGGAGAGGCAGCCAGGGCCGAGAGGCACTGGGAGCCTTGGGAGGCCATGGCAGGCTCTGGTTTGCTCACCGGAACCCACTCTGGATGCTGTTGGTGGTGTGTATGTGGTTGGGGTGGGGATGGGGGAGGATGAGCAAAGGGGCAGCAGGGAGACCAGGCAGAGTCTCCTGCCCAGTCAGGTGGAGATGGAGGTGACTTGGTCCAGTGGATGGAGAGAAGCTGAAGGTCCATGAGATTTCACGGTGGTTAAGAGCGAGAATCCATCCTCCGAAGGGGCTGGACATTAGGGGGGACGTTAGGGCTCCTGGTCCAGGCCTTCAGTGCACTCTGAGGCTACTGGTGAGGGACCACGGGGAGGGACAAGATGGGGTTGGAGAAGGTGACAATTCGGCTAGAAGCCCACAGGCTCTCCTCATATGGCAAGGAGCCCCAAGGGCAGGACCCCCTCCCAGGAGTTGGTCTCTGCAAATGTAGCCCAGCCCCTTGAGATTAGGTCCCCTGGGCTGGGAGACAAGAGGCGAGGGTCTGGCTAGGCAGGGCAGGGAGCCATGAAGTGCCACTGCGCGTGGCTGTGACCCCTGAGTGGTGCCCCAGATGCAGTGTGGACACCAAGCCCTGCTTGCCCGGCCTGGCATCCATGCGTGTTTTCAGAACTACAGCCTCTGAGGCTCGTCTGGCACCCATCAAAAACCACGGCCAATTGCCAGTGGTAAAACCTCACGTAAACATCGTTTCTTGCAAAATACTGGAAATAGCCACAGCGACAGTGCCCGGTGGTGAAATAAAGCCTGTGGACGGTGCTGGAGCTCCTCACCTCTGCGGCCAGATTTTTCAATGGCCACTTGGAAACAGATGGGGACCCAGGGGACAGGAACCTCCTTCCATTCCCACTGGTAGGAAGTGTTTACAGCCAGAGCCGGCCTGGTGTGGCAACCCCATGGCCTCCTTTGAGCTGGAAGCCATGCCCAGACTCTGCTGGGTCCGCAGAACCAGGCACTGGGCCTGGTAGGGTGGCAGGGTGACAGGGCATGGGGCCTGATCCCTCTCAACCTTCCTGGGCCTCTATGGGGAGGGCACGCCAGGCCTCAGCTCGCCTGAAGCGGGAACAGACCAAGGAGCATGGGCATTTCTTCTCTCACTTCACTCGGGGGGGAAAAAGTGCCTCCTTCCAGAGGGGAAGGTTCTTGCCTGGGGCCACATGCTGAGTGGGGGGGAGAGAGGCTCCTGTCCTATGTTCTCACCTCCCTGGCCCCTCGCCCTTAGTGGGTATGACCGGGGGATCCTGAGAAACAGGCCTCGACAGTAAATCTCCATTAAAACAGTGCTGTGTGCTAAGTGGTCCCTGCAGAGAAACAGAATGTGCGTAAGGGAAAAAGAGAAGTTTGAGAATGTATCATTCTGAAACTCCTCCTTCCACCCCCAACACACAACAACCTCCCCAGTGAATGTGGGGTGTGTTCCCCCATTTGCAGCCTCACTTCTAATTGGGCCACTTAAAGGGACTGTCCAGGACCCGACACTGCCCTGAAGACCCCCCAGCCTTACCCTCTGGCCCAAGCTCATTTCTGGGGCAAAAACATGTCAGGCTCTGTGAGCAGTAGGTTATCATCCCACTTCTCTGATGGGCAAACTGAGCCTTGAGCTGTTAAGACAGCTGAGATCTCAGGGGGCAGTGAGTGCAGAGCTGGGACTCCAGCCCAGATTTCTGACCCTCTGCCTGGGCTGACCACTCAGGTCCTGACCCTACTCAGGCCCCTCCACAGAAGTGAGCTCCTGTCCGGTCCCTGCCTGCTTCCTCCTAAGGGCCCTCGCTTCAGGGGTGTCCCTGGCTCACAGCCTTGCTCTGCTTCTTCTGCTCTTGCTGCCACTCTGAGCTCATTATGCCCTCTGTCCCCTGCACACACCTGCGGTCACTGGCCTGCCCTGGGCACCCACCTGGGCTGCACCATCCCAGACTCAGACCCAGGCTCTGGGTCTCCCCATCCATTGGGGAGCGTGCCCCCCTGAAAGATACACAGGAGTCCTAACCCCAGTACCTCAGAATGTGATTTTATTTGGAGACAGGGTCCTGATGGTGCTAATCAAGTTAAGATGAAGTCATTATGATGGGCCCTAACGCAATAGGACTGGTGTCCATGTCAGAAGGAGAAATTTAGACACAGAGAGAAGCACGCAGCGACAAGGCCGTGTGAAGATGGAGGCAGAGACCAAGGTGATGTTTCTACAAGCCAGGGAGCACCAACGATGCCAGCCATCCACCAGGAGCTGGCCAAGAGGCCTGGACCACATTCTCCCCCCAGTCCTCAGAAGGAACCAGGCCTGCTGACCCCTTGATCTTGGACTCCCAGCCTCTGGAACTGGGAGACAAGGCATTTTTGTTGCTTAAGTCACCCAGTTAGTGGTACTTAGTTTCGGTGGCCAGAGAAACTGATACAGGGAGACAGGCCAGCACACCCAGGACTCCCCCTTCCCCAGTCTGTGACCGCCCCCTGGGATGCTGTCCCCTTCACCTGTCAGCCCCGTCCAGGGACGGAGAGCAGAGCATGTGAGGACAGTGGCCCTGACTGGGGACAGAAGCTCCCAGTGGACCAGGAGCCTGGCCTGTTTGAGGTCTGTGGCATCTATGCTGCTTCTCGGGCCCCCAGGAAGAGCTTCTTGCTAGCTTGGGGGTGTCCCTGCAGGGAGATGAGACTCAGCTTTGGGGGATTTGGGATATCAGTGTGCTTGGACCAAGCTGCCCCTTGCAGAACAACCATTCACAAATTAATTGTAAATAAATCAGAAGCAGACGGATTGCATTTCCCGTGAAAGGCACATGGGTTTAGAGATGTGAGAGAGTGAGTCTGGATTTTTTTTTTGAGGGCATTTGGGCCCTGGCCCGTGCTGGCTGTTGGGGACCTGGAGACCAGTGGAGAGGGACGGGCTCTGCAGAGGGAATGAGCGCCGATATGCGTCTGCCACGTGGTTGCAGGCCACACGCGCGAGTGCTGCCTGCATTCGTTCCCTCCTGGGCACCCCAGCAGCCCCGTAATTGACTCAGCCCATTTTGCAGATGGGGAAACAGACAGAATGGGCAAGGCTCTGGCCTGTAAGGAGGCACAGCCAGGATCTGGACCCTGCTTTCCCTGACTGAGCCCTGAGACCTTTTTTCTACATGACGAGGGCTTTAGGAGCCTCGGGGTACCAGGTGGCTCCAGAGGGACAGCAGTATTTGAGCAGGGCCTGGGGCCTGGGGCTGGTGGGGCAGCCTCAGCCACGGCATGAGGAATGCTCAGTCCTGATTGGGTGCCGTGTTTCTGCGGGTTCTGGGCACCCAGATGGGCCTCAGGCTGCAAGCAGACAGTGTCTCTTCCTGTAGTCCAGACACACTGGACCGTACGCCATGGCCTGGTGGTGCGAATGACCTCAGGTAGGGCCACTCTTGCCAGGTCTGGAAACCCTATCGTGCCCCCCACCCACAGTGTCCTGGGCTTCTGGCCCGATGCCCCCAGATGGCTCCGCCCTGCTGTCCAGTGACTGTCCCCAGAGTCTCAGCTGCCAGGGGGCTGCTGCAGGTCATCCAGGGCCACCTCCTCTGGACAGGGATCCATGCAATGTGGGGAGAGGAGGGGAGCTGTGAGGTCTGAGTGTCCCGGGGCTCCAGCCCATGTCAAGGCCGGCCGAGCCCTTCCTGCAGCTCAGCTCAATTCTCACCTGACAGCAGAGCCTGCCCGGCCCAGCAGAGCAGCTCGCTGTCCTATGTCCCTGCTTGGGCTGTGTGGGGGGCACATGGAGATCATTAACTTCCCACTGGTTCTGGGATGACATCACCTCCTCCGTCCCCACAGAGCCACAGCTGGAGAACAGCCGGGCATCTGCCCTCTCTCACCTCCCCCCCCACCCAGCAGAACCCAAGGCCACTGTAAGCTACGTCACCCAGTCCATGGCCTGGCTCCCCTTACTGTCTGTGCCATCTCTGGTAAGTCCTTGAGCCCTGAGCCTTCGTCTCCTGTCCCATAACCGGACAATAAGGGACAGCCCCCAGGAATGATTACTGAAAAGGGCCTAAAGGGGCATCTGGTGAATAGTGGTAGTAAGAAGCCCCTGGACGAGGCAGCGCCTTACCTCAGGTCTACCCTCTGGTCTCCGTGGATGGACAGCACTGTCGGTGGATCCCAATAACCGCACACCTGCTTCCCTGCCTAAGGGCAGGAGCGGGGCAGGGCGCAGACTCTGGGATGGAATCCTTTCTCCTCACCTGACCCCAGGCCCAGCCCCTCAGTTTCCTCATCTGTGCAATGGGCTGACACTGGTTTCAGAGCTGCCGTGAGCGCTGACACAAGCACAGCCCAGCTGGCTCCTCAAGGTCGTTCTCCCTGTCCTCACCCTGGTCAGCCAGGCCCCTGGTGGGCAGGGCAGGTGACCCCGAGCACTGGGCCTGGCCGCAGGCTGCACCTCCTCCCGCCACCGCAGCCCAGGCCGCCAAGCCTCTGGAGCATCGGTTGTCTTCTTTGTTTGAATTCTTGTGCGATTTCAGTATTTTCTTCTCAGTGAGCTTATTTGTAGAGCGGTTGATTTCCTGACTGTGGCTGCACATTGGTCCAGACGTCCCCTTTACTGAGAAAGCAGAGAAGACGGTTTCAGTGGCCACGTGCCCGATGGCCCCGAGTGTGCTGCACCGTTGCCTCTCGCTGGCCCCACCCGCTCTCAGGTCTCAGGCCTCTGGGGCCCAGCTGGTCTCCTGGAGCGCAGAGAGGTCTGACCGGGAAAGCACTGTGCACTCAGGGCCTGCCAGGCTGACCCAAAGGTCAGCATCACGTTTGCCCAGTGAGGATGAGGGGCAGTGACCCCAAGGCGCATTGCTGGCATCTTGGGAGACCAGAGATTCAAAGACACATGCTGGGTGCTTGGGTTGAGATACGAGGCTCTGGAAGCACTGTCCCTTCCGGTCCCTTCCTTCTACTTCCTCCTACTTTGCTGAGGTTTGAAGGTCCCCGGAGGGGCCAGGGGAACCAGTGTGTTGGGCAACCAGAGCTCATGCTGGGCATCTCATGTGGTCATCTCACTTAGTCCTTGCAAACTAGGCGGAAGGTTGATATTGGAGCCCATCTTACAGATGGGGAAACTGAGGCTCAAAGGCAGCTAATTGCTCGGGTCATGCAACAGGTCACATCTCATGTGAGTTTGGGAGGTGGCTTATGGTGTCTGCAATGGCAGCTGGGACCTCAGACAAATCCTGATGCCCCCATTCTGCTCACCCTGCACCTCATCCTCAGGTGAGGGAACACTGTGAGCAAGGGCTTATATGTTTTGGGATTAGCAGGGGGTGAGGCCCACTGGATTGAGGAGGACCCTGAGGGCCAGGGAGAACCATGGAGCCATGAGGGTTCCGGGGGTTCTCAGAAGGCCTCCTGCCCGCTCCACTGGGCACGGTGAGGCAGAGGGAGGTGAGAAAGCAGGCTAGAGTGGGGGGTGGCAGGTGGGGAGACAGAGCAACAGAAGCAGGAAGGGGCCTGGTTAGACCAAGAAGAAAAGCGGCTTCCAGAAGGAGGGAGGTGGCCATGAGCAGCAGGAGGAGGCCTTGGAGACACTGTTGGGAGCCTCTAGGACAGTGTTGTTGGTAAAGGATGGGGGTGACAGTGGCATGGTGGGCAGGGAGGGGACTGGCGGCACAGGCACACGTCCAGAGTACTAGGGACCAGGCGCTTCGGGGGACGAGGTCCGAGACCTGCAGGTTGTGAGGGAGCTCCAGTCCCAGTGCCCATTGCTCAGAGGAAGACAAGGCCTCAGAAGTGAAGCCACTCTCCGGAGCAATCGCCGATGTGTCTGTGCAGGGCCAGGGCAAAGCGGGGCCCCAAAAGTCAGCTGTGAGGCTGCCCAGGTTTTCCAGACTCTTTCTCAGGAGTGGTGGTGCCTTTCCTTCTGCAGCAGGTCTGGGTGCCACCTACGGATGAGCTTTTCTGAGGGGTTTCCAGGCGATGCTGATGGCACTGGTGGCGGAGCCACTGTGGGAACCACCGACAGAGACAGACAGAGAGACAGAGACAGGCAGAGGGAGCCTCGATTAGCAGTGACCCAGCTGGTATTCTGTGTGGGAGACTGGGGACACCAGGGGGCAGCCATGTCAGGGCTTGGGACAGTGTGTCGACAGGCACCCCAAATGCCATATCCGTGGCCTTTTTTCTGACCCGGGACAGTTGGGCACAGGGGCTGGTGCCCAGGTCTGCCATGGCTGCAGGACACGAGCTGGCAGCGGGACAGACGGTGACATTTTGTGCCACCTGCAGTCCGCAGGCCAGCTGCTGGGTGGCCACGGACCTGCTCTTGGCCGGCCCAGAAAGGGCCCTTTGTGGTGGCTGGCTCACTGTGCCGTCATTAGAGGTAGTTGGGCTTAGCGGCCTTGGGGCCACCAGCTGAGGTGGCCTGCCCGGAGGGGCCAACTCCACTAGGCTCCTCCTTTTATGGCCAGGCCTGTGGGTTCACAGTGGATACGTCCCCAAGCAAAGCAGGGCGAGCTCTGCCCCTTTTCCAGGCGGTGGGGGCTTTTGGCCTTCACTCTGGAGCCACTTTCCCAGGCTGACCCTGGCGGCCCCGGGCCCTGTGGGAGAGCAGCAGTGACCCCAGCTCACCCCAGGCAGGGGGGCAGTCACGTCTCCTGTCTGGCTCAGTGGCCCCCCTCGGTGCCTGTAATTGGCAGGGCCACAAGGAAGGTTTTGTTGACCCCTCAGCAGCGAGGGCAGGCCTGGGGTGGGGAACTGGCCCCTTTCATCTCTCAGGCACCCAATTACCCCTTTCTCTGGCCTGGACCAAGATGCTTTTAAAGAGCAACAGTCAAGGGGCGACGGGGGCCGAGGGGGCTCGGGCCTCTGAGGCTGCTTACAGAGCAGTGAACATCACTCTTGGAGACGGCAAAAAGGGCTGCTCGGGTTTAAAAATAGATGCCCGGTCCAGGGCATTCTGGCTCAGCCACCCTCCTCGATCCTGGAACACCACGACCCTCCTCTGGGCGTGAGCCCCCGCCTCCCCCAAGGCCAGTGTCTGCCCAAGGGCATTCTGGGAAAGACTGCTCAGCCACAGGGGAGGGTGGCAGTGAAGGGACACCTCCATGCCCTTTCCCATGTCCTTTCCTCTCCTCCCTCCACCTGGAAAGCCCTGCTTTATCTTTCAAGAACTGGCTCCAGTGCCAGCTCCCCAGTACACCTTTCCTCTCCACCCAAGCACAGCCTCTCTGTGGCCACTTGCCACACAGACCGGCTTCCATGATGTCCGCCCTTGGCCTGGACACTCCGGGATGGCAGGGCCGTCATCTTTGAGCCTTTGGCCCTAACACAGTGTGGGACAGTCAGAGAATGGAGGGCGGGAGGAGACAGTTAAGAAATGAATGGAATTCCTAACTTGGATTTAAGTCCATCCTCAGCCTCTTCTGTCCTCAGGTTTCTCTTTCACCTTTTTGCGAATCCCTCCACAGGCCTGTCATCCTTGGGCCCTGCCTGCCCCCTCCTCCAATGTGCTCTGCTGTCCTGCCCTTCTGGGACGAGGACAATTTATGGCCCACGAGGGCCCATCAGGAGCTTGGCCCACAGTCCTGCTGTGGCTGTATCACGGTGGCCTTGGGAGGAGCCCAACCTGTCCCCACCCACAATGCTCCAGCAGGGACCACGTGTGCTGGGGTCAGCAGCTGAGCTGCCCCCAGGGCGTTCAGGCCCACGTGTGGGTGCAGGCAGGCCTCTGCGGCCGGGAGATGGAGTGGAGCTGAGGACCCAAAGTCCACAGCAGAAACCCAGGGCCCCGGGGGACCTATTGCCCCGGGAGCTGGCACCACCTTTGGTTGTCAGAACAATGGTCCCCAAAGATGCCCATGTGCTAGTCCCTAGAACCTGTGACTACGTCACCTCACATGTTAAATGGACTTTGCAGAGGTGATTAAGGCGAAGGACCTTGAGAGGAGGAGATGATCCTAGATCGCAGGGCGGTGGGGGTGAATGTCATCACAAGGGTCCTTGGAAGAGGGAAGCAGGAGGGTCAGAGTCAGAGAAAAGAACAGAAGGCAATGGAAGCAGAGGTTGGAGTGATAAGGAATGTGGAAGCCTCTAGAAGCTGAAAAGGCAGGAAATAGTTGCTTCTACAGCCTCCAGAAGGAACCAGCTCTTCCGTCACCGTGGTTCTAGTGCAGTGAGGCCATTTTGGACTTCTGATCTCCAGAACTGTACGATCATAAGTTTGTGTTGTTTTCAACTACCACGTTTGTGGTTCTACTCCAGGTCCACACAGACTGCCATGCTGGGGGTGGAGCCTGAGGGGTGACGTATAAGTTACCTGCTGTAACAGATCCCACAGGCAGGCTTGGGGACAGAGGAGTACAGAGGAAGAGCTGGTGAGTGGGCTAAAATGGAGCCTCCAGGCTAGAGACCTCTAAAAACACCTCTGCGGAGAATCCTGGCCCAGCCTCATCTTGCAGGCAACCGGGTCTTTGTGCAAGCTTAAATAATTTACTGAATTAGCTCAAAGCAGGATCTGAGCTTCTGAAAGCTGGAGATGCCGGTAATTTTGTGTAAAGATGGAAAAACTAAGGCTGTTTCCCTGGGAGGAGCAATTGCCCAGGGCAGGCTGCCCCACCTCTCTGGTGTGTCTCACAGGGCTGGCTCTGCAGGAGACGCCTGAGGGACTGTGGTGGTGCTGTCCCTCCAGGTCTCTGCCCCCAGCTGTCCCTTAACTGTGGTGCAACCAGTGGGCTCAGAGATCTGTTGAAGGAATTTCCAAGTTGCGTCCGCTGATCATAAAGGTTTTGGGAGTTCAAGAGCACAGAGGTTTCTGACATGAGAGAACCCTGAGGGTCTCAAAGGAGTCACAGATTCTGATGCTGGTGACCGGGACTCTGTTAGTGCTGCTGCCACCTTTGTGTGCAAACCTGGGATCCAGCTGACTCTCAGGGACTGGCCCGAGGAGTCCGTGGCCCTGACAATGAACCGTGCCCCGTGGCCTCGCCCGCCTGGACTCCCGGGGATTCATGCAGAAGCCCTGTCATGCTCCGAGTCGTGGTCTCAAACAAGACTTTTGATACTCTCTGCGTCCCTGGCTCCACCTTCTTCCCTACGAAACTGCAGAAACTAATGCTGAGCTAATTCTCACCACCTCCCACCCCAGCCCCAGCAAGCTGTGCTGCCTGCAGGCAGGGACAAGGTTGACTGGGGGAGAAGGACCCGAAGGCTCTATTCTCCAGGGTCAAGTTCTGCCTGGCTGGCCCTTACTATCTAACCTTGCGCAAGCCCCTTCCTCTTTGAATCTCAGTTTCCCTGTCTAAAATGGGACTATTCTCACCTCTTGGTTGTTGTAAGGGTTACATGAGGTCATGAATAGGTTTGCACATTAGGAAGGAATATGAAAGTGATTATTTTGGTTCTTCTTATAGGTGACTGATTCTCAGTAGCACATGAAGGCCACTTGAAACTATTTTCTCTCTCTTTCATTTTGCTCATGACGTCGAAGGCTGAAAAAAATCAGAACTGGGAGGGTTTTCAGTAGTCATTAAGCCTGGGTAACGGCTTGAAAGGTCGTGATCCTAAAATTGTCAGCCAGTGGAGAATCTGACTCTCCCTCTGTCCCTCTCTCTTCCTCCCTACCCCATCCATCCCTTCATCCATCCATCCATCCATCCAGTCTCCTATCTATCCATCTATTCATCCATCCACTGATCATTCCTCCATCTGCCCTTCACTCATCCGTTCATCTCTGTCCGTCTACTCATCCATCCTTTCATCCACCATCTAACCATCCACCATCCACCCATCCATCATCCACCTCTCCTTCAAACATCCACAAAAACTTCCTCCATGCTGGGCACAGGAAGCCCAGACTGAGTCAGACCCACCCACCTGCAGGAACACCTGGGCTGTGAAGGAGACCTTAATTTAACACAGAAACCCAGAATGGAGAGTGGGTTTGCGGGAACTGATGGTAGGGGAATTACTCGGGGGCCCAAAGGGGAGTTTCAGAACCAGCCAGGGCAGGGGGATGGTCCTATAGGAGACTTCCTGGAGGAGAAAGCACCACATTTCTCCTGTAGCTGCCCAAAGGGCTAGAGAATCCAAGCAGGTCGTCGTCCCCGGCCCACACTGGCCCTTCTTGCTCGGCTGAGCAGAAAGCCAGCTTCACTCTGCAATTTAATCCCAGTTCCCATAGTGCTGCCAGTTTCCCAGACTCGAAGACAAAGATAAAAACATCACAATAACTGCAGCAAGACAAAAAAATAATAACAATCCCCAGTGCTGAAAAAAAATGAGATGCTGTCGCTTACATCTCGATAAATTGTAAAATTTATCTTCTTGTGCCTATCCTCCCCTTCTCTATTTCATTTACAGTGGATTTTTAATAAAAAAATGTTGATAAAAATCAAAGCAACATAATCAAAATAGAAAAGTTTGACATTTGTAGATGTTGTTTATTACTTCAGTGTTTTAAGGTATTAAAAAGGCACACCAAAATTAGTTTCTTATCAAATGTCAAATTTTCATCAAGTTCTCGCCTACAAACTATTGAAACTTTGTTCTTTGGAACAAAGTAGTGTCTCCACAAGAATGTGGGGGAGAGTCCCCACAGACGTGCAGGGATGTTTTTCTCTGCATCATCGATTCACTGAAATAATTATCGTGTCATGCTGTCTTCCTAATAGGCTTTGAGAAGGAGTCGGCTTTTCTTGTTCTTTTTGTTTCCTTTTCACAGAAATATCTGTTGCTGTTTTTATGTATCCTGTAAAACCTGTACAGATGGAAACTGCAATGGCGGAAAGGTCTTCTGACCTTGGCCCAGTCCAAATTTTTTCAGACAGATTCCATCTTGGTTTGGAACGAGCCCACCCTCCTGTGTGCACAGCCCCCCGGGAGTGCACAGCGGCCCTCCTGGAGGGCCAGAAAGGCAGGGTCTCAGGTTCAGAGCTTGATTGCCTGGCACGGAGACCAAGTTAAACCAGCTTAAGCAAGAAGGGAGGCTGTGGTGGGAGGAGAGCAGGGTCCTGGGGGCACAGTGGCCACAGATCTGGAGCCTGGAGAAAGCTGGGCATGGCTGGACCCGATGGCGGCTGGAGTCCCCACCTTAGAGATGGAGGCCAGGGTTTCAGCCCCCAGACCCTCAGCAACATGTGTGTCAAGGGAAGAGCCAGGGAAACCAGAGCAGGTGGGGTTTGCATCCATTTTGGAACACCTGATAAAGTAAACTGGGCCAGATCACTTGTCCCCATCAGTCTTATTTTCCCAGTGACTGGACCTCCCTCAGCCTTAGTTCTATCATCTGAAAATGAGCCAACGATCCCCCAGCCCAAAGGGGACAGGCACCAACTGTTCTTCTCACATCTGCAGTCTCCCTCACTTGGGGATTCTACAAATCCGTGGTCGAGCTGGGGCAGGAACACAATAGGCAGCCTCCGAAGGAGCCTCCTGCCCCACCATTACCCTGCTCCCCATCTTGCCCTGTTGGCAGCATCAGGGTGCAGAGGCAAGGCCCAGGACATGAGCTGTGGGTCCTGCTTCTCCCTCTGCCTCCTGCACTCCCCACAGCACAGCCCCAAGGAAAGTCAGCTTTTGAAATTCCAGAACCTTCTGAAGGGGTTGCTTCCTCTTCCAGAGCCAGATCTCTCCTGAATACTCGGAGCTGGGTGGCTGGAGAGCGGAAGACAGAAGGACAGTACTGACCCAGTACTTCCAGATGATTACAGAAGAAGCGAGTGATGCTGCTTGTCTTGGAAAACATCTGTGCAAATTGCTGTCAGGGAAATTTCTTCCCATGAAAGTCACAAGAACACGTAAGTATACAAAGGGACAGAGGCATCCACTAGCTGCAGGCTGGACAGGAGGAGCACAGCAAAGACAAGCAGGGACGCCTCCAGCGGACAGCCTGTGCCGGCCCCAGGACTCCATGTTGATTCTGTGGACCCTCCAGTGTGGTCAGGGAAGCCCGTGCACAAACACCGGGGTCTAGAAAGGTGATGTCCCCCTGGGGATAAGCCAGGTACTGGGGAGAGTCTAAGGAGATAGGAATACACTACCAACTGGGATTTAGAAAATATACCATACTCAGAGTCAGCTAGAGATGAATTATTACACTGTGCCATAGTAGGGAAATTATGACAGATTAAAACAAACGAAACCTCCAAATTTCGGTGGCTTACTGTAACACTGTCATGTCTTGCTTCCTGAACAGTTCAAGGCGACCCAGGTCCTTTCCATGTTGGTGCTCTGCCACCCCCTGGATCATGAGAGTCCTCTGTGTGCCGCTGGCTGATGGGGAATGTGGTTGTGGGGAGGGTGCAACCCCAGCCTGGTACTCTCCCACGTCACTCCCAATTCACAACCCTTTTGAGAACAAGTCTGTGTCCATGCCTGGAAGCGAGGAGGGCTGGAAATCGGGGCAGATTAGAAATGTTAGAGCAAGAGCTTCTCCCAGGAGAATAAAGCAGAGGCACCCAGAGATGTAGGGCCACGCAGAGGACAAGGTCTGCAGCAAGTGGTGCCTGGGGAACGGGTTGGGCTCCAGAGGAATGTCCCAGGGGACCCAGTGTTTGCTTCCCCTCATTCTCATTTCCGTTAAACACTCTTGTGGAAGTCTGCAGGCCATGTCAACGGTGCTAGGGGAACCAAGAAAGCAATTGGGCCCCCGGGGCAGTGAGTCCCAGAGTCTAGTCAGGCTCCTCTGTGCCCTCTTCTTATCTAGGCACTGACCTTGGCCTGCAGCCTCACCTTGACCCTGCCAAGCCCAGTTTTCACAAAGAATCCTTCTAAGTCAGTTTGGCGAGAATCCCCCCACCATCATGTCTGACCAAGCTCCTCGTAGTAAATCTCCTGACCCCCTCACTCTGCTCCCAGCTGTCTTTGCTGCCTTCGGGGTTCACTCTCTCTCCCCTATTACAATAGCCTTGAATAAAGTCTTCCTTGCCGTTTTTATCGGACCCAGTGCAAAATGCCACCAAGCGTCCGAGACTATCTCTTCATCTAGAACATTCCTTCCAGAACCAGTCTTGCCTCTCAGGTTTGGGGGCTACCGAGGGAGTCTTTGCCCACGTGGACAGTGTTGTGGGAGCTTGGAAGGTTGTGGCTGGCCAGGTGGAGGGGAGTGGGGGGCTCCAGCCAGAAGAGAGGCTGCAGGGGAGGGTCTGAGAGTGGACTTGTCACACTTGTTCTGTGGCCCCAGAATTCTGGCTGAGCATGGGGCCTCCCCACTGTCCAGGGTGGAAGAAGGGTGCCCATGGGGGGGGCCCGGGTGGGCAAGGCGCTCACCCAAGGCTCCTTCTGCCCCCCTGGAGTCCGTGGTGCCTCTGCGGCATCCTTGCTGGTTGCGAGGCACAGAAGAGACTCCCTAGGGAACAGGTCCCCCAGCCATGAGAATGCTTCAGGCCAGGGACCCAGGCATCCCTCTTTGAAGGCTGTTTTTATTTTTAAACCTCTCCTGCCCAAGTGCCAGCTGAGGCTATTCTTTTAGATCAGCCACTCACCCAGGGCCATCTGGCCTTTCTGAAAACCCTCATTAAATTGTTCGTGGGCAGAAACCAAATACTTGGCCCCAGAATGTCCAGGTTTCTTGAGAGCCCCGGATGCCCCTGATTGTGTGGCCTCCTTATTCAAGGCCCTTGCTCGAGAGGCCAGCGAGGGGACTTGGCTGGCCACCAAGGTCTTGTTAGTGTCTTTTCCCTCAGAAATCCAGATCTGTCTTCCAAAACCACGGTCGCCAAAGTTCATGAATATTCCCTCTGTTGACACACAATGCGTGCACACGTACACACACCGCACAGTCCCACCAGCAACCCCAGGGAAGGCACCGTTTCCAGTAATTAATTAATCAGCACAATGACCCAAGGGCACGACCTCGGACAGGGGGAGGGGGCTTGTTGAGAGTGAGCAGGGAGGGGTGGGTGTTCTAAGGGTGGGAGACTTAGGTGGCCCCCCAGAGAAGCCGACCCCCCTGCAGGTCCCCTAGTCCTTTGCGGGGTTCACACAGGAGAAGAGGCCATGTCTTAGCCCCCGGGAGTGGGGAGGAGTTGGAATGGTGGGAAGCACTGAATTTGAACTCAAAATCATTATTATTTGCTGTGTGATGACGTGGTCAATTATTTAAACTTTCCCTAGAATGGGGGGAAAAGAGGTAGAGAGCAAAATATCGCTGGGGAGGTTCTTTAGAAGAAAACCTATGATACGCCAAGTGAAACTCAGAAAGGACCACACAGGAAGCTCTCTGGGGGTGCCAGGCCCTGTGCTAAGCACTTAAAATTAGTATCTTCTTTAATTTAATTGTCACCATAATCATATCCATGTTCCAGATAGAGAAACTCAGATTCAGGAAGCAAAGAAGCTGCCCTTGGCCTCCAGCTCCTAAGCGGTACAAGGTGCCTTGACTATGAGTTCCGGCTCATGGAGCTGGGGCCTGGCCACGAAGCACCTCCCTCCCTCTCCAGTGACAAGCGGTGTCCAGGAACCCGGTTTTGTGGAATAGGATGGGATATGATATGAATTCCGGGGCCTTCGTCTCTGAGACTCTGGAGGAGCTTGTGGGAAGCAGCTCTAGGGCAGGCCCAGCACAGAGGGAGGGGTGGACCTGTGTCGGGGGGGCCCGGGATGCCCCCTCAGTCAGCTACCTGGCCTCTACCTGCGGCTCTCATGCCCTGATTTGCCAGGTGGTGGTCATTCAGTCTGAGTGGGGAGCCAACAGGTAAGTTCAATTCCACTGCACCATGAGTCTCAGTCTGCTGTCTGAGTGCTTTGGTGGGTGGGCAGTGCTGCGCGGGGGGGGGGCAGGGATGTGGGGAGCAGCTGCCTGGGTTACAGCCTGAGGAGCGTGGCATGCCCAGGCAAGCCCTGGCCACATGGCCACCAAGTGTAGAACGAGCCAAAAAATTGTGCTACTATCCCCTGGGGAATACTATACAGCAAGGAAAAAGTCTGGATGCTCAACAGGCATCAGCCTGGACCTGCTGTTGGGCTAAAGAAGCTGACACAAAAGGTGCCTCATTCATGCGGCCATTTCTATTTGCTCAAAAGCAGACGGAACCAATCTCTGTCCTTAGTTTCATTGTTACCCATTGACTGAAGGGATGGGGCCTCCCTGGGCATTGGGAATGTTCTGTGGTTGCCTGGAGATATTCTGAGTGTCTAGGGAGGAAAAATTCGCCGAGCTACACACTTAAGGTTTACGTACTTTTCTGTCTATGTCATGTGTCAATTTTTCAAAGTCCTCAAAAATTTCATGCTAAACAATCCCAGCAAACAAACACTCAAACGCTCAAACAGCCCTGGCCTCCTGACTACTTGCTTCGGTCACCCAGTACCCCCTGGGCCCCTGAATCTTCTACAAGTCAACATCCAGACCCGCACCCCCCCACCACACCAGGCCAGGTATCAGGGCTTGCTTCCTGTGCAAGGGCGTTTCAAATCTTCCAGACCCTGGGCCTGCCTTGAAGAATGCTTTATTGAATGTCTTCCCACCACATAGGACAGCTGCACTGAGGGAGGATAATGGCACAGAGAAATTGTAGGAAGACACCTGGTGCCTTCCCCCGCCGGACTCGTGGAGCTCATGTCTTCCTCTGAAGCCTCCCAGGCCGGGGTCCTGAGCCCCCAAGGAGCTGCTGGGCTGGTCAGCGTCCAAGTAGGGCTTTGCCGTGGCCTCGGTGCAGACAGCAGCCCGACGAACCCCACTCATGGTCTATGACTACGGAATCAGCTATTCCTGCTCCAGGTACCCCGAGCCCTGTGTGGGCCAAGGTCAGCCTGCACCGGCAGCATCCTGGCGGACGTGGCAGGGGAGTGTGCGCACAGGGCTCACGGGCAGAGAGCGGGGAGCCGGATCACGGCCACGCTCTGCTCTGCAACTCTGTCCGCCACAGAAACCACGTCCCAACCTGGGATCAGCCCCTTCACACACCTCGGCCAAACCCTCTACCAAGCCAAACACTAGAAATACCAGGTGCCCTCGAGGGAGCGAGGAATATAGGCTGGGGCCGGTTCAGAGCAGGCCGGGTGGTGCCAGTCCTGCTGCTGGCCGTGGCTGTGGCCGTGGCTGGCACACAGCGCCTGTCTGCTGAGCCTACAGGCGTTTCCTTCCAACACAATGGGTCCTACCAGGAATATGGGCTTGGGAAGTGCAGTGGGAGGGCTTGACACATCCTCTCCTAACTCACAGAACCTGTGTGTGCGTGTGACCTTATCACAAAATAAGGTCTTAGCTGAAGCCACAAAGGAACTTGAGATGAGGTCATCCCGGGAAGACCTTAAATCTAATGACAGGTCCTTGTGAAGTATAGATGAGGAGACAGATGTAGGAAGAGACCATGCAGAGGCAGACAGCAGAGTGATGTGGCCAGAACCCAAGGACCGCTGGAGCCCCCCGGAGCTGCAGAGGCAGGAAGGACCCCCCCCCAGAGCCTCCAGGGGGAGCGTGGCTCTGCCGACACCTGATTTCCAACTTCTGGCATCTAGAGTCCTGAGGGAATATATTTCTGTTGGTTTAGGTGTCTCAGTGTGTAGTAATTTCTATGACAGCCGCAGGACACAAACATAGGAGGCCCAGGGTTTGATAATGGCTCCTGTGTGACCTTGGGGTGGTCACTTTGCCTCTCTGAGTCCCTGCCTCAACTGAGGTCTCTGATCCACAGTCCTCCTCGTCACAAAGAGGAAATGGGACCTGTTCCCTGCTGTGCCTCACAGGCCTGTGCAGAGTGACCTGTGAAGAAGAAGCCAATTCAGGGAAGAAATGGGGGCCCTGCAGGCCAACGGAGAGGTCACGCTGTGCTAAGAGAGAGCCCTGCTTCGGCCCTGAATCGAGGCTTCCTCCCAGCACTTGGCCAGGGGCCACTGCGGCGATGGACAGCTCGGCAGGAGGACGGTTCCAGACGGCTGAAGTAATGTTTATTGTATACACGCCATAGATACTGTCCTGTGGTCAATTAGACGCCCATGCGGCGAGGAGAATGTGAAGAGACAAGGGTCTCCTCCGATTGCAGCTTGGCCTTGAGCCCCGAGATTTCTGCCCTGGGAAGCAAAGACTGGCGTGTGTTCCTCTCCAAGCCTAGTGCTTCCTGCATGTGCGTGGCTGAGGTTGCCAGGCGCAGCCAGGGCCACGCGTCCTCAGGACCCCTCGCCTCTGCGTTGGAGGGGCTGACAATGTCACAAGCTCTTCTTTGAACCCTGTGGACATGAGAGTCCCATTGCTCTGGAATTCAAGAAGGAGCCTGAAGGAGCCTCAGGGACCACCTTGTTTCCTCCCCATAAGTTTTCAGACGGGGAAACTGAGGCCCAGGATGGGGAGGGGTTCTGCAGGACTATACACAGTGAGAAGGGTAAAGCCAGACCAGAGCCCCTGGTCTGCAGACTCAGCCTCACATACCCTGGCTATCCCTAAATCCTGGGACCCTGGGTCCTCATCCAAGGCCAAGGCTTCTAGGCATCAGGATCTTGCTGCAGCCTCTGAGACAGGGAGCTCACCACCTCACCAGCTGCCCTGTATCCACCTCTTAGAGAACAGGGCCAGGTGACAGGCAGTCTTTCGTTATACCAGATGAGGGCTCTTTCTGTGAGACCCCTTTTCCTGCTCAGATCTGTAGAGCAAAATACTTTCTCATTCTCCCCTGTCCCCAGAAAGAGACCCTGGAGATAGTGGTTGCAGCCCCCATGGCCCAGCTCAGCCAACATCCCCTTTCTAGGCCCCAGCCTCTGGACACCCTTGGCCACCTTCCTTGGCTGCTGGATGTGGACCCTCAACAAATCCCAGAATGGGAGGAAAACCCATCTGCATGGCGGCCGTTTACCGTAAGGAGGGTTCTCATAAGCTGAGGTCATTCTCCAATCAAATGAGCGACTAGCTGGGAAACACTTCATGAACTTTAAAGAGGTTACAGATTCTTATTAGATTATATATTCCTGCCAGATGTCCACAGAAACATGCACTGTCCCATCTTATGTAACTAATCGTGTCAGTAGCTGTGTCCAGACTCACACCCTCCCTAAGCAGTCCCACATGTCAGATGTGCTCATGGCAGTAACGAGAGCTGACATGTATGAGGCCCTTCCGAGGGGCAGGCCCTGTTCTCAGCCCACTGCCAGGTTAACTCAGAATCCCCGCAGCAGCCCGAGGAAGCATTGCTGAGGTTCCTGTCTGTTCAGATGAACACTGAGTCGTTTTGTGCATTCGCACGCGCACACACACACGTGGCACAAACTGCTGCTGGGGGGATCGAAAGGCACAGAGTTGTTGAATATAGACATGTTTGTATATGTATTTGCTGATTCATTTATTCCCTCCAGAGGAGACTTTCAGGAGGGGTGTGAATGAGGGTACCTAAATACACAAGTAGTGGCAGAGCCTGCACGGGCCCTGCTTGCGCCACTGCTGGCTCCTTCTCATTAGTCAGCTTCCAGCTAAAATGTCGCCTCCTCCAAAAGAGCTCCCCTGTCCACATTCCCACCACGGCACAGCAGCCCCCGCCTGAGCCTGTTTCTATTCTATGCCCCTCTTTTATTCTACTCCCAGCGCTTATCACTAATTTGAAATGGTCTTGCTTATTCACTGGTTGACTCTTAAATGTCACTAGGTTATGCCCTCCTTGAGCGCTGTCTCACTTGGCCGTTGCTATGACCCGAGCCCCTTGCACAGTGCCAGGCACGAGGCTGTGCTCAGTTAAGGGAATGAATAAGTGACCGAATGGGAAGTAGATGGGGAAGAAGAGGCAAGGAGAAGAAATTGTCAGGGGCGGCAAACGGGGCCAGACCTGAGGCTGGGCTCACCGAACGCCTGCCGTGAGGTCGTATTTACTGGGCTTCCTAGCAGCCAAGAGAAAGAGAGAAACATGATCAGTCTACGTGAAAGAGGTGACAAAGAGATGGGCCAAACCAACGGCTCAGGAGGCATGTGGCTGATTTTGGCGCTGTGGCCGGATGGACGTTTTCCCCGAGAGTGCTTGTACATGTCACCCCCATGTGCTCACCTACCTTTTTGTGGGGAGCACGCAGATGCTTTTGGTGTACCTGATTTTCAATGCAGATTGATGGCTCATCTTGCAAAAATGGTTGAGACAAAGGCAGGCCAAAGGAAGCCTCTCTCTCATGCGTGGGACATCAGGGGTGACTCTGAGAGCCTCAGAGGGGGTGGCCCTGGGGGCTGTGGGTGCCCCTGCCCACTCTTGGGTTGAGAGTCTGGCTTGGGCTGGGCTGCAGCTTCTCTGAGCGGCATCTTGTGGCTCCGGAACAGATATAATGGGCAGAACACAGTCCCATCCCATCTGCAGTAGGCATTAGCATCTTTGAGACTATGGTTTCCATGCACCAAGAGCCCCGGCAGATAGGATCGCGGGCAGGTTGTATGTGTGTCTGCTTCACTGGCTGTTCACTCTGTTCAGTACTAAGCCCTCTCTGGAGAGGCAGAAGTGGGGAGGTCGATACCAGCTGAGCGCTCTTCGGAATGTTTTTGACAGGTTTGTCCTCTAGGTGGTAAGAAGTGTAACAGAGTCTGCAGGATCTTGGCTGTGTCTAAAACCATTGCTGAAAGCAGGGCACCAGGATGTTGGTGTTGATTGCAGCGAGCCGGCTCCCCAGGCCTTCTGATGCCCACCATGGTCATTAGCCTTTGGCTGCGGCTGTTTCTAGCTTCCACCCCCTCCACGTGTGGACCTGACCATGTGTGGAGAGGAGCAGCAATAATGAAAGTGTTAAACAGACAAAGGGGCTCGTCGGAGCTAAGAAAAATCCCATGAATGTAAATAAAATCACCCTGGCGGCATGGTCCAGATTTATGGGAGGTTGTACTGTGGGAGACTGTGAGTGCCCACGTAAAATCCCTGAATGTTAAAATAACATCTGAAGCAGGAGACGTGTTAATTTACACTTTTAACCCACAGGATTGAAGTCAGGGGAGTGAGTAGAATGGAGAATAATTACAGGAGAGAACAGAAAGTCCCCAAGATAGTCTTGCCTCAATGAAAGGGGCCAGGGGGAAAATTGACATCTGCGAGATAATGAAAGCTCATTTTGTGTCTAACCTGAGTACTCACCTCTGAGCAACCATGTGGTATAAAAAATAGAAATTGACAGTGGGTCTAAAATTGCTTATTGATGAAACCATGGAATTATGCGATAGAAGAAATCAATTAAATACTAAGAGGTGAGGCCCTTGCAGAAAGCAGAGGCTTGGAAATTAACAAAGGAAATTGACATGGGTGGTGAGAAAAGGGCTAGAAATTATCTTGCCAAAGGAAAAGTAAAAATAGAAGGCTACTTTGAAAGAGTAGATCATTTTTTAAAAAGCATAATGGAAGGGAGAAACTTCAAAACTGCATTCACCAGGGAAAGAAGGCTTCTCAAAACAGAAAGCAGATCGAGAACAATTGCTGACCAAGCTCAAAAGCAAAGTTAAAATGCCTAGAGAATGATAGTCTGAGGGAGGACCTCAAGCCCACACTGGTGGCTTTCAGAGGGGGAAACTGAGGCCCCAAGGAGGGCAGGTCCTGGGGAGGAGACCCTGTCTTCTTCCTTCCACACAGTGCAAGAGAGAGAAGACTGAAGCCCACCTTCCGGGCGGGGTTCAGTGGGGAAGACAGACTGTCCAACGTCGGGGCTACAGTTTGTTAGAATCAAGTCACAGAGTTCAGCGCCCACACTAAGGAGGGGACATCAAGCCCGTCTCTCAGAGGGGAGGAGTGCCAACCCCCAAACTTCGGTGTCCCCGACTTA